>NC_057844.1:19370000-19995000 GCF_910594005.1 Cervus elaphus
ATTCTTGTCTGGGAAATCCCATGGACAGAGGTCTTTTTTCTACATAAATATGTGTATATTTTCTAAGTAGAATGCCTATGATATAAAAATACACATACTTGGCTTTTCACTGGATATTATGTTAGCCAGCATTTTTTCCTGTAATTAATTTTTTGGAAAATAGCATTCTAATGGCTGCAGTTTAGTCAATAAACAATAATTTATTTAACCATCTCCCTAAAGTTGGGCCTTTCAGTTTTTCCCAATTATTCACTGTTATGAGAAATGCCATCTCTCCCTTAGTATTTCCTCAAGATTGTTTACTAAAAACAGAATTACTGAGTCAAGAGAACTTTTATAATTTTGTAAACATTTTTTCCTACATACAATTTAATGATTCTAAGTATTCATATTGTTCTTTATACGATTGTCCAAAAGAAAGTGTTGAGCTTATGCTAAATATATCATTGTTAGCTTTGTATAGTTAAAATACTTTTGGTAAAACCATTATCTTGACTTGAATGAATAAATCTTTAAAAAGAAAAGAAGACAGTTGCAAATCATACCTATCTTTGCAGAGTAGTAGATGTTTAAAGGCTTCAGAATATCTTGAAAGAATTTGTTATGATTGAAGATATAGTCTACAGGAATTTTTTAAAAAAGAAAAATTTTTCTCCAAAATGAAAAGTTGATTATAAAAAAAAATTAAAGCACAAGAAGGCTGAATTTGTGGTGGATGTTAAATTTGAAGAAATTCTTGAATCTTTGATTCATTTCTTTCTAAATGCTTTCTAAAAGCTTTTTCAGATGTCAGCTTCCTAAGATTTTTATGTTCTCTGCTGCATTTAGCAAACCCGGTTAAATGTCGATGATAAAGACTGTTAGGAAGAACATTGTGCTTTGGTGAGTCACTATACTTAACCTTCAATAGCTAAGAAGCCAATTATCTGCAACCTGAGCTGTGGAGACCCTTACTTTCTTTCCTCTTCCTAATAGTTACCCAGATTTATGCTCATTTAACATCTCCTTAGGACCTAGAGCAAACGTGGGCAGAAGACACGGAAGAATATAAACCTCAAATCCATCAATTTTGTTACAGTCAACTCTAAATGAAGCAGGTTTTCTGTATGACATGGGCAATACTGATTAGTAGCACCTACCACCCTGAAGGAACACTGCTGGGTGCTGGGGAGACAAATGAACTTAGGAGACTGCCAACCGTCCCAGGATGCTGGGCCAGAAAAGGCAGGAGCAATACTCAGATATACTTCACATTTTGTTGTAATTATTTACTTGCTCAGTTGTGTTCAACTCTGCAACCCCATGGACTATAACCCACCAGGCTGCTCTGTCCATGGGATTCTCCAGACAAGAATACTGGAGTGGGTTGCCATTTCCTTCTCCAGGGGATCTTCCTGACACAGGGATCGAACTCACTTCCCCTGAATTGGCAGGCGAGTTCTTTACCACTGAGCCAGCTGGGAAGCCCACTTCACATTTAGGTAGAGTTTTTGCAAATTTCAAAAGGTCTTCACATATATGTGGTCATTTAGATCCCCTAATGCTCTAAAGAAATAATCATCCATATTCCAGAAATGGAGCAGCACAGACCCTCAGAGAAGTTAAATGCCTTGCCCAGTATCACAAAGCCTGTAGGCAGCAGGATTAAATATCAAAACTGATGTTCTGATTGCAACCCTTCTAAACTCCCCAGCTGCCCTCTTATAACAAAATCTTATTGAGTCCTACTGGATGTCAAATCCTCCACTAGATAAAAGAGGATAACTGAGCTCCTTCAAGGAGCTCAAGATTTATCAAAAGGGACAGACAGAAACTGAAGCTGTAATACTAAATGATGGAAGCCATAACTGAGATTCATGGTAGCGAAGTACTTTAGATTTCAAGTGGGGCCAAACTGTCTTATAAGGAAACAGCCACTAATGTAGTGATAAAGAAGGACTTTAGACTTATCACATCTCTTCTCTCTTGCCCTAAATTTCATGGTGGTGGTTTAGGTGCTAAGTTGTGTTCAACTCTTGCAACCCCATGGATGGTAGCCCACTAGGCTCCTCTGTCTATGGGATTCTCCAGACAAGAATACTGGAGTGGGTTGCCATTTCCTTCTCCAGGGGATCTTCCCAACCCAGGAATCTAACCTGGGTCTCCTGCATTGTAGACAGATTCCATAAATCCAAATTAATTCTTTTGGCAGTACTACATGGTGGGTTAAGAACTTAGACTTTGTGTTTAAAACCTGGTTCTGCCTCTTACTGGCTCTTGAGCAAGTTGACCCCGAGCAAGTGGCCAACCATTCTAAGCCTCATTGCCCAACTCAGTCCAGTGGGAATGACTGCAATAGTATCTGCCATCTAAGTGGCTATGAGGGCTAAAAGAGATAACACAGTAGAAGTTCTTAATACCTTGCCAGGTGTACACCAAGGCTTTAATAAATACTAGGAGGAGGAGGATGACAATGATGACTGGGTACCTTGATTATTAGGGAGGAGGAAAGGAAAATATCATCCCGATAGGCAAAGATATCTCAAGGAGGACACAAGGAACGCTAGTCATAAAGGAAAGATAATTTGGATTAGTTGCAAGAACAATGGGCCACTGAGATCTAGAGTGTTGGATCAGAGTAAGAAATGTTTGTGTCTCAATCAGAGGCAGATATACCAGGAAGCTAAGCTTTAAGACCCTTCTTTTGCAAAGGCCCCTTCCAAGGCCCTGACAATCTGTTCGTGTGGTCATGTCTTTTTGTAAACTGTAGAAATCTTAAGCTTTATCAATCTTGTTATGTCCCAGGGGGTGCTGGCTGCAGCATCTTTTCCTATCCTATGGCATGTCTTCATCTGAGCTGGAAGCTACTGCCAGTCAAGCAGGGTAAGCATCTCTGAAATCTGTTTGCCATTCTTGTGATTGCTTTTGTCCAGATTTAGGCTTGATGTGGAGACTGGGGACCATCAGCAGAAATGGGTGAGTGGTTTGGAGAAAAGAGAACTGTTGCAGGGGAAAGATGCTGGGATATGAGGCATGACAAAGACTATCTCCTCAGGCTTCCCTGGTGGTCCACTGGTTAAGAATCTGCCTTGCAATGTAGGGAACACGGGTTCAATCCCTGGTCCAGGAAGACCCCACATGCCGTGGAGCAAGTTAGCCCATGCACCACAAACAACTACTGAAGCCCACGTATTCTAGAGCCCGTGCTCCACAACCAGAGAAGCCACTTCAATGAGAAGCCTGTGCTCCACAACTAGAGAGTAGCTTCCACTCGACACAACTAGACAAAGCCCATACAGCCACGAAGACTCAGCACAGCCAAAAATACATATTAATCAATTATTTAATTTTTTTAAAACGAGGCTATTTCCCTGACCAGACTTTGGTCAGGTTCCTCAGAACTTTCTTCTCAACTAGGAGCCAACCACTAAAATTCTGTGTCCATCTCTTCATCACCCAATTTTAGCAAAAACGCTGCCATGTCAGTTGACCAAGAACCTTACCCTCCATATCTGAACAAATTCTTCATCCCCAGGGCCCTGCCTTCAGCAGAAATCTTATCAAGTTGGTTTAGCCAGAATGCCTCCATACCCCTGACGTTTCCTCTTGGTAATTTTCCATCTACTGACCGCCCCCCCAACTCTGATCCTTGGCTATTGAGCCCCACTTGCCCATGGTATACTCAGAATTGAGCTCAGTTCTATAGGCTGAGCACTGTTTGTACTTAATTGCCATTCAGCACAATAATTCCATATGTTATTATTAAATGTGTGTCCAATTAGCTCTGATGACAACCCTTCTCCTAGCCTCGCTCTCTCTCCATTTGGTAATTCAATTATGACGTTAAAAACTCAAGAGGATGTTGCTCCCAGGCTACAGTAACGAAGCTGTGCTACTACCGTGTCATAGTTCCCACACAGGGCTGGAAGTGACTCATTTTCTTGTTAACCTGTGCTATATATACTCCAGAAAAATGAGTTGGCATTTCTAAGAATACCTGAGAGAAAAGAACAGACGTTTTTCTTTCTCTTCCTGTCATCTGAAACTCTTAAATCATAGACTGTGTAGTATGGGGGTTGGGAGGAGCTGAAGGAGGGGCCAGAGCAGGCTCCCCACCCCCCACCGCCACCATCGACAACCCAGTATCAAATAGTCTAACTCTGAAGAAATTTTCTTTACAAAAATACAACAGGGGTTGTTGACATCCTTCATTGTGCAAACCAACAAAGAACTGTTAAATACCTGAAACAAACAGAGCTTGTTTCTTCTTTTCCTCAAAGCTTGTTTCTGATCCTTTGATGGAGAACTTGGGCTAGATAAAAAGGAAGCATAGAACGACAAGTCATCATCCCACAAATATTTCATTCTCTCACCTCACTGCTTTAGATACACCTGGGAAAAACAAAGACCAATAGTTGAAAGAATGACTATGTACTTGAGGTAATTCATATCAGTAATCTAAGATGAATAAAAAGAGTAAAACCATGAATAAAACCCATGTTAAAATGCAATTTTAAGTAGTTCTCCGTGTGGAAACTGGAATTATGGAAGAATTAGTGGTAAGCCCTTTTGGGGGTGAGGTTGGTTGATTTATGTCTCACGTCAACCCACTCCAGTATTCTTGCCTGGACAATTCCGTGGACAGAGGAACCTGGCAGGCTATGGTCCATAGGGTCGCAAACAGTTGGACATGACTGAAGAGCCTTAGCACGCACACACAGTTGTGTTACTAGAGTGAAACTGGACTTAACGATATTTGTTTCAACTTCTCAGGACACTTCTTTCTAGAAGAGAGGCAATTAACAGGAAGTAGGAGGAAATGATGGAACAACAATGGCTAAATTAAAATGAGTTGGCCTTTTAACTGGTAAATTCCAGTTAGAGCCGTGCCTTGGGGAGGGCAATGGACCCAATTTTCCTCAGTCCCATGGTGGTACTATACCACACTCTTCTATTTTGGAACATTTTAAAATTCAATGTAAAATTTTCTGTCTTGAATAAAGATAATCCAAGGGACCACGAAAGATGCTGGCAGAGGGTCTCCTTTCCAGTGTGATTGATTATCTCAGGAACCTACACTGACTGGGTTGCCCAAGGCCCTTTACCTTGGGGAAGGTCCTGAACTTATTTGGAAAACCCATCTCATTCTCTGAAAGTGTCAGGTAAGTGAACTTTTCAGCAGAGATGCCTGTTAATTTTGTATTTGTGCAAATTCCTTAATCTCTGGGAATCCTATTTGAGCAATGCATGATTTACTTAGTAGTCACCAACTGCTAACCGGGCTAAAAGAGGTTTTGCTCCAGAGGCGCAATAATTAAATGCTAAATAAAACAAAACAAGAGACTTGAAAGCCATGTTTCCAGGCTAAACTAGGAAACGGCACATTCATCATTAGTGCTAGTCCTTATTGGATAGACCTTTATCCTGCCCCACGGCTATCTCTTTAATCACTAAACTGAAGCCTTTCAAAACAGCGCCTAGGGACTTTCTTGGTGGTCCAGTAGTTAAGATTCCACACTTCCAGTGCAGGGGGCGCAGGTTCAATCCCTGGTTGGGGAACTAAGAGCCCACATGGTGAGTCAATTATCTGCTCTAAGTCACAAGCACCTTAAATCAGTCACCATCTTTGGCTTTACCCTGTAAGTCTATTTCACCAAGATGGCACCTCACTGCAGTCTATGAATTTATATTTGTATGTGATAAACACCATCAATAAACCCTGTGTCTAGATGTCCTTACCTTTCATTCTCAGATCTGTGCTCCTTTAAGATTTTTTTAAAACAATTTGAACAATTCCTTGAGTACCAGTTGTGTGCGTGCTAAGTTGCTTCAGTCATGTTTGGCTTTTTGCCACCCTATGGACTGTAGCCTGCCAGGGTCTTCTGTCCACAGGATTCTCCAGGTAAGGATACTGGGGTGAATTGCCATGGCCCTTCTCCAGGGGATCTTCCCAACCCAGGGGTTGAACCTGCGTTGCAAGCAGATAATCTACCCATTGAGCCACCTGGGAAGCCCAGAGTAGCAGTTAAGCATATTTTATCCACATTCACTACAGTCATACCTGCAATGTCACCACACCTTAACAACCAAACAGGTGATGATATGACTGAATTCTAAATGAAATCAATAAGCAAATGGTTATCACACTGACTTCATTTCTGAGGATCTGATGTATAGCACGGTGACTGTAGTTAATAATACACTATTGCATACTTGAAATTTTCTAAGAGAATAGGTCTTAAGTGTTCCCAACACACAAACAAAAAATGGTGACTATATGAAATGATGAATATCTTCATCAACTTGACTATGGTAATCATTTCAAAAGATATACATATATCAAAACATCACATTGCACACTTAAAATATATACAGGTTTTATTTGCCAATTTTACTCAACAAAGCCAGGGGGAAAAACAAAGTTATTTTCTGTTTTCTAGATTCTAATCATAATTATCTTTAGAGCTGCATAAAAAACATAACTTTCCAACATAATATATTTTTCAGTGACAATATACTCCATATGTATTTCCAAACACTAATCTATTGAAAAATGTTTCTTATTATTCTCGTATAATTTTGCAGCCACCACTCTCATGACAGATACCTATCTTATTTATCTTTCTTTTTTTCCCCAATAATAAGCCATTATGAAAAATTTTGAATACATGTCTGAATGTCTGAATTCTGTTATAAAGCTTTCCTGATTTTTTCCCCCAGTCTTTGGTTTTTGATATGAATTTAAGTGTTATCAATTTGATTTTAGCACTGGTATGTCTATAGTGTGAAAAAAACGTAAAAGACTCTGACTTCATCGAATAGATTCTAAACAACTCTTCAGGTTCACTGTTCTACTCCCCTTAAAATTTTACTTTGTCTTTCTTTCAATTCGGAGATAAGTGCAGCCCGGTAGGTAGGTAACAAAAGGAAAACTCAGGAATGCAGAGTTGAAAATGAGATAAAACCTATGTTTTTCTATAGCCTAAAACAATGTCTTCACCTTTCTCCCACTCTTTAAATTGAAGCCCCTTATGAAGATTTATTAACATTTATAAAATCTAGAAGAGAAAAAGAGTCGTAGTATCTAATGAAAGTCAAGAGAAGTGTTTCATGTTGAAGAACAATCACAGTGTGTACTTAAGTCTACTAGAAAAAAAGCATAAAGGATTCCCAGGAGGCTAATCCTGTAAGTTAGTCACTGTTAATTCCAGTAGAAGCCATCCTCATAGCTGCCTTTATTCCTCAGCCGAAAACCCCTAAGGGTTCCAGCCACACCGTTGCTGTGGTGATTGCTGCGACCACGTGCTAGTTTCAGCTGAAAAACACATTCAGGTTGTCAGCCTGTGCCACCAGATGATTTTGGCTCAGAACATTAAGGTTCTGACATTGCCTTCTCAAAACATGTTATCAGTCCAACATGTGGCAATAAAGGAAAGCTGAGACAGAGCTCTTGTCTAGGCTGGGAGCCAGTCAGGGTCTCGGGGGATGACGATGTCTTTGGTCATCTCATTTAGAGTCTAGTCCTCAACTCTGTGACTGAAAGGTTTGTTCTGTTGGTATGCCTAGAGACTGATAGGCTTTAGGGTGCCAATTAACATTAATAAAATTCACAAAAGAATAATATATAAACTGGAACATCTATTATTTTTCATTGAGAAATCTAACCATCAAGAACACTGGGATTCCCATTCCCATTGGTCTCTGTGTGGTACCTAGAGAGTCAAACTCAAGTGGGAAGATTACTGTTATCTGGGAACCAAAGACAAAGGAATAAGAGACATGATTTTGGCGGCTGTTATTATCAAACTCAACAACTTCCCTTCAAATATTTTCTGAGTTCTTTGCAATGTATTTCTTCATGTAAACCATCTTCCTTTACACAGTGCAAATACCAACAAACTAGCCTGTATTGTCAAACAGGCTAATATGGGTTTAGAGCTTAAACTAATCCGATGAGTTTATAGTTTGATTGCCTTAATTTAGCATAGTACGTCCCCAAATTTTCAGGTTCACAGTTACAAATCATTACTCAGGATGTGTCAGTTCTACAGATGGCCAATGTGAGGGTGACTTTTCCTAATTCAGTCTTATGTACAGTTTTGGAGACGCTTTCACCAAACACCAGAAACAGGCCAGTGTTTCCAAGTGTAGAAGAAGCAGGAAGACAGTAAAGAATAAAGACTTGATAACAGTTTAATATTTGATTTCTGGCAAGAGATTTGATTTTTTTACATTCCCATATCAGATAGTCACCATTTGTTGTAGGATCTCAGAAATATAAACCCTTAAGAATCATGAGATACAAACGGAATAAAACTCAACCACCACCACAACAAAAACAAACAATCCAGTTGAAAAATGAGCAGAAGCCCTAAATAGACATTTCTCTAAAGAAGACATACAGATGAGCAAAAGCACATGAAAAGATGCTCAACATCATTAATTATGAGAGAAATGCAAATCAAAACCTCCTCACACCAGTCCAAATGGCAATCATTAAGTCTACAAATAAATACTGGAAAGGGTGTGGAGAAAAGGGAACTCTTCTACACTGTTGGTGGGAATGCAAGTTGGTGCAGCTACTATGGAAAACAGAATGGAGGTTCCTCAAAAAACTAAAAACAGAATTACTATATGATCCAGCAATCCCACTTCTGGGCATATATCCAGACAAAACTTTAGTTCAAAATGATGCATGCACCCCTATGTTCATAAGCACTGTGCACAATAGCCAAGACATGGAAACAACGTAAATGTTCATCAGCAGATGAGTGAATAAAAAGGACGTGGTACACATACCACAGAATACTTCTCATCCACAAAAAAAGAATGTAATAATGCCATTTGCAGCAACACAGAGAGACTTAGAGATTATCATACTAAATGAAGTAAGCCAAAAAGCAAAAGACAAATGCCATATGATATCACTTATGTGTGGAATCTAAAATACGGCACAAACAAACGTATCTGTGAAACAGACTCACATAGAGAACAGCCTTATGGTTGCCAAGGGGGAAGGGGGCTGGGGAAGGATGGACTGGAGTTTGGGATAAGCAGATGCAAACTATTATATATAGAATGGATAAACAACAAGGTCCAACTGTACAGCATAGGAATCTGTATTCAGTGTCCTGAAATAAACCATAATGGAAGAGAGTATAAAAGAGAATGTAATACACATGTATAGCTGAATTATTTTGCTGTACAGCAGAAATTAACACACTGTAAGTCAACTATACACTTCAGTTAAAAAAAAAAAAAAAGAATCATGAGTGATATTCCATGGCTGCTGGGACATCCCTCAAAGTAGGATAGGCTTTGGAATCATTTTCATTTAAAAATTATAATTAAAAATCATTTAATTTAAAAATTATAATGGGGCACCAACCACCGTGTCCCTGGCCACGCCAAGAGGCAAAGGGGAGGGCGTCATGCAGCAGACCATCCAGAAGGTGCTGGAGAAGAACCACCACCTGGCCCAGCGCACCCTGGATGACCTCAGCAAGGGCAAGGCCGCCGAGGGCACCCAGCGCCAGGAGATCCTGCAGAGGAGCCCAGCCTACCTGGCCACAATATGGGACTCCAGCCAGAACACACAGTCCCCGCTCCTGCCCAGCCAATCCGGAGCACGATGCTGGGACCCCGAGGTCTGTCCCCGAGTGGCTCTGCCCAGGAGCTGCACTCCCCAGGGCAGCCTCACTGACCCCGTGGGCATGGCCCAGATCCGCAGCCGTCCAAGCCGCGTGTCCATGCAGTAGGCTGAAGAGAGCACGCTGCCCGCCGCCTCCCCCGTGAGCTTACCCAGCAGCAGCATGGCTCAGGGCCTGGCCACAGCCTCCTGGGACCAGCCTCACAGAGCGTGTCCTTGCCAAGGGCCAAGGCGCCATCAGCAACTAGGTGTCTCAGGCCAACATCAAGGTGCAGTCAAACCCCAGTGGGCCTCATCCTGCTAGTCTAGGCCGGGGAGGGAGCCAGCACCCCCAGGAGCCAGTCCACGGCCTTGGATGGTGGGAGCTAGCAGGGAGCAGTGGTCCACAGGGCCCCACAGGGCCCCCAGCCGGGCTCCTCCCAAGGTACCTGCTCCAGGAGAACTATAGCAGCCAGCAGTTTTCAATTGTAAAAACTCATTTTTTAAAATGTAGCATTTTAACCATTTTTAACACAGCTCAGTAGCATCAAGTACTTTCACATTGCTGCGCAGCCACCACAAACCACCACCAACTCCAGAACCTTCTCATCTTCCTGAACTGAAACTCCATCCCCAGGAAACACTAACTCCCCATCCCTGACCCCTGGCCACAAAGATCCCCTGGAGAAGGAAATGACAACCCACTCCTGGGTATTCTTGCCTGGAGAATTCCATGAACAGAGGAGGCTGGCAGGCTATAGTCCATTGGTCACAGAGTCAGACACGACTGAGGGACCAACACTGCAGGCTGAGTGATATTCCATTGTATGTTTAGGTTACATTTCGCTGGTCCATGTGTCTGTCCACCGACACTTGGGCTGCTTCCACTTTGGGGCTATCATAAATAGCGGTCTATGAATGTGAGTTTACAAGTATCTCTTCGAGACTCTGCTTCCCATTCTTTGGGGTACAGGCAGACCTCTGAGATACTGTGGGTTCGGTTCTGACCACTTCAGTAAAGCAAATATTGCAATTAAAATATTAAAACTATAACGGAACAAATGAGCCAATAACACTGAAAGACTTGGGATACCCTAGCCAGTTGATATCTGTTCAAAGGACCTGCTATGTGATGCTGCAGCTCTCTCTCCACCACCCTAATCTCAGCACCCGAGGCAGCTTTGCCCCAGCATGAGCAACAGGCACAATGGCAAGAGGAGATTTCAAATTTCTTAAGGTAGGAAGAACCACGGCTTTGTAAGATGTGAGCTCTAAACAAAACCTTGGTGCAAGACCAGTGATACCACTACACCGTCTGTACATCTCCACTGGATATGCTCCTGACCACAGAAAATGAATGACTCATGTGTTCAGAATCCGTGGTTCAATTACTGCAGCCCCATAATCATCATCTAAGTTGGACATCAGGACATTGGTGAAAAGCCCTTCTGGGGGCAGTGGAGGCCCCATTAACTTTGACCCAAAAGTCCCTGTGATAGATGTTAAACTCTCCCCACTGCTCATCTCAGGTAATTGGCAATGCCAGTGTGACTCCATTACCGCCATCTGAGTTGGGGCAGTTAAGCCCTGTGTTAACAAGGCCTGTTTTAGCAATACCCCATACAACATCAGAGTCCTTTCCTGTAAGACTCCCACAATTGTATTTCTTGAGCAGTGACCCTGCATGATCCCATATTTTAAAAGAAAAAAAAAAAAAAAAAAGCCTCAAATCCAGAGACTAAAATAATAAAAATAATAGAACCTCTCTCTGAATCATCTCAAACATGCACAAAGCAACTTTAACAATAAACATCATAAGGGCAGAAACTTTGGGTACATCTGGTTCACCATTATCTCTCAGAATCTAGCTCAGTGCCAGGCAAACCACATGACCTTAATGACTACATTTCTTTACTGTTCCTAAAGGTCAGGCTTCATTTGCGTGTTCTGGTCTCCAGTCTTCAAGCACTAAACTTTAATCCATCCAGGCAGCTGGCTGCCTCCGTCTCCCCAAAGACTTCCAGGACAAGAGGCTACATTCCCTCCTCAGGCTGCTGAGTCATCTTCCTATCAGGAAATTGTTTCTGCCTTGGCTAAATAGGTAAGCAATTTTCTGACTATTTCAGACAGAAAATCTAAGTTTAAAAAAGATTACATGAATAGCTCAAGGTTATACACAGACTCTGACCCAGTTAGGAGTAGAATCCAAGTGGTTCCTAACATTCAATCCTAATAGTTTCCATACTGCTTATTTTGCAGGTGAACCTATCTTTATCATTTATAGATGTTGTTCCCAAATCACTCGCTAGGAAATTCTGCCTAAATATTGAAGGTAAAACAGCTTCACGTATCCAATAGAGAGAATATATATACAAAGAAATGTTTCCCACATGAAGAATGAATCACTGTAAAAAACATTCATTCAGTTGTTTCATTTTAAAACAAGAGCCTTCCTCCCAGCTGCCACAATATCCAAATGCTCCATTTTTGTTACTAAACAATCTTTTTAACACCAAGCCAAAAATAAGTCACAATGTTAATGCAAGCATCTTGCAAGCCAAATGAAAGGACCCATGCCAGATTGATCCAAGAGGGAAATTGTGTCACAGATCTCTCTGAGAAACTTCCTATCAGATCACCAGTCAATAGGGTACCAACATCTGCTGATGCTCACTGAAAGACATGAGTCATAACAGACAGCTTTAGAAAATACATTTTTTCTTCCATAGTTAGCAATGCATGACTCACTAGAACTCTCCAGACACTATACTGCATGAATGACTCAAAACTCTACCAAGGACAGAGCACAATCAGTTCTCTTCCTGCACCAGGATTTCTTATTTGAATTATCACTGATCTGTTAGCTTACCTTAAAGGCAGAAAATCTTGGTCCATTCTCCTTCCTCTTTTAAAAACAGTGGAACCACAAAACAGAAAGAGACTTATAGGCTTAGAGAATGAACTTATGGTTGCCGAGGGTGTTGGGGGCAGGATGGGGAGAAGGGATAGTTAGGGAGCTTGGGATGGACATGTACACATTGCTGTTTTTAAAATGGATAACCAACAAGGACCTACTGTAGAGCACAGGGAACTCTGCTCAATACTCTGTAATAACCTCATGGAAAAAGAATCTCAAAAAGAGTGCATACACTGCTATATTTAAAATGGATAACCAACAAGGACCTACTGTACCGCACAGCAGAGAAGGCCATGGCAGCCCACTCCAGTGCTCTTGCCTGGAAAATCTCATGGACGGAGGAGCCTGGTGGGCTGCAGTCCATGGGGTCGCGAAGAGTCAGACACGACTGAGCGACTTCACTTTCACTTTTCACTTTCATGCACTGGAGAAGGAAATGGCAACCCACTCCAGTGTTCTTGCCTGGAGAATCCCAGGGACGGGGGAGCCTGGTGGGCTGCCGTCTATGGGGTCACACAGAGTCGGACACAACTGAATCGACTTAGCGGCAGCAGCAGTACAGGAAACTCTACTCAATGTTATGTGGCAACCTGGATAGGAGAGGAGTTTGGGGGAGAATGAATACATACAAATGTATGACTAAGTCTTGTCACTGTTCCCCTGAAACTACCACAACATTGTTAACTGGCTATATCCAATACAAAATAAAAACTTTAAAAAAAAATTTTTTTTTAAACAGCAGTACAAATATTTTGACATAAAAATTAATATTGGAGGTGGGTGGGAGGGAGGCTCCAGAAGGAGGGGATATGTGTATACTTATGACTCATTCACACTGCTGTACCACAGAAGCCAACACAACATTGTAAAGCAATTACCCTCCGATTAGAAAAATAAATTAAATATAGCTAATAACAAATAAATATTGAATGCTGCAGGAAGATAGAAATTACACATTATAGAGAATGCTGACAGCAGTCTTCAGCTGGCCCAACTCCCACCATTTGGGAGGTCAGGTTGGACAATGATCATGGTTAATCTCTTTCTAGAATACTGAGTGATGAGTACAGATTATTGCAATTTGAGAAATATTTTATTGTTAAAGATCAATGACCTGCCCAGCCAACTCTTCAATAGGCAATAACAGTAATCAAAGAAGACTTCCCTGGAGGTCCAGTGGTTAAGAATCCACCTGCCAATGCAGGGGACACGGTTCTATCGTAGGTCCAGGAAGATCCCGCTTACCACAGGGCAGCTAAGCTGGTGCGCCCCAACTACTGAGCCTGAACCCATGCTCTACAACAAGAGAAGCCACTGCAATGAGAAGCCCTCACACCGCAGCAAAGGGTAGCCCTCAATCACCACAACTAGAGAAAGCCCGCATGCAGCAACAAAGAGCCAGCATAGCCAAAAGTATATGAGCAAATAAACAATTCTTTAAGAAACAAAACAAAAATTTAAAATAGTACTCAAAGATACTTTGAGAAATAGTTTCAGAGTTGTTCTCCATGACAGAGGTCTTGATTTCTCTCAAATAATATTTTCTTTGATAATCACAGTAGCCTCCCAGTCAAAGACCACACTTTCATGCTCTTTCCTTTCCATCCCATCTAGCAGTTCAACTCCAGATTAATTTCCTGAAAGATTGTTCTGATTATAATGTTAGCTCAGTATGGTAACAAAGACCACAGTTCTTAAAATTAGACCCCCTGATGTCAAAACTTGAATTCACCAATTAATTTTTAAATCTCTCTGTGCCTCTGTTTTGTCATCTGTGACAGATAGTTTGTGAGATGCTTGAGCTCCAAAATCACTGCAGATGGTGATTGCAGCCATGAAATTAAAAGACCCTTACTCCTTGGAAGGAAAGTTATGACCAACCTAGACAGCATATTAAAAAGCAGAGACATTACTTTGCCAGCAAAGGTCTGTCTAGTCAAGGCTATGGTTTTTCCAGTGGTCATGTATAGATGTGAGAGTTGGACTATATAGAAAGCTGAGCACAGAAGAATTGGTGCTTTTGAACTATGGTGTTGGAGAAGGCTCTTGAGAGTCCCTTGGACTGCAAGGAGATCCAACCAGTCCATCCTAAAGGAGATTAGTCCTGGGTGTTCATTGGAGGGACTGATGCTGAAGCTGAAACTCCAATACTTTGGCCACCTGATGCAAAGAGCTGACTCATTGGAAAAGACCCTGATGCTGGAAAAGATTGGGGGCAGGAGGAGAAGGGGACAACAGAGGATGAGATGGTTGGATGGCATCACCAACTCAATGGACATGGGTTTGGGTGGACTCCGGAAGTTGGTGATGGACAGGAAGGCCTGGCATGCTGTGGTTCATGGGGTCGCAAAGAGTCGGACACGACTGAGCAACTGAACTGAACTGAACTGCGTAACTATCATTTTTAACTCTTTGTGTTAAAAATGAGTGTGTAAGAAAATAGAGTGCTCATGGTTAAGAGCATTTTGGAGTCAGATCTGGGAGAAAATCCTGGTTCTGCCATTGAACTGGGGCTACCCAGGTGGCGCTAGTGGTAAAGAACCCTCCTGCCAACACAGAAGATATAAGAGATGCAGGTTCGATCCCTGGGTTGGGAAGATCCCCTGGAGGAGAGCGTGGCAACCCGCTCCAGTATTCTTTCCTGGAGAATCCCATGGACAGAGGAGCCTGGTGGGCTACAGTCTTTGGGTCACACAGAGTTGGACACAACTGAAGTGACTTAGCACACATACACACCACTGAACTGTGTAAGAGTTCTCTACTTCTGTGCTACCTAAGGAGCCTGTGTGGGAGGAAGCTCCAGGCATCAATACGTCAATTGCATCAAGACCTGGAGCCCAGTCAGTCATTCATGCAGCCATTAAATGGAAGCCAAACTTCCCAGGTCACTGAGTAAGTGGATTAAAAACAACTTTTACAATAACTTTACATTGAATATCAAACAATGACCAGAAAAGACCTAGGGGTAAGTAATCATTCCGGCTGCATTATTTTATGGTCTTCAGAACACAATTAAAAACAATGGAAGATGCGCAGCTATAAATTAAAACTCTAGGGCTTCTCTGGTGGCTCAGTAGTGAAGAGTCCACTTGTCAATGCAGGGGCCATGGGTTCAATTCCTGATCTGAAAGATCCCACATGCATGGAGCAACTAAGCCCATGCACCACAATTATTGAGCCTGTGCTCTAGAGCCTAGGAGCCGAAATTACCAAGACCACCTGCGGCAACTACTGAAGCCCCTGTGCCCTGGAGCCCATGCTCCGCAACGAGAGAGGCCACCAGCATGAGAAGCCTGTGCGCCACAACTAGAGAAAAGCCTGTGCAGCAACTAAGACCCAGGACAGCCAAATATAAAGAAATAAAATTATTAAGAAAAATATTAAAAAATAAACTCTAAAGGTACCACTGAGAGCTTTCCCTGGCAGGGAGGCCAGCCCACTTTCCCACTTTCTTTCATTCAACAAGCATTTCGTGAGCCAGTCCCTATCTCCCTTCAGTTCTGATTGGTCCTGTCTTTTCTGCTTCTCTGCCTCAAGCCTAACGAGCTTTTCCCCAGATTTCTCAATCTTAACTTATGACTTGAAGAGTCATTTAACACTATTAACGCTGTTCCTCCTACAATTCTGATCCCCATCCTACAAAGCTGATCCCCTGCTTTGACTGACGTCACTCCCCTCCCACTCATTTCCTGCCTCTCCGTCAGCTTCATCCGTACTCCTGTTATTGACAACGCTTCTTCTTTATGCCCTTTGAGTGATGCATTTCCTGAGATTCTCATCTGGGTCTGTCTTCTGAAATCCTTACTCTTAATTCCTTAGTGATCTCATCAGCGTTCCTCTTTCCCCATCCCAGCTTTAACTATTTGGAGATGACTTCCAAATCCACTTCTCCAACCCTGAGCTTCAAGTCATGTATTTTCAAATGCCTGGTAAATATTTCCCCTTGGCTGTCCTGACAACCCGTCTAGGGCTCAGATGCTCAGTCATGTCCAACTCTTTGCGACTCCATGGACTGTAGCTCACCAGACTCCTCTGTCCAGGGGATTTTCCCAGCAAGAATACTGGAGTGGGGTGCCATTTCCTCCTCCAGGGCATCTTCCAGACCCAGGGATCGAGCCCACTTCTCTTACATCTCCTGAACTGGCAGGCGGATTCTTTAGCACTATCAGCCCCTCTAAATCATGTGTTTTTGCTGTCTTATCCATTCCTGAGGATAGCTCACTAATCTTCCACCCACTCAGGCTTGAAATCTTGGAGCCATGGCTCCATTCACTTTAATCTTCTCAATCTCTGGAGCCCACTGTCTAGAAAATAAAGCCAAGACTCCTTCGATGGCCCTCACAGCTCTAGAAAAATTTAGCTTCAGCCTATCTTTCCAGCCTTTCTAACTTCTTACTCACATTTCTCTTCTCCCGCCTACCCTAATCCTTTCCTCATGCTCTTCCACTTTCGTTGTACCCTGGGCTATATTACCCCTGTATCTTTCATTTCCATCTTTTCCCTTACTTTAAAAGGCCATTTATCATCCCAACACTCATCCTTTAAAAAAAAAAAAAAAACTTTTAATTTTGTATTGGGGTATAGCCGATAAACAATGATATGATAGGGACTCAGGCATACATATACATGTATCCATTCTCCCCCAAAGTTCCCTCCCATCCAGGCTGCCACATAACATTGAGCAGAGTTCCCTGTGCTGTACAGTAGGTCCTTGTTGATTACCTGTGTTAAATACAGCAGTCCAACCGTCATTCTTAACTGTTGGTATAGAACCCATTCTCAAGCTCATCTCAATCACCATATTCCCAAAATATGGTGTTTCCTCCACCTGTGAGAAACCAGTCATCCTTGAGGTCCAGATGCATGCTGTCTCTCTATTCAATCTACCAACAGCCCCAGAAATTCTATTTTCTCAGTATCGCTTGAATCCACCCATTTTTATCTCCACTACAAGACCTTTCACTTGGATTACTGGTATGATCTTCCAGCTGACCTGCTAGGTCCTCTGTTCCAGCTTGTACCTCAAGATACAGAACAGTTTTTCTGAGCACAAATCCAGTCAGACCCCCACACCATCTTCAGTGCCTTCTCCTGCTGCCCAAGCTCGAAGGCCCTTGTGCTGTGGATTCATCCCCTTTCTGCAGCTGCTCTGGCTCTTCTCAGTCTAGAACATGCCCCCTTCTATTGTGGGGCCCTTTCATCTTCTATTCCCTCTGCCTAAATTCTCTTCCCTTTTGACCCTGCTCCCTCACATTTAGAACTCGTTTTAAACGTCCCTCCTTCAGAAAAGCCTTCCCTGACTGCCTTCCCCCAGTTATCCCTGGTTCTGTGTGTGGACTTTCCCTTCATGGTATCTTCCCAGTTCATTATTTTACCATGTATTTCTATTATTTGCTTCACACCAACTTTCTCCACTAGATGCTCACCATTTTATCTGTTTTTATCCCAAATTTCCAACAATGCCTGAGTATAGTAGGAGATACACAATAGATCCTCATTCATTGAATGAGTGAATTGTTACTCTCTGCTCTCTGATTCCCTGATGAAAAGTAATCCCTACTTTATCCACTATTTCTTTCATATTAACCATGGTTTTCTCAAAATGAAGGTGAGAAATTTTAATTCACTTTGTTTAACAGGCCCTGTGTGTAAAATAACAGCCATAACTCCATGTTCCAGCTTTCATTTTTAAATAATTAATGGGGACAAAAACTGGTTGCTAGAGGGAAAATATTAGGTGGATCTGAATGAGGTTAAGAGAGTTGTATACTTTGACTAAACAGTGGATAAAAGTAATTTATATATCTTTCCTTCATCCCACACAAAACTAGTTTTCAGAAATTAGAACCAAAGTAGGCCCTCATAAATGTGATGTTCACAGGTCATAATGAAGATTTTTTTAAAGAGATTTTTTCCCCCTAGTCAACTAACTGATTTTAAAGCTCTTATTGCAAGTGACTCACACTGATTTTAAAACTAAAAACTTTCCAAATCTCTTTATCTCTGACATTTGTGCGTAAGCCCAAGAAGAGAGTGAGAGCAACAGTGACTGGGGAAAAACATTCAGAGCAAATACAAATACATTATCTGTTCTCACATCTGGCTCTAATGAGATACATGCGCAAAAATCTGCTTGTAAACATTCCTGCTCAGCTGTCTCGAATTCCACTGATAAGGACTGAGAGGACAAGAGGTGGTAAAAAGGTACAGAGAAATGGAAAGAACATTAGGTGACAGAAAACTGGGATTCTAGTTTTCACCTCCACAGCTTACTAGTTATTAGACAAAGCATGCCCGTGTTTTGGGAACTAGAAAATGGCAGTGATCACGCTCTCATTCAGGAGGGTAGATGACACACGTGCGCTGGCCTCACTGTCCTCCCAGATATCCCTTAGATCAATAATAAAGGTGTGTGAGGAGGACACATCCGTAACAGCATCAAGAACTAAAGCCTTGGAAATGACTCATGTTGAGAGAGGAAGTCACAGCCCAGGACCCAAGCAGGAGACTGCAGCAGAGACAGGAGTTGAAACTGTTCCTCCCTGTAAGATCAGAAGAAACTCTAAGCCCAGAGTTAGCAGATATGAGAACAAAAGTGAGCTGCAGATGACAATAAGCATGATTCACCTGGGTGGGGAAGATCCCCTGGAGATGGAAATGGCAATCCACTCCAGTATTCTTGCCTGGAAAATTCCATGGACAGAAGAGCCTGGCAGGCTTCAGTCCATGGGGTTACAAAGAGTCGGACACGACTGAGTGACTGAACATGCTCACACTAAACATCCATTATAGAAGCAGACTACTTTTCTCCCTCTCCATGAGCCTCACATACCCCAGGGGCAAGTCGTACCAGACCTTCACAATAATCATCTAGTACTTTATCCATAAATATAAATGGAAAGCTAAGGAGTCCTCATAATTGAGAAAAAAATCAAAACAGACCCAAAGAAGGACACCAAGATGAAGGTAAAATTGTGAAAACTTCCCAGAGAGTAGAGCATAATTTTAAAATATGGAGTGGAGGTGGGGACTAAGAGAAATACAGAAGATAAATCCAGAAGAGTCATTATGCATCTAAGAGGAAATCCAGACAGAGGTAGAAAAAACAAAGGAGCTTTAACAATTAAAAAAATAATTCAAGGAAATTTCCTAGAGCTGAAGAAAGGCTGGAGCTGTCAGAGTGAAAAAGCCCATTGAGTAACCAAATAGATGATGAAAGTTAGAAAACTGAAAGGGATAAAAAAAACTTTAGGGACAAATAATAGATTTCCTACCCACCTCCCAGAGAATCAGATTGACATTGGATTTTTCATCAGCAAACTTAGCAACTAAAACACAATACAGAATTTCCTTTTAAAGGGTGAAAGAAAATTATTTTGAAACAAGAATTATATGTTTGGCCAAACTGCCAATCATAAAGTCGGTGAAAACAGATTTTCGTACTTGTTATGACTCACAAAATTAAGCCCCTGTCCAACTTTTGTGACAATTGCTTTAAATTTTATTACATGTTTTTTTTTTTAACACAAAAGGGAACCCAAGAAATAGAATACTGTATGGTATGATAAAATATTAGGGGATATAACCCAGAAGTGAGGCAATCAAAGAAATTTCATTATTTTAGATGCATAGTATACCTAGAGAGCAGTTGATCCAAACTTAGAAGTCAGAGGATTCTAACAAAAAATGTGTTCAAGAAGAAAGTGGATTCCTTTAAAATACTTAGGAAGGTTTAAAAAAACAACTATGTAATTGTAAGTGATTTGGTGAGGACTTGTGATCTTCTATCAAAACTGTCTTAGACTGGATATCCTAGCTGTCTTCATCAGCTTGGGCTGCTATCACAAAAAATCATAGACCAGGTGAGTTAAACAACAGACATTTATTACTCACAGTTCTGGAGGCTGGGAAGTTAAGATTGAGGTGCTAGCAGATTTGGTGTCTGGTGAGAGTCCTCTTCTTGGCCTGCAGATAAAATTTCTTGCTGTTTGCTCACATGGCTTTTTTGTGGTGTGTTTGGGTGGAGAGAGAGGAAGGGCTCTGGTCTCTTTTTCTTTTCTTAAAAGGACACTAATCCCTTCATGAGGGCTCCAACCTCATGACCTCATCTGAACTTAATTACCTCCCAAAGACCCCACTTCCTAATACCATCACAGTAGGGATCAGGACTTCAAAAGAAAAATTTTTGAGGAGGAAAAATATTTAGTTGATAATGCCAGCAGAGCTTAAGATGAGGATTCTGTTACAAGTGATTTATTGAGGAAACGCTCTTTGGAGAAGGAGAATGAGGGAAATAATAAAAGATTTAAAAAAAAAAAAAGCTAAGCAAGAATGTGGCTCTGCTCAATACAAGCTGTATAGTGACTCCACAGGGAAATAGGGATCACAAATTGCAGGAGAGAATGGGCCCCATCTTGCAGCAAACTGGTCTACTGCCCCTGTGTCAGTCATTCAGACTGTCAACCAGCTACAGGCTTGTGTGAGAAGGGGTAACCTCCCTGGAAAGGCCGCTTCCATTAGGCCCAGGACAATTCTCTGGAAAAGCGGCATTTATGAGCTCTTAGAAGGCAATGCTGATTGCAGCTGAGACATGGCTGTAAAGTGAAAGGGCAACATAGGGGAAAAGTTAAGCAATTTAAATTCTAGGAAAAACAAAAAGCTGTAAAAAAACAAAAAACAGTAGATCAAAATGTGACCCAAATTGCAGCATTGTAGTCCAATTTTGGACAATCAATATCACCTAAGTCTCATTTGACTTTGACACTTGAAACATTCTCCTTTAAATTACATAGGTTTAATTACAAGACTACCTTCACAGCTGTGTAACTAATCACTAATTAGATGTTGTTGTTTTTAAGTCGTGTCCAACTCTTTTTTGACCTCATGAACTATATATAGTGCATGGTATTTTCATAATCATGTTAGAATAAGTATCATGTTTTAATTTTTTTAATCAACCCATAAACAAAGCATGTAAGAATTAATTATAGTTACAGGACGCAAGGTAAAAATTTAAAACCTTAACATACAAAAGTAATGATAGGACTGATAGAAGTTTGGAGTAAAAGGGAGAGAGATGAGGTAAAGGATAATATTCTTTGATGAGGTAAACAGTAAAAATTCTTCATATGCTATAAAACGGGTAAATATATTTTTTCTAAAATTGAAATATGAAGCAGTCCAGATTTTAAGCACTATGTTATTTAGTATTATAAAGATATGCAATGAAGAACTAAAATAAATATATAACTAGCAAAAAGTTGAGTGAAAGAGGAAGGTATTATAAATAAGCTAAATTTCTCACTTTCACAGAAAGGAATCCATTTAGATTCTTAGATTCTACCTAAGACTGACAAGCACAGAAATGACCATATACTGTTATTTGAAATTATAGAGAAAAGTACCAGAAGAAGAGAAAAGAAAAGCAGTTGAAAATGGTAATATATGAGGAAAGGTCTGGGAAGAGATTTTTTTTTTAGTCGCTCAGTCATCCGACTCTGCAACCCCATGGACTGTAGCCCACAAGACTCCTCTGTCCATGCAATTCTCCAGGCAAGAATACTGGAGTGGGTAGCCATTCCTTTCCCCAGGGGATCTTCCCAACCCAGGGATCAAACCCAGGTCTCCCACACTGCAGGTGGATTTTTTTTTATCATCTGAGCCACTAGGGAAGCCCTTTTTTTAAAATTTTTAATTTTTATTTTGTAATTGTCTGTATTGTTGGGGGGTTTTCTGTCTTCATGTATTGTTTTTGTAGCACTAATAAAAATGGCAATAAGAATACTTTCTAGCCTATCCCATCAAGTAATCAAGAAGGTTCATTAAGATAATGTATAGGAAAGCACTTTGCAAACTCTTAAGTGCTAAGATAAATGTGAAGCGTTATTAAGAGGGCAGTCTTAGGCAGTTCAAGATTGCGGAAGGAACTGTAGCGCGTTCCTTTATCAAGCCCTATTTTTAAGGTGCCAAGATCCAAATTAAAAAGGAAGCTGTCTCTAAAATGCTGACCATAAAATATCTGAAAGAAAAAATGTGCTGAGAGAAAGTATTTGGAAGAATGACAAGAAGAAAATTTAAATAGTGTTTCGAAAGAACTATTAGGTATCCATCAAGTTATTTCTATAAAACAAAACACCGGGGTAACTAAACGTCAACAGTGGTACTATCATCTTAGAAAACGGTATCACAGAAAAAAAAATTATAATTAGAATAAAGACTTATCCCCTTACATCTAAACCACTTTCAGATACTTTTGTAAAATAGTATCATAATTAGCATCACAAATGTTTTAGAATACTGTGTTTTCATAACTTGCTAATTAGGCAGGTAGTTCTGCTCAATAGTCGCATTAAGGGCTTTGAAATAAAATTGTTGGTTCATGTGTCTATCTCCTTTGCATAAAAAGGAATTTCTCAAAACAAGGAACTATGTCTTAAAACACTTTGTTCCGCGTCTATTTCTTATCTTGGGGCCTCCTAGCACATAGTCCTAGCACTCAATAAGAGTTTGTTAAATGTACAAATCGATGAAAGAACTAGAAAACAATGCTTTTTTTAATTATCCAAAGCATACCCTTGGTCTGTCTGTGATGATCAGGACATAATATTCAGATACTCTGTAGGGCTCCTGATCTCTGAGAGACCTGTCTGAAAAATGAAAATAGTGGTATCTACTTCAAAAGGATTTTCGTAATGATTTGCTGAAAATAGTGCATAAAAATTTATCAGTGCATAGTGCATTTTCATTAAATGGTTATTATTATTGTTGTTGTTTGGCTGTGCTTCAGTGGCCCCATGGACTGTAGCCAGCCAGGTTCCTCTGGCCATGAAATTTTCCAGGCAAGAATACTGGAGCAGGTTGCCATTCCTCCTTCAGGGAACCTTCCTGACCCGGGGATCGAACCTGCATCTCTTGAGTCTCCTGCATTGGCAGGCGGGTTCTTTACCACTAGCACCACCTGGGAAGCCCCATTATTATTAGCAGCAACTGCAAATAATTGCTGAGAGAGCAGTATGTACAGCCACTGCCCACAGATCTAGACCAATAAAGATAAACAAGATTAGTACCTTATTGTCAAGGAGGGGAAATGAACAAGCTCCCAGGTCACCCTACTGTGCCTCTCTCTCCATGGGCTCCATGGCCAAGATCCTCAAGAGAGTATCTCTGCTGGCCCAGCAAGAGAGCATGCATAGGCTAAGAGGGTTAGTTAGGGGTGTTTGTACAGAATTCTCTGTGATCATCCTTTCCCACCCCCAGCTCCAAACATACCTGGGGGCAAAAAAAAAAAAAACACCTTATTCATCCTAGTTCCCCCCAATCCAGTTCCTACTATGTGTGTCCCAGAGCACTAAATGCATATTGGTTCCATGGCCCTAAGTTAATCAAAGCAAGAGACTGATTGATGGGAACAATCCAGAAAGTGGTGGTGGTTAAAGAGGGCTCTGATCTCAGCAACTCACAGTGCAAACAGCAGCAAATCCCACGAACCTGAAGGAGTTGTAGTCTGACCATGGACTCAAGAGGTTCTGATTCTACAGGCCCCAAAACTACCCCCAAATAAAGAGGCCAGAAGCAGGTCCTTATTTAAGCCATCAGGCTTTATGTCTTGTGGTCCCTTCCATCCTGGCTCTGATGTACTGAACTTGGGAACTGGTGACCAAGCCTTCATTTAGGGTCTCTACTTGAGGCACCAGGGTCTCCAGGAAAAGATGAAGAAAGGACCCATTTCCTCCCGACAGCTCTTGAATTCCCATCTTTCCCGAGCCTTAGCCTTACAGCTGTTGGCTTGTATGATACAGCAAGAACAGTGATGTCTTCCTACTGGAGTCTCCTCAGTTCTGTGATTTTTCTGATTGCATGGGGAATATTTTATCTTTGCTCTCTCATCATTTTCTTGGAGTCCAACTTCATTTTTTAAACTAACGAGGATAGCATACCAAAAAAAGTTGGCAGTAGATTGACATCATTTTATACCTAGGTTCAGTTTCTTATGATCACACGCTTCATCTTTAGAATGTTCTTTTTATTTGGGTAAGAAAGATTTAAAAGACTCTGCAAGAAATTGAATGTGCAAAAAAATTGTGATTCTGTGCATTACAGAGAGTGCATCAGAACACAATTTTAGAGCCAGGCTTGAGATTGAACGTGATCACATCCTTCACGTCTCTGGGTGGCATACTTCATTCAGACCTTTATCACACGATACAGTATCAATATCTCCTGATTTTCCAGCACCCCCGCTGATTAAACAGCAAGGATCATTTTTCTTGGCCCTGTAATGATTTTGCAGTAAAGGGCAGAATTGATTTCAGAGCTATGACTCAGGGCCTGGTAAAAAAATATTGGCCAAGAAGTGGGTGTAAGCGGCCACTGGCACTCTGGGGACTTCTATACCTTGAACAGAAATCTAAAAATATGCATGCAATCAAAGCTGCTAATTGAAGGAAAACCATCTAAATTATTTGACAACTATAGCTTTCTTCTTGGGAATCTTTAAAGGATTAAGTAGTTTGCTATATTAATACTCATTCATCAGCCATTTTGTGGGGAGGAAAGTGGGCTGGTATAAAAAATAAGACCTTTTTTTTTGCAAACATACTATGCACCTGTCACCAAATAGGGGTAAACAAAAGAAGCGAAAGAACTGGCTCATGCCTTCCAGGAGTTTATATCTAGTTCAGGGGGTGCTGAAACCAGTTCATTAATGAAGCAAAAGACCCTAACGGAGTGGTCAAAGAGGCCAGTGTTGATGGGGCTCAAGGATGAACATGATTGTGTTCCTGGGGTGGCGGTACATGGTAGTGGAGAAGGGGTTTCGCAGAAGCTGAGCACGGGCCATGCTAGGTCACCCAGACCACAGGGTCTTCAGCCATGGGCCTCTGTCACTATGACCTCCAGAGACAGAAGCGAGGCTTGAGAGGGAGGGGTGCTTGAGAGAGCTTCTCTTTTTTTAAAAATTGGAAAACAATTGCTTTACAATGTTGTGTCAGTTTCCGCTACACAATGATGTGAATCTGCCATATGCACACACATATCCTCTCCCTCCACTCTCCCATCCCACCCTCTAGGTCATCACAGGGCAGCGAGCTGAGCTTCCTATGCTTTGTAGCAGGTTCCCACTAGCTAGCTGTTTTCTCCCTGGTAGTGTATATACGTCAGTCCTGCTCTCCCAGCTGGTCCCACTCTCCCCTCCCCGCCACCACGTCCACACGTCCATCCTCTATGTCTGCATCCCTACTCCTGCCTTGGAAAAAGGTTCGTCTGTACCATTTCTCTAGATTCCACATGTATGTGTTGCCGTGCAATATTTGTTTCGCTCTTTCGGACTTACTTCTCGCTCCAAGCCTCGAGCTCCCAGCTCCAGCTTTCTCCGATCACGTGGAAGGAGCGGATGCTTTTCCACCTTGGGCGGCAACACTGGCTATAACGCAGGCGCCACAAACTGTTCCTCTCGCGCATCTCGCTGCCCACAGGTGAAGCCCTAGGCATAGCACCCCACAGCCTAGCTCTGGGCTCCCAGCCTAGGGTTCTTTCCAATACCAATCCCTGCCCATCTTCGCACAGGCTTCTTGAAACCTAACGTGTCCTTTCTTAAATATTTATTCATTTATTATTTTGGCTGTGCTGGGTCTTCCTTGCTGTGGGAGGGTTTTCTCTAGTCGCTGCAAGTGAGGGCTACTCTCTAATTGCGGTGCGCAGGCTTCTTACTGTGGGGGCTTCTCTTGTTGGGCAGCTTGGACTCTCGGGTGCATGGGCTCAGTAGCTGCAACATGTGAGTTCAGTAGTTACAACTCACCAGCTCTAGAGCACAGGCTCAGTAGTCGCTCTGTGGCAAGTGCGATGTTCCCTACTCAGGGATCAGACCCATTTCTTCTGCATTGGCAGATGGATTCTTTACCGCTGAGCCACCAGGGAAGCCTCTAATAATAATGTGTTTTCTTAACCCCATGCTTTCACACACACTGTCCCCTCTACCACCCAGAAAAGTCTTCCTTGTCATCTTTCCCCTTTGAAATCATACCTATCCTTAACACTAAGATTCCATATTCTTCGTTTACAAAATCTTCCCTGATTCAACCCCTAAGCCACTGACTGCCGGGCTGAAAATAATCTCACTCCACCAATGCTTGCAATGCCATTTTGTTTGTAGTTTTTATCACGCTCTTCACATTATACCCTGACCTGAATTCTCTGTGAACATCCTTTGCGCCCCACCAAACTCTTGGAGGGGCAAGACAAATGTCTCTTTCATCTCTGCCCTGACCCCAGTTTCCTTGCCTGTTTCTCCTATCAGTTCAGTTCAGTCGCTCAGTCGTGTCCGACTCTTTGCGACCCCATGAACCGCAGCACGCCAGGCCTCCCTGTCCATCACAAACTCCCGGAGTTTACTCAAACTCATGCCCATTGAGTCGGTGATGCCATCCAGCCATCTCATCCTCTATTATCCCCTTCTATTCCTGCCCCCAATCCCTCCCAGCATCAGGGTCTTTTCCAACGAGTCAACTCTTCACATGAGGTAGCCAAAGTATTGGAGTTTCAGCTTCAGCATCAGTCCTTCCAATGAACACCCAGGACTGATCTCCTTTAGGATGGACTGGTTGGA
The DNA here is from genome assembly GCF_910594005.1 of Cervus elaphus. NCBI lineage: Eukaryota > Metazoa > Chordata > Mammalia > Artiodactyla > Cervidae > Cervus > Cervus elaphus. Next base: position 19,397,127 of record NC_057844.1, read on the forward strand.
TCTCCTTGCAGTCCAAGGGACTCTCAAGAGTCTTCTCCAACACCATAGTTCAAAAGCACCAATTCTTCTGTGCTCAGCTTTCTTCACAGTCCAACTCTCACATCCATACATGACCACTGGAAAAACCATAGCCTTGACTAGATGGACCTTTGTTGGCAAAGTAATGTCTCTGCTTTTTAATATGCTGTCTAGGCTGCTCATAACTTTCCTTCCAAGTAGTAAGTGTCTTTTAATTTCATGGCTGCAATCACTATCTGCAGTGATTTTGGAGCCCCAAAAAAATAAAGTCTGACACTGTTTCCACTGTTCCCCAATCTATTTCCCATGAGGTAATGGGACCAGATGCCATGATCTTAGTTTTCTGAATGTTGAGCTTTAAGCCAACTTTTTCACTCTCCTCTTTCACTTTCATCAAGAGGCTTTTTAGTTCCTCTTCACTCTCTGCCATAAGGGTGGTGTCATCTGCATATCTGAGCTTATTGATATTTCTCTGGGCAATCTTGAGGCCAGCTTGTGCTTCTTCCAGCCCAGTGTTTCTCATGATGTACTCTGCATAGAAGTTAAATAAGCAGGGTGACAATATACAGCCTTGACGTACTCCTTGTCCTATTTGGAACCAGTCTGTTGTTCCATGTCCAGTTCTAACTGTTGCTTCCTGACCTGCATACAGGTTTCTCAAGAGGCAGATTAGAGCACCAAATAAATATGGGTTGTATGAAAGTGAAAGTGCTAGTCACTCAGGCATGTCCAGCTCTTTGCAACCCCATGGACTATAGGCCACCAGGCTCCTCTGTCCATGGGATTTTCCAGGCAAGAATACTGGAGTGGTTTGCCATTTCCTTCTTCAGGGGATCTTCCTGACCAGGGATGGAACCCGGGTCTCCCTCATTGCAGGCAAATTCTTTACCAACTGAGCCACCAGGGAAGTTTGAAATATGGGTTGCATTTTCCTAAAGTTAGTCAAGTCAAAAGACTGAGCAGCAGAGAACAATCCAGAAAGAAGTGGTCAGGGAGGCTCTGGTCTTTGGCAACATATTCAGAAGTGGCCATGCCAAGGCTTCGGTGATTCAGTCTAATCCAAGATGACTGCCTGCCAGTGATTCTTTTATATAAACAAATGGTGGTTAAATGTAAACAGGGCTTTGAAAATGCTTTCACTTTTCATTTGAAATTAAATGTTGAACTATCTGGTTTAATGTGGTCCTTCCCCTAGAATGTTACCCCTGTCTTAGGCAGCATGCTCCCACTCATCTCTGTGCAGGCCCCCGCTTGATGGTGACTCCGACAGGCAGGAAGAAGGTTCTGGGGCCTGTATCTTTCCCCGACCCTGCCAGCTAACTGCTTGATTTAAGTTGTAAAGACAGTTAAAAGAGTTTGTTAAAAGATAGGGTTTTTTTTTTAAAGGCAAAATGTAAGTAGTAGTGATTTTAAGGAATGTATAGTAAAATCACAAAACCTTGCAAGGAATTAATAGCGTAGACTATTTTAGGATACAGCAGTACATTTCAAAAGAAATTTTTAGCTACCTTAGGTGGCAGTTTTTCTAAAATTAATTATAAGCTGCTCTCTAAGGCAGAGCACATGGAACTGAATTTAACCTCCTTTGTAAATGACCCATTATCATCACTGAGAACATCGGTGCAACTAGCTAATAACTGTGCGGAGCTGACCAAAGCTTGCCAGCTTCTTTGCCTTCTCACACAGTGGTCTCAGGGCAGCTGTGGTTGGAGCTTTGGAACCCACTGCTAGTTTTTATGATTCTTTCCAGACTCTCAGGGTTCTAGCGATTATTTTTACTGCTCCTAGTAAGGGCTTCCCTGGTGGCTCAGTGGTAAAGAATTTGCTTGCCAGTGCAGGAGATATGGGTTCAATCCCTAGGACAGGAAGGTCTCCTGGAGAAGGAAATGGCAACCCACTCCAGTATTCTTGCCTGGGAAATCCCATGGATAGAGGCCTGGCGGGCTACAGTTCATAGGGTTGCGAAAAGAGTCAGACACAACTTAGTGACGAAACAACAACTCCTAGTAAGCCTGCCTGAAATAGCCCTCTAACGCTCAGCTCTTTCTCTGATCCCACCCCATATGACTGTCTCTGATTAGCTTTGTTAGAACAATGTCTGTAATTACCAGAAAGAGGCTCTGATTGAACAATTCTTCATTAAGCAGAGACACTTTGCAGCGAAACTCTTGGCTACCCTGATATCTTTGCCTGCTTATTGCTTGATGTTCAGCTGTGTTCTCAAGAGATAGGAATTCTAAATAACTGGGTTATAGACAGGAAAATCTTACTTTGACATCATTAGTCAGTGTAACACATCTCAGAATAGATAAGAAAGGAAATACTTTCTCTTTGATTATTCTTGAGGAAATCCATTTAGTACTGGGAAATCTCTTTTCAAAGAAAAATAAAAAAGAGTTTATATGCTGTTCTCTCTGCCTGAAAGCGTCTTCCCTCCTTTTCTATCTGGAAAAATCTTAATTATCTGTTAAGACCCAAGTGTCCCCTTATTTGCCAGGGAGAATCAGGGAGGCTTTTCCTTGGTAAAATTATCTTTTCTGCCTTTCATACTCCCAAAGAGTGGAAGCACTTGGCCAACTAGACTATGAGTTATTTGAGATCAGGAATTATTAATATACCTTGTTCATCTTTGGATGTCCGGATCCTAACATGGACACTGACATTTAGAGCTTAAAATTATTTGTAAATAAATGTATGTATTTTAGATTATTCCATTCCATTTTGTGGCTACCTTAAGGTGTGAGCAAGAGGTATAGAGAGTGGAGGATGGTACCAGGAAAAAACAGGTGTGTGAAAGGAACAGGTAAGAAAGTCAGGGAATGGAGGAGAGAAAAGAAAGAGAATTTATGAATGATGGAGAGGAATATGTTGAAAAGGAGGACATGAGAAGGAGGACAAGACTTGTAGGTTCTTGACTATTGGAAAACCCACTCTTATCAGCAGTTCTATTTGTTTAAACCGTACATTTCAGTTGTTATTATTGTCCAGTTGCTAAGTCGTGTCCAACTCTTTTTGATTCCATGGACTGTAGCATGCCAGGCTCCTCTGTTCTCCACTACCTCCTAGAGTTTGCTCAAATTCATGTCCATTGAGGCAATGATACTATCTCACCATCTCACCTTTTGCCTTCAATCTTTCCCAGCATCAAGGTCTTTCCCAATGAGTCAGCTCTTCACATCAAGTGGCCAAAGTGTTGGAGCTTCAGCTTTAGCCTCAGTCCTTTCAATGAATATTCAGGGTTGATTTCTTTTAGAATTGACTGGTTTGATCTCCTTGAAGTCAAAAGGACTCTCAAGAGTCTTCTTCAGCACCACAGTTAGGAGGCATCAATTCTTCGGCACTCAACCTTCTTTATGGTCCAACTCTCACATCCGTACATTTCAGATCTTGGTTCTTTTCTTCACTGTCCTCTGAGATGTGAATTAGCTTTCAAAACATTGTTCATAATCTTTCATTTCTCCTAACCTTAATTCTTAAAGCTTCAAGGCTATTTATCCATCACTCTTACTCTCCTGACTCAGAATTCACATCTCCTAACTGCTTCCTCTCTTTCAATATCAGAATAACATGATCAGAATACAAAAAAACATTTCTGTCATCTGAATATTTCAGACTGGGTGAGAGGGAGAAGTTGCTTAAGGAGTTGGGAGTTATCCTTGATCAGAAGAAATTTATTGTGACCATCACTCAAGGAAATCAATCTCACTTGATTCTTTGGATTATATTCAGTATTTAACAAACTACCTTTTTACTTGAGGAGAGGTTAGAAAAGAAGAGGGTGGAGATGAGGATGCAAAGAGCTTATTTCATACAATCTATAAAATCAAAAGGCAAACAGCAGGGAGTCACAGAGAGCAAACTGAGATTCAAAAAAGAAAATAACAAACATCTGAATTCCACAGTTTCAAAGTAATTTATTCACCATGACCCAGTCTCACAATTCATTAGTTTCACCCCAGAGACAGGACTGAATGTCAACTATTTTCCTGACCTGTAAATAATAGGTGCCACTTGCTCTGAAATGAAACTTAGTTAGAACATAATACCAACGTGAATCAATATGATTGTTACAAAGCTAAAGTACAACAGGCTAAGTCCTGAATCTTTGGGGAGAGAAGATTCTTATTCCCACTCTTTATGAAAAAAAAAAATTGACAGGAAAGTTGATAAATTATCTTTTAGCAGCACTAAGTTTGAACCAAAAAATAATCTAAGAATGAGAAATAAAAAGTCATATTGTTCAATTATTTATTCAACCTGAGTGAATAACTGGGAACTATGATATTACGTCTTAGGTTAATGATGACGGGGTATGGTTGGATGCAGCAAGACTGAGTTCTAGACAATGGAATGTGAGTATAATGTGTGCCTGGCCCTAGAAAACCTGCCATGGCATTTCTCTGGGCTCTTTCTTCATTCCTGCAGGTGGGAATGAAGATGACTATGGTGACCTGAAAGCACTTGTTCAATGCGGCAGAGCCTTTGTCAGCCTGAGCCCCTGAGTGACGGCAGGGAGTAGAGCCCCCACCAACCACCTTGGAACCCGCTCTCTGCTCTGTTACATGAGCAAGAACTCAAACTCTAGTTCTCTAAGCCAGGATATTTTTCAATTTAATTTGTTAGAGCTCTCTATTTCACACAGGTGTATATATGTATATACACATGTAAATACACATAATTACATATATATTGTATACATAATTTTATATATATAATTTTTTTCATTAAGAGCTGCTCTCTCTCTACACACACACACACACACACACACACACACAAACGGGGCTTCCCAGGTGGCACTGGTGGCAAAGAACCCGTCTCCCATTGCAGGAGGCATAAGAGATACAGGTTTGATCCCTGAGTGGGAAAGATCCCCTGGAGAAGGAAATGGCAACCCACTCCAGCATTCTTGCCTGGAGAATCCCACGGACAGAGGAGCCTGGTGGGCTACAGTCCATGGGGCTGCAAAGAGCTCAACATGACTGAAGCAGCTTAGCACACACAGCACATATATACATATTCACACACACAGGTATATGCTATACATTCCACCTGCATTTCCTCTTTTAAATTTTTTAATAAAAATAATATGATTGTATTGAAAAAATATTGTATTATTATAAATAAGTCAAGAAAGAAGAAATAAAAATCTGTGATTACTCAACATAATGAGGTCTACTATTATAAACCAGGGGTCATACCTGATCTATCATTTTGGAAGGCACTTTTTCACTTAAAAAATATCATGAACATCTTCACTTCTGTGCCATTAAGTAGTATTCTGCCCCATAATTTTTAATGGATGCATGATAAAAGTTACACAGGTCATTGGGAAATCACAGTCGAATGAACAGCAATGTTTCTGTTCACAAACTAATGAACCTAGAACATCTCTAGGCAGCAGTTGTTCCCATAATGCTTAGATCCTGAATTCATAGGTGACTGCTTGGAATATTATATTCGATTCTGGCACACGACTATTGAACCATTTGATGTTGTGGTAGAAGTTGAGCTGCTCTAAGGAAAAAAAAAAAAAATCTTTGCCAGAAGGCAGGAAACATTTGTCATTAGAATGCGTCAGATGATGCAGGAGAGAGTAGTTGTTTAACGGTTATGAATTATCCTCCATCAGAACAAATTTGGTATCACAGTCCAGCAGATCCAGACCAGCTTGGCAACTCTGCTTTCCCCTACAGGAAAGAGAGAAGTCTGGCCGGGGTAAGCAATTTTTTGACAGAAAAAATGTAAGCCTCTGCTTACATTCTGTTGGCTAGAGCTTAGTTGAATGGCCAAATCTAGCTTCAAGGGCATCTGGTTAACAAAGCCCATACAGAGGGGCCTGTTATTCACCCCAAACTCCACAATAGGGAAGAAGGGGGAGAACAAACTTGGGTTGTGAGGAAAAGCAATCTGCCACATCCTCCAAAGTTAGCACAGAGCAGCGTTTAAGAATCGGAGCCCTGGGGATTTTCCTGGTAGTCCAGTGGTTAAGACTCCATGTTCCCAATGTGCGAGGGTTTGGTCCATGGTTGGGGAACTAACATCCTGTATGTCAAGAGATGCAGCCAAAAAAATAAGAAAAAAAGAATAGGAGCCCTGAAGACTTCTCTGGCCGTCCACTTGTTAAGACTGTGCACTCCCAACGCTGGCGGCGTGGGTTGAGTTCTTGGTGGGGGAAGTAGAATCCCACATGCAAAAAAAAAAAGTGAGGGGAGAGGGAAGAATAGAAGCTCTGTCTCTCTAACAGCTACTCTCACCTTGGCTAATTAATTGCTAAGGACTTAGGACTTTTACTTAACCTCAGTTTGCAAAACGAAGACGTTGAAATTCACACACCTGTTAGTTATGGGAATTAAATTATTTAATTTTTATAAAGAGCTTATAAAATGCTGATTGTACTTACTATATATCCAGAACCAATAGAACATCACTAGCATATGGTCAGAAGAGAAAAGTGAACATAATAAACCAAGGAAGCAAAACCCTAAACTACAAGTATGCATGCCCAGTCGCTCAGTCATGCCCAACTCTGTTGTGACCCATGGACTGTAGCCCCCCATGTTCCTATGTCCATGGGACCTTCCAGGCAAGAATACTGGAGTGAGTAGCCATTTCCTTCTCGGGATCTTCCCGACCCAGGAATCAAAGCCACATCTCCTGCACTGGCAAGTGGATCCTTCACCAGTGCGCCACCTGGGAAGCCCTACATTAAATATAGTATAGTGGCTAAAAGCATAACTCTAGAGCCAGGCCGCCCGGATTTACCCACTTGGCAAGTTAAGTTACTGCCAGATCTCAGTTTCCTCATCTGTAAAGTAGAGCTCTCCATTAGTATCTACCCTGTAGGGTTGCTGTGATGATTACATGAATTACACAGAAATTGTGCAGCACAGAACCTAACAGATAGCAAGCACTCTATAAGTTAGCTTCGACTCACGATTAGTGTTGCCCAAGAAAATAAACCAGCATTTTTACAAAATTCACTAATTCACCTGAGTATTTGCAAGTGACTTCCACCTCCATACACACTGACCATCACATGAACTATCACACCATTTCCATTTCTGTTACCCAGTACTAAGGGCTCTGGGCTTTCCAAAATCAATAGATTGGTAGTCCGTAGCGTAGGATCTGGGAATACATTCATCAAGCAAATCAGACAGGAATAACATCTAAGCCCAATTTCATTTCCTTTTGGAGAGTCATGCATGTTCTCATACATCTTCCTTGGTTCTTGTAATACATGCTCCTAAATGAACAAAAGTGTCCTTTCAGGTCATGAATCTTCCCAAAGAATGTCCCTGTTGATTCTGAGACCTTCAGATTAAAAATTATTCTCAGAAGCCAGAACTGAATTAGGTTTTGTCTTCTTTTCTATTGTTTTTAATCAATGCATTCTTGCATAATGACATATGCCCCAAAGTCCTTCAGTATGATGGCCACACTTTAGCTGCAATTAAGTTTATCTATCGAAATCAATGATGACTTGTAATCAGAAAGAAAAAAAATCAAGATGGTCAGAACCTCCCTGCAAGTCAGATTCTATCAATCTACTCAGTCTCTGATAAATGTAATTCATTTGTGGCCCATTCCCAGTTTTGCAGAGGATTGCTTTTCTAGAAACAGTGGCTTAAGTCAAAATTATGTAAGCTTAAAATTATTTCTTCACAGACTTAAAATCGTATTAGGGCATTAAATTCCTAATTAAAGTTTTAATATCCAACTTTGTTTTAAAATGAACCTATAGACTATGTTTCATCAATTACAAATTATATACCTAATATATGCTACAAAATATTTAATGTCATATACCAAATTTTTATCTTCTGTATAATTTCTGCCCTACTTCATTGCATAAATCTAAGGGTAAAGGAATGTCTTCACAGAATTCAGAAAGACTTTATTTTCTAACTTTTAATTCTAAAACAATTTTAGACTTCAAGAAGGGTTTCCTTTGTGGCTCAGCTGGTAAAGAATCCGCCTGCAATGCAGAAGACCTAGGTTTGATTCCTGGGTTGGGAAGATGCCCTGGAGAAGAGAAAGGCTACCCACTCCAGTGTTCTGGCCTGGAGAATTCCATGGACTGTATGTGCAGGGAGTTTCATATCCCCTACACTCAGTTTCCCCAAATTTTATCATTTTACATAACTATAATAAAATTGTTAAAACTAGAACATTGACACTAGTACAATTAAACTAACTAATCCCTAGATCTTATTTGAATTTCACCAGTTGTTCTACCTATGTCCTTTTTCTGGTTCAGGAACCAAGCCAGGATCCCATGTTACAGTTAGTTGTCATGTCTCCTGGTCTCCTCAATTTGGAAAAGTTACTCAGACTTTTATGAACGTGTACAATAGAGTCCATTATTGTGTAGGATATCTCTCAGTTTGAATTTGTCTGATCTTTCTCATGATTTGTCGAGTTTATGCATTTTGGGGGCAAGAATACAGAAGTTCAACCTTCTTAGTGCATCAGACCAGGAGGTACATGATATCTGTATGTCTTATTGTGGTGATGTTAACTTTGACCGTTTGGTTGAAGGGATTTCTGCCAGGTTTATATTTTTAAAAGTTACTATTTGGGGTTTCCCTGGTGGTCCAGTGGTTAAGACTTAGCCTTCCAATGAAAAGAATGTGGGTTCCATCCCTGATCGGGCAGCTAAGATCCCACATGCCTTGAAGCCAAAAACCAAAACAGAAAACAGAAACAATATTGTAACAAATTTAATGAAGACCTTAAAAATGGTCCACATCAAAAAGAAAAAGTCTTAAAAATAAATAAATAAAAGTTACTATTTTTCCTTTACATTAAGAATATCTTGAGAGGGAAACTGTACAAATATCTGTTTCTCATGATGTCTTCGCTGCTGATTTTAGCATTCACTGATGGTACTTGAAACAACTATTACAGAGGTGTTTGCAAAAGAGTGGTTTTTCTATTTCAGTCATTCCTGCTCCATTCTTTAACTGGTAGTCCATAAGGAAGAGCAGTTCTCTCTCTCTCTCTCTTGTTATTTACTCAATTATTTATTAACATCAATATGGTTTCTTGGATATTTGTCTTATTTTATGCATTATAATCAATCACTATCATTATTTATTCTGTTGTGCAAATTGTCCTCAGCTTGGCCATGAGGAGCTCCAGAAAAGCTTAAAGGTTTCAGCTGTCTCTGACGAGACCTGCAGGGGAGATCTAAGTTCACTTGAGGGCTTTTTAGAAAACCAACCAAGGGATGTTTGTCACTCTTTTATGAAAACAATTCTGGGCAAGCACAGGTATTAGAGAGGAAGTTTGGACGCTGTTCAAAATTGCCTGGGGAACAGACATTCATTTATGTTTACTACCATAAATCCAGGAAGTATTAACATGGGTTAATATCCTTTGGAGTTTCTCTGTTCAAATGTACAAAATTACTTTCATCTCTTTTGGGAAGTCAAATTCTCCCATAGATAAAGGAGTGTCCAATATTTCTTATTCCTCTCTCCAGTTTATTACAAGCTCCTCCCCAAAGGGAATGAGAATTGCCAATCTGATTAGAGATTAAATGCTAACTGCGCTGTGTTTAATAGTGGGCCAACTTACTGTGCGATATAAAAGATAGATAGTCATGCTCTGCTTTTTCTCTTGCTGAACCTGTGAGGTAAGCTAGCCTGCAAGGTTTGCTGCTGAAACAGCCCAGTCAAGGCCTCTCTCAGGCCCATTCTACTCTATTCCAAATGAACAGAGACACTGCCTTTCTGTTTTCAAGCAGAAATGAATCCAAAGCCTTGCTGGAGCCTCCCAGTCTAAGCCACACTTGAAAATACAGCTTTTGACTAGAGAACCCTACTTTGGAGAATGTTGGGTGCTCATTGTGGTGTTGTTTAGTCACTAAGTCATGTCCAACTCTCTTGTGACCCCATGGACTATAGCCCTAATCTGCTCCCTACTAGTTTCATTTGGCTGAGAGCTCAACCCACTCTTTAAAGTTTCCCCACATATACACAGGGCAAAAAAAACAAAGACCAAACTCTGACATGTGGGGATTATCCTGACCTCTTACCTTCCACCAAGCTTTGTTTTTTGGCTGCACCGGGTCTTCTTTGCAAAGTGTGGGCTCTTCCTTGCATTGCATGGGCTTCTCTAATTGTGGCCTTCAAGCTTAGTTGTCTCTTGGCATGTGGGATTTTAATTCCCCCACCAGGGATTGAATATTCGACCTTGCATTGAAAGGCAAATTCTTAACCAGTGGACCACCAGGGAAATCCCTCCATTAAACTTTGCTAAGACAGGGACCAAGTTTTTAATAATCCTAGAAATAATTAGCATTTTGCCTTAAAATTTATAATACTAAACTGTATTGTTTCAGGTAAGATGGAATAAGCACATGCTACCTGTTTCTTCCACTGAGTACAGAATGCATGGGGCAGCCATTCAAGGATTCTGTAAACAGTGGTAGGCAGATTAGGGGAGAAAACAGATTTCAAAGTACCTTCAAATCCACAGTGAGTTCATTATATTTCCCTTATATTTCCCCCCTACTGTCTCCCCTGGTCTAGGTTAAAGGTAGCCCAAAACCTGGAGGTGGGCATTGGTGTGGACAGAGAGAACTCCAGGAGAAACCTCGTAGTTCAGACTCAAGGAGGAGTCAGCCCCGGCAGTGGAGCAGGGGTAGTGGGGACCCACAACGTCTGCTGTTGGTGCTGAATTGCCCAATAACGATGGTGATAATAATAAATTATATAATGATGATATTAAAAACACTAGCTAGGATTTATTAAGGTCTTACTATGTGTCAAGAACTCTTCTTGAGTTCATGGCTAACTTTATCTTCATAAAAATGCCATGATATAGATAATATCTATTCTATTTCAGGGATCTGCAAGCTTTCTATTAAAGGGTGAGATAGCAAATGTTTCAGATACTATGAACCAAATGATCTCTGTCACAACTACTCAACTCCACTGTTATAGTGTGAAAGCAGAGATAGACAGACAATATGTAAACAAACTACATGGCTGTGTTCCAGGTAAACTGTATTTGTAAAAAGAGACAAGAAGATGGGTTTGGCCCAAGAGCCATAATTGTCATATACATATATATACACACACACACATATGTGTGTGTGTATATGTTTGTGTGTACGTGTGTGTGTGACTATTTACTCTTAACTTTTCACTTTGTATTGGGGTATACTGCTGCTGCTGCTAAGTCACTTCAGTCGTATCTGACTCTGTGCGACCCCATAGACGGCAGCCCACCAGGCTTCCCCGTCCCTGGGATTCTCCAGGCAAGAAAACTGGAGTGGGTTGCCATTTCCTTCTCCATTTCATGAAAGTGAAAAGTGAAAGCGAAGTCACTCAGTCGTGTCCAACTGTTCACAACCCCATGGACTGCAGCCTACCAGGCTTGTCCATCCATGGGGTTCTCCAGGCAAGAGTACTGGAGTGGGGTGCCATTGCCTTCTCCGTGTATTGGGGTATAGTCAATTAACAATTCTGTGATGGTTTCATGTGAACAGCAAAGGGACTCATGTATTCATGCTCCCCAAACTCCCCTCCCATCCAGGCTGCCAAAGCCCATAATTTTCTAAACCCTTCCCCATTTCAGAGATGGGAAAATTGAAACCCAGGGTGGTTAAGTAACTTGCCCAATGTCACAGAACTGAGAAATGGCAGTGGTCGTGTGTGCTCAGTCATATCTGACTCTTTGCGACCCCACCAGGGTTCATGGGATTTCCTAGGCAAGAATACTGGAATGGGTTGCCATTTCCTTCTCCAGGGGATCTTCCCAACCCAGGGATTGAACCCAAGTCTCCAGCACCTCCTGCAACACAGGTGGATTTTTACCACTGAGCCGCTGGGGAAGCCCAGAAAGTTCAAACCCGGTTGAGTCTTAATCAACTGTGCTACATGGACACTTCTGAGTTAATGAATGAAATGATGACATAGAGACGGACCCAAGAGATGTGTTTGGTATGAAACGTTTCAGAGCCCATGAGTAAATGCTGAATGTCAGGATGTGCCAAAGAAGATAAAATTACAAGCCTGAATAAGACTGTACTTGCTTCCCATTGCTGCTCTAACACGTCACCACAAACACAGTGGCTCAAAACAACACAAATTTATTATCTTAATGTTCTAGGGGGGTCAGAGGCCAAGAATCACTCTCACTAAGCTGAAATGTTGGGAAAGATTGAAGGCAGGAGGAGAAGGGGACGACAGAGGATGAGATGGCTGGATGGCATCACCGACTCAGTGGACATGAGTTTGGGTAACCCCGGGAGTTGGTGATGGACAGGGAGGCCTGGCGTGCTGCGGTTCATGGGGTCGCAAAGAGTCGGACACGACTGAGCGACTGGACTGAACTGAGCTGAAGCTGAAGTCAAGGTATGCCCAGGGCCACACTCCTTCTGGAGGTTCTAGAGGAGAAGCCACTTCCTCGCCTCTGTTTCCACTTCTGGAGGCTGCTTGTATCCCTGGGTTGTGAACCCTTCCTCCATCTTCAAAACCAGCAGCGTAACATGACTGGCCCTCCTATCTCTAATAAAACCCTGGTGACCTCACTGGCCCACCTGGATAGTGTGGGATAATCTCCTCATCTCAGGTTCCTTCATTTAATCACACCTGCAAAGTCTCTTTTACCATGCAGGTGACATTTACAGGTATTAGAGATTAGGACGTGGACATCTTCGAGGGGCTGTTTTTTCCGCCTACCACAAAGACCTTTGGGACAAACAGCACTGACTCAGCTGCCTTTTTCCTCTAATGTCGGCTCACAATGCCTCTGGCAATTTGAGTGAAAGCAGAACTCGTAGAAACTGTGCTGAGCCCTCATGTCTTCATGCATAAGAGTGCATAGCACAACCCACTGTCAGAGGAAAAGTTAAACACTTTAGGACCTGAGATAAACCAAAAATAAAAGAACATGACACTTTATCTGGGTATTTCTGGTCTAACTGAAACTGTTTACCTCAGACTGGGACTTAAACACATGTGTGGGGACTCAAACCCAACCAAAACCCATGGTATCTGGTTTCAGGACCTAATGAAGCTCAGGTTCTTGATGACTCATTGCAGAAAGAATTCAGTGAGAGACAAAGTATTGGTAAGAAGTGGATTTACTCAGATTCAGAGAGAAGCACATGCCACAGACAGCGTGTGGGCCATCGCAGAGGGCAAGTGCAGCCACGAAATGTGGTGTGATTAATTTTTATTGGCTGGGTAAAATATGCTAATGATTGGGAGGGTTATTCCATCTATTTTGGAGAAAGGGTGGAGATTTTCAGGAATTGGGCCACCACTCCTTGGTCTTTTGATAGTGCCTTGGAACTGTCATGGGTTTCCCCAATAGCTCAATTGGTAAAGAATCCGCCTGCAATGCAGGAGACCCCGGTTCAATTCCTGGATGTGGACGATCCACTGGAGAAAGTATAGGCTACCCACTCCAGGATTCTTGGGCTTCCCAGGTGGCTCAACTGGTAAAGAATCTGCAGGTGGGAGACTTGGGTTCGATCCCTGCATTGGGAAGATCCCCTGGAGAAGAGAAAGACTACCCACTCCAGTATTCTGGTCTGGAGAATTCCATGGACTATATAGTACATGGGTCACAGAGTCAGACACAGCTGAGCAACTTTCACTTTGGAACACACCTCTGGGTGTGTCATTTCACTTGCTGATTGAGGATCAAGGTCTAGTCTTGTCTGCCATCTTGGTCCCATTTGATTCTAGTTGGTTTATGTTGTGTCCTTGGGCTATGTCTTTCTTTCAAAAGTTGTGCCCTGCACCTTTCCCTTCTGTTACAAAGCTACCGAAATAAGTGAAATCTTAAGCCTTTCTTTAACAGAATGGTGATGTTTCACTTTTGTTTTTCCCAGCAAAAATGTCAACCCTGACCTGTTGTTTGTCTCTGAAGATATCAGTGTTAGTTTGGGTTTTCTGGGAAGTAAGGGTTGAGATGGAATTAGAGATGCAAATATTTATTGAAGGAGATGCTTATAAAGAATAAGGGGGCAAGGGAGCAGGAAGAGGCTGAGAGATATGAATGCCAGGAAAGGAGAAAGAAGACACTGCCAAGATGAAGAAGGGGGCTTCCCTGGTGGCACAGTGGAAAGGAATCCGCCTGGCAATGCAGAGGACATGGGTTCAATCCCTGGTCTGGGAAGATCCTACATGCCTCAGAGCAACAAAGCCTATGCCCCACAACTACTGATCCAGTGTTCTAGAGCCCATGTTCTGAAACAAGAGAAGCCACAGCAGTGAGAAAATAATTTTTTTAAATACATGTTTAAAAAAAAAAAAAAAAAAGATGAAGAAGAGAGCCTTGCATCTCCTTCCTGCTCTTCCATCTCCCACCACAGCCTCCCCTTGGCCAAATCGAGTCAGACACCAACTGGCAAGAAAGCCTGGGAGATGCAGGCTTCAGGGGTCAGCCCCTGTGAAACAGAGCTGGAGAGGGAAAGGGCAGAGCAACCTAGTCTAGGACACACTCAAGCTCTGTGCCCTGGCCAGCTCCCTAGAACCTTCTAACTAGCTTATAAGGGAAGAAATTGCCCTTGAGGCAGATAAGGACGCACAGGTTAGAGGTTTCTTTCTCATATGATGTTGCCGCATTTTCAATAAACTGGCTTCAGATGGAGTTATGTAACCTATAAGAGGAACTCTTTGTTTTTCTACAAACTGTCTATCTTCTCTAAATGAACAATGCTTCTTTGAAAATCAGTTGCTCACGACTTCATGGTCATTCTTTCAAAGAACCGATATTGCACAATGTTTAACTTACCAAATAAACATTTTTCAGGTATCCTTTTAAACTGTAATTATAGTAATTATATTCAAAAAATTTTCACACCTCCTCAGGATTTAAAATAATCTGGGATAGTCAATTCAATACTTTGGCCACCTGATGTGAAGAGCTGCTCATTGGAAAAGCCCCTGGTGCTGGGAAAGATTGAAGGCGGGAGGAGAAGGGGATGACAGAGGATGAGATGGTTGGATGGCATCACCAACTCAATGGACATGAGTTTGAGTAAACTCTGGGAGTTGGTGATGGACAGGGAGGCCTGGCGTGCTGCAGTTCATGGGGTTGCAAAGAGTCAGACATGACTGAACAACTGAACTGAACTGGGATATTCAAAATATTAGAATTCTCAAGGACAGTGGGACAAAATATTTGAGTTATACACTCCTTCAAATTTTTTAATGTAGAATCCTTCCACTAAGATTACATTTGCTCCCAAGTAAAGCATATGCCTATAGGAAAATGCATTGCAGTCCAGCTCAAAAGACCAAAATACATTTCTATCTCCTGTGAAATTCAAAGTGAGATTGTTTATCAAATGAATGGAATCCTTTTGGAACTGAGGATCCAGGTAGATAAGGGAACACTTACCTTAAACAAATACTATCTTCATCTATGTACCAGAAAATGGGTTAACAGTAGTCCAGTCATGGAAGTAGCCGTGTCTTATATTGTAGAGTAATACATAGTCACAAGGACTTCCCCAGTGGCTCAGAAGGTAAAGAATCCACCTGCAACGCAGGAGGCACAAGAGATGTTGGTTCCATCCCTGGGTCCAGAAGATCTCCTGGAAAAGGGAATGGTAACCCACTCCAGTATTCTTGCCTGGAGAATTCCATGGACAGAGGAGCCTGGTGGGCTACAGTTCATGGGGCCACAAAGAGCTGAACATGACTGAGCGATTATGACTTTCGCTTTCACACAGACACAAACAAGGTCAGAAGACTACGTGCACCTGTCTATAAGCCAAGTTATAGCTTGGGGCACTGTTGGGAGGATTCACATTCATGTCAACAACTGCGGGTCACCATCTAGGATTCCTTTGTCTGGATTTCACTGTCCTCCTTCTCCCTTGGGCCTGCATTTAACTGAACATCCAGACTCCCAGTCACCATAGGAATTTTTAAACTTCTTTCTGGCTCTCCTTCTCAGATTTCTTTTTTAATTCATTCCCTTTGGTTTGGCCCCTGATCATGTCTTCATACTCTTTTTTTTTTTTAATTGAAGTATAGTCGATTTACAATATTGTGTTAGTTTCAGGTTTACAGAAAAGCAGTTTAGTTTTGTTTTTTTTCAGATTGTTTTCCATTATAGTTTATTATAAGATATTGAATATAGTTCCCTGTGTTATACAGTAAATCCTGGTTGCTTATCTATTTTATCTGTAGTTGTTCATATCTGTTACACTCATACTCCTAATTAATCCTCCTTTGGTAAACATAAGTTTGTTTTCTTTGTCTGTGAATCCATTTCTGTTTCATAAATAAATTCATTTGTATTCCTTTTTAGATTCCACATATAAGTGAAATCATATAAAAGCTGCCTCTGTCTCACTTACTTCACTTAGTCTGATATTCTCTAGGCCCATCCATCTTTCTGTAAATGCCATTATTTCATCCTCTTTTATGGCTGAGTAATATTCATTGGAAGGACTGATGCTGAAGCTGAAACTCCAATACTTTGTCCACCTGATGCAAAGAACTGACTTGTTGGAAAAGACCCTGATGCTGGGAAAGATTGAAGGCGGGAGGAGAAGGGGATGACAGAGGATGAGATGGTTGGATGGTATCACCAACTCAATGGACATGAGTTTGAGTAAACTCTGGGAGTTGGTGATGGACAGGGAGGCCTGGCGTGCTGCAGTCCGTGGGGTCACAAAGAGTCGGACACAACTGAGCGACTGAATTCAACTCAAATCAACTCAACTCAACTCATATATCACATCTTCTTTTTGATGTGACATATACATATATATCAGGCTTCCCTGATAGCTCAGTTGCTAAAGAATCCACCTGCAATGCAGGGGACCCCTGTTCGATTCCTGGGTTGGGAAAATCTGCTGGAGAAGGGATAGGCTACCCACTCCAGTATTCTTGAGCTTCCTTTGTAGCTCAGCTGGTAAAGAATCTGCCTGCAATGCAGGAGACCTGGGTTCAATCCCTGGGTTGGGAAGATCCCCTGGAGAAGGGAAAGACTACCCACTTCAGTATTCTGGCCTGGGGAATTCCATGGATTGTATAATACATGGGGTCACAAAGAGTTGGACTCAACTGAGCAACTTTCACTTTCATACATATATATCTCACGTACCTTTTTGAATTAGAGTTTTCATCTTTTCTGAATACATGCCCAGGAGAGGAGTTTCTGGATCACATGGTAGCTCTGTCTTTGGTTTTTTAAGGATATGGCTTCATACTTTTGATTCATAGTACCAAGTCTGTCTCTTCCCTCTTTGTTCCAACACACCTTCTTGTCCCTGAGTGGGCTTCTAGCCCCAACCTTTCCTGGCATGGCCCACCCTACCCCACTGTCCCCACAACAGGATAACTTATATTTACACAAGTATTAATAACCTTGCAAGGTTGACCGGGCCACCCCTTAGTAGTGACTACTTAAAATCTACTTTTGGAAAGTATTCTGAGGCCAAGCTGTAGTACATACTATGATTGATTGGCAAGATCTGCCATGAGCAGGGTACTTTTTGTATTAACTATGATGACAGAGGGCGCTTCTAAAGTTTGAATGCTTGCTGTGCATCAGGCCCTGGGCTTAATAGAACAGTTGCATGCTTTCTTATTTAACCCTCATGAAGAAAAGGAGGCTCTAGTAGTTAGCAACTTCCCAGAATCGCGCAGTTAGTAAAGGAAAGGCCTGAGACTTGAACTCAGTTTTGGTTCATCAGGAACCCTGGCTTTTAGATCAAACACTTCTTGATATTGTGAAAAGACATGTGAGAGAACAAGTGCCCGTTCCTGTGGATTGTACACTCATTAGGTGTATGATCATTGGTAAGCCATGTGCTCGTCTATTGAAATATAGCTGTCTATTGAATATATATATTGAAATATAGGTTCAGACCTATAAGGAAACTGGAAAAAAGACAGAAGCTATGAGACTGAAACACTGTGGTGGGGCATCAAATGGAGGAGTGCAATGGAAAAATCAAGCAAGAAAGATCTAAAAAAGATAGTAACTGATTTCCTATTTTAAATGGTGTTGAGAACAAAGCATTCATCTTACTCCCTCAATCACTGCACCCTGTGTTGTACACACTAAGGCCCTGCAACCTGAAGTCTCCCACTTGAGATTTCTTTTTTTTTTTTTTTTTTCCTTCTGTGGTTGGTGCTGTGGATTTTCAGCCTCAGCCACTAAACTCTTCTCTGGGCTGGACAGGGCGGGGACCTGGCCGGGCTGGGCCGGGCCGCGTTCTCGCCCTCCGCCGCTCTCGCCCTTTAAGAGGTTCCTCCACTTGAGATTTCTGTTGAAGAAAAATGCAGCAAAGGAGCTTCAGTATGCAGCTATCTGTTCCCCACCCAAGGATTTGTCTTTGCATGCATGTCCAGTCGTGTCAAACTCTTGGTGACCCCGTGGACTGTGAAGTCCACCAGACTCCTCTGTCCACAGGATTCCCCAGGCAAGAATACTGGAGTGGGTTGCCATTTCCTCCTCCAGGGGAATCTTCCTGACCCAGGGATCGAACTTGCATCTCCTGTGACTTCTGCCTTGGCAGGTGGATTCTTTACCACTAAGCCCCCTAGGAAGCCCTAAGGAGACTTAGCAACTGAACAACAACTCAAACTTTCCAGCCACTGAAACCTGGGGGGCCCTCCCAGTACAAAAGCCCCATTTCTTTTTTTTTTTTTTTTAAGCTGAATATTTTTATTTTTTATTTTTTTTTTTTCCAGTGGGTTTTGTCATACATTGATATGAATCAGCCATGGATTTACATGTATTCCCAATCCCGATCC
Source organism: Cervus elaphus (assembly GCF_910594005.1). Taxonomy (NCBI): domain Eukaryota; kingdom Metazoa; phylum Chordata; class Mammalia; order Artiodactyla; family Cervidae; genus Cervus; species Cervus elaphus. Next base: position 19,415,891 of record NC_057844.1, read on the forward strand.
CCCCTCCCACCTCCCTCTCCACCCGATTCCTCTGGGTCTTCCCAGTGCACCAGGCCGGAGCACTTGACTCATGCATCCCACCTGGGCTGGTGATCTGTTTCACCATAGATAGTATACATGCTGTTCTTTTGAAATATCCCACCCTCACATTCTCCCACAAAGTTCAAAAGTCTGTTCTGTATTTCTGTGTCTCTTTTTCTGTTTTGCATATAGGGTTATTGTTATCACCTTTCTAAATTCCATATATATGTGTTAGTATGCTGTAATGTTCTTTATCTTTCTGGCTTACTTCACTCTGTATAATGGGCTCCAGCTTCATCCATCTCATTAGGACTGGTTCAAATGAATTCTTTTTAATGGCTGAGTAATATTCCATGGTGTATATGTACCACAGCTTCCTTATCCATTCATCTGCTGATGGGCATCTAGGTTGCTTCCATGTCCTGGCTATTATAAACAGTGCTGCAATGAACATTGGGGTGCACGTGTCTCTTTCAGATCTGGTTTCCTCAGTGTGTATGCCCAGAAGTGGGATTGCTGGGTCATATGGCAGTTCTATTTCCAGTTTTTAAAGAAATCTCCACACTGTTTTCCATAGCGGCTGTACTAGTTTGCATTCCCACCAACAGTGTAAGAGGGTTCCCTTTTCTCCACACCCTCTCCAGCATTTATTGCTTGTAGACTTTTGGATAGCAGCCATCCTGACTGGTGTGTAATGGTACCTCATTGTGGTTTTGATTTGCATTTCTCTAATAATGAGTGATGTTGAGCATCTTTTCATGTGTTTGTTAGCCATCTGTATGTCTTCTTTGGAGAAATGTCTGTTTAGTTCTTTGGCCCATTTTTTGATTGGGTCATTTATTTTTCTGGAATTGAGCTGCAGGAGTTGCTTGTATATTTTTGAGATTAATCCTTTGTCTGTTTCTTCATTTGCTATTATTTTCTCCCAATCTGAGGGCTGTCTTTTCACCTTGCTTATAGTTTCCTTTGTAGTGCAAAAGCTTTTAAGTTTCATTAGGTCCCATTTGTTTAGTTTTGCTTTTATTTCCAATATTCTGGGAGGTGGGTCATAGAGGATCTTGCTGTGATTTATGTCGGAGAGTGTTTTGCCTATGTTCTCCTCTAGGAGTTTTATAGTTTCTGGTCTTACATTTAGATCTTTAATCCATTTTGAGTTTATTTTTGTGTATGGTGTTAGAAAGTGTTCTAGTTTCATTCTTTTACAAGTGGTTGACCAGTTTTCCCAGCACCACTTGTTAAAGAGGTTGTCTTTTTTCCATTGTATAGTCTTGCCTCCTTTGTCAAAGATAAGGTGTCCATAGGTTCGTGGATTTATCTCTGGGCTTTCTATTCTGTTCCATTGATCTATATTTCTGTCTTTGTGCCAGTACCATACTGTCTTGATGACTGTGGCTTTGTAGTAGAGTCTGAAGTCAGGCAGGTTGATTCCTCCCGTTCCATTCTTCTTTCTCAAGATTATTTTAAAAGCCCCATTTCTTGTCTGTAGGTAAAAGGCTTCAGCTTTCTAGACTTTCCCTGAGTTCCGACGGGTAGATTCAAACAGTTACTAATTGGGAAATGAGGGGATGCAGAAACAAAGGAGAAGCTGTGTGACAATAGAGCAGCAATAGAGTCCTGGTTCCTCCTCAAGGGACACACATACAAATATGTCTTTGAATTTTCCTAAAGGAACTAAGGCCCTCGCCCAGAGGGAGGATGGCAACTTCAGGCTGAGGACAAGATTCCTGGAGCACCACCCCATTGTCTCACCACCAACTAATCCAAAGAAAGTTGCAATCCTGCAACCCTCACCCCAAATTTTGCCTTTAAAAACTCTTCCGCCTAAACCATCAAGGAGTTCAGATCTTTTGATCTTGAACTGCCCGTACTCCTTGCTTGACCCTGCAATGAACATTGTACTTTCCTTCACCACAACCTGTTGTGAGTAGATTGACTTTGCTGCCTAGTGAGCAAGCAGACCCCAGTTCGGTTTGGTAACAGCACCATGTGACTGTACCCAAGCAAAGGGATCTCTAGAAACCCAGAAAGGGTGGAAGGGTTGCCAAGTATGAGTCTGAGTCCACTCACCAAACTGGGTGCTCCAGGCTCAGCTCTGTCAATCTTGGAGGAAGAATGACTGTTTTCTAATTCTCACTCAGTGGGCACACATTTTTTTGAACTCTGGTAATAGCTATTTCCCTGCTTGCAGTCTTTTCTTGGCCTCACCAGACCAGATTTTGTCTATTCTGTAGCTCCTTAGACCTTTCTCTGGGAGTGGAATGAGCTAGAGATGGAATTTGTTTATGTTGTTCAGTCGCCAAGTCGTATCTGACCCTTCACAACTACATGGACCGCAGCACATCAGGCTTCTCTGTCCCTCACCATCTCCCAGAGTTTGCCCAAGTTCATTTCTAATGAATCAGTGATGCCATCCAAACATCTCATCCTGTGTCACCCTCTTCTCCTTCTGCCCTATATCTTTCCCAGCATCAGGGTCTTTTCCAATGAGTCAGCTGTTTGCATCAGGTGGCCATAAACAACATTTATATTGTTATTTTGATTATTTATCAACAGCCTCAGAAAAGAACTTGGTAGACTCTCTGGAAACCCTATTGATATCTCTGAAAAGTACATTGAATGGTTATCAGTAGATCAAAAAGATATGTTGGTAGATCTCTAAAAGAATTACAGAGAAACAAAAGAAAATGTTGAGTATTGGTTTATTTGCTCAAAACTATAAATTCTAGAGAGAAAACCATTCTCCACTGCAGAGATTGGCTTTAGTGTCTAACAGCCTCCCTACCAGCAGGGGAGACTGGAAAACAATTTCACAAAGAACTCTACAGTATTCTAGGCTCTGAGCACAAGGAATGCAGAAAGTCAACAGTCAGTCTTACAGAGGTCTCCACAGTGGACATCCAATGACTACATGAACCAATGACGCAGGTTCTATTACTGTCTTTTAAAACATTTAACCATATTGCTTTGTTCAAGGCAACGTTGTAGTGATTTTGACTGATTCAATTTCTACTCTTGTAATATCCAGATGAAAGATAATTATTCAATAAATATTAGTTGCCTTAAGCTGTCAAATTCCAATAATATTTCATCATTTTCAAAGGCACTCAGATATAATGCTGAAATGTTTAAAAGAGACAGACGGATCAGCATATTTATTTGATTAAAAATAAACTACCTTGTTCACTTTCTTTGCTGGTTTCTTTATCTTATCACTGTAGCAACATGGAAGAGTCTATGTTTGGGAGCAACTCAACTGCATCCCACTGCACGCATCTCCCCAGTCCTACACAAAATGGTACTGGCAACCAAACATCCCTACATCACAGCAGGAGCAACTCTGGTTCCGCAGGGAGGAATCTCAGAAGCCACACTCAACACACACAGGACACAAGTGACAGGCTGGCATGAGCTCCTCAGATTTCCACTGGGCTAATTCAGCCTTAGCTATTTGACTAACACTTGGTCAGCCCACTACCTCGGGAGCTCATGATCTTAGTTCATTTTGCTGGATTCCAAATCCTTGGCCATGGCTGGAAAGCTTACACCATGGATGTTGTCCTGGATACTGCATCTAAATGGACTTCAGTGACCTTTGCAATGTTGTTTTCCTCTCTGAAGGGAATCGTTTGTTCATACAACAGATACTTTTAAAGCATCCAGTAATGTACCTCAAACTATTCTAGGCTTTGGAGACATAGCAGTAAATAAGAAAGATGCAGTCATAGTAGAAGGGGGAGTCAGATAATATACAAATATAACATGTGGCAATGATAAAATGAGCGTGGAGCAATGTAAGAGAGTGAAGGGAGGAGGTACCATTTTCAAAAGGGTTAAAAAGGAAGACCTCTTTGATGATGTGACATCTGAGCAGAGAACTGAAGGAGTGAGAGAGAAAACTATAAGGCTCTTGGAGGGCAAAAAAGCATTTCTTACAGAGTAAAGGAGATGCAGAAGTCCTGAGACAAAAGTGGGCTTGGTGTGATCAAGGGACAATCGGGAGACCAATACAATCAGAGAGACCAGCAGCAATCTGTAGGAAAGGTCAAAGAGGTAATAGGGGCTGGAGGGGTGAGGCTTTTGTTCTGGAGTAGATGGGAAGAATGTTGAAAAGACATAACCTTTGATTTTAAGAGAATCTTTAGGTTTTAAAAGGCTGCTGTGCCGGGAATAGACTAAGACAAGGAGCTGGGAGGAGGCAACAGTAAAATCAGAAAGAAGAGTTAGGGGACACTTGTAATAACCCAGGAAAGAGGTCATGGTGGCTGCAGTCAGGGCAACATCAGTTGAGGTGAAGAAGTGGTCAAATTCTGAATTTGTTTGGAAGATGGTACCAACTGGATTCGGCCAGTGGATTTGATGTGAGTGACTTTGAGTGCCTGAGCAACTAACTGGAAGGACAGAGAAAGATGAGGTTTGTAGGTGGAAATCAGAAGTTAAATATCGTACATATTACATGTGAAACACCCACTAGTCTTTTAAGAGGAGGTGTTGAATAGAGGAACTGAGAAAGTGGCCTGCTGGAAGGCATTGTTTCAAGGAGGAAGGAAGATTGTTTTCAAAAGCTGCTAAGAGAGTAAGTAAAATAAGGACTGAGAATTGACCTGCAGATTTGGCAATTTGTGGGTCGATCGATAACAGTGTTCACAAGAACTGTTCCAGTGGAGTAATGGGGCAAAAGCCTGATTGAGATAAATTCAAAGGAGGATGGGAAGAGATGACAGTATCAATAGAAACAGTGAGTGGAGACAATTCTGCCTAACAGCTTTAATGGGACAGAGAAATGCAGCAGTAGTTGGAGGGGGATGGGGAAGTTATAGGGCAATTATTTTGATGGAATACACTATAACTTCTTTGAATGCTAATCAGAATGATCCAGGACTTCCCTGGTGGTCCAGTGGCTAAGATTCCATGCTCCTAACTCAGGGGGCCTGGGTTCGATCCCAAGTCAGGAAACTAGATCCCACATGCTGCAACTAAGACTTGGTACAGCCAAATAAATAAATAAGTTTGTTTTGTTTTGTTTTAATGAGAATGAGAGCTTTCCTTGGTGGTTCAGTGGTGAAGAATCCACCTGCCAATGCAGGAGACACAGGTTCGATCCCTTTTGTCCAGGAAGATCCCACATGCTGAGCAGCAACTAAGCCCATGCTCCACAAATACTGAGCCTGTGCTCTAGAGCCTGCGAGTCCCAACCACTGAAGCCCACACACCTAGAGCCCGTGCTCCACGGGAAGACAAGCCACCGCAATGAGAAGCCTGCACTCCACAACTAGAGAGGAGCCCTCGCTCGCCGGAACTAGAGAAAAGCACGCACAGCAACGGAGACCCAGCACAGCCAAAAACAATAAATAAAAAGAAACTTTAAAATTGAGAGTTATCCAGTGGTAAGGGGAAAATTGATGCTACATGAGAGATACCCCTGCAGAGGAAGGAGGGGAGGAGGTCTGTGTGCAGGTAGTTAGGTTGGCCTAGATAGGAGTTCCAGCTGGGCTCTTATCTTCCCACTCTAAGAATAGATAAACATCTCTTACTGAAATTCTTTGATTCTTTTCCTTCACCCACCCACACCCAAGCAGGTTTTTCTTATCTGCCCACAGCAACTCCAATATGTAACCTACTTTCCCCCTATATCCTAACTAACTGACAATGCTGATTTTCCTTGATTTCAATAAATTTTTCTCTGTCACAGTCCTTTGCTTCACTGGCTTATTCAGTCAACAAACACACCCTTCTAGCTCTCCAGTTCTCACCATCCTTAAGTCGTGGAAAATAACTACCATCCTAGAATTCTACATCCAGTGAAATTACCTATCAATAACAAAGTCAACCTGAAGACATTATATAAACAAAAACAGAAAGAGTCAGCCACCAGCAGGACCTCAAGGAAGGAAATGCTAAGGTATTATTGTTGTTCAGTCACTAAGTCATGTCCAACTCTTTGCAGCCCCATGGACTGCAGCACACCAGGCTCTTCTGTCCTTCACTGTCTCGCGGAGTTTGCTCAGATTCACATCCAGTGAGTCAGTGATGCTATCTAACCATCTCATTCTCTGCTGTCTCCTTCCCCTTTTGCCCTGAATCTTCCCTAGCATCAGGGTCTTTTCCAATGAGTAGGCTCTTCACATCATGTGGCCAAAGTATTGGAGCTTCAGCAACAGTCCTTCCAATGAATATTCAGGGTTGATTTCCTTTAGGATTGACTGGTTTGATCTCCTCACAATCCAAGCTTAAGGATATACTTCAGGCCAAAAGAAAGTGATTGCAAATGGAAGAAATGAAGTGCATTGAAAATAGTAAATATGTACATAAATGTAAATTAAAATCATATGAAACAAACATAATACTTATATAGTAATAATTAATATATAACTAATAGTAATAACACTATATTATTAATGTTTAAAATGAAGCAAGAATTAAATATTTAACATTTATATCATATTGGTGAGGAATGACAACAAATGCAGTGTAAGACTCAGAAGTCTTCATATTATTTGGAAAGAAAGTTAAGCTATTAAATTTAGAATGATGCCAGTTAGGGACCACGGTGTAATTTCTGGGGGAGTGAAAAACAGTGAAGAATAAAAATGAAGGTGTGACTGTCAAGCTAATGTGTTACTTCAAGTTCATGGAGAAGCAGATACCACAACAGGATTAGGAAGACAAGGGATTTGCTGGAGAAAAAGTCTGTGAAAGAGAAAGACGCTGAAGTCAGAGACAGCAGAAAAGACCCTCAGACAGACTCAGATGCAGATCTGACATCCATGAGGGACATGGGAAGGAAGAAGGATTGGGTAGGATCCAAGCTACTACTAGGGGAGAATGTTCCAGGAAAAGGAGGAACAAATACAAAGGCAGAAAGGAGAGCTCATGAAGCATTTGTCGTCGTTGCTCAGTCGCTCAGTCGTGTCTAACTCTCTGCAGCCCCATGGACTGCAGCACGCCAGGCTTCCCTGTCCATCACGAACTCCCAGAGCTTGTGCAAACTCATGTCCATCGAGTTAGTGATGCCAGCCAGCCATCTCATCCTCTGGTGTCCCCTTCTCCTCCTGCCCTCAATCTTTCCCAGCAGCAGGGTTTTTTGTTTTTTTTTTCCTAATGAGTCAGCTCTTTGCATCAAGTGGCCAAAGTATGAAGCATTCAGCAACCTCCCAAAGGTTCAGTAAAACAGGAATATTATGCAAGGAGCTCTAAATAGCAAGACAGCAGGAGACAGAACATCCTGATAAGGGTACAGTCGCAAGGACTTTACATGCCACCCCAGGAAGAAGTATGAATTTTAACCTGAAAGTGATAGGAAGTCATTGGATGATATTTTCCAAGAAAATGGCTTCTGTTCAACGGATATTGGAGCACCTACTATACACTAGGCACTCTGGCTGCCTCGGAACGAGACAGACGCAGACCTCACCTTCCAATCAGGATTGGCAAAGGAGGTCATAGACTTTTGGGGAGGGCCAGTCAGTGGATAGCAATGTGGGGAATTAGGGTTATGAAAATGAATCAGTACGCATAAACAAAGGATAAGACTCAAACAAAATGTAAGACCAGGTCAGTGGCAGAGTTCCATCGTGTCTCTGTAGGGCCTAGACTAGGGAAAGGCAAGCAAGATACCCAGGGGTCAAAATTTAATGAGGCATTTACTTCTAGGCTCATGCAAGTGTGGGGTTCACACCTGAAATGCATGCCACCTTATTTTTTTTCTTTTGAATAATGGCTTTATTGGGAATTCCCTGGTGGTCCAGTAGTTAGGACTCAGTGTCTTCACTGCTGAGGGTGTGGGTTCAAACCCTCTTTAGGGAACTAAGATACTGCAAGATTTTCAACCAAAACAAAACAAAGAAAAAAAAGTGAAAAAAAAACTACTATCTTTATTAAGATATAATTCAGTACCCTAAAGTTCATCCTCTTAAACTATGATTTAATTCTCAGTATTATTCACAAAGTTCTGTCTCCCTCCACTACCATTCACTCCAGAACATTTTCATCGCCCTAAAAGAAATCTCATACCAACCAACCCTCAAATCTCTGTCAACCACTAATCTATTTTCTGTTTCCATGGATTTGCCAACTTGGACAGTTCATATAGATGGAATCAGACAGTCTATCTGGCTTCCTTCAACTGGCTTACTGTTTTCAAGGTTCAACCATGCTGTCGCATGTATTGGCACGTCTTTCCTCTTTCTTGCTCAATGATGTTTCATTGTATGGGTCTACCTTTTCTTTATCCATTCATCCATGAACACTTCAGGTGTCTCTACTTTGGGGCTCTTAAGAATTCTACTGCTATGAACATTCACGTACAGGTTTTCGTGTGTACATTTATTTTCAGGTCTCTTGGGTGTGTGCCTAGAATCACAAAGTAACTCTATCTTTAACCTTTCAAAGAACTACTGAAGTGTTTTCTGGCCTTCCCTGGTGTCTCAAACAGTCAATTACAGGTTCCTGCCTGCAATGCAGGAGACCTGGGTTCAATCCCTGATTTGGGAAGATTCCCCTGAAGAAGGAAACGGCAACCCACTCCAGTATTCTTGCCTGGAGAACCCCCATGGACAGAGAAGCCTGGCAGGCTACAGTCCATGGGGTCACAAAGAGTCGGACACGACTGAGAGACTAACTTTCACTTTCACTTTCAAAGTGTTTTCTAGGGCTGCTGTATCACTTTGCATTCCCATCAGCAATATATGGGAGTTCCAGTTGCTCTACATTCTGACCAACACTTATTTTTCCTTCCTTTTCATTATAGCCAAGCTAGCTGGTGTCAAGTATTATCTCATTATGGTTTTGGTTTGCATTTCCCTAATGACTAATGATGTTGAGCATATTTTCATGTGCATCTTTTCAACACACTCATCACCCAACCATCACTTTAGAATCTAAAAAAATGAGGAAGACAAAAACATCTCCTCCTGCATAATGTAAGAGACTCTGGGCATATCTGTCCTGTGTCACTCCTACACCCAGGAGGTGCTTAACCAATTCCTCCTAGCAAGAGAAGTTCAGGATGTACACATTTTACCAATAGGTAATCAAGCATCCTTAGGTTTCAGTCACAGACTCATGCTTACATCAAAATCACCATACGACATCATTTCCCTTATCAAGAGAACACTTGGGGTTTCCTTACAAACAACTTGCCTAGAAAGACCCATAGAAAGTATGACTCCTTAACCTCATTATTGAACTTAGAGCTGAACCACATTTTACTCTTCTCAGACATAGGAGAATAAACTCAAGCGTTTGTTTTTGTTTGTCTGGGTTGAGCTGAAATGTCAAATATTCTCTATGCAGACAAAAACACTTGCCAGACTATCAGGCTAGCACAGCTAAACTTAAATGTTCACATGTGATTTATTCAGTAGTAGAGTAAATTACACAGCTTGTTTATATCAGCCTTGTCAACAGCAAAATGAAGCCACTTACCAAAAAAACATATTGATAGAGGTTGCTGCTATGACACAGGACTGAAATCTGACTGAAAGATATCAAGAAACACCATCTGTGTTATGATTTATGACAATGCTAAAAAAAAAAAAAAGGTTCTAAGACTGCTTTGGAAATACTAAACGCATTAAGGGCTAAATGCAACACTTGGTACTACATTTTATAATTTGAATGCATTTTAAGTATATCTGTCTTTGAAATGCACTGCAGTTTCAGGGGAAAAAAGTATTTTTCTTAAGTCTGATTTGTTTTGAATAAGGATAATCATGGGAAAGTTAGACATCAGCTTATTAAAACTTAAGCCAACATTCAGAACAGTTTAATTACAGAGAATCCTTGCAATTAGACCCTGTAGGAAACTTCTCTCTGACTAAAATGTTTCCATATTTTGTTCCTTATTTTTAAGGCGAATTTCATCAGTCATGAATCTACTATGAATCACTGAATTGGAACAAATGTATCTTAAGTTATAAAGAATGAGAGCCTCTTTCTATTAGTGTGGTATCAATTAAATTTAAATTTTGCCTTTTAAAAGAGTTCTCTCACAATAAGTTTCAAAATTTTATAAGGAATCAGTAGAATGTCAAATGGCTGCAAATTACACAATAAGAACACAAATAAACCTACGTTTAAATGAAATTCCAAGTTGCATTTTTCTTCATTATTTTTCCTTCTAATTAAACCATTCAATTCTACCTTTTTTCCAGCCTTCAGGACTTCTGTCATTGGGATATAAATTCCAGTTCTTATAAGCAATAAGCACAATCCTTTAAAGGCTTTTGTTTTATAACACTGGATTTCTGAGTAAATAGTTACCTCTACTGAAGTGATAATTATTGCTAATGGTTTGTAAATAAATGTTTCTTCAATTCTCTCATTGCTTTGCTCTCTCATACACTCAGAGGAATAAGAAAATTGTAAGAAAGAGAGCCAAACAGGGGTATGAACAGTTGTCCCATAATTTCGAACATATCCTTCCATTCTCTGCTTTGTGGTGCCCATGCCAGGACCTTGCAAACCACATTTCTGCTTTGCCACCGAGTTCCCTGTCAGACTCACCATAAGGTAGCACTAGAGGGAGACTGCAAGGCTGGAGGAAGAAGAAAGGACTTGCACTTCCTGTTTGCTTCCTCTTTGCTTCTTGTCTGCTTCCGGTTCCTGCGAGTATCATCCTACATCTTGACAACTTCAGTCCCTTCCGGTCGCAGTAGTTGGATGAGTTTGCAATTTTTCCAACACTCGCAGGACAAACCTCGTTACACTCCCTCAGAGACACCAGCACTAACTGGCTAGTGTCCCCACCTCAGGAGTCTGGGCCCCACCTCCACAGGGCTTCTCCTTCAAGTTCAGAGAAGGCAGAGACAGTCAAACTGTATCCCCTTCCCAGTGGTGTGAGTTCCTGCTCACAGTTGGGCAGGTGGGGAGCAACTCCTCCAAATTTTTGAGTTTTAATAATTCCAGCTTCTTCCCTTTGATTGCCCAGCCATAAAGATGGAAACTGTCCCCACAGTTGCTGTCTTCGTGATGTATTAGTGTTCTCTTTCTGCCTCTTCTGTTACCTTAAAAGAAAAAAATTTTCTTTTAAGATTATTTTGGGACCTTCCTGGTGATCCAGTGGTTCCGAATCTGCCTTGCAATGCAGGGGGTGTGGGTTCAATCCCTGGTCGGGAAACTAAGATCCCACGTGCCTTGGAGCAACTAAGCCTGTGTGCCCTGGAACCCCTGTGCTCCAACTAGAGAGTCGATGGGCAGCAACTGAAGATTCCACATGAGGCAACAAAGATCCCTCCTGCTACCTCTAAGGTGTGACACAGCCATAAATAAAATTTTTTTTTAAGATTTTTTTTTTAATGTGGACCATTTTTAAAGTCTATATTAAGTTTGTTACATGTTGTTTCTGTTTTATGTTTTGGTTTTTTGGCTGAGAGCCATATGGGATCTTAGTTACATGACCAGGGATCGAACCCACACCCCATTCATTGGAAGGTGGTCTTAACCACTGGACCACCAGGGAAGTCCCACCTAATTATTAATTTAATACCTAGTTAACCACTCTTTATATTAAATTATCTCTGTTAAAATAACTTGTATAAAGTCTCTTCTGAGACTTCAACTACACATGAATTAATACCAGAAATTTCTAAGGGAAATTTTTAAAACTATGATTTAGGGGATTGATTTGGTTGTGTCCTTGAGCTTGAATGTAGTGCTTTGACTGTGGCACTAGTGAATACTAGTGATTCATGCATTGGTATTACAGTTAATCAAATTATACCTGTGGTTGGTTATGATAAGTTCTCAATGGATTAAGTACTTTGGAGAAACAAATGATTGCTTCGCTTGACTGTTATGTTGACTACAAGGATTGTGGCATTGAATGAATTCTTCTGAGTACAAAGGGAGCAGTTTCAGAAAGAAAATTACGAGTCCAGGTCTCTACACACTCCAGCTTGTCACAGATTATCAGATAATTTCTGTTCTATCCCTGAAAGAATCTCTTATATCTGTGAAGTGAAGTCACTCAGTCGTGTCCAACTCTTTGTGACTCCATGGACTGTAGCCCACCAGATTTCTCCATCCATGGGGTTTTCCAATCAAGAATACTGGAGTGGGTTGCCATTTCCTTCTCCACTTATATCTGGTAGCCACAGGCAAATATTGAAAACTGAACACAAAAGTTAACAATACAGGTTGCAGAATTACAACGTAAATTGAATTCATAATCTGCCTAAGTCTCTCATGTAAAAGTGAAGGAATTGATTGGATAAGAGTGAGATGAGATTTGGAATGAAGACGTCTGCTTGGTTCAGAAGATGAGAATTTTAACCAGTTCCCCCAGGCAGGCCCTGCCACCATCACCATTACTAAGTCACTTTGAGATTCTCTTGCCAGTAGAAGGAGCCTGCCCTACATGTCTAAAGTGAAGCGAAAGTTGCTCAGTCATGTCAGACTCTTTTGAACTATACAGTCCGTGGAATTCTCCAGGCCAGAATACTGGAGTGGGAATCCTTTCCCTTCTCCAGGCAATCTTCCCAACCCAGGGATCAAACCCAGGTCTCCCATACTGCAGGCGATTCTTTACCAGCTGAGCCACAAGGGAAGCCCCTCCATGTCTAAGGAGACTATCTATTCCTTGCCTGAATACCCCATAATAACTTCATTTGAGGCAGTTGCCTTATAAAGTGGCACTCATCCTCCTGAAGAATTTGCCTCAAAGTTCCCTGTGTCCAGGTACCTACAAGGTTAGATCTCATCGTGTTCAAAGGGGGAAAGTACATAGGCTGATTTAGGAGAAAATGGCTTAAAGGAGTGCAAGGGTTGTTGATTGTGCGGACATAGACATGGAGAAAATGTGTGAGAATGTAAACCAGAAGGTGAAAGATGAACCCCATGAAAATTCAGGAACCCAGCTCCTCAGTAAAGTTTCCACATTCCCATGAACTAGAACATGCTGAGACATCCATCAGGGCCAAAAAGAATAACAAGTTGCTGCACCTTCTACCACCAACCACTAAAAAAGTGGCACAACACGTGGTGAGCTTTTATTTTGGATTTTGGAGGCAATTTATACCACTTTTTTTTTTTTTTCCTTTTTTGGCTGCACCAGATCTTAGTTCCTGCAAACTAACACAACACTGCAAATCAACACTTCAATAAAAATAAAAGAAAAAACAAAAACAATAAAAAGGGAAAAAATGTTTTTAATTTTCAGCAAACCAGAAAGTATAATTTAGAAATAGAAGCAAGCTAGAAGCTTAAGAATAAATGTAATACATATCTATAAGAACTTTATGAAAAAAAAACTTTAAGATGCTATTAAATATAATGTTCTTTAAAAAGACCTAAAGAAATAGTTCCCCCAAGCACAATTTTAAGACAGGGGTGGTTTTTTCTGGAGGGGAAAGGGGCGTGGTTCTATGAATCTTTGCCCTGAAGGACTGCTGGGATTTCCATCAACTTGGAGAGACATAAATAACCTAGCTTGATAAAAGTTATAGTCTGTAAACAATATATGAAGTCCTTACTGCTCCAACCAAGCCTTTGGCAGCCCCTCGAGGAATGTATACTATGCTCTTGCCATAGGAGCAGTTCTGGGGTCCATATGGTTTCTGCAACTAACAGTATTGTGAGGAGTGATTCATCTGCATGATGGGCCCTCTCTTTCCCTCTTCTACTCCTTTTAAAGGTAAAAGATCTCCCAAACAAAAAAGGCAAGGGATTTAATTATGCAAGTAATCACAATATTGATAAATTAGAAATCAACTTGAACCGTTAGTACGGTAATAATGATTGCCAACACATATGGAGCTCTCGCTGTGTGCCAGAAGCACTTTACAAGTACTATCTTATTGAGTCATCACAATAACTCTAGGAGTAGGTAATATTATCCTCTTCTTTTTATAGAGCAGAGACTAAAATATAGAGGGTCGCTGCTGCTGCTGTTGCTGCTAAGTAGCTTCAGTCATGTGAGACTCTGTGCGACCCCATAGGACGGCAGCCCACTAGGCTCCTCTGTCCCTGGGATTTTCCAGGCAAGAACACTGGAGTGGGTTGCCATTTCCTTCTCCCAAAATATAGAGAGTTAGTTAACCCCAAAGTCACATCTAGGTCTTTCATAACAAATTATCACAAACTTGTTGGCTCAAAACAACACAATTTTTTTTTTTAATCAGTCCTCAAGGCTGAGTCCAGAAATCAAGATGTTGTCAAAGATGATTCCATCTGGAAGTTCTGAGGGAGAATCCCTCCCATGCCTCTCTCTTAGCTTCTCTGCAGCCCTTGATGTTCTTGGCCTTGGGACTGTAGAACTCTTATCCCTGCCTCCATCTTCATGTAGCCTTCTTATATATCTCTGTCTCTTCTCCTTTTCTGCTTCTAATAAGGACAGTCGTCATTAGATTTAGGGCAATGCAGGAGAACCAGGTTCAATCTTTGGGTTGGGATGATCCCCTGGAGACGGGAATGGTTACCCACTGCAGTATTCTTGCCTGGAGAATTTCATGGACAGAGGAGCCTGGTGGGCTACAGTCCACGGGGTCGCAAAGAGTTGGACAGGACTGAGTAACTAACACTTTCACTTTCTAATCCAGGATGATCTTGTCTTAAGAGCCTTACCTTAATTACATCTGCAAAGATTTATTCCAAATAAGGTCACTTCCTGTAGTTTCTGGTTGACATAACCCAGTACAATTAGTAGACAGTAGAACCAGGGACTTATATACAGTCCTGTTTAAGATCTCAGTCTCTTATCCACTATTTTACACTTCTTTTTTACCAAGTGTTACATATAGTAGATGCTCAATAAAAGCTTCATGGGTGGACAGGAAGTAAAAAATAAATAAGATACTCAGTCTTAGAATTTGTTGTACTGGAATTTATTCTCTGGTCACTTCTCAGAAGACTGATTCTGATTAATCACGCTGTGTATAGTTACTAGTCCTACAAAGATATCACTGACTTGCCACTTCCTCCTTGTCATTATCCAGTTCCTCTTTGATCCTTCACAATCTGTTTTTTTAAAAGCAGAAACCAAAGGCAAATTACAAATTCACTCAGGAAAGAATTAAAGAGAGAGGTGTGGTCAGTGAGCCCCACTAATGAGGTAAAATGGTCAGTACCAGGCTTTATTCCCACTGATCAAAAGGCAAAATGAGCAGTCACAGGCCTCTCTCGGCGTCTCTGTTTTCGACTCTGGAGTAAACACTGGACTGTCACACTAATCCCCTTCTCATGTTTTCCAAGAACTAGAGAGCAGAGCTCCTAGAACAAAAAAGGTGGCCGGGTCATGGGATGTTCTTGGGCTTTACTGTGATTTGAGCCTCAGAATGTTTCCGAGGTGGTTAATCTCTCATATCTATGTCCCAGAAGTGTAAGGACGTGGAAAGAGGAAGAGAAAGAAAAAGCAAGAATTCCATCCTAAGTATCTTTTTAATTGAAAAATGTGGTCATGAAATGATGAATAAAATGTTTGAGGTGAGGTTACCAGTGAAGACTACCAGTTCTTTCTTTTTGAAATGATCTATGAAAAGAAAGATTTAGGTTCAGAATCATTAGCCATGTGAGGTCATCTCCGTATTTGTGCACTGAGGAGGCATGGTGTGTTCCCATAATCAGTAAAACCGTTTCAAAGTCAATTTAGTGCATATAGATTATTGTGAGCTATCTTTCTAATTATGATATGTCTGATCATATTCTTAGAGGATGACAACGGGAAATGATTTTGGGGGCTATGTGGTATGGAATTAAATTCTTCTCAAATTGTCTGATTGCCTCCTCACCCCCACAAAAGCAGGGCTGGGGAAGGGAATCGAGAGACACAGTTAGGAACTGGTGGATTGCTTGGTTGCTTGCTTGCTTTTATCCATGATGTCAAGCTTTCCAGAAACTTTCTATTTCCAATTTCCCCACCAGAAAGAATTGGTTTGACCAAAAAATTCATTCGGGTATTTTTCCATAGGATGTTACAGAAAAATCTGAACAAACTTTTTGACCAAGTCAATAGACAGTGTTTGGAGAAGGAAATGGCAACCCACTCCAGCATTATTATAAACCTGGAGAATTCCATGGACACAGGAGCCCTCAGGCTACATTCCATGGAGCCGCAAGAATAAAGATACGACTTAGCAACCAAACCACCCACCACCAACAGACAGTGTTATCTTACTGAGAAATGTCTTGCAGTGATAACTTATTAAGTCAATGTCTACATGCTTCTTTAAGACATGTATTCACATTTTTTAACTAAAATGTAAAGCCATGGAGTTCACAATTCCACCACTCCAAAGCACACAGTTGCTATCCAGAACTAATATTTGGTGCATCCTGAGCAAGCCCTGGATCTCAGATACACCGAGAACTTCACTTCTTTCTCCTTCTCACCCCAATCTTCCTTGAATGGTCTGGGACTCATGGTTGAACTTCAGCTTGCATTATCCCAGTTCCAAAATTTTGTCCACCTTTGTCACAAAGCACAGTGGTCTCAGGGTGGTTTATGGCCAATTTCACCCAGATCCAACATTCCTACTTCACCTCTGTGTTGTTGTTGTTTAGTTGCTAAGTCATGTGTGACTCTTTGCGACCCCGTGGGCTGTAGCCTGCCAGACTCCTCTGTCCACGGGATTTGCTAAGCAAGAATACTGGAGTGGGTAGCCATTTTCTTCTCCAGGGATCTTCCTGACCCAGAGATCAAACCCCCGTCTTCTTTATCTCCTGCATTGGCAGGCAAATTCTTTACCACTAAGCCACCTGAGAAGCCCTTCCTCTCTCTGAAAGCATTTGTTAATGATGCAGGTACACTATTACTTTGACTTCCAGGACACTTCTATATTCTAATTTTCTCCCTGCCTCTCTGACTACTCTTCCTCATTCTCCTCCTTTGAATTTCTTTCCCAAGTCAACAACTTTTAACACTGATGTTCCTCTGGATTCTTTCCAGAGCTTCTGGCGTTTGCGGCCTCCCGCCCCAGGCAATCTCACCCAATGCTATGGTTTCAACTAGACATCAGCAAGCTATAGCTCCCAGGCCCAATCTGACCCATTGCCCTTTTTTATGAAGTATTATTGAAACACAGCCACGTTCACTTACTTATGTATTGTCTACGGCTGTTTTTGTGCTCCCACAACAGCACTGAGTCGTTAGGCCTAAGGAAGGGAATATTGGTGGAGGAACAATTTTAACAGGCATGAAAGGTAGCAAGAGAATAGGCTTAACTTTGCAGTCTTTTCAGTTCTGTGCCAGTGGGACAGCCAGTTTACGTCGAGAAAAAGTCAGAAAACGGAAACTCGAGGGGGAAGTATGAGAAAACAGATTTGGGAGTCATCACAGTTTACACAAGACTTGAGTCCTGAACTCGGAATGAGATCTACTGGCAGGCATATGGAAAGTGTATTCAGCAACCCCAGGGAAAGGAGGCCAAGAGAAATGAATATCTTCTTTGGTGTAACCCTAACTCACTAATTTGGTAAATGCTGATACTGCTTAAGGAAAGAGATAAGTTAATCCACAGACGAAGACAACAGAGCCATGCCCTAAGTGCTCCATGCCAGGGATCAAATGCTCGAAATCTTTGTTGCTGCAGTAGCCGCTGTTGCTTTAGGCAGCCAATCTTGTAACTTTAGATAGTTTGATAGAAAGATGAACAATTCCCTGGCAAATGTAATCCAGGCAAGCCACCAGTTCAGATCAATCTTAGCATTCATTCTCAGTGACAAATTCTTTTATCTGAATAGATAGGAATGGCTAACCATTCCTATACCCACTAGGTTTTTTTCATTAAAGAATTTTTGTGTGTTGACACATATAGTTATATTTCAAATAAAACGTATTATTTATGTTTACATGTAATGGATTTATTTTTTTAAGTAAACTTTTCATTTTGGAGTGATTTTACATTGACAGAAAAGTTGAAAGTACAAAGTATAGTTGAAAGTTGAAAGTATAAAGATAGTACTTGGTTCCTATACACCCCTCACTCAGTTAACCCTGATGTTAACATGTGACATTGTTATTATTGTTTAGCTGTGTCTGACTCTATTGTGACCTCATGGACTGTAGCCCACCAGGCTCCTCTGTCCATGGGATTTCCCAGGCAAGAATACTGGAGTGGGTTGCCATTTCCTTCTCCAGGGGATCTTCCAAATCCAGGGACCAAACCCATATATCCTGCATTGGCAGGTGTATTCTTTACCAATGAGCCACCAGGGAACCCCCAACATATGACATTACAGTATAACATTTGCCAAAACTAAGAAACCAACATTGGTACATCACTATTAACTACATTCTGGACTTTATTCAGTTTCCCCACTCAGATCCTTTTTTTAAGAATTTTTCATTTTTGGCAGTGCCACATAGCATATGGGATCTTAGTTCTCTGACCAGGGATCGAACCCTCAACTCAGGTCATTTACCAAGCAAGTTGCCACCTGGTAGTCAATCATGCCTCCTTTGTCTTTTCTGCTCTAGGACAGTTTCCCAGTCTTTTGCTTTCTTTCCTAACCCTGACAGTTTTGCAGAGTATTGATCAGGCATTTTGCAGAATGTCCCTCCATTTGCGTTTATATGATGTTTTCTCATGATTAAATCAGGGTTATGGATCTTGGGGAAGAATACCTCATAGGTAAGGTGCCCTTCTCATCACTGGGCACACGATCTCAACATGAATTATTGCTGGTGATGTTGATCTGGATCATGGGCTAAGATAGGGTTGCCAGATATCTCTGTAAAGTTACTATTTTTTGGCAACAAGTCACTAAATTCAGTCCACATTCAAACTTCACCTTATGGAGAGGGGAATATCTACTTATATTATTTGAAATTCTTCATTAAGGAAGACTTGTCTCTTCTCTCCTATTTATTTGTTTATTCAGTTATTTTTTTAATTTCACTGATTTCTTTCTTTCTGGCTGTGCTGGGTCTTCACGGCTGCATGGGCTTTCTCTCTCGTTGCGGAGAGTGGGGCTCCTTTAGGTTGTGGTGCTCGGGCTTCTCACTGCCGTGGCTTCTCTTGTTGCAGAGCACGGGCTCTAGGCAAGACCGCTTCAGTAGCTGCAGCACTTGAGCTCAGTAGTTGTGGCACCTGGGCCTAAGCTTCCCTGCGTTGGAAGGCAGATTCTTTACCACTGAGCAACCAGGGAAGTCCCTGTTTATTCAACCATTTCTTTATATCAGTGTGAACCAACACATACTTATTTTCTATCTGGACTGTGATCTAACACTGTGCTGTTTCCTTTACCATTCAGATTGTTCCAGGTCATTGGTAGCTCCTTTAGGCTGGCTCCCGTGTCCCTTTAATATGCCTTCATCTTTTATTTTTTTAGCACTTCCATGCTTTCTTGCGCTACAGACGCCCCGAGCTCATCTTATATTTTCTCTGCTAGAATCACCCACTTCTTAGCCATTTAAAATAAAGGAAACAGCTGGGCAGTAGCTTCAGGCATTAAACATATAGTTATCATATGACCCAGCAGTCTCCTTTGTAAGAGGGTGGAAACATATGTCTACATAAAAACCTGTATGCAAATGTTCATAGCAGCATTATTCAACATAGCCCCAAAGTAGGAACAATACAAATGTCCATCAACTGATGAATGGGTAAACCAAATGGAATACCCTGTGGAATAGTATTCAGGCATAAAAAGGAAAGAAATACTAATACATGCTCTAACATGTCTAAACCTTGAAAACCTTATGCTAAGTGAAAGAAATTAATCACAAAAGGTCACATATTATCTGATTCCATTTATATGAAATGTGCAGAATACTCCAATTCACAGACACAGAGATAGGTAAGTAGTTGCCAAGGGCTAGAGAGAGAGGGAACAGCTCGAAGTTATGGGGTTTCTTCAAGGGGTGATAGAAATTTCTAAAGTTAGTGATGACAGTGGCATAATTCTGTGACTATTCTAAGAACTACTGAATTGTGTACTTTAAAAGGATCAATTTTATGAAACATGGATTACATCCAGTAAAGCTACTATTGAAACAAAAAAACTTTATATGATTGTCCTTTGGACACCTAAAGGCCTTCATCAATATACAAATGTGGTAAGATTTTTCAAGTAAATAAATCTTTAAAATACTGAATGAGCATGACAATAATAATGGCTACTTTTTTTTTTTATTGATTTGGCAGTGTGGGGTCTTAGTTTCAGCACTTGGCATTTTTAGTTGCAGCATGTGGGATCCAGTTCCCTGACTAGGAATCAAACCCAGGCCCCCTGCATTGGGAGCACAGAGTCCTAGCCACTGGACAACCAGGGAAGTCCCAATAATGGTTACTTTTAACTGAGTACTCACTATATCTGGAGAAGGAAATGGCAATTCAATCCAGAATTCTTGCCTGGAAAAATACATCGACAGAGGAGCCTGGCAGGCTGCAGTCCATGCGGTTACAAAGAGCTGGACACAACTGAACATTCATGCATGCAAGTCAAGACTAGGTCCTTGAATGCATATCATTTTCAGCACCATATATGTCCCCACTGGCTGGCAAGTAGTTCCAACGGGGTGAGCTGAGTTGCCTGAGGTCAATGAATACCTGAAAAAGCCAGGATTCAAATCCAAATCTGCCTACTGCCAACGCTGAGCTCATTCTGCTGGTCCTTAGTGGCTCCCAGAGTAAAGGGGGCTCTTGAATTTTACATGTGATGATTCTAACCATTATTTTAATGAAAATTAGTCATATACAAATATACTTGCTTTTAAAGGGGGCAGGGAAAATTGAACCGCTCAACTTTCAACTTGGCATAGACTCTTGAAAGAGCCCACATCAGAGCTTAGTATCTTCTGATTTCAGACTTTTCAATTTTAAGGTGTTGGTGCATCTCTCGAACTGCTAATAGTCCTGACATCTCTAGGTAGGCAGAACTTAATATTTTTAATCTTCTGACTGTTTTCTAGGACCAGAGGGGATGCAGGAACTTTATGCAAATCAGAAACAATCAGTGTACACAGGTTGGACAAGATTGTTGACTCTGACATAAACTGCTCTTTAAAAAAATTTTGTTGTGTGCATTTCATTGGCTTTTTTGTCTGCTCTGTTTTGGTTTTTTGGCCTCCCAGCATGTGGGATCCTAGTTCCCAAACCAGGGATTCGACCCACACCCCCTGTATTAGAAGTGTAAAGTCTTAACCACTGGACCACCAGGGAAGCCCCTGACATAAACTGCTTTTAATCTTGCTTGATTTGTTTCTAACTTTATCTCAGGATTTCTCTACCCTATAATTTGGTCTTGCCCCAAATTCTCAGAGTTTGATATGAATGCAAATTTTTAATGACTAGAACTTTTTCTCCTCTGTCTCGTGCCAGTTTCCTCTCTTATTTGATGCTTTATCTCTCCACGTCTATTTCTTCCAAGTTTCTCCATTTGAGAATTAGCATCAAATCTCTTCTCTGTGTTGAAAGAAAGTATTAGTTGCTTCAGTCATATCCAACTCTTTGTGACCCTATGGACTGTAGCCTGCCAGGCTCTTCTGTCCATGGGATTCTCCAGGCAAGAATACTGGAGTGGGTTGCCATTCCCTTCTCCAGGGGATCTTTCCCACCCAGGAATCGAACCTGGGTCTCCTTCATTGCAGGCGGATTCTTAACCATCTGAGCCACCAGGGAAGACTCTTATTTGTGTTGGCACGTTAAATGTCATACAAATGCTATGAAAAAATAAAGTTTAGACTGTATCTCTAAATATATATTTACAGGTTGGGTTTTTTGTTGGGGAGAGGTGGAGCATGTTAGCATTTTCTACTTGGTCTTACAGAGCACAGAATGAGTATGTGTGTGGTTGGAAGAAAATAGAAAGGAAATAATAGCTTCCCCACCCAACCTCACACTCCCAACACTTACCCTGTTTTGTCTCCTTAGACCTCAACACCATCTGACATAATATTCATTTGTTTATTTTCTCTCTCCCCACATTCAAATGAAAATCCCAGAAGGGCAGAGTGGTTTATTACCGGTTATATCCCCAGTCTAAAATGGAGCACAGGCTATTGAAGGCTCGCAATAATTATTTGTCATATAAACAAATGAATTAGCAACAAAAATACAAAAGAAACCATTACCTTAAGGAGAATGACAGGCCTTTTTTCCCTCTAAAATTTTCTCTACAGTTATGATATCGTATTTAACAACCAATCAAAAACGAAAGGAAAAAAAATGCTTCTTATTCAACCTGAAAATGTTAAGTTCAAATGCTGACAAGCTTTGTGAGACTAGCTGACTGGTCTGAAACATGAGAGGAGGGTAAAGATTAAATGATTTATCTCAGGGAGAAGAGCAAGCATGGGGGCCGCTGAGCAGGATGACAGAAGGAAAGAGAAGCTCATTTGACAAGACCAGGGAATACATTTTTCTTCTTTTATTTTTTTCCTCTTTCTCTTCCTTTGATGCATAGCTGATTCCTTTGTCTTAAAATTAATTGCAATAAACAGAAAAGATCCTAATTAAGAGCAAACTCTGTTTAAGCAGGGTGAGTAGATTATAACCCGGTTTGAAGGCATGTGGCCTTTGGCTGGGGGAAGAAGTGATTCTGAATGGCTGAGCAAGTCAGGCCACATGCTCAGAGCCAATTAGATTTGCCGGATGTCCAAAATGTAGCAATTTCTAGTTTAAAAATGAGCTCCCCCCTCGCCCCCCCCCGCCACTAAACAGCCTTACTGCCATTTAAAGACAAACTCCTTATTATTATGAGGGTTTTTTTTTTTTTTTTTAGTAACTATAACCTGTCATTCACCAAAATGACACCTAAAAAAGTCAATTTCAAGAATCACCTTGGCTGTCACTCAGTCTCATAAATCTTTCCAAATCCCTTTAGAGCCTGCCTGACAGCACAGCCTCACACAATTTAGGATGTAAGTCAGCTACACCTGTTGCCTATAAAATATGGTTTATTACAACAAATACAATTGTAAACCTATATGCCCCAATGCTGTTTTATGGCAAAAAGCAAGCACTCTTGACTCCTCTTGTATTTGATGCTGAATGGCTGTCGTGAATAACACACAACATTTAATCTCTCTCAACATGGCCATTCTTGATGCACATAGATCGTAAGCTGGACTTTTGTGAATCGTGGCTTCCCTAAGATAAACCATATTGCCTATGAAATGATTAAAAGGTAAACAAGTCCATCATGTGATCTCTTTAAAAGCCTTGCATTTTTCTCAAATAAGAATACAGTATGTCTCTGACATAAGTTTCCTGACCAGATTACAAATCTAGTAATTATATCCTGACGCTATAAATCTACCCCCCTTTCATTTCAGATGAATGAATTATATTCATCTCATCTTAAATGCTAGGGAGATTTGCTCTGCACAGTTAAATTGCTGCCATCCTTCTCCCCAGAGAGTAATAATAATTTACATTTGTATAACTTCTCACAATTTGCAAATTCCTTGCACATAGCTTTTTTTCTTTTAATTTATCATAGAATACCTCTGAGCCAGGTTTTATTAGCTCCAATTTTACAGAAGAGAGAATTGAGGCTAAGAAGAGAGTATTAGTCACTCAGTCATATCCAATTCTTTGCAACCCTATGGACTGAATAATGGAGTAGGTTGCCATGCCCTCTTCCAAGGGATCTTCCTGCAGATCTGCAGTGCAGGCAGATTCTTTAGCATCTGAGCCACCAGGAAAGCCCAAGAAGAGTTAAGTAAGTTGCAAAAAGTCAGACAATGATCATTCTCATGCATTTTGACCTTAGGCGGTGCTATCTTTCACCAGTAACTTCAGCCCTGTCTGGGTTCTGACCAAGGTATGTCTGGGTTCTGACCAAGGTAGAGGGTGTACACACATTAGGAACCTCAGGCACTGATCAATAGAGGTTTGAAGCTGGTCTTGCTGCAGACCGGAGTCAGCCATTCCTGGGCATTCTGGTGCCCTGAGACCTGCTACTCTTCCCTGCCTCTGCTTCAGCTCCATCCCCACACCTGGTTCCCATCTCAGTTCTCGCCCTTGTACTGGAGTTACAGTGATAGCCCACTCCCGCTCGCCTTGGCTTAAAACCTGACAATATGCCCAACTCATGCCAGCTTCATCTCCTTAGGAATTGAATCCAGTACCCTTAACTGCTGCTGGAAACTTGCCCTAATCCATCTATCTTTGTGTGCATGCTCCGACTCTTTGCGACCCCATGGATTGTAGCCCGCCAGGCTCCTCTGTTCATGGGATTCTCCAGGCAAGAATACTGGAGTGGGTTGCCATGTCCTCCACTGGGAGATCTTCCCACCCCAGGGATCAAACTTGCATCTCCTATGTATCCTGCATTGGTAGGCAGATTCTTTTAACACTGAGCCACCTAGGAAGCCCTAACCCATAGAACTCCCCTAAAACTACAATACTTTAAGGCCAACACTGACCTGCAAAGAATGAGCCACTCTCTGGAGAATCTCACCCAAGAGCTCCAGATACCAGATAAGACATGATCCCTGTGAAGACTATAGACAGAGACCAATCACTAACATAGCTCCCAGAAAGAAAGCTCCTACTGTACAAAATTGCACACATTTGTCTTATTTAAGAATAGATTATCAAAACCCAGATTTGCTCTCAGTTGTTTCTTAGCAAGTAATAGAACACCCTGTGAAACGAAGAGAAGCAAAAAGCAAAGGAGAAAAGGAAAGATATTCCCATTTGAATGCAGAGTTCCAAAGAATAGCCAGGAGAGATAAGAAAGACTTCCTCAGCGATCAATGCAAAGAAACAGAGGAAAACAACAGAATGGGAAAGACTAGAGATCTCTTCAAGAAAATTAGAGATACCAAGGGAACATTTCATGCAAAAATGAGCTCAATAAAGGACAGAAATGGTATGGACCTAACAGAAGCAGAAGATATTAAGAAGAGGTGACAAGAATACACAAAAGAACTGTACAAAAAAGATTGTCATGACCAGATAATCACAATGGTGTGATCACTCACCTAGAGCCAGACATCCTGGAATGTGAAGTCAAGTGGGCCTTAGGAAGCATCACTATGAACAAAGCTAGTGGAGGTGATGGAATTCCAGTTGAGCTATTTCAAATCCTGAAAGATGAAAGTGCTGCACTCAATAGGCCAGCAAATTTGAAAAACTCAGCAGTGGTCACAGGACTGGAAAAGGTCAGTTTTCATCCCAATCCCTAAGAAAGGCAATCCCAAAGAATGCTCAAACTACCGCACAATTGCACTCATCTCACACGCTAGTAAAGTAATGCTCAAAATTCTCCAAGCCAAACTTCAGCAATACATGAACCGAGAACTTCCAGATGTTCAAGCTGGTTTTAGAAAAGGCAGAGGAACCAGAGATCAAATTGCCAATATCTACTGGATCATCAAAAAAGCAAGAGAGTTCCAGAAAAACATATACTTCTGCTTTATTGACTACGCCAAAGCCTTCGACTGTGTGGATCACAATAAACTGTGGAAAATTCTTCAAGAGATGGGAATACCAGACCACCTGACCTGCCTCTTGAGATGCCTGTATGCAGGTCAGGAAGCAACAGTTAGAACTGGACATGGAACAACAGACTGGTTCCAGATAGGAAAAGGAGTATGTCAAGGCTGTATATTGTCAGCCTTCATATTTAACTTCTATGCAGAGTACATCATGAGAAATGCTGGGCTGGAAGAGCACAAGCTGGAATCAAGATTGCCAGGAGAAATATCAATAACCTCAGATATGCAGATGACACTACCCTTATGGCAGAAAGTGAAGAGGAACTAAAAAGCCTCTTGATGAAAGTGAAAGAGGAGAGTGAAAAAGTTGGCTTAAAGCTCAACATTCAGAAAACTAAGATCATGGCATCTGGTCCCATCACTTCATGGGAAATAGATGGGGAGACAGTGGAAGCAGTGTCAGACTTTATTTTTTTGGGCTCCAAAATCACTGCAGATGGTGACTGCAGCCATGAAACTAAAAGACACTTACTCCTTGGAAGGAAAGTTATTACCAACCTAGATAGCATATTAAAAAACAGAGACATTACTTTGCCAACAAAGGTCCATCTGGTCAAGGCTATGGTTTATCCAGTGGTCATATATGGATGTGAGAGTTGGTCTGTGAAGAAAACTGAGCGCCGAAAAATTGATGCTTTTGAACTGTGGTGTTGGAGAAGACTCTTGAGAGTCCCTTGGATTGCAAGGAGATCCAACCAGTCCATCCTAAAGGAGATCAGTCCTGGGTGTTCACTGCAAGGACTGATGCTGAAGCTGAAACTCCAATACTTTGGCCACCTCATACGAAGAGTTGACTCGTTGGAAAAGACCCTGATGCTGCGAGGGATTGAGGGCAGGAGGAGAAAGGGATGACAGAGGATGAGATGGTCAGATGGCACACCGACTCAATGGACATGAGTTTGAGTAAACTCTGGAAGTTGGTGATGGACAGGGAGGCCTGGCGTGCTGCGATTCATGGGGTCACAGAGAGTCAGACACGACTGAGCGACTGAACTGAACTGAGAACACCATGTTCTTGAGAGATCACCACCTTTTCTTGGGATCCTTCAGACATATGCATATAGAAGAGGAAAATCCTGAGTCAATTGGGATTAGGTTCAGCTTTAGTATTAGAAAACTCACATTAATAGTAGCCAAAACATGAAATACTTTATTCTAAAGTTCTGAATTGATACTAACTACAGAGTTGGTATGAAATCCATTAAGTTCTAAGGAACATAAGTTCCGTCCAGCTTTCTGCTCTGCCATCCATAACATATGTGCTTTATCGACCTGGATCAAAATGGCTGTTTGAGTTCCAGTCAATGCTTCCATATTCTAGCCACTAGCTAAAAGGAAAGGATCAAGAAGAGGACACCACAACCCTTTGAAGATTTCCCAGGAGTCACATATGACACTTCTGCTTAAATCCCATTGGCTATATTTTAGTTACATGCTTACATCTAACTGCAGGAAAGGTCAAGATTTAGTGTTGATTCTATGTAACTGTATGTCTCTCTGACAATTTTCCTAACAGAAAATTAGAATTCTCTTAATAAATAATAAGGATTCCCCAGTGGCTCAACTGGTAAAAAATCTGCCTGCAATGTGGGGGACCTAGTAATGAATGTGTTCAGTTTGTGAAAATTCAGCATTTATACTTAAAACATATGCATTTAAAATGTATACTATACAGCAGAAACTAATACAACATTGTAAGCAATTATACTCTAATAAAAAAATTTAAATATATATTCAGTTCAGTTCAGTTCAGTCACTCAGTCATGTCTGACTCTTTGAGACCCCATGAATCACAGCACGCCAGGCCTCCCTGTCCATCACCAACTCCCGGAGTCTACCCAAACCCATGTCCATCGTGTTGGTGATGCCATCCAGCCATCTCATCCTCTGTGGTCTCCTTCTCCTCCTGCCCCCAATCCTTCCCAGCATCAGGGTCTTTTCCAATGAGTCAACTCTGCATGAGGTGGCCAAAGTACTGGATTTTCAGCTTCAGCATCAATCCTTTCAATGAACACCCAAGACTGATCTCCTTTAGGATGGACTGGTTGGATCTCCTTGCAGTCCAAGGGACTCTCAAGAGTCTTCTCCAACACCACAGTTCAAAAGCATCAATTTTTCGGTGCTCAGCTTTCTTCACAGTACAACCCTCACATCCATACATGACTACTGGAAAAACCATAGCCTTGACCAGACGGACCTTTGTTGGCAAAGTAACGTCTCTGCTTTTAAATATGCTATCTAGGTTGGTCATAACTTTCCTTCCAAGAAGTATATATTATGCTTCAATAAAAAGTTTCTCTTAATGTTTAAAAATATTTCCAGACGATTCTGTTGCATGTCAAGCTATGGAAGCACAGAAAAGAAACTTAATCAAAACTTGACTATAACTAGTTTCTGGAATCAGAACCTTTATCTAAGCTATTTTTCCTGGCTTAACTGCCATTATTTTTCACACCAATTTTACTGAAGGAAGCAAGCACTCATTTATTCACATATTGACAACTGAATCTAGGTTTGAAACAGATGGTAGGAGAATGTGAGTTGGAATATTTTTCTGCATTTTTTTTGAAAAATCTGAGTTCATGCTACCAATTTTCAACCTCTAGGAAGCATTCTAGGATATGTTTTGTTTATATTTTTTATTGATTTCCATCCATTTTCTCCTCTCTCTACTGTCTTCTCCTCTCTGTGTGGTCTACCTTTCACTTAGAGAAAGACTGGCCATTGTCACAAAAAGCGGTAGAAGTAGGGGCTTCCCTGGAGGTTCAGCAGTTAAGACACCATGTTTCCATTGCAGGAGACACAGGTTCGATCCCCAGCTGGTGAACTAAGATCCCAAGTGCCAATGTGGTATGGCAAAAAAAATAAATAAAATAAAAAGGAAGAAGTAAAGAAGAGGTCAGACGGACAGGAAAATGAGCTGTAAAAGAAGAGATTCTATCTACCTAAGCCAGTCTTGCTCTGCACATGTGAGACATGAATGCAGGCCTTCCTGCCCCCATGAGATGACAGGAAAATCACCAGGGCAGGGCATGCCATCAGCAATTCTGGGCTCCATCCCTATTTGAAGTGTCAAGGCACTGTACAAAGACTTGATCCAACATAGGCCTGTCTTGAAGTTAAAAATATTAGAAAATTCCCTGTAAGAACCAGCATACTGAGCAAAAACGACCTCACAGTCCACCAAGACTTGCCTTTCCCACAAAAAATATGGGTGGAGACGTTTTGAAATATTTGCCTATCTTATCAACTCCAAATAAAACTTTCACTGAAGTCATAACAATTTTTACCTTAGATCCATTTTGAAATATTTGCTGATGATGCAAACATTCCTGTTGGAAATGTGCTTGCCTTTAAGACAATGCCAAATGAAACAATTTTCTGTGCGTATAGAACATTTTATTTTGAAAACCCTTGCTGATGTATGCAGGGTCTGTGCAATGTCAAGAAACATGTTTAATCAAACATCCCTGATAGAGCTGCTTAGTACCATTAGCCTCATCATACAGATAAGAACACTGAGATCTAAATAGGTTAACTAGGGGTTGCAGAATGCTCCATAACAGCAGAGTGCTCTAAAAATACTGTGCATACAGAAAGAAAAATGTGATCTCTCGTAGGAAAGAGACCAGGGAAAACAGCTCAGAGGCGAGAAGTTATATTTTTGTTTTGAAAGCTTTCATGGCTAATGTCAAAGAATACATTGTTCTCCTGAGCCATGTACAATTTTCTCACCCAATATTTTGGGGAATTATGGCACTTCATCTCCAGAATTCAAGCAAATTAAATGCATATCTGTGGCTTTCCTCTATGGAGTGCAAAGCATAGTAAGAAAAGCCTGGCTATGTTATTGCTATCAATATCATGCATTACCAACACATTGCTGATGGCACCCCATATTCCATACATACCTAATAAATAAATTGCAGGAACATATCAATTCTTGTTTCTTCATTCGTCCAACATTTACTGGGTGGCAACTTTGGATCAATCAATGAGTTAAGCCTGGAGATTCAACGACAAATAAGATAACCCCCACTCTCTAGTAGGGACTTTCCTGGCGACTCAGTGGTAGAGAACCCATCTGCCAGTGCAGGAGATACAGGTTCAATCCCTGATCCCAGGAGATCCCCTGGAGAAGGAAATGTCACCCTCTCTAGTATTCTTGCCTGAGAAATCCCATGGACAATCTTCTCTGGTTAGAGAAAACAGCAAAAGAATTAGAGGCTGTGACATTGAAACATTAAAACAAAACAAGGCAAACAAGGTCAAAGGCATTGCACATGGATTAGAGGTATACACGGAAGGGCAGAGAAGTACAAACGGCATACTATGGGAAGAGATGGGAAAAGTTTGAAAGTTTATTCACTCAGTCGTGTCCGACTCTTTGCAACCCCATGGACTGTAGCCTACCAGGCTCCTCTGTCCATGGGATTTTTCCAGGCAAGAGTACTGGAGTGGGTTGCCATTTCCTTCTCCAGAGGATCTGCCTGACACAGGGATTGAACTCGGGTCTCCCACATTGTAGGCAGATGCTTTCCCATCTGAGCCACCAGGGAAGAGATGGGAAATGAAGATAAAAGATCAAATGAAGAACTACATCATCTATAAGGAGTCCATGAACATTGTAAAGAGGAAAGGGACACCATCACACTTGTATCTTAAAAAGACAAATTTGAGTATAGGACAGACAGACTGAAGAGGGACGTACTGTAGGTAATGGGGCCTGAGAGGAAATCCTGGGTCTGTGCAGTGGTTCATGACAGAGGTGATGAAAACTCGAAGCTTCTCAGTGGCAGTGAGGGTAGAGAACAGAGAATAGATTCAAAAAATGGTTGCATGGTAGAATCCACACAACTCGGAGACCAATGCTAGAGGCAATGACTTGGGTTTCAGGGGATGCTGGTAGGGTTATGGGGAAAAGAGCAGGTTTGGGAGAAGATAATCACTTGGGATTTTATGTATACATGACTTTCTTCCTGAGTGAACAGAGTACAGGAAATATACCTGAACCCTTTATTGATTGTGTTGCAATACCATACAAACATTGTCCTGAAATAAAGAGCTCTCCGATCCATCAGAAATGTGTAAGTATATGAGTTCGGCAGTGCTTGGTTTGAAGTTTCCTTTTTGCTTGCCTTGAGAGAGAGGCTTCCTTCCTGGCCCCCAAATATAAGCTTTGCAGAGCTATTTCTGAATACATTTATTGAATATAAAGCCTGATAGAAGTCAACATAGCAAAGGTGCATGGGAAGTGGGAATTGAAAGAGACAATTCAAGACGAGCCGTTCCGTCCTTGTGTTCCCAGCTTTTACTAGAGGATATAGCCCATGGACCATGCTAATGAAATTTGAATCTCATTATCATCCGCTAAGATCTGTAATAAGTCAGTGTGGGAGGTCCTGGCTTTGACCATTAGAAGCAATTAATGACACAGATATGGAGATACTGTTATTCAGCAAATGCTTCAAAAAGAAAGATTCATAACCTTGTGAGTGACATCGGCCATGGAAATGTTTAAGCATAAACGTCCTTGGGTAACCGCAATTGTGTTTAATAATGTAACCCAGAAGTCGCCATGGCACCCATGTTTCTGCCTAATGGAAAAGTTGCTTTCAGTTTAGACCCCAATTAAGAAATTATTCTCCCCATCCCCATGACACAACAGATCACAGCAGCTGGCCAGAACAATTAGATTAAAGATAGAAAAGGTATGGAGCCACACAGAGAAGAAAATTATTCCCAGGTAATAAGTAGTGGAAGGCATTTTATAGATCATAGTGAAGCGAGTAACTTCATTTACATGTTATTAAAATAACATTTATACTCTGAAGAATCACATAAGAATTGAGATTTTTGGCAAATAATGAATTTGATTTTAAAATAGAGTCATTTTAATCTCTCATTTGACTAAAATTTTAAGATTATATAGCACACATGACTAAAGACTTCTGTCTCTCAGAACTATTCAAAGCCTACTCTAATTAGGGGACTGTAGGACTCACCTGTTTACCTTCACAGACATGATACATAAAAAAGGATGCAAATGTGGTCTTTCTGTTCTTCAAAGGGGAAATTCTCTATCCTCCCCCAAATTTAGATGTGTCAGTTTGTCGAAAGCTCTATAAAAACTTAGACCAGCTTCCCTCCTCAAACTACAAATCTGGATTTCTCAGTTCATTATTTTGTTCTTGTTCAAGGGCTTCCCTGATGGCTCAGATGGTAATGAATCTGCCTGCAATGCTCAAGACCTGGGTTTGATCCCTGGGTTGGGAAGATCCCCTGGAGAAGGGAATAGCAACCCACTCCAGTATTCTTGCCTGGAGAATTCCATGGACAGAGGAGCCTGGTGGGCTACAATCCATGGGGTCACAAAGAGTGCGATATAACTGAATGCCTAACACCAAGGAGCAAAAGGATTCAGGTACAATTAGACATTTACTGATTATTATCATATTATTTACCTTGTGGAGAAATCTGTCAAGAATCACATGAATCTGTAAACATTTTGTTACCTTTACTTGCATTGATTTGAGAAACAAGAGTTGGTTACAGACAATGCAACACAAACGCAAGTTCAGTTATTGATCCTCATAGATGGCCTGCATTTTAATATTTCTGGTCAATTGGGAAATACCCTTGCAGTGTAGACAGAATAATTCAATTTTTATTTCAATTATTTGAACGCATGGTCTCCATTCTCCTCTAGTAATCCTAGTGATATTTTCATTTTGTTTTGTTTTATTCTACTTGTTCACTTGTTTATTTTACTTAACTATTTCTGGTGCCTGATTATCTTCAGAAAAAAAAAAAAAAAAACTTCATATAAGTCCCTGAAACTAAAACTATCTTTAAAATATGTCCTCCAAAGGGTAATTGACTCATATTTCCTGACTCCAGGCAAAACATTAATCCACGTAGTAACTTAAATTACATGGTGAGTTCATCAGAAAGCTATTTTGTTTAAAAAGAGAAATATTCCATGGGAGCATTACTGAGATTTTTCTTGGCCAAAATTATTTGTCATGCTCAATGGGTTAAAACTTTCAGGAATTCAATCATATATTTTTCATGGGCCTAAGAGGGCTCACTCTTTCTTGAAGAAAGCTTTTCCTCTGAAAGTTGCTTTTGATATTAAGTTACTATCGTCACCAGCTTTTCCTGTAGCTTGTCTGAATCACCCAACTACAAAGTGTAACAAATGCATTTCAGGTTAACTGATGTTTCTAGATAATTAAGCTCTTACTATTATAAATGATTAATAATTTTTTCAGCATAGATTCCATGTATTGAGTGTGACTTTAAAAATGCCTTTTCAAAATAGTTTGTCCTATTTCAAATGAATAATGCCATTGCAGACCACCTCAAGGATTGTGGCTGCAGTTCAAAGAGGTTTCTTCAAACATAAATGCTTTAACCTTTTAAAAAGAGATCATTATTTGGTTCTCTATTATAGCCATTCACGTTTCTGTCTGCTTTAAATAATCTTACGATAGACGTTAGCCCACAGGTTTTTACTTTATGGATACATGCAAATTGATTTCAATATTTTCAGTTCGATGTTTTATTTGGAGGAAGAAGTAACTGTGGAGTGTTCTTAATAAGCATCAATTAAAGAAGAAATTATCTTTCCTGGAAAAGTGGAGTGTGGTAGAAGCAAATGGTTATTATCCTCATTTCAAACTATTCCTAGAAATGTTTTCACCTGAGTATTTTGGTCAGTGGGATTAAGGGGAAGAAAGGAATGTATCAAGACTTTGTCCAAGAGAAATAGGATCCGAGTCATTTCGTCTGGAAATGGAGTCAGTTTACAGCCAGATCAGCCTCCAGACAGAAGTGCTCTGCCATCCGCACCTTTGTTCTCTTACAAGGCAGAACCTTGTGTTCAACAGGAGGAGGGGGTGTCTGGAGATACCTGAACAAAAAGAAGTCATTTACCACTCAGCGTTTACATAAAGCATGTAACTTTTCAGTAAGTCTCTTTGCTCTCACTGAGCTGTGGCATATACTGAAATTATATGAATCTATTATTTCCTGTGACAAGATGTTTATATCGTTATGACTTTGAGATTCAAATTGCCCTCTCAAAAATATTGTTTGGATTTGGTCAACATAAAATGATGTCTATCCCTTGCTCCCTATCAAAAACATTGTGCTACAAAGACAGAAATATAGATCAATGGAATAAAATAGAAAGCCCAGAGATAAATCCACGAACCTATGGACACCTTATCTTCGACAAAGGAGGCAAGACTATACAATGGAAAAAAGACAACCTCTTCAACAAGTGGTGCTTGGAAAACTGGTCAACCACTTGTAAAAGAATGAAACTAGAACACTTTCTAACACCATACACAAAAATAAACTCAAAATGGATTAAAGATCTAAATGTAAGACCAGAAACTATAAAACTCCTAGAGGAGAACATAGGCAAAACACTCTCCGACATAAATCACAGCAAGATCCTCTGTGACCCACCTCCAAGAATATTGGAAATAAAAGCAAAAATAAACAAATGGGACCTAATTAAACTTACAAGCTTTTGCACAACAAAGGAAACTATAAACAAGGTGAAAAGACTGCTCTCAGAATAGGAGAAAATAATAGCAAACAAAGCAACAGACACTGGATTAATCTTAAAAATATACAAGCAACTCCTGCAGCTCACTTCCAGAAAAATAAATGACCCAATCAAAAAATGGGCCAAAGATCTAAACAGACATTTCTCCAAAGAAGACATACAGATGGCTAACAAACACATGAAAAGATGCTCAACATTACTCATTATCAGAGAAATGCAAATCAAAACCACAATGAGGTACCATCTCACACCAGTCAGAATGGCTGCTATCCAAAAGTCTACAAGCAATAAATGCTGGAGAGGGTGTGGAGAAAAGGGAACTCTCTTACACTGTTGGTGGGAACGCAAACTAGTACAGCCGCTATGGAAAACAGTGTGGAGATTCCTTTAAAAACTGGAAATAGAACTGCCATATGACT
The DNA here is from genome assembly GCF_910594005.1 of Cervus elaphus. Classification (NCBI taxonomy): domain Eukaryota; kingdom Metazoa; phylum Chordata; class Mammalia; order Artiodactyla; family Cervidae; genus Cervus; species Cervus elaphus. Next base: position 19,450,293 of record NC_057844.1, read on the forward strand.
CAGCAATCCCACTTCTGGGCATACACACCGAGGAAACCAGATCTGAAAGAGACACGTGCACCCCAGTGTTCATCACAGCACTGTTTATAATAGCCAGGACATGGAAGCAACCTAGATGCCCATCAGCAGACGAATGGATAAGGAAGCTGTGGTACATATACACCATGGAATATTACTCAGCCATTAAAAAGAATTCATTTGAATCAGTTCTAATGAAATGGATGAAACTGGAGCCCATTATACAGAGTGAAGTAAGCCAGAAAGATAAATACCAATACAGTATACTAACATATATATATGGAATTTAGAAAGATGGTAACGATAACCCTATATGCAAGACAGAAAAAGAGACACAAATGTATAGAACAGACTTTTGGACTCTATGAGAGAAGGCAAGGGTGGGATGATCTGAGAGAACAGCATTGAAACATGTATATTATCAAGTGTGAAACAGATCGCCAGTCCAAGTTGGATGCATGAGACAAGTGCTCAGGGCTGGTGCACTGGGATGACCCAGAGGGATGGGATGGGGAGGGAGGTGGGAGGGGGGTTCGGGAGGGGGGGTTCAGAGTGAGGAACACATGTGAATCCATGGCTGATTCATGTCAATGTATGGCAAAAACCACTACAATATTGTAAAGTAATTAGCCTCCAACTAATAAAAATAAATGAAAAAAACAAACAAACAAAAAACACAGTGTGCTAAAAAAAAAATTGTGTTAAATCCCACATTAAAAAGTTTCCAAAACCGTATATTTAGGACCTTTGGATCACAAGTGTTTGTTTCTAAAATGTTAAACTTTCCATCTTACATTTATCTAGTCATTCATCCATTCGACAGTACTTATATGTATAGTTCTGTGTAGGTACCATATGATGTTCAAAAGAAGCTTGAGGAACGACACACTCCTATTAAATATTTAAGTGACATAAGACAAAAATTTAGCAATAAACTGAGTGGTGAAAGGAATTCAAAAGAGAAAACTATGTGTGTGGGCAGGAGTGGTCTAGAGTAGCTTCACTGTAGAGTCATCTTAAAGCCAAGATTATGAACTAAGATCATGACATCCGGTCCCATCACTTCATGGGAAATAGATGGGGAAACAGTGGAAACAGTGTCAGACTTTATTTTTTGGGGCTCCAAAATCACTGCAGATGGTGACTGTAGCCATGAAATTAAAAGACGCTTACTCCTTGGAAGGAAAGCTGTGACCAACCTAGACAGCATATTAAAAAGCAGAAACATTATTTTGCCAACAATGGTCCATCTAGTCAAGACTATGATTTTTCCAGTAGTCACGTATGAATGTGAGAGTTGGGCTGTAAAGAAAGCTGAGCGCCGAAGAATTGATGCTTTTGAACTGTGATGTTGGAGAAGACTCATGAGAGTCCCTTGGACTACAAGGAGATCCAACCAGTCCATTCTAAAGGAGATCCAGTCCTGGGTGTTCATTGGAAGGACTGATGCTGAAGCTGAAACTCCAATACTTTGGCCACCTGGTGCTAAGAGTTGACTCATTGGAAAAGACCCTGATGCTGGGAAAGATTGAGGGCAGGAGGAGAAGGGGATGACAGAGGATGAGATGGTTGGATGGCATCACTGACTCGATGGACATGAGTTTGAGTAAGCTCTGGAGTTGGTGATGGACAGGGAGGCCTGGCGTGCTGCCATCCATGGGGTTGCAAAGACTCGGACACGACTGAGCAACTGAACTGAACTGAAGAAGTTGCTCCCTTCCACTGCCTTCCTTTCAATACCCCTTACTCCAGGTACCCATTCCCTCCTGTCACCTTCCTCATGCCTCCCTCAATCACATATAAATCCAGCACCAGTGGGTGCAGAGAAGCCCATTATGAACTTCTTCTTCAAAGCAGACTGCGTGAGATCTTTCCTCCCTCTTCTTTTCCTGTAATTCATCCAGTCTTACCTATACATTAGACTATCTTCCATGGAGGGTCTTGTTTCCTGCTACACAACTTTCCCACATATCCCATGCCTTCATGACTAATTCAAAGAAATGATTTGACCATGATAATATTGGTGGTAGTAATATTTTTGACAAGAAGGTCAATCTAAGTAGCCACAGCTTTCGCCAACACAACTGGCCAAACTTGCGCTAGTTGTAAAGAGCCTTCCTGCCAATTCAGGAGACATAATAGACTCAGGCTCGATCCCTGGGTTGGGAAGATCCCCTGGAGGAGGGCATGGCAACCCACTCTGGTGTTCTTGCCTTGAGAATCCCATGGACAGAGGAGGCTGGTGGGCTATACAGTCCATGGGATCACAAAGAGTCAGACAAAACTGAAGCTACTTAGCATGCAGCATACGTGCATTAAAATGCATGCATTTTTACTATCTCTGTGTTAAATTGGCTTCCCTGGGAAGAGTGACAGGTGAGGTGTGAACTGCAAAAACTTCACTTAGTGCTTTCAGGACATTGTCCTATAAGGGAGTGAAAAACAAAGTTAAAAGCAAAGTAACCTCCGACTAATAAAAATAAATGAAAAAAAAAAAACTATAAACCAAAAAAAAAGCAAAGGAGCTGACCTGCAAAGTTGTTGCGATTGAGTCCTCAGCCAACCCTTTAAAGGGCTCAGGGGCTGGGTGTGGTACCATATTGAGGCGTGGGGGCTGGTCCTTTTCTCTCTATATCCTCCAGTCGTCGGTCACAAGCTGCTGCTTAGGGAGAGCAGTTCCTTGGGGGCAGTTCCAGTGAGAAACACAGAGGGAGCTGAAAGCAGCCAATGTGCCCAGCAGCTGGGGGATGAGAATATTAATCCTGAAGAGAGAATCTGATAGGGGACCAAAGGGCAAGATTGGGAGAGGGTCTATTAGTATTAGGTTACCCTTAGCTCCCAAATTATTTTTAAGAGTAGGTTTCCCACATTAACAGGGTGGGTGCTAACATTATTCCCTTATATGTTTATATTTTGTGGTCAATAAGTTTGACGACTCATGACGACTGTCTCCATCACCTTAATAGAGCTCCCAGGTGACAGGAACATGGTTCAAGAGACTCTTTAGATAGTCTAAATGATGTCCTCAGGTTCCTGATGATCCTTCTGGAAGGGTGTGGTGAGCTCTTCATCTTAGACTGCTGTCACAACCACCTGACTACTAGCATACAATGCGTTCAGGCTTTTAAATGCATACATACAGAAAGAAACTATATTTTTGACTGAAACTCTACTTTTGCAATGGGACAAGAAATTTGGTCTCTACACATGCTCAGTCGCTCAGTCGTGTCCGACTCCTTTGCAACCCCATGGACTGTGGCCCAGTAGACTCTTCTATCAGTGGAATTTTTCAGACAAGAATGCTGGAGTGGGTTACCATTTCCTCCTCCAGAGTCTCTATGGAATCAATTCATTTACACATGTGGAAGCAAAATAGTCCACTGAGATACCATGATTTTGCAAACATTTGATTTCTCAAGTAATTAAAGAGGGGATTTCATGCTTTCAATTTAGTATGCAGTCCAAATTTTAATTTATTACACTGTACTTCTAAAAGGGAATCTCATGAAGAGGACAAAGGTCCTCATTTTAGAACACATAATTTAATGTAGTGCCATTTCATTTGAAATATTCAGACTCAACCTTCTACCAAAACTAGCTGGTGTTGAATTCAAAACACATCCCTCTAGGCTAAAAATTATATCCTCTAATTATCTGGTCTAAATTTATGATGTTCTCTATTGAGTCTCTAATCTGTTTAGACATACCCTTTCCTGAATCATTGTACTTGTGACAGATATTCAGGTTGTTATTTGAAACTCCTTAACGTCATTTTGAAATTCAATTTATATCCCTCGAAATATCATTTCTATCAAATCATGAGCTCTTTGGCCAGTTTAAAGCTGGATGGCTTTGGAATTATAACTCAGGAGGTTGAAAGCTTTAGGAGATGGCTGGGTAAGCATCCAAGTCAAAACTGACTTCACACAAACGGTCTTACAATTCAATTAATTTAACTGGCAAGTTAAGACTGTTGTTGAAGCCCTGAACTTCACTTCCATCACCAGTCACATCCACAGCTGGGTATTGTTTTTGCTTTGGCTCCATCTCTTCACTCTTTCTGGAATTATTTCTCCACTGATCTCCAATAGCATGCTGGGCACCTACCGACTTGGAGAGTTCATCTTTCAGAGTCCTATCTTTTTGCCTTTTCATACTGTACTGTTCATACATTCTCAAGACAAGAATACTGAACTGGTTTGCCATTCCCTCCTCCAGAGGACCACGTTTTGTCAGAACTCTCCACCATGACCCGTCTGTCTTGGGGGTGGCCCTACATGGCATGGCTCAGAGTTTCATTGAGTTAGACAAGGCTGTGGTCCATGTGATCAGATTGGTTAGGTTTCTGTCATTGTGGTTTTAGTAGTCCAACAGTACGTGAACCGTGAAATTCCAGATGTTCAAGCTGGTTTTAGAAAAGGCAGAGGAACCAGAGGTCAAACTGCCAACATCTGCTGGATCATCAAAAAAGCAAGAGAGTTCCAGAAAAACATATACTTCTGCTTTATTGACTATGCCAAAGCCTTTGACTGCATGGATCACAACAAACTATGGAAAATTCTTCAAGAGATGGGAATACCAGACCACCTGACCTGCCTCCTGAGAAACCTGTATGCAGGTCAAGAAACAACAGTTAGAACTGGACATGAAACAACAGACTGGTTCCAAATCGGGAAAGGAGTACATCAGGGCTGTATATCGTCACCCTGCTTATTTAACTTCTATGCAGAGTACATCATGAGAAATGCTGGACTGGATGAAGCACAAGCTGGAATCAAGATTGCCAGGAGAAATATCAATAACCTCAGATTTGCAGATGACACAACCGTTATGGCAGAAAGTGAAGAAGAACTAAAGAGCCTCTTGATGAAAGTGAAAGAGGAGGGTGACATTATACAGAGTGAAGTAAGCCAGAAAGATAAAGAACATTACAGCATACTAACACATATATATGGAATTTAGAAAGATGGTAACGACAACCCTATATGCAAAACAGAAAAAGAGACACAGAAGTACAGAACAGACTTTTGAACTCTGTGGGAGAAGGTGAGGGTGGGATGTTGGGAAAGAACAGCATGTATATTATCTATGGTGAAACAGGTCACCAGCCCAGGTGGGATGCATGAGACAAGTGCTCGGGCCTGGTGCACTGGGAAGACCCAGAGGAATCGGGTGGAGAGGGAGGTGGGAGGGGGGATCGGGATGGGGAATACGTGTAAATCTATTGCTGATTCATGTCAATGTATGACAAAACCCACTGAAAAAATAAATAAAGAAAAAAAAAAAAGAAAACCAGTGCAGTTCTAGCTGTTCAAATAAACAGGAGCATCCGTTTGCCCTCAATTTTCTCCAAGTCAGGCAAGAAAAACTACAGGTTAAAATACTCCATTTACTTTCATCAAGTAAATCCCTTCTCTGTATTTAAGCTTCTCCTAAAAGAGCAAAGATAGTTTCATTGTTGAAAAAAGAGTATGTGCAGATTGACTATTTTTCCTGAATTTAGGTAAATAGATTGGTTCCCCGAAGTGATTTGTGACAAGTATTCTAGAAACCAATGAAATCTCAGTGGATTTTCTGGATTTTAACTAAGGGAAATCAATTATCTTGTAAGACACTACAATTAAAGATAAAAATAATACTTTACATCAAAAAAAAAAAAAGGAGGGTGAAAAGTTGGCTTAAAACTCAATATTCAGAAAACTAAGATCATGGCATCTGGTCCCATCACTTCATGGCAAATAGATGGGGAAACAATGGAAACAGTGATAGACTTTATTTTGGGGGGTTCCAAAATCACTACAGATGGTGATTGCAGCCATGAAATTGAAAGACGCTTGCTCCTTGGAAGTTATGACCAAGGCAAACAGCGTATTAAAAAGCAGAGACATTACTTTGCCAACAAAGGTCCATCTAGTCAAAGCTATGGTTTTCCAGTAGTCATGTATGGATGTGAGAGTTGGACTATAAAGAAAGCTAAGTGCTAAAGAACTGATACTTTTGAACTGTAGTGTTGAAAAAGACTCTTGAGAGTCCCTTGGACTGTGAGGAGGTCCAACCAGTCCATCCTAAAGGAAATCAGTCCTGGATATACATTGGAAGGACTGATGCTGAAGCTGAAACCCCAGTACTTTGGTCACCTGATGCGAAGAGCTGAGTCATTTGAAAAGACCCTGATGCTGGGAGGGATTGGGGGCAGGAGGAGAAGGGTCGACAGAGGATGAGATGGTTGGATGGCATCACCAACTCAGTGGACATGAGTTTGAGTAAGCTCCGGGAGTCAGTGATGGACAGGAAGGCCTGGCGTGCTGCAGTCCATGGGGTCTCAAAGAGTCAGACACAACTGAGCGACTGAACTGAGCTGAAAGCTGTTGTTAATTCCCTGAAAAGGGTAAAAACTTCCCAGTAACTAATCTCTAGAAGTGTATGACTCTTTTAGGAATACCCAGACAAACTTATATCACCGTATTGCAGTTAAAGGACCTGCACAATGCTTTATGAGACCCCAAACTAAACAGCCACATGTTCTTGTATTATTCATTCAACTTGGGGGAGAGGGGCAAGTAGTACCACTTATGAGAATATTGTTAAACCTCATTAGCAGAAGCAACCTAACTCCTCGAAGATACAAACAAACATGCAGGGAAACCCTGTAATAAACTGTGTTTATTAGAGCTAAGAGGAAAATTAGAGGTTGGATTCCTGTCTCTCCCCACGTGTAGATTTGACTGAAATGTAGCAGCGGGGGTAGTGGGGACTCGTAGGAAAGATTAGATGGTTTGGAAATAATTTATCCTTCCCAGTTTAATTGGAAATACTAATAAGGACAGGTCCTTTTGTCTTTCCCTTTGAGCTTTTAAAAGACAGGATGTTCATAATAATGCTTAATACCTAAATAATACCTTTCTTCTTCAAAGAGTTTTAAATACAGTAACTACCTGCTAGAATCTGTACCCAGCAGGCCAGGGGAGCCTCTTACCTCCAACCTCGTCAAACTACTGAATGGCACATGCTAAAGTGCAGTGAGAGTGGAAAATAGGTAGGAAATAATTGATCTACAATCACCCCATACCATAAAATCATAGAGTGACTGGTTAAAATCCTGAACCCTTTTATATCCTTTCAAACCTACTGTATTTTCAAATAAACGTTTAGGAATCTTTTTTTTTTTTTCTCTTTACAAAAGGAGCATATGCTTATTGCAAAAAACTTAAGAAGCTCATGCAAGCGGAAAAAAAAGCTTAGTGAGCTTAGTGAGCATCACAACCAACTTTATATGTTGTGATGGTCGGCCTCATGACCTTCGTCCCTCTTTTGTTTTTAAAAAGTGCAAATGGGTTTCCCAGGTGACTCAGTGGTAAAGAATCCGCCTGTCAATGCAGGAGGCACAAGAGATGTTGGTTCCATCCCTGGGTCGGGAAGATCCCCTGGAGTAAGAAATGGCAACCTGCTCCAGTATTCTTGCCTGGAAAATTCCATGGACAGAGGAGCCTGGCTGGCTACAGTCCAAAGAGTCAGACACAACCAAGAAACTGAGCACACACACACACACACACATACACACACAAACACACACACACACACACACATATACAATGAATCACAATAAAATATTGAAGGTTTAAATGTGAAAGCAGTTGCAACATAACTAGAGAAAACAATGAATATGTACATTAATGAGAAGAGCAAGGTACATTTAAATCAAGCAACTTGATTTTTTTTGTATGTAATTTTAAGCCAACTATTCTTAAACAAGATGCTTTGGTTTCAATTTCAACAGCCAAAATATTTACTGGAATGTGTTAACCAGGTTTTGCTAATTTTTTTCCCCTCTGAATCTTCCTTGTTCTTTATTCATGTAGTAATTCAGCAATTAAGTACTGAGACTATCGTGTGTGAACAGCTTGTGCCAGGAGCTGAAAAAGGTATTTAAGCCAAGAAAAAACTGAGAACCTGACTTCTTGTTCCCTGAGTTGGATTCATCTAATTTTTAACATTATAAGTAAATAATACTAACATATGAAGGAAAGATTTGAGTAAGCATTTAGAAAATAAAAACCTTTAAAGGTCTCAGATTTCTCTTGTTTTGTTTTAAATGTAATATTTTACAACAGATTCTAGATCAACCTGATTTAAGGATTTATTTTTCATACTACATACTTGAGCCTTATCTAAACTACATAGACCTGCATCCTCTCTTGAGAAACTAACTACAGTGCTTCATATATAACACTTCATGGAATGTGAGTTTCACTGCTAAGAGAAACATTATATAAATTATAGGGTAGGAAAAATTTTAAGTGTAAAAAAATTTTACTTAACTTTTATTAAGTAAAGAATTTCTAGTTCAATGAGCTCCTTTAGCCCATTATACAGAGTGAAGTAAGCCAGAAAGAAAAACACCAATACAGTATACTAATACATATATATGGAATTTAGAAAGATGGTAACGATAACCCTATATGCAAGACAGAAAAAGAGACACAGATGTATAGAACAGACTTTTTGGACTCTATGGGAGAAGGCGAGGGTGGGATGATCTGAGAGAATAGCACTGAAACATATATATTATCAAGTGTGAAACCGAATCACCAGCCCAGGTTGGATACATGAGACAAGTGCTCGGGGCTGGTGCACTGGGATGACCCAGAGGGATGGGATGGGGAGGGAGGTGGGAGGGGGGATCGGGATGGGGAACACATGTAAATCCACAGCTGATTCATGTCAATGTATGGCAGAAACCACTACAATATTGTAAAGTAATTAGCCTCCGACTAATAAAAATAAAGAAAATAAAAAATTAACTCCTTTGCAACAGGGAAGGTGTTCTTTTCCCCTAATGTGTGCCTGTAAGATTTCCTGCCTACCTTCAAGGACCAACAGGATAATGCTCTTTCCAGGTGCTTTCTAGATCATGCTGGCCTACTTGACTGTCTTCTATCTTTGAAATTCTCTGGCACTTATTATACATGTGTTGTACATAAGACATGCATATAAGACAGAAATCTTACTGGTTATCTTGCTGTCTGAATATATTTGCCCTCTCAAGCCAGATTATAAGTCCTTGGAGGAAATGTTGTGATGGCTAATGTTACTAAAGCAAACAAAGCAAAAAAATCCCCATTATTTCTGGGTGTGTCTGTGAAGGTGTCTCTGGAAGACATTATCGTTGTGGTCCAGGGATGGGTTGGAAAAGAATTTCCAGACACGAGGCAAAATGAAAGAAGAATAAAGTTTATTAGAGTGGGGAGGGGAGAGTCACTGCCAGCACAGCGGGCAGGCTTCCTGACAGTCAGGGAGAGCCGACAGTGAACAGGGGTTCTTGATTCATTTTTATACCCTGGGTGTAAGGAGTGGGAAAGGGGTCTTACGGGTCATTTGCTGATTGAATGAGGTAGGTATATTGGGTAGGGGGTGAAGAGTAAGATAAATACCTTCTCCCTATATGGGGAAAGGGCGGGGAGGTTTATACTGGTCAGAAGGACCTGAAATTCGTTAATAGTTACATCATTGGGGATGGGAGGGAAGGTCAATAAGGGTCTGGTTTTTCTGTTCCTGCATTCCAAGCCCCTCCTTGGTTTTATCTGCTCTTTCGTCCTTGGGTCACCACAGATATCATTTGAATCAGTAGACTGAGTAAGGAAGATCACTCTCACCCATGTGAGTGGATGATGAAATGATGAAAGCCGTTCAGTCATGTCAGACTCTGCAACGCCATGGACTGTAGCCCCCCTGGCGCCTCTGTCCGTGGGATTTTAAAGGCAAGAATAATGGAGTAGTTTGCCATTTCCTACTCCGGGGTGGGCCAGGGATCCAGCCTGAGTCTCTTGTGTCTCTTGCAATTGGCAGGCAGATTCTTTACCACTGTGCCACCTGAAGGCAAATTTGTTCTCTCTTGGCTAAAGCTGGCACGTCTGTTTTCTCCTGTCCTAACACACCCGGTGCCCCTGGTTCTGGAACTTTTTGATTCAGACCAAGAGCTGCACCATCAGTTCCCCTGGTTCTCAGACCTTCAGACCAGGTCTGAATTTCACCCAGGCTTTCAGTTCTTCAGCTTGCAGACACAGATCATGGAACTTCTCGGCCTCTCTAACCATGGGAGCCAACTCCTATAATAAATCTCCTCTTATATCTATACATCCACATATATCCTGTTGGTCTGTTTCTCTGGAGAACCCTGCCTCATACAACTGTATCCCTTATGTTTCATTGTATTTTCCCAGAGTACCTCCCAAACCATTGTTGCTATGTAACTGCAGGAGGTTCTGTTTACACAAAATCCTAAAAAGCTGCAACACTGTAGCCCTGGAGATTTTCACAGTGATGATTGTATATGTTAGTACATATTCTCTTTAGAACTACTCTAGTGAATTCCCTGGTGGTCCAGAGGTTAGGATTCTTTGTTTCCACTGCAGGGTGCACAGGTTCAATCCCTGGTTGGGGAATTAAAATTGCACATGCCATGCAGCACAGTCAAAAAATAAACAATGAAAAATTTTAAAATAAACTAAAAAAAAGAACTACTTTAAATCCTGTCTACTTTATCCAATATACCCATTCTGCTTCTTAAACAAACTGATCACTTTGTAGCTTCCTGTGTTTAACTACAGAAAGATTTTAAGACGGCTGCTTGTAAAACAGGTGGGACAGGATAAAAAGTAACCTTGGCACAACGCCCTCAGTCCCAGGCAGGGCCAGGAAACTGTGGAAGAGAGTCACCCTTAGACAGTAAGTCTCCAGCCTTCAAAGTGGATTCCAGGGTAGGTAAGACCACTCTCCCAAGAGAAGAGAATAGTGAGAACTCAAGATCTTCTCTTTTTCTCTAACAAAAATCATTTTATTATCTACCACGATGTTGTAGGTCAGGAATCAGCCGGGTGATTCTTCTTTTCCATGTGGAGTTGATAGGGTCCAAGATGGCTTCCATCACTGCCTGGTGCCTTGGTGACAATGGCCAGAAGCCTGGGCCGAGTAGGGCATGGACTGTACGTGGCCTCTCCATCACAGTGGTCCAGTCAGACCTTCAGTGGCAGCTCAGGGTTCCCAGGGGGAATAGTACAAGAGCCCAAATCCCTTCTAATGACTTAAAATCTTGTCCTTTGCTTCATCCCTACAGCTGTTGTTTAATTAATTAATATTCTTAGGAAAGATGTTTTGTTTTTAATAGTAAGAATATTCTTAATATTACATTTAACCTTTTTTTTGTTTTCCCATTTATTTTATTTTATTTTTTTAATTTTTATTTTTTACTTATTTTTTTCCCAATTATTTTTATTAGTTGGAGGCTAATTACTTTACAATATTGTACTGGTTTTTGCCATACATTGACATGAATCAGCCATGGATTTACATGTGTTCCCCATCCTGAACCCCCCTCCCATCTCCCTTCCCATCCCATCCCTCTGGGTCATCCCAGTGCACCAGCCCTGAGACTTGTCTCATGTATCCAACCTGAACTGGCGATCTGTTTCACACTTGATAATATGTATGTTTCAATGCTATTCTCTCAGATTATCCCACCCTCGCCTTCTCCCACAGAGTCCAAAAGTCTGTTCTATACATCTATGTCTCTTTCTCTGTCTTGCATATAGGGTTATCGTTACCATCTTTCTAAATTCCATATATATGTATTAGTATACTGTATTGGTGTTTTTCTTTCTGGCTTACTTCACTCTGTATAATGGGCTCCAGTTTCATGCATCTTATTAGAACGGATTCAAATGAATTCTTTTTAATGGCTGAGTAATAGTCCATCATGTATATGTACCACAGCTTTCTTTTCCATTCGTCTGCTGATGGGCATCTAGGTTGCTTACACTTAACTTTTTAAAAGTTGTTATTATTTTTGGTATTAAAAGTTCATACATCCCAGTCAAGTAAGAGATTCAAGAAAAATATAAAATTATAAGAAATGAAATAAAAATAATCTAAAATCCCACCATGGTCAATTATTGGTAAACATCTTTCTAAATAGCTATGTATTTGTATGCATATATACTTACTGCATATACACACACCATATATGACTTTATAAATATGACATTGATTTTATAAATGCCACTTTAGGACTTCCGTGGTAGTCCAGTGGTTAAGAATCTGCATGCCAATCCAGAGGATATGGGTTAGATCCCTGGTCCTGGAAGATGCCACATGCCATGGGGCAACTAAGCCCAAGGGCCAGAACTACTGAGCCTGTGTCCTATAGGCTGGGTGCCACAACAAGAGAAGCCACTACAATGAGAAGCCCATGCACCACAGCTGGAGAGTAGCCCCTACTCTCAGCCTCTGTAGAAAGCCTGCACATGTCAACAAAGACCCAACCCTGAAAAAAATGCCACTTTATAACTTAGTCATGGAGAAAGCAGATAGAATGTATATCTGATCTCTATAGAGGTCAAATAAACAACCAAGTAATAACAAGTTCTTTCAGTTTCCTGCTGCACTAACATAGGTTCATAGGAATGTAACCTTACTCACTGATGAGGCTAGGTAACCATCAGCCAAATGTTTGCATTCTACTGCAGAAACCCAAATAAAGGAAGGTAGGAAGAGGCGGGGAAACAAGAGAGAAGGGGAAGAGTAACTTGAATAAACTGGGGTTTTATTTTTCTCTAGCTGTAAGAAATCGAGAAGTGAAAATTCTAGGGCTGGTCAGCAGTTCCAGGATGTAATCAGTGTCCAAGTTCCTGTATCCTTCACCCAGCCCTGCTACTCTGTTCATCACTTTGGGCTCCCATGATGGCCACTCACTTCCCAACAGTGTGTCCATGTTCCTGATGGAAGAAAGCTGAAGGTCCAAAGGGAAAGGGCAAAAATGTTCAAACCAGCTAAACCTGTCCTCCTTCTAAGGGTTTTCCTGGAGGTCTTGCTCAATAATTTCTGTTCCCATCTCAGCATTGGGAACAGGATTGTCCTCTTCTGCAAGGAAGACTGGGAAATATGAGTTTTTGCTTTGTTTTGGCGGCTTGCTTGTAAGAAGGGGCATTCTCACTTTAGGAAGGCAACTATCTCCACCACAATAACTAATATGTGGTATTTTTAATACACGTTGGTGAATGTATATGTACATATTCCCAAGAAACTTGATCGAAGAAAGGAAAAGATGAAATGAATAAAACTTTTTTTTGCAAGGGAAGTTTTATTTGGGGCAAAACGAGGACCACAGCCCTGGAGGCGGTACCTCAGATAGTTCTGAGAAGCTGGCTCCTAGGAGGCGGTGGGAGAGCAATATATGTGATTTTGGTGAAGGAGGAGTCCACATAATTAAGCCTTTATCTTACAAAGGTTCTCTGCTAGTCTCAAAGAGCTGATGTCACCATGAAGAGATTTAGTGCTTTTCTAGATATGAGGAGATGCAAGAATTGGGATCATGAAATCAGTTCCTGAAAATATCTAACTATCTAAAGACTTCTTCCACCAGTTTTCCTGGAGCACAAAGTGCCCCAAAATGAATAAAACTTTCATATAGATAGAGAAGTCTGAAAGTATGACATTGATTTTAGAATGAAATCTATGAGAATTTTCAATGAAAAGAGAATTTCTTCATTTTCAAGTTAACAAATATCTAAGATATGAGAAGGAAAAAACCCATGATGGATAGAAATATTTTCCTGCCCTCAAGGATCTTAGCCTAGTGACACAGGTGTTCAAATAAATAATTTAATATAAAAACCCCTCTTGCATGAGAAATGCATAAAGGAATATGTGAGGGGTGGGAGAACTTCGGAAAGGAATAAAGATAGGGTCTCCCTGTGCAGTAGGCTTAACAGGTAAATAAAAGTACATCAAGGGGATGAAATAAGAGGAGGACTTTTCAGGGCAATGGAGTGGGGAAATGCAATGTAAATCAGGTTCTGACTGGTCCCTTTAAAATATTGTGTAGGATGTCCATGTGTAGCCCAGGTTGCTCAGAGTTTGGTCTATGAATCACCCATATCACCAATATGATACTTCAACCCCTAGTGATTCTGATTCAACTAACTCAGTGTTTCTGAACTTACTCATCAGAATTCTTAGGCACATCAAAATTTGAGAACCCTAGGTCTAGCTTGATGGAAGAGAAACTGGGTCAAAGAGACTATTGCCTTATCAGTACCTTCTTATATTCCTGTCTTGTACAGTCTAACTATATTTCTAAGTTATGATGACTTTTGACTCCTTCTTGGACACTCCCTCACTGAGGTCTTGATTCTGAACTCCAACCACAGAGCCAACGTAGGCAAAATAATTCGAAGATGTTAAAGCCCTGGGTCTGAGATTTTATCCACTTTTTGGGTGAAAAACCTCTTTATTAATTTAGTGAAGATATGGCACTCACTTCTAAAAATAATGTTTTAAAATACACAAAATTAAACACATAAAACAAAGTACATCAATTATGTTGAAAAATAGTTATCAACATATTGAAAGAAGGAAGTAAATTTGCCCTACCATTATATGCTTTTCTTAATGTTCTATATAACAAGCAAATGAATATAAATTATATGCAGAGAGATATAAGTTTTATAGGTTATACAGTGATAAACAGATGTGGTCTATAAGTTCTCACATTATAGACCAATGTGAAAGTTATTGTTGCTCGGCTTGAACAGAGCGTTAATGGTGGTCTTTGACAAAGCAACAAAGTATGTCCTATCAAGTGTGAAAGTCTATGTATCTTTTTTCGGAGTCCATGGATCTCCTGAAATCACACGAACTTCTGCGGACCCAACGTGAAGAATCACTATCCAGGAGATTAACTAGTTGATTTGGCCTCAAATGAGGCAGTACTGCCCTTATGGTATATGTGAGAAATGTGAGGAGGCAATTTGAGTTATCACAGTAATTGGGAAGATACTATTGGCCATTAGAGGACAGGAGGGCCAAGAATGCTGGATGGTCAGCTACATGCTGAGGAAGTCCCATTCAACAAAACACTGTTCTGTCCTAAATGACTCTCTAATGTTCTACCATATATACATATAGGTGAAAATTCTCTCTACAATCCTCTGAACCTAAGATCTATCTCCATTTTTACATAGGAACACAAAAATTGTTCATAAGATAAGTCATATCTGACTCTTTGTGACCCCAAGGACTGCAGCATGCCAGGCTATTCTGTCCTCTACTGTCTCCTGGGGTTTGCTCAAATTCATGTCCATTGAGTTAGTGATGCTATCTAACCATCTCATCCTCTATCTACCCCTTCACCTTTTGCTTTCAATCTTTCCCAGCATCAGGGTTTTTTCCAGTGAGTCATCTCTTTGAATTAGGTGGCCAAAGAATCAGAACTTCAGCTTCAGCAACATTCCTTCCAATGAATATTCAGGGTTGATTTCCTTAAGGACTCGCTGGTTTGATCTCCTTACCGTCCAAGGGACTCTCAAGAGTCTTCTCCAGCACCACAATTCAGAAGCATCATAAAAATAATATATGTTGAATTACCCAGAAAAAACAACTATGATACAAATTCAGAAAGGGACCATTGTAATTTGTGTCATTTAAAACTTTGTACTAAAGATTTTTCACTATTTTGGAAAACTATGTCACCAATAGCAAAGCCACTGAAGAAATTTGAGTCCCAATAAACAACACATCTGTACCCTGTAGCTATTATAGTCACATGATTCTATGTACAGATGTGCATATGTGGATGGGCACACATACTTAGCCTCTTTATTTAAATGTCAAATATGAAGTAAAATATAAAATAAGCAGTAGATAACACATGAGAAAATGTAAAATTAAAATGTGAAATAAAAATACTGATAATATTGAGTTAGATATTGCTTTCCTTCCCTTAAATCCAAACTTAAACATGATAAGTGTATGTAAGCATGTGATTACTTCATCATGCCTTCTAGTGGTTGTATTAAAACTTTTATTTACATAAAAAAAATAGTACTTTTAAAAAATTTATTTATTTTTGCTGTACTGGGTGTTCGTTGCCGTGCACACGGTTACGCTGGTTGTGGCGAACCGGTGCTACTTTTCCTTGCGATTCTAGGACTTCGCACTGGAGTGGCTCCTTTTTTGCTGAGCACGGGCTCTGGGCACCCGGTATCCAAGAGTCGTGGCATGTGGGCTCAGTAGCTGTGTCTCCTCTGCCCCGGGGCACTGGCTCGGGAGTTGTGGCACATGGGCTTTGCTGCTCCGCACCCTGTGGTATCTTCCCAGACCAGGGATTAAACTCGTGTCCCCTGCATTGGCAGGCAGATTCTTAACCATTAGACCTCCAAGGAAGCACCATTATTTTTTATAATTTACTTTCCTTTCACTAAGCAGTTGTGACATTATATTGATTGCTTAAAAATGTTTATATATTGTTGTTATATTATCTATGTATTTTATTTCATGAAGTAAAGAAGGCACTACAAAATACTAATTACAAAAAGATGTATCTGGGTCAGATATGGTTAAGAATCATTTGATCCTGACCAAAATTTTCACCAAAAAAGCTATTAAAGTACATGCTTCATTCCACTAGAAGAGAAATGAACTTAGAGGGAATATGAGATGTAACAAGAACAGAAATAGCTAAAAATATGCCAGTAAATATGAATAACAGTATAAATTAACACACAAATATATTTTTTGCTCTATTAAGAAATACACTACCTCCAACTAATAAAAATAAAAAACAAAACAAACAAAAAAAAACCTAAAAAAAAAAAAGAAATACACTAAAAGTTTAGATATAACAAAAAAAAAAGTAACAAAATGGGAGCACTGAGGAAGCAGAGGAGTTGTATTTACTAAAGAGTAAAGTTTGCCAAGGTGGCACCAGTGGTAAAGAACAGCTTGCCGATGCAGGAGACATAAGAGACACAGGTTCGATCCCTGGGTTGGAGAGATCCCCTGGCAGAGGGCATGACAACCCACTTCACTATTCTTGCCTAGAGAATCCCATGAACATAGGAGCCTGGCAGACTACAGTCCATAGTGTCACAAAGAGTCGGCCACAACTGAAGCAACTTAGCATGCACACAAGGTCTGCCAAAATTGGAACTATGCTCAGCGGGAGGATAGAAATAGAAATAAATAAGTAAATCCACTCAAGAACAGAAAAATAATCTGCAATTTCCAAGCTGGCAGAGAAAATTATGGGGCACATGGAAAAGTTTGTTTAACCCATTAGACAGCAGAAAAGGAGAAAGCAAAGAAAAATGCAATTTAAAAAATATAACTAGTGTGTAGAAATATGTCTGAATAGATGAGTAATCATGATAAATATAAAAAAATTACATTCACCTATAAAATGATAATCAGAATGTATAAAAATACAGCCTCTGGATGTTTATACAAGACACAAGTAAAATAACTGCACAGAAAAACAAAAAATAAAGGGAGAGAAAAATGATATATGCTAAATCAGACAAATAGAAAAACATTTAATAGCAAAAGTAAAATGAGCCAAAAGAGAATTTAAGGCAAAGACATTAATAAGATAAAAAGAGATATTGAATAATAAGAATGATCTACCAAGAAAATATAACAACCTTCAACATGTAGTGAAAGTGTTAATCACTTCAGTCGTGTCCGACTCTTTGCGACCCCCTGGATTGTAGCCCACCAGCCTCTTCTGTCCATGAAATTCTCTAGGCAAGAATACTAGAGTGGATTGCCACGCGTTCCTCCAAGGGATCTTCCTGACCCAGGGATAAAAGCTGTGTCTCCTGCATTGCAGGAGGATTCCTTATCATCTGAGCCATCAGGGAAGCCAATGTGTAGTTAAAAACATAGCTCCAAAATTTATAAAGCAACATTTACTAAATTGCTAGGAGACATGAATGTACTGATAATCTCAGTGGGAGATTTTAAATGGAGAGCTCAAACTTAAAATGACTAATAAGAATTTTCAAGAGTTGAACAACAAAATTAAAAGGCTTAAGCCAATAGATATGAATAGATCTTTGCATCAGATAGAAAATATACATTCTTTTCAAGTGCATATTTTTTTAAAAAATGACTACGTATACATCACCAAAGAGCGTTCAACCACTTCAATGAATCAGCTATTATATAAAATATGTCCTCTGCCCAGGATAAAAAATATTAGAATTCAAGAATAAAATGTGAATTTAAAATGTTTGGGAAGAGTGTTGAGCAGTCTCTAGGAGATCCCTCGTTTTCCTAGGCCCCCGGCTCGGGGTGCCTTCCTTCCCCATGGCGGGACACCTCGCTTCTGACTTCGCCTTCTCGCCCCCGCCGGCCGGTGTAGGCGATGGGCCGGGAGGGTCAGAGCCGGGCTGGGTTGATCCTCGGACCTGGATGAGCTTCCAAGGGCCTCCCGGTGGGTCGGGGATCGGGCCGGGGGTTGTGCCCAGCGCGGAGGTGTGGGGGCTTCCTCCATGCCCCCCGCCCTATGACTTGTGCGGAGGGATAGCCTACTGTGCGCCACAGATTGGAGTGGGGCCGGTGCCCCCAGGCGGCCTGGAGACCCCTCAACCCGAGAGCGAGGCGTGGTGCCGGGGTGGAGAGCAACTCCGAGGGGGTCTCCCCGGACCCCTGCACCGCCCCCGCAGGCGCCGCGAAGCTGGAGGAGGAGAAGCTGGAGCCGAACCCTGAGGAGTCCCAGGACATCAAAGCTCTTCAGAAAGACCTTGAACAATTTGCCAAGCTCCTAAAGCAGAAGAGGATCACCCTAGGATATACCAGGCCGATGTGGGGCTCACCCTGGGGGTTCTCTTTGGAAAGGTGTTCAGCCAAACGACTATCTGCCGTTTTGAGGCTTTGCAGCTCAGTTTCAAGAACATGTGTAAGCTGCGGCCCCTGCTGCAGAAGTGGGTGGAGGAAGCTGACAACAACGAGAATCTGCAAGAGATATGCAAGGCAGAGACCCTTGTGCAGGCCCGGAAGAGAAAGCAGACGAGTATCGAGAACCGAGTGAGAGGCAACCTGGAGAGCATGTTCCTGCAGTGCCCGAAGCCCACCCTGCAGCAAATCAGCCACATCGCCCAGCAGCTCGGGCTGGAGAAAGACGTGGTCCGAGTGTGGTTCTGCAACCGTCGCCAGAAGGGCAAACGATCAAGCAGTGACTACTCCCAACGAGAGGATTTTGAGGCTGCTGGGTCTCCTTTCGCAGGGGGACCCGTATCCTTTCCTCTGGCGCCAGGGCCCCATTTTGGTATCCCAGGCTACCTGGGCCATCACTTCACTACGCTGTACTCTTCGGTCCCATTCCCTGAGGGTGAGGCCTTTCCCTCGGTGTCTGTCACCCCTCTGGGCTCTCCTATGCATTCAAACTGAGGTGCCTGCTCACCCCAGGAATGGGGGGCAGAGGAAGGGGAGAGCTAGGGAGAGAACCCTGGAGTTTGAGCCAGGGCTTTGGGATTAAGTTTTTCTTTCCCTAAGAAAGGAATTGGGAACACAGTGGGTGTGGGGGCAGGGAGTTTGGGGAAACTGGTTGGAAGGAAGGTGAAGTTCAATGATGCTCTTGACTTTAATCCCCACATCACTCATCACTTTGTTCTTAAATAAAGAAGCCTGGGACCTAAAAAATAAATTAATTAATTAATTAATTAAATGTTTGGGAAGAACAAAAAGTACTCATAAATAACTCTATGGATTATAGAGAAAATCATAATGAAAAGTAAAACATTTGTAGAACTGAATGGCAATGAATGAACTACACAAAAAGGCCCTCAGGAAGTACTTGTTGAAAGAGTAAACTAGTATCCAGAATTTTTGACTCCCAGGTTGGTGACTTTCAACTGTTATTATGAAAAATACAAAATGAAGAATTTTGAAAACAATAGACAAAAATAAAGGACCAGGTAAACTCTAAATTAAAAAGATAACAATTTTCAAACTGTCAGACTGGCTTCAAAAGATACTTCAGTTCAGTTCAGTTCAGTTGCTCAGTTGTGTCTGACTCTTTGCAACCCCATGAATCACAGCACACCAGGCCTCCCTGTCCATCACCAGCTCCCAGAGTTTACTCAAACTCATGTCCATCGAGTCGGTGATCCAGCCATCTCATCTTCTGTTGTCCCCTTCTCCTCCTGCCCCCAATCCCTCCCAGCATCAGGGTCTTTTCCAATGAGTCAACTCTTCGCATGAGGTGGCCAAAATATTGGAGCTTCAGCTTTAGCATCAGTCCTTCCAATGAACATCCAGGACTGATCTCCTTTAGGATGGACTGGTTGGATCTCCTTGCAGTCCAAGGGACTCTCAAGAGTCTTCTCCAACACCACAGTTCAAAAGCATCAATTCTTTGGCACTCAGCTTTCTTCACAGTCCAACTCTCACATCCATACATGACTACTGGAAAAACCATAGCCTTGACTAGACAGACATTTGCTGGCAAAGTAATGTCTCTGCTTTTTAATATGCTATCTAGGTTGGTCATATCTTTCCTTCCAAGGAGTAAGCGTCTTTTAATTTCATGGCTGCAGTCACCATCTGCAGTGATTTTGGAGCCCAAAAAAATAAAGTCTGACACTGTTTCCACTGTTTCCCCATCCATTTGCCATGAAGTGATGGGACCAGATGCCATGATCTTAGTTTTCCAAATGTTGAGCTTTAAGCCAACTTTTTCACTCTCCTCTTTCACTTTCATCAAGAGATACTTAGGGTATCTAATAAAACAAAAATGTTTTAAAGATCTCACTATAAAGGGTATTATGCCTACCACCTACATAATAAATAGACCAGGAAGAAATCTGGTTTATAAAAGAAGCAAACAAAAATTCCAGGGGTAAACAAACAAGCCACCATTAAGAATGAGCTACCTAACTGATAGAAAATCAGAACTTCATATCATATACTGTCCCAAA
Organism: Cervus elaphus; assembly: GCF_910594005.1. Taxonomy (NCBI): domain Eukaryota; kingdom Metazoa; phylum Chordata; class Mammalia; order Artiodactyla; family Cervidae; genus Cervus; species Cervus elaphus. The sequence continues at coordinate 19,471,064 of NC_057844.1, forward strand.
CCTATCAGCTATGAATTTAAAAAGCTTAAGTAGGTCTTCAGTTGAGAGAGTAGCATTGATATATATACACAACCATGTATAAAAGAGATAGCTAGTGGAAACAGCTGTATAACACAGGAGCTCAGCCATGTGCTCTGTGACAACCTATGGGGTGGGATGGGGGCGCTCAAGAGGAAAACGATATGGGTATACATATGGCTGACTCATGTAGTTTGGCAGAAACCAATATAACATTGTAAAGCAATTATCCTCCAATTAAAAATAAATTCAGGTAAATAAATGTCTTCAATAAAGTACAAGTTGAAAGAAAAGAGAACTATCTCTTATTTTGCTGTATCTATTTCAATTCTTTCTAAAGAGGAAAAAAGAAATTACTTGAAAGAGTAAAATTAACTGGAAATCCAGGCAAATGTTTCATATCCTTTTCCTGAACAACAAATATTTCATTCCCTGGAAAAGCAAAAAATTTAACACCAGGTTTCATTTATAGGTGTTTGCCTACATCTTTTGGTGTAGTGCTCAATGGAAAATTACTGCAATAATCCCTACAGTTCTAGTCTAGAAAATTTTCACCTACAGGCTACAAAGATCATCATTAAGAATAGTTTAAGCAGGCTTTTTTTTTTTTTTTTTTAAGCAGGCTTCTTAAGATTAATGGATGCAATCCTTTTCTTTGAGTTACCTTTGCATCGTAGAGAAAAGCTATGCAAAAAGATAACAAATACTGTCTTCATGAAATAAATAATCAGGTGTTTTTTTAATTCATCATTTTACTCTTTCTAGTTATAGACAAAATGCTCGCTTCCTTATAATCAAGCCATTAATGGAAAAAAGTCATTGGGTTTGCCTTTACTTCACACTAGGTGGGTTGCATTTTTAAATCCCCTTTTCCCAAATAAGGTATTGGATTTGAAAGAAAGATACTAATTTGAAATCCTCTGAGATTCAGTAGAGTTAAAACCATGTTATAATAGACAATCTACATTCAAAGCACAGGCAGTCCCTAAGTTGCAAATAGGTTATATTCCAAAAGTTAATTTGAAAGTCTGCTGTTTAGAACTTGTAAAGGCATTTTGCCATGGAAACAAAGTTATAAATGACAGTTGAATTTCCAGACTAGCCCACAAAAGTCTATCTAACCCATAATGTGTCTGAATCCAATTGCTTCAAGGAGAGGTTTGTAACAGAACATAATAGTCCACTGACAGGTTGATGGGTGGCCCACTTTATTGGTGTCTCTCAATTTAGGGTTGCTGACTTGTCATTTTAATATCTCTTCATTTTATCCCTGAAAAATGTATTAGTCAAGTAATAATACCTTTCTACAAAAAGTACTTAACATTTTTCATAGCCATGTAGATTATTTTAGGACTTTTATTTATCTTACAGCAAAGGATAAACAAGTACTCTTTTTTTTCCTCTGTGATAAAAACCGGTTTCTTTCTCTAAAAGTTTTCTTTGTTTTTTTTTTTTTTTTTTTTTGCTTGATGTTTGCTTTTTTGCTAACCCTGAAATCTATGCAAAGTTAACATTCTTTTTCTAATCACTTGTTTTGATGGTTAATCCATAAAGGTTTTCCTCTTGTCTTTATTTGTTGGTTCTTTAAAAAGCCTTTGGTAACAACAGCGGCTTGACAAATAACAGTGATGAAGTTCATTAATCAACAATACCAAACAGCTTTTCACTTCTGCCATTTCACTTCTCTGATCCCTGATTTAAAATATGTGGTTTCTAAATTCCTCATGTGCCACCCAAGGTCCTTCTTAATCTGGCCCCAACCTACTTTTTCTGTCCTGTGTGATGGCTTTCATCACAAACTTTTGCACAAGTTTTATTTCTTATCCCCAGGAATATTTGGCATTTTCCAAATCTCATGCCTTTGTTAGCTATCGTTCCCATTAAAATGCTCTCCTCTGACCATTCTATTTGAAGCTTATTCTTCAAGATCCACCTCAAGTATCACCCCTTCTGAACTAACATGGAATAATGGAAAGGATGCATACACAGACCTAGGTATGAATATCAGCTTTGCTACCATCTTAACTGTATGTAAGCATATATTTAACCTCTCAGAACCAGTATTTCTCATCTGTAGAATGAGAACAAATAGTACTTTGATCACACTGTTGAAGATTAAATCCAAAAAATTTAATTGAAAAAGCATGGGACTTCCCCAGTGGTCTAGAGGCTAGGATTCCTTGTTCCCAGTGCAGGGGACCTGGGTTTGATCCCTGGTCATGGAACTAAGATCCCACAAGCTGCAACTAAGAGTTCACACTCTGCAACAAACATTGAAGAGCTCACATGCCACAACTAAGACCTGGCACAGCCACACAAATAAATAAAATTATTTTTTAAAAAAGAAAGAAAAGCCATGATGCCTGTGTTTGATCAACCTATAGCAACTGATTGGTTGCTTTTTTGAATTCCTGCAGGATATTTTATCAGAGTAGTTTATTTCAAAGGTTATTTTTCTGAATGTTTCTTTTTTTTGCATGAGTAAATATTGTCTCCTTGACCAGATATTTTAAATCTACCAATCGGAGTCCAGGCAGGAAATCAGAAACCATGCGAGGTATTTCAGATGGAGGAATTTAGTTCAAGGAATTAGTCACATGGATACTGTAAAACTGAAAGGGCAACAAGAATGGTAAAGAATCTACCTGCAATACAGGAGGCCCAGGTTCAATCCCTGGTTCAGGAAGATCCCATGGAGAAGGAAACAGCAACCCACTCCAGTATTCTTGCCTGGGAAATTCCATGGGCAGAGGAGCCTGGTGGGTTACAGTCCATGGGGTTGCAAGAATCGGACATGACTTAGTGACTAAACCACAGTCACATGGGTATTGAAAAACTGAAAGGGCAACAGGAATGCTGTAAGTATTAATAGCTAGCAACTGCTGGGTTGGGCTGGGGCAGGGCAGAGAACTAAATGAAAAAACTTCTTGCTTATAGGAAGAGTCCTCATATTGTTAATACCTGGGTCTATGAGGAAAGTACATCAAGGCTGTATATTGTCAACCTGCTTATTTAACTTATATGCAGAATACATCATGCAAAATGCCAGGCTGGATGAAGCACAAGCTGGAATCAAGATTGCCATGAGCAATGTTAATAACCTCAGATACGCAGATGACACCACCCTTATGGCAGAAAGTAAAGAAGAACTAAAGACCCTCTTGATGAAGGTGAAAGAGGAGAGTGAAAAAGTTGACTTAAAACTCAACATTCAAAAAACTAAGATTATGGCATCCAGTTTCATCACTTCATGGCAAATAGACAAGGAAACAATGGAAACAGTGATAGATTTTATTTTGGGGGGCTCCAAAATCACTGCAGATGGTGACTGCAGCCATGAAATTAAAAGATGCTTGCTCCTTGGAAGAAAAGCTATGACCAATCTAGACAGCATATTAAAAGGCAGAGACATTACTTTGCCAACAAAGGTCCATCTAGTCAAAGCTATGGTTTTTCCAGTAGTCATGTATGGATGTGAGAGTTGACTATAAAGAAAGCTGAGTGCCAAAGAATTGATGCTTTTGAACTGTGGTGTTGGAGAAGACTCTTGAGAGTCCCTTGGACTGCAAGGAGATCCAACCAGTCCATCCTAAAGGAAATCAGTCCTGGGTGTTCATTGGACGGACTGATGCTAAAGCTGAAGCTCCAATACTTTGGCCACCCGATTGGAAGGACTGACTCATTGGGAAAGACCCTGATGCTGGGAAAGACAGAAGGCAGGAGGAGAAGGGGATAATAGAAGATGAGATGGTTGGATGGCATCACTGACTCAATGGACATGAGTTTGTGCAAGCTCCAGGAGTCTGTGATGGACAGGGAAGCATGGTGCGCTGCAGCCCATGGGTCGCAAATAGTCGGACACAACTGAACGACTGAACTGAACTGATGAGGGAGGTGTTGTATGGCTAGTGTTTACACTAGTAAGGAAGCAGGAGTTGCCTAGTCCTAGCAGCACTGGAGGGGTGTGGCATCACTGGTGCTAAATATGCCCAAAGATATTGAAATTATTTTGTAGCTGTTATATTTTGACAGGAATTGCAAATAGAAAGCAAGTCCTGTCTCCCCTTTAACACCCTTCCAATATCTCTTTAATTATCATAGCCTCCACTGGGTGACCCTAAGATGAAGGTAACTGGTAAGGCAGTCTGGGAAATGTAGTTTCCAGACCCAGACCCAGCATCCCAGAGCAGAATATGAAAGGGTGGGCATGGAGCTGAGAGCACAACATAAATAATCAGCACAAAAAGTAAATTTGTTAAGGGCAAGGCATTTGTTCTTTGTACAGAACCTTTAACATAAAAGGTATTCTATAAATATTTCTTGATTGATTCTCTCCTTTGCAATGGAGAGCTTCCCAGATGGCTCAGTGGGGAAAGAATCCACCTGCAGGAGACCCTGCTTCGATTCCTGGGTCAGGAAGATGTGCTGGAGAAGGAATAGACTACCTACTCCAGTATTCTGGTCTGGAGAATTCCATAGTCCATGGAGTTGCAAAGAGTCGGACGTGATTTTCACTTCACTTTTTTGCAATGGACTTCCCTCTGAAGCAGATTTGGATTATCAGTTTAAATTCTTAGGAGGAAGTAGTTGTTCTTTTTCAATGTTGAGTAAGATGCCTAGTCTAATATCCATGTTTAATGAAAGTGAAGTGTTAGTTGCTCAGGCATATCTGACTTTTTGTGACTCCATGGACTATTGCCCACCAGGCTCCTCTGTCTGTGGGATTCTCCAGGCAAGAATACTGGAATGGGTTGCCATTTCCCTTCTCCAGGGGATCTTCCCGACTCAAGGATCGAACCCGGGTCTTCTGCATTGTAGGCAGATTTTTTTCACAGTCTGAGCCACCAGGGAAGTCCAATGTTCAATAGAAGCTGTTATTAAGAATATTAATATAGTAAATCATCTCTTTAACATCCAAGACCCTCTTCAGAAGTTGTTTTTGTAGCTGGGGTCACAGTTTGAGCTAAACTGTTTTTTGGTCTAGGATTTGAGCATGTTTGGGCACATTAGCAAAGCAGTAGAGCAGTCTATTTACAGAGGAAGGGAAAAAACAACTCACCCTAAGTGAAGAGAAGTACAAAAAGTTCACTTTAAGGTCAATTGCCCAGTGTTAGAGGAAAAGGATTAGTGGAACGTGTTGTCTATTCCATGAACTCATGCCTAAGTCCTAGAGCTACAAATAAATTACATAATTATATGTTTTGCAACAATGTACATGGGAGTTTGGGAGCTAAAGACAAGAGCAAGGGGAAATAGTGCCAATGGCAAACTGTATCTTGCTACAGACATAAGCACCCTTCAAGTTAGGGGTTGGCAGCTTTGGCACAGACAGAACTGCAGCGGGGGAGTTTTGCTGGGTTTGGAACTAACAGGAGAAAATACCTCAGTACACCAGGGGAGGGAAGGAGGAAGTCGGTGAACACCATGGAGTTTCTCAGAGGACTAATTTCTTGGACTGTACCCGTGCAAATCCCTGGGGACTGTTAGAATCCTGCAGAAGAAACTTGCATGTGGATGGGAGAAGAGAGTGAGACTACTCTGCGAGTTCTACCGCGGCTCTGTTTTTAATTTTAGTTTGCTGCAACTTGGGAAAATGAGCTACATCTGAATTTCTAATGTTTTAAGTCAGTAGTTTCTCTAATTTGAATCTAAATATGTAGTTAGTGAAGTCATTTTTCATTATTTTTAAAGTGAATCTCTTCATTTTACTTTATTTTAATAATGGTAATTACTTCTAGTAATTCATTTTAGTTTTTGTCTTTTCAATAGAATGGTACTGGATTTATATCTTAGATGTACACTGTAAAGAGAAAACAAGATCAAAGGTCAAATGTGTCTTGATTTTTAAAAACTTTATACATGAAAGTTTGAAATTAAATTAGTATTTTATTTACCTCATTAAAAGTATTCAATTTATAAACAATTTCCCTAGTTTTTCCCATTACTATACCTCATTGTCCTTATTTAAAAGATGCCTGTTTCACTTGTATATGTAAAAATTAACGATAACTTATTGTATAAAGATATTTGCTCTACTTACCACGAATAGTTGATTTGCCAGTTAGTTTGAAAACGCAACTCCGTCTAAATATTTACTTCTGAAATTTGCAGAAGAACTTTGGTGACAATTGCATTTAGATTATCTGAATTTTCATTTCCTAATTTCTTTAAATTTTATTTTTATTTTTTCCAGATTAACATCCCATTGTTATCTTGATAAAGTGTGCTCTGGTTTTGAAATTTGATATTTTGAGAAACAAAAGGTAGGTAGTTTGGAGATAGTTTTTTTTGAATCCTAAGTCATCTTTGGCCTTATTATCCTTATAGATGGCTATCTCCTTCTTCTGTCTTTAAAACTGATTCATATGTCATCTGGTTATGCAGGATAATGATTGTGGTGTGTTCAACTCCAGGGCTGCTATCACTGCCTCCTAAAGCTGTACAAAACATCAAAGATCTGTTGACAGTCTAAAAGACGGATGTAAAAACCTTATTTTCTCAACCTAGAGAAAATCCTTATACTCTGGCTATTATTGTATGGCCCCTTCAAATCAGGAACCTATTTAATAAGTCCTGGCCAGTAACCAGATAAGACTTTTCCCTCTTTGGAAGTAAGACTGTCTCCTGTAGCATTGCTTTGAAACTGTATCACTAACAGTAACAAAGTTGGACTATTAGGATATCATTTTGTGATTAAGGAGTTAGGAATTAGTCTTTCCTAATTGTTTTCTCTATAAAGAAACAACATGAAAGACTTGAACCTAGACGATCAGTTTTCCTGAACAACTAAGTCAATCCGAGTTTAACTCCATGTCACAGAGAGAAAAACCATCTCATTTGTGAAAGCTGACTGCTGTTTGAGCTGTTTTAAGATGTTCAAAGTATGGCCCGTGGACTGCCTTTTTCAGAAACTCTTGGAGTGCTTCTAAAATACAGATTCATGAATCCAACTCTTTGTGTGGTGGACACATGTTAGAACCACTATATCTTAAGTAAGCATTCCAGGTGATTTTCATTCATGCCAAATTTTAAGAACTACTTCTGTAAAACAGAGTTAACTCTTTATCAAAAATCACTGAGTGGATCTTTTTGATTTTTAATAAGGCTCCCAAAGCTATTTGGGCTACAAATGAGGACAGAAAACAAAAAAGCAAAATTTCTGAGTAATAAATGAACAAGAATTTGGGAATTGTCCCAAGACAGATTTGGGGGGTGGGTCCCAGAAATTAAAAAAATCGTGGGGAAGGTTCTTAGCAGAGTGAGGATCCAAGGCAACAGAGTGGCAGAGTGGAATCTGAGGAGAATGAAGGCCTATGAGAAATTTCCTGTGATGAGAATGGCCAGCATTCAACGTCAAGTTGCTTTCTATTTTATTCCATGTTTCCTTTGCTTTTAGGGAAGCAGCTATTTCATCCACACATGAAAGCATGGGTGGGAAAGTGCAGTGAAGCATGGAAATTGCAATAGGATCAAGAATTTGAAGCAAAATTTGACTCTGACCAACTCCTGTCTTTGGAAATACTGAGGAAGGTTCTGAACTTTCCTACCCTCATCAGGTCACAATTATCCAGGACATCCTAATCATATAGTTAGTAATATTACTTATTTATTGAGCACCGGGCATATTTCAGGCATTTTCATGCATCATTCCACTTAATCTTGCAAGGTAGATATTTTATCTTTAGATTACAGGTGAGTAATTGAGACTCTGGAGGAGAACATGCCCAAGATCAATCAATCAGTCAGAAATAGAGCTGAGATTTGAGCCCAGATTTACCTGATTTCAAAACCTTTCTCAGGCTTCCCACATAGCACCAGTGGTAAAAGTACCCACCTGCCAATGCAAGAGACATAAAAGACTTGGGTTTGGTCCCTGGGTCGAGAAGATCCCCTGGAGGAGAGCATGGCAACCCACTCCAGTATTCTTGCTTGGAGAATCCCCCATGGACAGAGGAGCCTGGTGGGCTACAGTCCATAGGGTCACAAAGAGTCGAACACAACTGAAGTGACTTAGCACACTTACACACAAGCCTTTATCTCCTCCCCCACATTACATCACACCCCTCAGAGACAAATGAAAAACTTCAGGTTGCTTTAACTTGGGTACTCCAGATCAACTGCTTTCACCTCCCTTTCCCCTTCCTGACTTGCAACAGTTCCCTAACCAAAAAGAGGAGCAAATGACAGTTAGTGTTCTCTCTGGCTCTGTTCTGAGTTATGACTCCCAGGGTTGCTCAGGTTTGACCAGCAAAATGCTCCCACCTCAATCTCTTGTCCCAGCTCTCTTCCTCACGAGACTTTCCCCCCAAATTTCCCAAAAGACAAATCTCCACCTGCTGTTTGACCTTTTCATCTCTTCCTTTCACTTCAACACATTGTATCTTGTTAAGAGCTGTGAAGGATCTGAGATTTTATGCTCCTTGTAAGCTAATAACTTAGCCTGCTACAGTTTCTTGGATGCTAGCAGAAGATCTGACTCTTCTGGGTCAAAGGACTGTATTACACATGGCACGGGCTTCCCTTGTGGTTCAGCTGGTAAAGAATCAGCCTGTAATGCAGGAGACTTGGGTTCAATCCCCTGGTTGGGAACATCCCCTGGAGAAGGGAAAGGCTACCCACTCCAGTATTCTGGCCTAGAGAATTCCATGGACTGTATAGTCCATGGGTTGCAAAGAGTCGGACACAACTGAGTGACTTTCGTTTTCACTTTTTCACAGCAAGGAGCACCAGCTTCCTATTCATAGCAGTTCCCTTGCCTCCCAGGTCTCAGCCAGGGAAACGTGGAGTAACCCAGGTGATGCTGCACATGCAGTGGGTTTGCATCAGAGCCGAGGAACCTCAAGCTTAAGAAGCCTACATCTTTTACAATGAGCTACAGGTAACTTATATACGGAGTACTTCATGTGAATTGCCGGGCTGGATGAAGCACAAGCTGGAATCAAGATTGCCATGAGAAATATCAAGAACCTCAGATACACAGATGACACCATCCTTATGGCAGAAAGTAAAGAAAAACTAAAGAGCCCCTTGATGAAAGTGAAAGAGGAGAATGCGAAAGTTGGCTTTTCACTTAAAACTCAACACTCAAAAAATGAATATCATGGCATCTGGTCCCATCACTTCATGGCAAATAGATGGGGGGAAATGGCAACAGTGAGAGACTTTATTTTGGAGGGCTCCAAAATCACTGCAGATGGTGACTGCAGCCATGAAATTAAAAGATGCTTGCTCCTTGGAAGGAACGTTATAACCAACCTAGACAGCATATCAAAAAGCAAAGATATCACTTTGCTGACAAAGGTCCATCTAGTCAAAGCTATGGTTTTTCCAGTAGTCATGTATGGATGTGAGAGTTGGACAATAAAGAAAACTGAGCGCCAAAGAATTGATGCTTTTGAACTGTGGTGTTGGAGAAGACTCTTGAGAGTTCCTTAGACTGGAAGGAGATCAAACGAGTCAATCATAAAGGAAATCAGTCCTGAATACTCATTGGAAGGACTGATGCTGAAGCTGAAGCTCCAATACTTTGGCCACCTAATGCGAAGAACTAACTCACTGGAAAAGACCCTGCTGCTGGGAAAGATTGAAGGCGGGAGGAGAGGGGGACAACAGAGGATGAGATGGTTGGATGGTATCACTGACTCAATGGACATGAATTTGAACAAGCTCTGGGAGTTGGTGATGGACAGGGAGGCCTGTCATGCTGCAGTCCATGGGATTGCAAAGAGTCAGACATGACTGAGCGACTTGAACTGAACAGGTAAGCCCATTCAACCTTCACTACAGAAGGAGAAGTTATCATACTGGATGGTAAACAAGGTGTGCCTCCTGCTGCAGTGAGAAACACGATCTCAACCTTCTAAGTCTGATATACAAACATCTGGAAAAGATAGTCTAGAGCAAAACTGCTGGTGTCTCTGCTTACTAGATGTACTGAAATATGACAGCTCCGGGAAGAATTGTCTGCCAATGTATACCATATCTCTTTCTACTAATCATACAGAAGTTTCCTCTCTCAGATCTCCTAATTGCATGACTCAACAACTTTCCAGAATGCCAAAAGGAACCTCAGAGGACAACATTCATTTAAGAAATATTTATTGGGCAGCTATTAAATGCCAGGCACTATGTAAGCAAAAATAGGTTCAGTCCTTCTCCTCTTGAAGGGAACAATAGACACATATGCAGTATGTACACATACCAAATGCTACATGTGTGTGCTCAGTCGTGTCTGACTCTTTGCAATCCCATGGACTGTAACCTGTCAGGCTCGTCTGTTCATGAAATTTTCCCAGCAAGAATACTGGAGTGGGTTGCCATTTCCTTCTCCAACCAAATGCTACAAACTGAGGTAAGTCATAGAGGAAAAGGTACATTAGTTGTAGAAGGGCTTCATCAACAAGGGGCCTTGAACTTGTCTGGGAAGTTAGAAATGTTTTTTCCTTACTCAAGTTAAAAGAGAGAAGAGGGTCATGTGCAGAGAGCCTGTGCTGTTGGGACTGCAGCATGTTTGAGAATGTAAAAGGTGGTGGGGAAGTCTTCCACCCAGGAAACCAGGGGAGAGTGGTGTCAGATCAGACTAGAAAAGGCAAGACCTCACATGCTCTGTTAGGCCACCTTAAGAATGCTAGTCTTATCTTAGAGCAGCTGTTTAAGGGTTTTATGTGAGAAGAAGAATAGTCTTACTTGCTTTTAGAAAAACTGTTTTAGCTGCAAAGTGGAGAATTGATGGAAGGGCTCAGATCATATACAGTGAGACCAGATTAGATTGGTGACAACAGGAAAGATGTAGGCCAATTTAAGAGATTTTGGAGAGAAAATTGCCAGAACTTGGTGTTGCAATGAATCTACAGGACATGTCAGGGGGCGACTACTGCCTGTTTGATTTGAACAACTGGATAGATGAGGATAAGGCTTCCCTGATAGCTCAGATGATAAACAATCTGCCCGCAATGCGGGAGATCTGGGTTCAATCCCTGAGTTGAGAAGATCCCTTGGAGAACGGAATGGCTACCCATTCCAGTATTCTTGCCTGGAGATTCCCATGGACAGAGGAGCCTGGCAGGCTACAGACCATGGGGTCATAAAGAGTCTGACACAACAGAGCAACTAAAATGTGCACACACACACACACATAGATGAGGAGAAAGAAAACAAGAAGAGTTTATCAACTAAGTTGGTCTAAACTTTGTAACTTTGAGACTTTAAGTGAATAAGTTAACGAAGCAGTTGATTTGGAATTTAGGGTAAGAGTCAGGGATACAGACACATACATGGTAATCATCAACTTTTGATGATAACTAAAGTAACTGGGGTGGGTGATGATGTTCAGACCAAGAGATTATAATGAAAACAGAAAAGAACCCAGACTAAATTGTAAGGTACTTCTGTATTTAACAGTTAGGGAGAGGAGAAGGAATCTGTGAGGGAATTAGAGAAACGATAGCCCGAAAGGTAGCGGGAAAAGCCAAGAGAATATAGTGCCAAAGGAAGAACTATTCAAGGAAATAAGTGATCCAAGTGTTGGGTATTACTCAGAGCTCAAGAAAGATGAGGATTTTAAATAACTTTTATTGATAAGCAAAATGAAGCACTGAGAAGTGACTTGTTCAAAGTCAGTGTAAATTCGTGTCCCTCTCTGGATTCCCAAAGGATTCATACTGGTGGCCATGCTAGGGTTATTTATGTGTGTGATTCATTCTCTCCACAGAACATAAATTTCCCAGTCCTCACGTGACTCAACCTTACAGCATCACATACTGTTGACTAATCTATGTCTACTTCAATGGTATTCTGAATTATGTCTTGGTCCCCTCCAAAATAGCTGTTCTTTCTTGTTGTGCCTATACATGTAGGTATGCCCCAAATATAATTTTTAATAATATAGCTTTTTAAAATGACATTTTTTTCCCCTCACCCCCACCCCAATGCCAAAGGAATTAAATCTTGAGGGACAGATTACAAGATTCTGTCTTTTTAAAAAGCTCCTGAATAGGAAGCTTTGGAAATTACTTAGAGTTGGGTTTGGAAACCACTAGCGTAGTCTCAGACCAAATAGAGCTAGGGAAACAATATGGAGAAGACACCCAACTCGCCCACACTCTGATAAATCCTCCTATTTTAAAACATACAGTTAAGCTTCAGTTATTCAGAGATCAGCTTTCCAGCAATTGTCTGGAAGAGGGCCAAATCTGGAAGTTAAGAAAAGGAAACACCTCTCTCTCTCTCTCACTCTCTCTCGCTGGAAAAGAACTTTTGAGAGTGAACAACAATGAAAATATCTCAAGATACCACTTGATATAGAGTTACTGTCCTATTTACTGATGGGAAGAAGAGGAAGAAAACAAATCTCTCATTGGCTGATTGTGGATATAAACACCTCATCAATCATTACCTGGAGCCATAGAGATAAAGCACACAAGAAAGGAGAAAAGAGTAAAAAATAAACAGTAAAGCAGAAAGGATGAGAGGAAGGATCTGAGTGGTTCAAGAGGCAGATGAGAAGAGGAGAAGCAGTAACAGATATTAGAAAAGGTGGTGAGAACATTCCAAAGAGAAAAAAAAGAGATCACCTAAGTAGAGACCCTATATACCTCAGCAATCCTTTGGGATTTTAGGTTATGGCCAAGCTATGGCATCTGATGGCCAGTCATCAACAAAGGATTTCATTAACCATTGTATTCCTTAAGAAGGTAGGGAATAAACACATTTTCAAAGGATTCCTGTTAAAAGGTGGAGGGAAAAAGCACTGCTATTTTTGAAAGGCAGCACAATTAATAACCGAAATAAAGTCAGACAAAGAAGCCTGGTTACATCGCCATTGTTTCTGAAGGGAGAGTTCCTCGGTTAGACTCCCCGTCCCAAGGACTACCCCCATCCCAAGTCTTCTAGTAGAACCCGCAAAAGGAAGCAGCCCAGGGCAGCCCTCAGGCATTATTGCAGCGCCCCCAGTCGCCGGAGGTTCAGAGAAATCTCGGCTGCGTTCCCTTCCAGGTCCTCGGGCTGTTACACAAATTAAGGTAATGGGATTCCACGCGATTTGACTGGGGAAAAGGCTAAAAAACTAACCCCCACATTTTCAACTGCAGTAAATATCTAAGTATTTTTGCTTGCTGAGGGGATCCCGGGCACTAAAGCGTTTGGAATTGAAAACATCCAAGCCCACTTCGGTTGGCTTCCTATTCCTTGGGGGAGTGTCTTTAAAGCACCTGCCGGCATTAAGTTTCGTGCTTTCGGAAAGAGGCAGACCCGGTGCGCCTCACAGGGAGTCTTTTAGAGTTTGGACTGAGAATTGTGTGAGTGGTCCCAGGAACGTCCATTATTAACTCATTTCCCTAGTGTCGCCAGCAGCCCGGCCGCCACGGCGGATACGACGACTCGGGCGCAGGCGGGCCTCGGAAGAGAGCCCGGAGCCCGGGAGGGCGGTGGGCGTCCCGGGTTGCGGCGAGGTGGGGTTACTCGGCCGCCCGGCGCTCCGGGGAAAGACCCGCGGGGCGGCGGGCGCGGGGCGGGGACGCGGGGTCCGGGCCGGCCGGGGGCGCCGTCGGCGGGGCTCGCGCAGCCGCACTCGGCGAGCCGACTCCGGGCTCCTCCTCCCGGCTCCGTAGTAAGCATGGCGGCGGCGGCGTTCGCGGTCCCTCGGGTGAAACAGAAAGCGGGAGCTACGCGGAGAGGGAGCGAGGAGCGGGGCTGAGGCAGCGCCGTCACTGCCGGGAAACCACCCCAACAGTCAGTGCGCCGGCGGCTGCGGCGGCCCCGAGAGCTGGCTCTGCCGCTGAGGTGGAGCGAGGACGATCAGGAACCCGAAGAAGAGGCGCCGGGGTAGCCGCCTTCCTCCGCCTCAGAGCGGCGTGACTCGGAGGTGAGAGCGCGGGCGCTCCCTTCGGGAAAGGCGGGCGAGACAGAGGCGTCCCGGTCCCGTGGCGCCCCGGGGCAGGCGTCACGGAAACCGTTAGGCTGAGTGTGAAGGGCCGGGGCGCCGAGCGGGGGTTCGGGCCCGTCGAGGGGCGCGGCCCACCCCGTCCTGGGGGCGCGCGCTCTGCCGAGGGCGGGGAGTGGGCCGCGGGCGGGACGCATCCGCTTGTCGGGCACCTGCCGGGCCCGCGTCTCTCCGGGAGGCGCTCGCGGGGGCGCGGCCACGGCCCCGCCACCAGCCCGCGGAGGCGGCGCGGGGGCGCGGGCGGTCCTCCCTCCGCCCCCCCTGGCCAGCGGCCCGCGGCGAGCAGCGCCGCTCCTGGCGGCGCGGGGGTCGAGTGCCGGAGCCCTCCCGGAGAGGATCGCCGAGCGTCCGCAGTCGCCCGGGGTTGTGGCCGCCCGGCGGCCGCCGAACTTGAACGCCCCTCTGAAGAGACTTTCCTCCCGCGCCTGTTGGGGTTCAAACCTCGAAAACCCGCCCGGGTGTGTTGGATCTTGTTTGGCTGGTGCCGGTACCTGGCCGTTCCTTCAGCCGGCTGAGTTAACCACCTGTTCAGTCGCGGGGGGGTTAGACTCCAGGCTGCAGTCCTCGCCCTGTTTAACAACCTGGATCTTTGAACTTTTGACACGGCGGTGGAAGGACGTCATGTGTTAGGTAAAGGAAAATGAACTCATAATTTAGCCGTAAAATCGCGGGCAGAAAAGCAGCTATTTTAATTAGTGTTAGTCGTTCTTTTATTAAATTGTTAGCGTTAAAAAAAAAAAAAAACAAACCGTGGGATATTTTTGTGTGGGGATAGGGGGTGGGTAATGGATAGTGGGGGTGCTAGGAATCGTAAATTCGGGATTTTCTTTTGTGAAATTTCATGTAAGTTCCTTTGGATACCTTTGTGTCTGAGCATCTATTAACTAAGAATACCAGGCTGAGAAATTTTTCTTTTTTTTTTTTTTACTCTGTAAAGCTCATGTGCATGTAGATTTGTGGACTCAAAATTGAGCGGCAAAACGATTTTGCTTCTTTCCGTGTTTTTAGTTCTTGAAAGCAAAATTGGTATTTTTCTGTACTATAAGAATGAAAAGTTGAACTGTTACTATAATATTTTATCATCATGATAGTACCAGCACTAGTGCTAAACATATGCCACCCAGGAGTTGGAGCCATATGTTAGGCAGAAACTAATTGAGTCTTATGGCTATGATCTTGTATTTGGATAAATATTTAGTTTTTGTGTATTTGCTAAATCTGTAGTTCTTGCCATCGTGTAAGCTTTTAAATCACCTGAAAATAGTCCAGAGAAATGAGTCTCCTGCCTTTTTGATATTTTCTCGGTTGATTTGATTTTGCTCAAGTAATGAGATAAAAGTGCACACTGAGACAGATGGTGGACTTAAAACAGTGATAAAAAGGATTTGTTGTAAAACATCTTCTATAATGTAGTGCCTAAAATTTTGCTTTCAGCTTCTTAACCCACTGATAATTCTTGCCATCACCACTTATACCAGCTAGTGGGAACAGAGGATCCTGACTTGACAGGAAAGAAAATATTTGTTAAAATTTTTATAAATAATTTTGTTTCAGAATTTTAGCACTATCACAGTAAATTTTATGAAATTTTCTTTTTTCCTTTCAGAGAACATCTCTCAGTTTTCCTGGATAGGTTAACTGAAATTTTTTTATCCCAGGCTGGCTGCTTTTAACCACCTGTATGCTTCTGAATGAACTCCCTCTTTTTCCATTTTGTCTGAACCCTCAAAAATCATTGACTGTTTAGGAAAAATTAACTGCTGTTTAACATTGGTTTCAATCAAATATAGGGGTAATTTACTTCTCCCAAATTAATGATATGCATTCAAAAAAACAGATTTAGGGTTACCTTTTGATGTCGTCTGTGTCATCACTTTCCCCCTTTATATGAATAGCTGAAAGCTGATTTATTTTCTCCTGCATTTAATAATTATGTTTTCATTTTTTAAGTTCTATGGTATAATATTGAGCATATTTTATTACTGATTAAGAAAAAATTTCTTCCTCTTCTCTGACCAGCCAGGCAAAGGTCAGAATTGAGAGGCTACAAAACCCAGAAAAGAATAGGGATGCATGATTAATATTTTCGTCATCTTTTGTAGCTTTTCTTAGGTAAAGAGCATTTAATTTATAATTTTAGTTTAGATTTATGGGTAGTAGTTATGTCTGTTTAAAAAAATACTTGTATATTTTAATGTGTATGTACCCAAGGCTTGTGCATCTTCTATTTTGCCTGTATTTTTAAAATACAGTTTGATGAGGTAACCTAAAGGTTTTGTTTTTTTAAAAAAATGTTCTTGGTGCATTTTTCTATGAAAATGAGTCTAGATGATGTCTTTGAGAATGATGTAGGGCCTTGCATATGATTTCCAATTTTATTAGCCAGGTGATCAAAAGATAAATGATTGCTTTATTCCCCTGAGCAGTCTCTAGCAGATTTCAAATAAATTCACAATATTGTAAATCCAAAGGTTTAGAATGCTCTGCCTGCAATTCCACTGAGTCTTTTTCAGTGCTTCTGTTTATCACATTGCAAAAAGAAAAAGAAAAATGGCCCCTATGGATATCAGTGTTGAGAGCTGCTTGCTTAAAAGAAATGAATGACCAATAATGGTGAAAGACAATTTTTTTTTAACCTGTATTGGGAGCTTTTACTATTTTCTTAATATTTTGGCCTCATTTTATTTCAGAGTGTTATGCTGTGGCCTCTTTATCCCTTGATCTTATCTCCATCCTCCCACTGTGGTAGTTTTGCTTACCTTTCACATATACTTTATAAGTTTGTGGTGTAACCTATGGTTTTACATCAAGTTCCTTTGTAGGTGTCTTCCTTTGATATTTCCAATCACTTATTACCCATTGCCAGGCCTCAGGCTTTTTTTTCTCAAGATAGAGAGTTGCGTGTGTCATCTCTGGGAAGATGACATGCTCAGAGGATGGTGAACTATTAGAGTGGGGATACAAAAGCAATGGGATGTGTTTCCTTCCTTCAAGTAGATTACAGACTAGTTGGGGATACTAGACTAAAACACAAGAAATCCTTAACAAAAAATGCAAGATGGCCTTATTAAATTATGTGGCAAGGACTGGAATTTAAAGGAAAGTGAGGCTGCAGAGGGCAGGAATGATCCTGGAAGGCATTCAGAAGAAGTCAGACTTGAATCTTAGGAAGGATTTCGGGATCAAGCAAAAGGAAAGACATTCAAGGAGACCAGTCTGAGAGGGTAAGTATCAGGAGGAAGAAGAAAAGAAGGTTAAAGTCAAGATTTTCGCTAAGTGCCATGACATGGTCAAGAAGGATAGGCAGGGCTGGACAGGACAGTTTGGCTGTATCATTGTGAAGCCATCACTGGAAGAATGCTGCATCTACTTTGACATATTAATAACTTAAGCTTTATGTTTGAGGAATAGCTTATATATTTTATATGTGTATGTTTATTACAGCTTAGATCAGGGATCAGCAGACTTTCTGTAGAGTGCCAGATAGCTGATACTTTAGGCCTCGTGGGCCACTTACAGTCTCTGTTGAATATCCTTTTTTATTTGTTTTCTTCCAATCGCAGAATTTGACCAGCGGGCCTACTTTGCTGACTGTTGGCTAATAATTGGCTAGTTAATTGTCCATATAGCACATAATGTGAGCTGCCTTACATCATTTGTCTGCCTGGTTGTTTTGTGTGTTTTGAGTATCATTTATGTTTTTCCATACGTTATAATAAAAATAAAGAGAACATGCAGAAATAACTTCTACTGTAATTGCTATTTTGTGACCAGACTTCTAGCAACTGCCTAGACTGTCTCAGAACTAGGAAGTGAAAGAAGAAAAGCCTTTGAGCTAGTCCTTAGAGCAGTGAAAATAACTACCCCAGGGCTTGATTTAGAATCTGTATAAGGTTAAGTATATCAACTGCCTATTCAGGTTGTACATATTTTAAACTACAACTGGCATTTTAGAAGCCTTGGCTAGGATGCTGGTGGCCTGTAAGTGACAACTGGGGAGCAGGCAGCAGGAAACATTGTTTGTAAAAGTAGTTCAGGATGAGTTAGTGAAGAGAAGAACAGTTGCAACATCCTTCAGTAACTCCAAGAGTCACTGTGTTATAGAATAGTCTAATAATTAACATTTACATTGATGAGCTTGAGTCATCAAGAAAAGATTATATCACATGTAGATTGAGGCAGAGAAAAAAGACCTAGAAGTCTCTTTTAAAATATTTTCATTATGATTGTTTAAAAATAAGTTATAGTGATTTAAAGGGTAAGTATCAGTTATTTTGAAAATCCCTCTACATGAAATATCTCCTTTGAAGTTTCTAAATTTATAGATGTGTGTTTCTAAGGCAGTTCTGTTTCCTTCAGCACATTGTGTTTCATGTACCATTACCAGATAAATAGTGGTGCTTCAGGTTATGGTTGCATGAATAAAATTGTCTACGGTTACTCTGTATTTTGTCTTATCAAGAAAGTAAGAATATAGCATGAGAGGTTTCTTTGAATCAGTAGGTATTAGTGAATACATTCTGTATGTCAGAGATAGCATTAGGTGCTGGGAAAAGTAAAGATATATAAGATGGAGAGCTGTCTGGGTAAAATCAGTGGAGTTCCTTTTTTTCCTCTTAAAGACATTAAAAGCAGACAAACCATCAAAACCCCCAAACTGAAGTTAACTTTTGCCCTTTTACTTACACTAGCATTTTCCATGCTTTGTGTATGTGTGTACTGTTTTCAGTTTTAAAGCATTATAGACCTTTTGAACTAAATTTCAAGCCTTCATGAATTGCTGCGTAATAAAAGTTCAGCTTTTTAAATTTTGCTTTAAGGAGGAATTAACAATTCACTTTGCCACCCCACTTTTGTCAGTATTTGAAACAGCTTCATTATTCCAGCTGTTTCCATTTCCTAGATAGGAGATAAAGTACTTTGGATCTTAGTTCCAACGTTACCCTTATTAGCCATATGATTTCAGATTAGGTTTCTTTTTTTTTCAGTCTTGGGTTCCCAATTCTTAAAAAGTTATATATATCCTGTGTTCCCCACAGAAATATTGTGAGCACCCAAAGAGATGTTGGAAATCATGATGGTATTAATGTACCATGTGTTTTTGCATTAATACTACTACACTGGAAGCAATGCAGCCTTTTTTTAGTAAGACCAGAAATCATGAGTTCAAGCTTTATCCTCCAAAGTTCTGTAAATAATAGTATTCCAGTAAGCATTTAGTTTACTCAAAACTTTTAACTGCCTTCTTGGCAAAGAGAGTGCACTTTTAAAAGCTTTCTTTCCATTCTTATTAATCTTTCATTGTCCCTATCCAACGCCTGTGTTCCTCTTTGCAAGAGAATACTGATCTATTCCAAGGAAATTCGGCTAGTTTTCCCGCAGTGGGATAGAAATATGCAAAAGTGAATTCCTTATGTGTTGTTTTTTTTTTTCAAGTAGATGACTATTTCTGTATTTATAGTAATAAGATCCACTTGAACTCTGACTGGAAAGTTGATTATATTTTTTTAAATCCTATATAGACTGCCAGATATGTGGTGGTACTCCTAATTTTACAGATGAAACTATTCTGATTGACTTCCATCTCTTCCTGCCTCACTTCTTGAGATTGCTTATGTGCTAGTTGTTAGAAATACAAAGTAAGTATGATATGTGCTTTGAAATAAACCTTGGTGTAAAAGATCTCTAAATTTGATAGATTGTTAATCAACCTCTATCAAAAATGTCTGAAAGTTACTGTGTTCTGCTTTCCTTTTTCAGAATCCACATTTTAATGTATATTCGAACAGAATAATTTAAACAATTTAAGTGATTTCTTAGTGAAATCCAATTCCCTAGTGAGGAGGAAAAAAAAATCTGCCTACTTCTCTGGCAGTTCTAAACAGATGTTTAAGTACATTTTAAAGCACAGTTAAGACTTTTCTTTAAAAAGTGATTATATGCTCTCTTCGCGGGAATAGATGTCAAATACAACTGTGTACTTTTGTTGAAATCTAGCTTGAAGGGAGTAGTGATTTCGTTTACTTCAAAATCCATTTGTCTTAAGATTGGCTTAAGTAAAAATAAAAGTGAAGACATAATTTTAATTTGTGATTTTATTATGTTTTCATTCTCTAAATTTTTTGGTTGGCTTGTGATAGCCATTCTTTTTTGTTTTCCAAAGTTTTTTTTTTTTTTTTTTTTTTAGAGTATAGTTGATTGACAATGCCATGTTAGTTTTGGGTGTACAGCAGAGAGATCAGTTATGCATGTATCTATTCTTTTTCGAATTCTTTTCTCATTTAGGTTGTTCCAGAGTATGGAGCAGTGTTCCCTTGCTGTACAGTAGGTCCTTGGTGGTTATCTGTTTTATATATAGCAGTGTATACATGTCAATCGAAAACTTCCATTGTATCTCTCCCTCCTACCCTTCCCCTCGGTAAATAAATTCATTCTCTTAGGTCTGTGAGTCTTTTTTGTGACAGCCGTTCTCAATCACAGTTTCGTTCTTAGACTTGATTTTTTTCTATGTAATATTTTCATTTGCAATATGTATTTTCCCTTACATTTTAGTTAGTAGTTTATGAAATATATTTTTGTTTCTTCTGTATTAGGACTAGCTCTTTCCAGTACTTCAGATAATTATTCCTCAAATGCCATAGTATGCTAGCAATTATATTTTTTTATCAATTACTTGAACCTGACCAAAACTGGTTTAATGTGTGTGATAGAGTAGACTTTGGGTAAAATGTGTGGGCAGCTGTCCCTCTAATTCATCTTCAGGCTGCTTCCAGATTATTCCTTCAAAAATACAAATTTATTCAAATCATTGCTCAGTTTTAGAAATTAAACTACACTACAGTTCCTGCTGCATCAATTATAATGTATTCTGTCTTTATCTTAAGAGTTTGTACTCTGATGGTATCCTGTGACTGGGCTTCCTGGGTGGCTCAGTGATAAAGAATCTGCCTGCAATGTGGGAAATGCAGGTTTGGTCACTGGGTTAGGAAGATCTCCTGGAGAAGAAAATAGCTACCCACTCTAGTATTCTTGCCTAGGAAATCCCATGAACAGAGGAGCCTGGCCGGTTACAGTCCATGAGGTCTCAAAGAGTTGGACATGACTTAGCAACTAAACAAATTCTTTGACTATATTTCCCACCAGTTGCCAACTTGGTAGTATAAACAGCATGTATTTTACATTAGGCAGGTATAGGTTTGTTGACTTCTTCCCTTACTGGCTGTTAGGAACATGAACGTATTACTTTACCTTAGTTTCTTCACTTTAAAGAGGGGTAGTACAGGGATCTGTCTCCTAGAATTAGCTGTTATAGGGATTAAAAGAAAGAGCCTATTTAACATGGCAAGTAAAATACTTGTCATGGGATACTTATATCTAGACCTTTGATAGGCATTTCTAATCCTTGTTAGGGTATCCAAATTCTTGTTTTCACCATTCACTTATGTATCTATCATTTGTTAAAAAGCTTAAATGTTCTGGATACTTAGAATATAAATGTCACAGAAATCAACATTGTATTCCTTTCGTGTAGCAATTCACACACTTGGATAAGAGAGAAAGGCATGTAAAAATATTTTAAAATGAAAAGTAAATAAAATACCACTTCTCTTATCTCTCTTCTCTTGTGTGAATCCTTTCTGTATTTTAGTACTGAACTGCCATATGTTTCCACAGTATGCTCAGAATATCATGAATGTGTATGTAACATACTGTAGCATATATACATATATATGTGTATATATATATATATATATATATTTTTTAACTTGCCTGTCTCATCTGTTGGACTGAACTCCATGAGTTTGAAGAGTACTTCACAGGTTGGCAGTTTTGTTTTGTGTTTTTTCTGTAAAGGAGCAGATAGCAAGTATTTTAGGTTTTGTGGCAATATGAACTCTGTTGCAACTACTTAACTGTGGTTTAGGAGCCTTAAAAATAGCCATAGATAAATTATAAACATTGGGTATAACTGCATTCCAATAAAAGCTGGCAGGAGGCCAGATTCAGTGCACACGTCTTAGTTTGCTGACCCCTATAATGCTGCATACCTTTTGGCAGGCAAATGTAAGGCACTCAGTAAATGATAATAATTATTTATGTATTAAATGCTTTCTGTATTCTGTATACTATTGTAAACAACTTTATATATATTAGTTTACTTAATCCTTAAAGTGACTCTTTGAGGTAGATATTATTGTCATTTTTAAAACGAAGAAACTGAAGCACAAAGAAGTTAAATAACTTGCTTAAAATCATATAACTAGTTAGTGAAAGATTTGGGATTTGAACCCAGGCATCTGACTCCAGAGCCTAGCTTTAAATCATACCAGTTCTGATAACGTAGAATTCCAGGAGTGTAATATTGATTCAGTATTAGGAAATATATTAATGTAATTCACTATATTAATAGGTTAGTGGGGAAAAGTGTATGTTTCTCCCTTTGGTGCCAAAAAAAAAAAAAATCATCTTCTAAAATTCAGTTATCCACCCGAAACCACGAGGAGGAGACGCAGCGTTCTCTCCTGAGCGTGAAACCGGCTTTTGGTGTTGCTTCTGCAGCTGCTATTAGCCATTGATGATCGTTCTTCTTTTCCTTTTTGGAGATGAAGAGGGAGAGGACGTAGTCTGAAAAAAAATTAAAAAAATAAAAAAAAAATAATAATAAAATTCAGTTATCCCAGACAACTTTTTATCAACCAAAAATAATCTTGTAAAGAGATTCTACCAGAAACCTGTATTAAATGTCATAGTGAACTATTAGAAGTACTTTCACTAAAAGAAAGGAACATTGGTGAAAGTCTTAGCCAGTAAATTAAGAAACAAGAAAAATAACCTCTAAATAATGGGGAAGAGGAGTGAGGTGGAATATATTATAGTTACTATTTGCAGTTGGTATGATTATCTACTTAGAAAATATAAGACAGGCAAGAGAAAATGATTTGAATCAAAAAGAGATTTCAGTATACCGAGTGGCTATCAGGTAAACTTAGAAGATTCATTAGCTTTCTTATAAACCAGCAATAACCAACTGTGGAAAATGGTAACAAAAGTAGAAGCCTAAATTATAAAATCCTTAAGAAATTTTTAGAAATATGTTGCACCATCTGAAAAAAAAAAGTACAAGATCTTAAACTAATAGAAGAATAGTATATTCCTGAATGTGAGAATAAATTTCTGGTAAATTAATCAGTAAAGACAGTGTAATCCTAATTAGAAATCCAACAGAATTTTTAAAATGGGATTTGACCAACTGATGTTTCAAGTTTTGAGAAGGAAAGTGCACCAGAATGGACAGATCAGTTTCAATATGAAGCATGACAAAAGGGAATTTACCCATCAGAGATAAAAAACATACTGTAAAATCATAATTATTAATAAGAGTTTGGGGTAGGAATGAGCATGTTGATCAAAGGAACAGAATAAGGAATTCAGGAGGAGCTCCATGGTTACAGAAGAATTTATTATATGATAAACAAGTGAGTAATGGAAGAGCTAGTCTATAAATGATGTGAGACAATTGGCTATCCTGTTGAGGTAAAGATAATTAAGTACTCACTTTGTGGCACTCTCAAAACTAAGTTCCAATTGGACTAAATACATTCAGTAAGTAAAAAATAAAATGGCAAAAATTTTGGAAGAAATGAATTTTAAAAAAATTTCAGGACAGTGAAAGCCATTTCAAATGAGATGTCAAACTTAAATGGCATTAAAAAAGACAAGCAGTGGTGGCCTGGGCTAAAAATATTTGACATGTAATAGACAAGGTTAATATTCAGGATATACAAGGTGTGCCTACAAATCAACTTGGTAGAAAATGAGAAAAGATATAAGTAGGAAATTCATAGAAGTAGAAATATAGCCTATACCGTTTTGAAGAGATACTCAAACACACCGATAATAGAAATTCAAAACATCAATGAAATAAGATATTTTTAAATCTTTGCTAATTGGCAAAAATTGGAAAACCTTAGCTAAGTATCAAATTGGAAAGTAGCCACTCAAACTGTTGAACAGAGTATGAACAGTTTTATCTTTTTAGGGTAAAAGTTTAACTGTATCTATCAATTTTGAAAGTGTATACTTCTAAACCAAAAGTTTCATTTCTGTGTATCTATAATACAGAAATAATATCATAGGTTCATATAGAATATTACATGATTTTTCCTTGAAGAAAGGGAAATACATGAAGAAAGGTGAAAGCATGTTGTGCTCATCATTGGAATAAATTATAGTATACCCTCCTGGTAGAATATTAGACAGTCATGAAAAAGAATGAAGTAGATACAGATCTACTTCTTTAGAAAACTCTTAAGACATTTTACATGAAAAAGCAAGACACTCACCAGCCTACACAGTGACATTTAAACCACTCCCCTAAACCTCATGCAGGCTTCCCAAGTGGTTCAGTGGTAAAGAATCTGCCTTCCAAGCAGGAGACACTGGTGCACAGGCTTTAGTAGTTCCCAGGTCCTAAACCACGGCCCCCGTAGTTATGAAACAAGAGCTTAGTTGCTCCATGGCATGTGGTATCTTTCCAGACCAGGGATCGAACCTGCATCTCCTGCCCTGGCTGTGTCAGGTCTTAGCTGCATCTTGCAGGATCTTTACTTGTGGTGCACAGACTTTCTAGTTGCCATGTGTAGGCTCAGTTGCCCTGCGACATGTAGGATCTTAGTTCCCTGACCGGGGATTGAACCTGTATCCAGCCAGACCTGCATCCTCTGCATTGCAAGGTGGATTCTCAACCGCAGGACCACCAGGGAAGTCCCAAATTACATATATTTTTAAGAGTCGTTTTTCTGGAGTACCATTAACATCAAACAGGGTAATTGAATTAATTAATTAGTCTTAGGAAAAATATAGTCTAACATCATGTACTTATTGTTAAATCTGTGAAATGTTTGTTTTAGGTTTCTGGTAAGAAATAATAAGATGATTTTGCATAGTGATTCCTGTGACTTTCTTCTTGGTAAGTTTCACTGCAGGGGGATTTTAAAATGCTCCGCCTCCTCTTTTTTAATCTAATGTAGTTAAGTTTAGAAAGTAAAAAATCCAGACATTTGAAAAAAAATAAGATCTAAATTGGAAAAATACATTTTAGGATATCAGTTCATAAGATGAATTAGTAATTTGGGTAAAAGTCCAAGTTCAAGCAGAATTTCTTGAAATTTCCCTGAAAGGATATTTAGATAGTTTATTACAGCTGGATGTGACTCTGTAGTTGCCTTGAGTTGTGGCTTCTCAAGACTGTTCATTTTTAAATCAGCATTTTGATAAAAGTGATATAACCATAGCCACATTACAAAACAGTAGAAGAAATAGATTAAAAAAATACTGTAATTCCACTATCTTAATATAGTTGCTACTGTAATTTTAATATTTTTACCTAATGGTTTTTCATATGTATATTTTCAAGTAATCCTAAAATGTAGATTTAAATGTACTAAATCTACCTTGGAGTGTATATAAGTCTTGTGATTTCATGTGTGGCCTTGGGATCCTATAATTTTTAGTTTCATTGATTTAGACAAGGCAAAAGACCAAAAAAAATATTGGATTTCTCAACCTATTAATAAATGTACATAATTTTCCTATGTGTCTGTCAGTTACACTCTGGCTGTAATCCAAGTAGGGTCTTTCTTTGTATTTTCCTACATACTTTTTGAACAAGTAGAGCTGAAGTTTCAAACCCCCAGCCAAGCTTATTTCCATGAGTTACCTACCTTGGCTTCTAGGTCTCGACTGTTATCATTATGACAGCAGCATCATTAAAATAGAACAAATTCATATAGAATGGATGGCTGTTAATAAGAAGGTTAGGAAGAGAGACTTTGATAAAATGTATGCACAAGGAAACTGGTACCATTTCAGAGTTATGATAGGGACTGAGAAAAAAGTACTGTTTCTAAACCTAGTAGTGTTGTAACTGAGTATCTCCTCCCCACCCCACCCACCCACACAAATTCATATCTTGAAGCCCTAAACCTCAATGTGATTGTTTTTGGAGGTGGAGTCTTTGGAAGATTATTAAGCTTAGATGGGGTCATGAGGCTGGAGGTCTCATGATGGATTCACTAATCCTTATAAGACACAGAAGAGGGCAGAGCGTTCTCTCTCTCGGCCATGTGAAGATACAGCAAGAGAGTAGCCATTTGCAGGCCAGGAGGAGGGCCCTCACCAAGAATCTGTGCTGGCACTTAATCTTGGACTTTCAGCCTCCAGGAACTGTGAGAAATAAATGTGTGGTGTTTAAGCCACCCAGTCTATGTATTTTGTTCCAGTAGCACAAGCTAAGACAGTAATTGGTATGATAAGTAGAGTGCAGTGGTAACATATTTATCTAAAAATGTGCAAGTGGCTTTGGAACTGGGTAATGGGTAGAGGCTGGACCAGCTTTGACGTATGTGCCAGAAAAAGGTGTGCTGCAGTCCATGGGGTTGCAAAAAGTGTACGCAACTGAACGGAACTAAGGTCCCTAGCTTGAAAAGACTGGGCTGGGGAGGAGGAAGGGCAGTTTGACCCATGTTAATTTCACCTACTTGGAGAAGGGGCAGGAGCAGTGGGGAGCAGTAAAAGTCACTGTTTCTTTAACATTTTGGTCTTTGAATTACTCCCACTTGTCATTTCCGCAGTAGAAGAACACTAAGCCCAACCAGGTAAACCTTGCAAAGAGGACAAATAACCCTTGGACCCACGGTAACTTTGACTCCTCCAAGAAAGAAATGATGAGAATGAACATTCAGTATGATGAGAATCTCTATGATCAAATGATGAGAATGAGATCCTACTATGGGCTAGATGTGGTCCTAAGTGCTTTGTATGTAATGTTAAGTGATACAGGCAGCATTCCTGTGAAATAAGTAGTGTTCTCATTTCAGTATGAGGACACTCCAGCTCAGAGAAAAAAGTTACCTGCTCTAAGTCACAGAGAACCTACTTGTTAATCACTTCTTGCACCACCCAGCACCAGTGAGAACAGAGCACTAAGTGGTCTCACCCAGCTTAGTTTTCCTCCCAATAAAGTGTTTTGGAAATTTGTAGAATTTGTCTTCCAGTTTAGCCATGTACATGTTGACATACATATCGAGTTATATCCTTTATATTTCTCTTTCATATGACAGGTGGTATTTCACATTTATTTTTTATTATCTGTATAGTTTGATTGCCTTATCTGTGAATTTCATTTCAGAATAGGAAAGGGACATCTCAAAGTATGTGATTATATGAAGGGAGGCTCTGAGTCTGAGGAACCTGAGAACCACTGCACTAACTAGTTACTCCCAGGTTCATGGAGAGTTGACTAAGTTTTGCAAGCAGTTTCTTTACCGACTGAGCCACCAGGGAAACCCAAAATTGTTGTTAAGGGACTGCTAACGGCAAATAGTGAGAGCTTAGAAAGAAGAGAGGAGAGCTGGAGGAGAAAAGCTCCATCATTTTAAGAGAATTCATAAATAATCATAAACAGAATGTTGGTAGAAATATAGACTGTAATGGCCATTCTGATGAGGTCTCAGATGAGAATGAGGAACTTGTTATTGGACAATGGAGAAATGGTGGTCCCTATTACAAAGGAGTAGAGAACTAGGCGGCGTTGTATTCATGTTCTAACATTTTGTGGACGGTGAAACTTGTGATAAAATTAGATATTTAACTGAGGAGGTTTCTAACCAGTGTTGAAGGAGTGGCTTAATTCCTTCTGACTGTGTATAGCAAAATGTGAAAGGAGAGAAATGAATTGAAGAAGGGTTAAGCAAAAAAGAACCAGAAGTTAAAAGTATTTGGAAAATTCTCAGCCTATCCAGGTTGCAAAAATGAGAAAGCACCTTCAGAAGAAAACACCAAGAGTGTAGCTCACCAACCATTTAATAAGGACATTAGTGTGGACCTGAGCCGAGGACCTAATCAGCATCTCGGCAGAAGCTAGGAAGAGATGGAAGTATACCATCAAAAACACTGCCAGGTGGGACCAAAGGGCCAGGTGTGAGACTCAAGGAAGCAAGGGGAATGCAAAGAAGGAAGGCTTTAAACGTGTTACTCTTCAAGAATGGACAAGTATCCCAAAGGTGACTCAGGGTCATCAGCGCTGCTGCTGCCACAGGTTCAGAGTGCACAGGCCTGAAGGGCAGGGTGCCTCCACCTTGGTTTCGCAGGATGGGACTTCTGCCCTGCAGAGCCGCATGGGCAGGACTGCCAAGCGAAAGGCATGTCTGTGGAAGTGATGGCACACCCCTGAGGGTCCAGAGGGCAGAGCCTGGGGCCAGAGATATTCTTATTCTCTGGCCTGAAAATCTAATGGTATTTGCCTTGCCTAGATTTTGAACTTCCTTGGGACCTGTCACCCTTTTCTTCTGATTTCTTCCTTTTGTAATGAGAATATCTATCTTACGCCTATTTTACTGTTGTAGTTTGGAAGTGTGAAACTTAACAGGTTTCACAGGTTCACAGTGGGAGAGGAATTTTGTCTCAAGATGAATTGTACCTCAAGTCTCACCCAAATCTGATTTAGATGCAGTTTTACACTCTATGTTGAAATGGGTTAAGACTTCTGTGGCTATTGGGATGGAATGAATGTGTTGGGTTTTTGTGTGTGTTTTTTTTTTTAATTTACATAAAAAGAGGATATGAATTGGGGGGGCAGGGGCAGAATTTAGTATGGAGTAAATGTTTGTGTCCTTCCAAAATTCGTATGTCATAGCCCTGTGTTGATATTAAGGAGTGGGGCCTTTGTGAGGTAGGTGATTCATGAGGGTGGAGCCCCTATGATGGGATTAGTGCCCTTTAAATCCAGGAAGAGGAAGAAAGACCAGAGCTTTCTCTCTCTTGGCCATGTGAGGGTACAGAAAGAAGGTAGTCCTTTGCAAGCCAGGAGAAGGGCCCTCAACAAAAACCTGACCATGCTGGCATCCAGATCTTAGACTTCCTACCCTCTAGAACTGTGAGAAATAAATGTCTGTTGTTTAAGCCTACCAATCTGTGGTATTTTGTAGCAACTAGAGCTAAGTTTGCAAGTATTTTTTTTCCATTTCCATAGGTTGCCTTTTCACTCTATTCATAGTGTGTCCTCTGATGCACAAAAGTATTTGCATTTGATGTCCTATTTGTCTGTTTTTATTTTTGTAGACTTTACTCTTGGTGTTATATCTAAGACGTAATTGCCAAGTCCAGTGTCTTGAAGCTTTCCCCCTGTCATCTTCTTGGAACGTTATGGGTTTCACATTTGGGTCTTTAATTCATTTTGAGTTAATTTTTGAATGTGGTGTACAAGATAAGAGTTTAACTTCATTTAAAAAAAAAAAAATTTTTTTTTTGGCATGTGGATATGCAGTTTCCCAATGCTGTTTGTTGAAGATACTGCCCTTTCCTTGTTGACTGGTCTTGGCATCATTGTCAAAGATCATTTGACCATACACATGACAGTTTGTTTCTGGGCTCTCTGTTTTGTTCCATTGGTGTATTTGTCTTTATGCCATTATCACACTGATTACTATGGCTTTGTAATGTGTTTTGAAATCAGGATATTTGAGTCTTCCAACTTTGTTCTTTGCAAAATTATTTTTCTGTTTTGGATTCCTTGAGATTCCATAGGAATTTTAGAATGAATTTTTCTGAAGAGAAAAAAAAGTGCCATTGAGATTTTGATAGAGATGACATTTGGTCTGTAGATTGCTTTGGGTTTTACGGACATCTCAACACTATTGAGCCTTCTAACTATGAACACAGGGTATCTTTCCATTTATTCATGTCCTCTTTAATTTCTTTTAGCAACATTTCATGGTTTTAATATACAAATCTTTGTTCTCTTTGGTTAGATTTATTCCTGATTATTTTATTCTTTTTAAAAGTACATGGAACAGATATTGTTTCAGTTAGTGTATAGAAATGCAGCTGATCTTTGTGCATTGATTGCATGTCATGTATTTTTTACTGAATTTGTTTGCTCTAATAGTTTTTTTTAAAAAATCTTTAGGGTTTTCTACATGTAAGATCCTGTCATCTGTGAACAAAGATAGTTTTACTTATTTATCCCCAATTTCTTATTTCTTTTTTCAATTTTTTTCTTCAATCTTTTTTCTTATTTCTTATTTCAATTTTCTTATTTCTTTTTCATGCCCAGTTGCTTTGCCTATGACTTCTAGTACTGTGTCCAATACTATGAATAGGTGTGGTGAGAGTGGGCATTCTAACCTTTTTCGTAATTAGAAGAGAGCTTTTAGCCTTTCACCACTGAGTATAATATTAGCTCTGAGGTTTTCACACGTGGCTTTTATTATGTTGAAGCAGTTTCTTTCTGTCCCTAGTTTGTTGAGTCTTTTTATCATGAAAGTGTATTCAATCTTACCAAGTGTTTTTTTCCTGCATCAATTGAGGTGATCATGTGTTCATTTTAACTTTAAAAAATAATTTTATTGAAGTATATGCAGAGAAGTACGTACATAGTATACAGCTAAATTTATAATACACTGAAAGTAAAGTAGCTCAGTCGTCTCCGACTCTTTGTGACCCCATCGACTGTAGCCTGCCAGGCTCCTCTGTGCATGGGCATTCTCCAGGTAAGAATACTGGAGTGGGTTCCCATTTCCTTCTCCAGAGGATCTTCTCCACCCAGGGACTGAACCCAGGTCTCCCACATTGTAGGCAGATTCTTTACCCTCTGAGCCACCAGGGAAGCCTATAACACACTAGTAATTACCATGTAACAGCCTCCCAGGTCAAGATGTAGAATAGTAGCAGCACCCCCAAAACTGCCTTCATGCCCCTCCCGGTCCCCATCCTTTCTTCCTTTCCAAAGGCAATCACTACCTGATTTTTAATACCAGACAAATTTAATTGGTTTTTAAACTTTCTATAAATTTTTCGGTATGTACTCTTCTGTGTCTATTTTTTACTCACATTGTATTTGTAAAATTCATTTTTGTTGTTCTCTATCACTAGTCCATTAATTTTTATTGCTGTATAGTAGTCAGTTGGATGAATCAGATACAGTGTTCCATTTACTGTTAAGGGACATTTAGATTACTTATAGTTTGGGGCTGTTAAAGATGAATGCTGCTGTATACCTTCATGTACTTTTCTTTTGATGCACATGTGCATGCATTTCTTTTTGGTGTATGCTGCTGCTGCTGCTAAGTCGCTTCGGTCGTGTCCGACTCTGCGCGACCCCATAGATGGCAAGCCACCAGGCTCCCCCATCCCTGGGATTCTCCAGGCAAGAATACTGGAGTGGGTTGCCATTTCCTTCTCCAGTTTTTGGTGTATACTAGGAGTCTAATAGCTGAATCATAGCCAGGTCATAGAATATTCATATATGTTCAATTTTGGTAGATAATATCAAACTGGTTTCCAAAGTGATTTTTATGAGTTTTCATTCACCTTGCTTATGATTGTGTCAGTTGCTCTGTTCAGTTCAGTTCAGTCACTCAGTCATGTCCGCCTCTTTTGCGACCCCATGAATCAGCTTCACTAATACTTGTATCATCAGTCTTTTCCGTTTTTATCATCCTAGTATGTGGTAGCATTTCATTGTGATTTTAATTAACTTTTTCCCAGTAATGAACTTCTCATATGTTTATTGGTCTCTTGAATTTCCATTTTTGTGAAGAGTGTATTTAGGTCTCATCTCATATTTCTTTTTTTTAAAAACTCAATTTGTTAGGAGGCCTGAATTTGCTAAATATGTGCTCTTTTACAGTTATATATGTTGTAAATATCTTTCATTCTGTGGCTTGCCTTCTCATTCTCTTAAAGATTTTTTTAAATGAATCATAGCTATTCATTTTAATTAAGTTCAGTATGTCATTCTTTTACTTTATGATTTAAGAAACATAATTTATACCCTGTTTAAAAAACCTTTCTCTGTCTCACAGTTATGAGATTTTCTTTTGTGTTATCTTTAGGAGGTTTTTTGTCTTACCTTTTGCATTCAGATATGCAATCTATCTGGCATCAATTTTTTAAGCATTGTTTAATTTGACATTAGTTAGAAAAAAAATTTGCAATAGTACAAAGATATCCAGCTATTCTTCACACAGACTTGCTAGACATTAATATTTTATTGTATTACTATCACATAGATGGTCAAATATTGATATATAGATATAGAGAGTAAAACGTTGGAGCCATCTTGTACTTGGGTACAAAAATGATTGTTAAAAATTCAGGCATTTTCAGGTCAGTTTTTAAACCATGATGGCTTGAAATGGACCATGGGGGAATGTGTATTCATTCCATAGAAATTAGCAAGTGCGACAAATCATTTCTTTTTTTTTCACATATCAAATATATTAAAAAAAACAGTGAAAATAGATGCATAATTTAAAACAAGTGGGTATTTGTGGCCACGAGATTAGATGAGAACATAGGAACTGAGTAGTAGCAAAATTAAAAGAAATTGATTGAAAGAAGCTGACAGTGTTCTCTGGGCAGGAATGAAAGGAACTTTTAGGTTTCCAAATGCAACATTTTAGTTGCGTGACTGAAGTTTCTAATTTGCAAGCTGAAGTAAAACCACCTGCTTTGCATGTAGTGTGAATATGGCTATACAAGAAAGCAATCCAGGAAAACTGCAGGGGTGAGGGCTGGATACTGGCCATGGAGCTGAGGTCTCACATGCCAGGCAGCGCAGCCAGAATGAATACATAAAAACAAAATTCCATCTTAAAAAGCTAACCATTTTGACCCTACTGAATTGTAGACTACTGCAAACATCCAGAAATGTTTGTTTTACCTTTCAGTATAGATTTGATAGACTTTATGATTGACCTCAGTTGTACTTATTTTGACATATGATTTGCTGACATTGGTTGATGTTATATATGGTAGATTGATACTACCTCAAATCTTTTACTTTTTATAAAATATATAACAAGTGATACTGTGTATACAGTTAAAGTGTTCTAAATGTATGAGCTTTTATCACTGAAATGATTTGGCTTACTGTAAGGTTCTTAGGAAGAAATAATAAAACCAGAATGATAGAAGACCAAAGTCAGAACTTAACCCTTAAAACTTGAAGTTTCTTTTTCTAATCCTGAGGAAATTTTTCTACCATTTTGCTCTGTCTGAGGAATCAATAAAAGATTGTAGTTCTTGTGTAGTTCCTAGAGACTGATAGGGTGATGAGAGTTAATTGTTTCTTCATAAACACCTTCTCAGCTCAAATTAAAAAGAATCAGTGATAGAGTTGCCTCACTCAGTCATGCATTTTAATTCTTATTCCAGGGTTTAGCTAAAGTAGTGGTAGTTAAACAAATGGTATGTAGAGATGGAAGGAATAGAGAGACAGACAGACAGACATGGAATTTAAATAGAAGCTCCTGATAACGTATCTTGATTTGCTGTCTACATTAACAGACAGTTGGTAAACAAGAAATGTGTTTCCTTAAATGATCTGTTGACAGAAGAGTCAGCAGAATATATAAGATTTCCTTTGACAAGAATATCTCTTTATCTTGAATGCATTGTATTTTAGTGTATTTTTAAGGATGTACATACAAATGGCTATATATTTTTGTTTTTCAGAGTTGGAGGGTTA
Source organism: Cervus elaphus (assembly GCF_910594005.1). NCBI lineage: Eukaryota > Metazoa > Chordata > Mammalia > Artiodactyla > Cervidae > Cervus > Cervus elaphus. The sequence goes on from NC_057844.1 coordinate 19,504,552, forward strand.
TCCGGTATATTAATGTCTTATTGATAATGGCAGAACATCCACCACTACTGGATACAACTCAGATTTTAAGTAGTGATATTTCTCTTCTGTCTGCCCCTATTGTAAGTGCAGATGGAACACAACAGGTAAGGAAACTGAAATGTTTATTTTCTGATATCTAGTACACATGTATTTTCTTTCAGAAGAATGCAAAATTTAGAACAGTATGAGGCATCACAGCAGTGGGTTCCTGTTAATATTTTAAAATCCAGTTCACACTGTTGTTCTGGTTTCATAGGAAAATGAAATGAGACTGTTTTTGAAGCTGCTTCTAAAATGTCTCACTAATTAATGGTTAAATTTCTTGTGTTTCTGTTTAGTTGCCACTGAACTTGTTTTTATTTTACTTTAGGCAAGCAGTACTCTAGTCCCTGAACGTTTTTTAACTAAGTTTAACCTTGTGCCTTAATGATTATTATAGATCATTACTTCAAGTCATTATGAAATCATGATTTAATTATATGATTAAATGACTGCCTGCATTATATTATAATAAAATGTTTTCTTACCAAAATTCCCTTCCCTCCTAAAAGCAAACACACAATTCCCGGTGTGTTTTTCTCCCAGGGCTTTATTAATAAAGTTCTGTTATTTTGTTGATGCCTCATTCCCTCAGAAATCCTAAAGGGATGAGAATGATGGGCTTTCGTAGTTACCTGTGATGTGCCAAGCTGTGTACTTAATTCTCACAGCTACTTTGTATGGTCCAGATTTTAATGTTGTGAGTAAGGAAACAAAGATTAAGGACATAGAAAATGAGGGAAGAGAAGGAACAATTTGAGTTCTCACTATGGGAAAAAACATGTCCTAAGAACTTTATGATCTTATTTAATTCTTTCAGCAATCCTGTCCCTATTGCAGATGAAACAAAATGAGTTTCAGAAAGGCTCAAGATCACACAAAGCTTTTTTGCTTCATTATTCATATTGCTTCCTTGGGAAACTAAGAGAAATACAATCGTATTTTGTTATTTTATAAACTTAGTGTCTGCAGTGGGCAATTATTTGCTTACCAGATGACAGACTACTCTGTTCACTTTGCTGTTGAAAAATCGAGTGATGACTTGTGTTCTACATTTTTCTGTTTTAAATAAACGTGGTATGAAAAGTATACACTGGTTTTTATTTTCACATGTGCTCTGATAGCTTTTAGCAGCAACTTCATTTCACTAAAGTTGCTTTTTATGATAAAATTCAGGTCGGTTAAACAGGTTTTTTTCTCCCTTAAAAATAATATGTGACAGATACTCGTTTACTTTAAGGCTCTGGGAGTGCCTTTTATCATTGTTGCCTCAGGCAAATCACTGGCTTCGAGTTGTTTATAGTGTAATACAAGAAAGAATCTCTGAAGCAGTAAATTACAGTATACTGATGTAGTTCCTATAGTGTATAGTCTGTTAAAGGGAAGACAATAGGCTGAAACAAGACCAGAATGCCCTCTTAAGACTTATTTCTCTCTTTTCTTTCAAAAGGAGATTCTTTTGGCAGAATTTTTCTTGAGATCTTAAGAGCACCATGACTAGCATATAGTAGTGATTGTGTAGATGGATACAGAGAAAGGAGCTGGGAATAGAAGAGCATACTAGAGCAAAATTTGAAGGATCAGGTGGAGTCAGTAGTTCTAGAAGACAGGTTTTTAGGTAGGTTTTGAAAAGTCAGGTGTCAAGAGATGGAATAAAGCCTTAAATTCTAACTATTTAGGGGAGAGACATCAGTGAGTGGAATGAGCATAGGATTGGTCGATAGATTTGATTTGGGTGACTTAAGACAAATTATTTAACTTCTCTCTGAGATAGAGGTTACAGTAGGTATAGCTTTGAGGGTGAAATGAGCTTCAGTAAATATTTACTGAATTTGAATTGAAGCCCTCAATGAATGCTTAAAAGACTGAGGAAACTGTAGGTATGTCAGTCAGGACTTAAGTCAACCGATGTAGTTATAGTAAGCTGAGAAATAATTATGACTGATACTGAGTATAAGTGTAAGAGAACGGACCAATAACTATGGTAGACTGTAAGGAACTGAACAAAAGTAGGTAACAATTGACAACACACATCTCTTTGTCTTAACTCAGGAACTTACTGCTGTGCCAAGCATGGCCAAATTAGAGCTTGCCTGTGGTGATATGACACCACCTGGTTGGTGCCCAGAGTAAAGAAGCAGGCTGGAAACAGTGCCTAACAGAAGGAAGTCTCATGTACATGCATGATGTTAACAATTTAGGATAACAGATAGGTTGTCCTTTGTCTTTACTCTCTTGGGAATATCATTCTGTTTCTTCTTGGGAATATGAGATGATTTCTGTTCTACCTCTTGAGATCAAATTAATTTTCTTATGGTTGACCATCCAGATTATCTAAAATACTCATCAATATTTTCTCATTTTTTATAGCAAACATATTTTACACAATGTCACATACATAGTGGGTCTTTTGGCTCATGAATTACCCTGGAAGGAATCACTCCTGACATCCATACTGCTAGTGTTGCTTTTAGGGAAGCCATGATAGACATTTATGTTTCATTTTGACTGGCAGCACCTGAACTGTTTTTTGTGTTTGAAAATTTTCATTCTTTTTTTTTTTTTTTAATTTCTGGAGTGTTTTAGGTTTACAGAAAAATTTAGCTGAGAGGTTTTCTCATTTACATCTTACACACAGTTTCCCCTATTATTAACATCTTATAGGTAGCATTTGTTGGAGTTAATAAACCAATGTGCTTAATTGCTCGGTCGTGTCCGACTCTTTGTGACCCCATGGACTATAGCTGGCCAGGCTCCTCTGTCCACAGGGATTCTCCAGGCCAGAATACTGGAGTGGGTAGCCTTTCCTTTCTCCAGAGTATCTTCTCAACCCAGGGATCGAACCCAGGTCTCCCACGTAGCAGGCAAATTCTTTACCATCTGAGCCACCAGGGAAGCCCAATAAATAAACCAATAATAACCAATATTGATACATTATTAAGTTCCACAGTTTACATTAGGGTTCATTGTACAATTCTGTGGGTTTTGAGAAATGTGTAATACTATGTATCATCATTATAGTATTATACAGAACAGTTTAACTTCCTTAAAACTCCCCATTTGTGCTCCATTATTCCTCCCTCACTCCCCACCACCTGAAACTTTGGCATATAGCTGTAGTTTTACTGTCACTATAGTTTTTATCTTTTTCCGAAGTATCTTATAGTTTGAATCATACAGCATGTAGCCTTTTCAGATCAACTTCTTTCACTTAGCAATATGATCTGGAAAATTTCTCTTTGTGGCTGTTTCAGTAGCTCATTTCTTTTTATTATTGTATGAATGATACTGTTGTATCATTCATTCATTGTATGATTGTATTGTATGAATAATACATTATATGAATGATACTTCATTGTATGAATGTACTAATTTATTCATTTACCTATTAAAGGACAGCTTGGTTGTTTATAGTTTCTGGCAATTATAAGTAAAAATGCTTTAAACATTTATGTGTAGGTTTTTGGATAGACATAAGTTTTCAACTAGTTGGATGAATATCTAGGAACATCATTGCTCGATCTGTGTTCAGCTTTATAAGAAACTAACAAGCTGTTTTCCAGAGTGGCTGTGTCGTTTCACATCTTCAGGCATGTACTTGATCTGAGATTGTACCCTTTCTTGGTAAAGCCCTTATGAGTGCTCCTCCTACCCTGTTAGAACCCCCACGTCTGCTTTAGGAAATTTGAGCTTTAAAGTATGTGAAATGCTCTCAGTTCTTGTCACTATTGGTACCAACAAAAGGAAAGTTCAGATATCTTGGGTTCTTGTGTAGTTCAGCACTTTCCTATTTTAACTTTACCTTCTCTAATTTCTATTCACTTACCTTCCAAAAACATGGAGTGCATGTAAACTTTTGGTAATCTGATAACATGGACCACAGCCTTGTCTAACTCAATGAAACTTAGCCATGCCATGTGGGGCCACCCAAGACGGCTGGGTCATGGTGGAGAGGTCTGACAGAATGTGATCCACTGGAGAAGGGAATGGCAAACCACTTCAGTATTCTTGCCTTGAGAACCCCATGAACAGCATGAAAAGGCAAAATGATAAGATACTGAAAGATGAACTCCCCAGGTCGGCAGGTACCCAATATGCTACTGGAGATCAATGGAGAAATAACTCCAGAAAGAATGATGGGATGGAGCCAAAGCAAAAACAACACCCAGTTGTGAATGGGACTGGTGACAGAAGCAAGGTCCGATGCTGTAAAGAGCACTATTGCATGGGAACCTGGAATGTTAGGTCCATGGATCAAGGCAAACTGGAAGTGGTCAAATAGGTGATGGCAAGAGTGAATGTCAACATTCTAGGAATCAGCGAACTAAGATGGTCTGGAATGGGTGAATTTAACTCCGAGGACCATTATATCTACCACTGTGCGCAGGAATCCCTTAGAAGAAATGGAGTAGCCATCATAGTCAACAACAGAGTCCGAAATGCAGTACTTGGATGCAATGAACTAACACCCAAAAAAGATGTCCTTTTCATTATAGGGGACTGGAATGCAAAAGTAGGAAGTCAAGAAACATCTGGAGTAACAGGCAAGTTCGGCCTTGGAGTACAGAATGAAGCAGGGCAAAGGAGTTTTGCCAAGAGAACGCACTGGTCATAGCAAACACCCTCTTCCAACAACACAAGAGAAGACTCTACACAAGGATATCACCAGATGGTCAACACCGAAATCAGATTGATTGTATTTTTTGCAGCCAAAGATGGAAAAGCTCCATACAGTCTGCAAAAACAAGACCAGGAGCTGACTGTGGCTCAGATCGTGAACTCCTTATTGCCAAATTCAAACTTAAGTTGAAGAAAGTGGGGAAAACCACTAGACCATTCAGGTATGACCTAAATCAAATCCCTTATGACTATACAGTGGAAGTGAGAAATAGATTTAAGGGACTAGATCTGATAGACAGAGTGCCTGATGAACTATGAATGGAGGTTTGTGACATTGTACAGGAGACAGGAATCAAGACCATCCCCAAGAAAAAGAAATGCAAAAAAGCAAAATGGCTATCTGAGGAGGCCTTACAAATAGCTGTGAAAAGAAGAGAAGTGAAAAGCAAAGCAGAAAAGGAAAGATATACCCATTTGAATGCAGAGTTCCAAAGAATAGCAGGGAGATAAGAAAGCCTTCTTCAGTGATCAATGCAAAGAAATAGAGGAAAACAACAGAATGGGAAAGACTAAAGATCTCTTCAAGAAAATTAGAGATACCAAGGGAACATTTCATGCAAAGATGGCACAATAAAAGACAGAAATGATATAGACCTAACAGAAGCAGAAGATATTAAGAAGAGGTGGCAAGAATACACAGAAGAACTACAAAAAAGATCTTTACGACCCAGATAATCACGATAGTGTGATCACTCACCTAGAGCCAGACATCCTGGAATGTGAAGTCAAGTGGGCCTTAGGAAGCATCACTACAAACAAAGCTAGTGGAGGTGATGGAATTCCAGTTGAGCTATTTCAAATCCTGAAAGATGATGCTGTGAGAGTGCTGCACTCAATATGACAGCAAATTTGAAAAACTCAGCAGTGGTGACAGGACTGGAAAAGCTCAGTTTTCATTCCAATCCCTAAGAAAGGCAATGCCAAAGAATGCTCAAACTACCGCACAATTACACTCATTTCACATGCTAGTAAAGTAATGCTCAAAATTCTCCAAGCCAGGCTTCAACAGTACATGAACTGTGAAATTCCAGATGTTCAAGCTGGATTTAGAAAAGGCAGAGGAACCAGAGATCAAATTGCCAACATCTGTTGGATCATCGAAAAAGCAAGAGAGTTCCAGAAAAACATCTATTTCTGCTTTATTGACTATGCCAAAGCCTTTGACTGTGTGGATCACAACAAACTGTGGAAAATTCTTCAAGAGATGGGAATACCAGACCACCTGACCTGGCTCTTGAGAAATCTGTGTGCAGGTCAGGAAGCAACAGTTTGAACTGGACATGGAACAACAGACTGGTTCCAAATAGGAAAAGGAGTACATCAAGGCTGTATATTGTTACCCTGCTTATTTAACTTCTATGCAGAGTACATCATGAGAAATGCTGGGCTGGAAGAAGCACAAGCTGGAACCAAGATTTCCAGGAGAAATATCAGTAACCTCAGATATGCAGATGACACTACCCTTATGGCAGAAAGTGAAGAAGAACCAAACAGCCTCTTGATGAAAGTGAAAGAGGAGAGTGAAAAAGTTGGCTTAAAGCTCAGCATTCAGAAAACTAAGATCATGGCATCTGGTCCCATTACTTCATGGCAAATAGATGGGGAAACAGTGGCTAACTTTATTTTTTTGGACTCCAAAATCGCTGCAGATTGTCATTGCAGCCATGAAATTAAAAGACGCTTACTCCTTGGAAGGAAAGTTATGACCAAGCTAGACAGCGTATTAAAAAGCAGAGACATTACCTTGTCCACAAGGGTCCGTCTAGTCAAGGCTATGGTTTTTCCAGTGGTCATGTATGGATGTAAGAGTCGGACTGTAAAGAAAGCTGAGCACAGAAGAACTGATGATTCTGAACTGTGGTGTTAGAGAAGACTCTTGAGAGTCCCTTGGACTGCAAGGAGATCCAACCAGTCCATCCTAAAGGAGATCAGTCCTGGGTGTTCATTGGAAGGACTGATGTTGAAGCTGAAACTCCGGTACTTTGGCCACCTGATGCGAAGAACTGACTCATTGGAAAAGACCCTGATGCTGGGAAAGATTGAGGGCAGGAGGAGAAGGGGACGACAGAGGGTGAGATGGTTGGATGGCATCACTGACTCAATGGACATGGGTTTGAGTAGACTCCGGCAGTTGGTGATGAACAGGGAGGCCTGACGTGTGTGGTTCGTGGGGTCGCAAAGAGTCAGACACGACTGAGGAACTGAACTGAACTGAAACTTTTGGTTAAGGTCTTTCAAAACTCAGTGCCTGTCTAGTGTCTTTATCAGAATCTTCTCCATTTCATTAATTTTTAATTGTTATTTTATAAATCTCCATTACTATTTTATTTCACTTGTCCCTGTAGGATTTTAATTTATGAAGATGACTTGAGTAGTGACATAGAGAGATGAAATTTATATTACTTATATTTCTTGAAAGAAGAGAGCATGCCATGCTGGGCCACAGGGGAAACACCAGATTTTGGTCAGGAAACAGCAGCAGAAATAGGCAGAAAGCCTAGACCAAAGCCATTAATTAGTGTTTTCTCAGGAAAGACACATCAGGGTAAACAGCTTAGGATTGGCTGTTCATTAATTGTGGCAGGCAAGAAATAAATATTGACAAGGATATGGAGAACAGGGAACCCTGTTCACTGTTGATAGGAATATAAATTGGTGCAGACATTATGGAAAACAATATGGAGATTCCTCAAAAAAAATTAAAAGTAGAACTATCACATGATCCTGCAATTTTACTTCTTGGTATTTATCTCAAGTAAGTGAAATCAGTGTCTCAAAGAAGATATGTGTACCCCTGTGTTGTGTTTGTTACAGCGTTATTTACAATAGCGAAGACATGGTATGGGCTCACATATATGGAATATATTTTTAAAAATTAATTTAATTGGAGGTTTATTACTTTACCATATTGTGGTTGTTTTTACCGTACATTGACATGAGTCAGGCTCGGATGTACATGTGTCCCCCATCCTGAACCTCCCTCCCCATCCCATCCCTCTGGGTTGTCCCAGTGCACCAGCTCTGAGTGCCCTGTCTCTTGCATTGAACTTGGACTGGTCATCTGTTTCACATATGGTAATATACACGTTTCAGTGCTGTTCTCTCAAACATACCCACCCTCACCTTCTCCCACAGAGTCCAAAGTCTGTTCTTTCTCTCTGTGTCTCTTGCTGTCTCTTGTATAGGGTCGTTGTTCAGTTCAGTTCAGTTCAGTTGCTCAGTTGTGTCTGACTCTTTGCAACCCCATGGACTGCAGCACACCAGACCTCCCTGCACATCACCAACTCCTGGAGTTTACCCAAACTTACGTCCATCAAGTCGGTGATGCCATGCAACCATCTCATCCTCTGTCGTCCCCTTCTCCTCCTGCCTTCAATCTTTCCCAGCATCAGGGTCTTTTCAAATGAGTCAGTTCTTCGCATCAGGTGGCCAGAGTATTGGAGTTTCAGCTTCAGCATCAGTTCTTCCAGTGAACATTCAGGACTGATTTCCTTTAGGATGGACTGGGAGGGTCATCATTACCATCTTTCTACATTCCCTATATATGCGTTAATATACTGTATTGGTGTTTTCTTTCTGACTTACTTCACACTGTATAATAGGCTCCAGTTTCATCCACCTCATTAGTACTGATACAAATGCATTCTTTCTAATAGCCGAACAATATTTATATAGAATATACTTTTAAATGAGCTCATAGATACAGAGAACAGATTGGATATTAGCAGAGGTGGGGAATTAAGGCGGTGGGCAAACAGGGTCAGAATGTACAAACTTCCAGTTATAAGATAAATAAATCTTAGGAATGTAATGTACAGCAGAATGACTGTAGTTAACAGCACCATATTTGAAAGTTGCTAAGAGAATAGATCTTAAAAGTTATCATCACAAGAAAAAACTTGTAACTGTGGTGGTGGACATTAACTAAACTTACTGTAGTAATTATCTTGTAATATATTCATATCAAATCATGCTGTACACTTAAAACTACTAATACAGTGTTCTGTCAACTATATATCAATATTAAGAAAATTTTTAAAAAATGATTCTGGCAGATTTGGGGCTATACAGGTGGTCTTTAGTTGCCTGTTACTTGGCCCTGGGATGATTTAGAGCAGCAGAAATATTGGCTTGGTGTGTAAGAGTTCAGTAAGGAGGTTAGTTGGAGCTGTAGACTTGTAATTGGTTGGTTTGCATATGAGGGGTATGCTCCTGACTGAGCCCTTTGCCACTTCTAAGAATTGGTTAGCCCTGGGATGGGCAGTCTCTTCCCTAGCCAGCTCAACCATAAATGCCAAAGCATCAAGAACACAGAAAATAAGAAAATATGATTAAAGTAATTGGTCCTATGATGAACCGATGCCAGATTGAGAATTTAAGAAAACAAGGAACATGCCCTCAGCTTACTCTTTTCAAAGCCTGTTTAAATTGTAAGCTACAACCTATATATATAGAAAAGTACATAAAACAAAGATATAATATAGCACATGATTATAAAACATAAATTCTTATAACTGCCAGCCAGACTAACTGCCAACATCCTAGAAATCCCCTGTGTATTCCTTCTACATCACAATACCCTCTATATTTGGAGGTTACCATTATCTTTTATGGGAATTACTTCCAGACTCTTCTTTATAGATTTATGTATGTGTATATCACTAAACAGTAGTAGTTTAGATTTGCCTATTCTTGATCTTTAAAGTAATCTTTACTATAACAGATCTTTTGTGTCTCGCTGGTTTTATCCAACATTGTGATTCATTTGTTGTTGTATATTGCTGAAATGTGTTCTTTTCCTTGCTGTATAGGATCCCATGTATGGATTTACCACAGTATATTCATTTCTCTCTTCTATTCTTGATGGACAGCTAGGCAGTTTCTAGTTTGATGCTGTTTTTTCCTTTCGATTTGTCAAAACCCTTTGTATATATTCTGGATATAAACCTTTTATCAGGCACCAGTGTAGTGAATGTTTTCTCTTATCCTTGTAACCACACTTTTTAGTATCTTGATGAACAATTCTTAAATTTAATGTAGTCAAATTTATCAGTTCTTTTATCTAGAGTTTGTGTTTTTTGTTTGTTTAAAAAATTCTTCCCTACACTGAGGTAATGAAAATGTTTTTCTACATTATCTTCTAAAAAGTATGGTTTTACTTTGAACATTTTATTTAAAAATCCACTGGAGTTTTCTTCTGTGAATTGTTAATTTGATTATTTTTCCATACGTATATCAAATTATCTCACACCATTATTGAAACAACTGTCATTTTCCTGTTGCTTCACAGTGGTATTTATGCCATAAATTAAGTGACCATAAATCTGGGGAATCTTTTCTAAGTTATTAATTCTGTTCTGTTGATCTGTTTTAATTATCCCTGTACCAGGAACACACCAATACTTTAAATGAAGTCTTGGAATCTGGTAGGGCAAACTGTATCGCTTTGTTGTTCTTTGAGAGTGTCTTGATGTGCTTGGCCTTCACGTTACATACAAATTTTAGAAATAGCCTCTCAGTACACACAGACACAAGCTTCTGAGATTCGGATTTGGATTACTTTGCGTCTGTAGATCAAATTAGGAGAGAATTGGCATCTTTACAGTATCAAGTTTTTCAGTCCTTAAAGTTCAAGTTGGTATATCTAAGCTATTATAAATTGTATGCATGTGTATGAAATTTCATGTTCTGTTGTTGGTAGATAGAAACACAGTTTATTTCTGTATATTGCTTTAATATCTAGCAACCTTGCAGGATAGTAATCTCTTATTATGTTTTTATTACAAGAGAGTGGTACCCCTCCCGTTTTTATCCCTTGATTCTTGGACTTGAACTGGCTATGAGTGAAACAGCAACATATATTGGAGACCAGTTTAGAGCATATGCCACCTCCTAGGAAGCCTTACTGCAGCCCTACAATGTATTGACACTTAGCTGTTTCTGTAACTTAAAACATTAAATTTTTTACATTATTTTAATGAAATATTTATAAGTATATACACACACTTAAACCTGTTGTGGAAGACAGAATCATCAAATCTAAAGGGAACAGCATCTTAGGGAAATAAAGCATAATGGTCATGGAATTTTGATGGACTCTGATCTAAAAATAACAGATACTCTATTAAATTAACTCCTGGATAGTCTACAGTTAGAATAATTGCTAATTCTCTAGTTAAGGAATTCTGTACTTAGTCAGCTCCTGTGCCCCAGAATCATGTAAGAATTGTTGACTTTTAAGAAATATAAGTTGGACTGAAGTGAGAAAGAAATAAAGAATGACTAGTAAGCAGCACTGAATAAATAAGGAAATGCATTCAACTGAAATTTATCCATGGGATACTGAAAATTCTTCAAGTGAATCTGATTATATACTTCTGTAATAAGAGACACTAAATGAAAAGGAGGCTTTTTACAAAGATGACTTTTCCCATGATCTTTTGTATGTTCTTACGTTAGCTTAATACAAAGCGAGATTTTTTTTTGTCAAAAATTATACAGATGTTTGTAGAACTGGAAGTTGAATTCTGCTTTTTCAGTTCTCATAATGTTTCCCTTTCAATAATAAACTTATGGTTGTTTTATATTCAAGTACTGTTGTATATCTACTTACCGCCAGCTAGAACGCCCAGGATTCAAATTCCTGAAATGCATTTATGTGATATTTCAAAAAAGAACATTTTGAAAATCAGACAAATATGCACACGTATATAAACACATGACAGAAAATTATACAAGAAATTATAAGCAGGGATTGACCCCAGAAAAAGAGTTTACATTTTATACAACCTTTTGTACTGTTTGAGTATTTTTTAATCTTGTGAATTTATTACTTTTTAAACTTAAAAAGTTTAACAATTTAAAAAAGGAAAAAAAAACCACTCAGTTCCAAGTGTACATACACATATATCACAGGAAGAAAAGCTCTATACACATATATATCCATTTATTAACAGTGGTTCTTCTTAGGAAAGAGGAGTTGGTTGGCAAAAGGTTAAAATTTTGCTTTTTCTGAACTGTTTTAAGAAGTGCACAAATCATTTCTGTACAGGCCAATTAAAAAAACTAAAAGGAGTATAACCCCTGTAACCATCCTCGGGTCAAGAAATAGAACTTAACCAGCACCCCCAAGCGACTTCTTGGGAAGGATTAGAAAGGTAATCCCAAGAAGTCTCTTGCATTATTTTGGTCAACATTATACATATGACATTCATTCCTGTTACCATTCATAGCATAACATAGTATTTGCTGTATAATATTCCATCCTATAAACATGGCTCAATTGCTTCAATTTATTGTTAATGGACAATTGGGTTGTTTCTGGTTTTTGCTTACCACAAGTGATTCTTCAAGAACATTCCTATACACATCTTTTGCACATGTGTATGCTTTTCTTTTGGGTATATACCTAGTAATGGAGTGCATGGGTCATAGGGAATATATTAATATATGTTCAAGTAATAACTGCTATTATTTTTGTTTATTTCTACTTATACATCCCCAATACCTCAAATACAATTGAACTCTTCTCATATTCCCTCACACACCAAGCTTTTATTACTGCTTCAGTTTTTCCTTATTGTTGAGGACTGTTATTTTCCCCAAATAGCTGCTGCTTCCCTCTAGGGTAAGATTATTTTTTCCTATCCTACTATTGGCAAAAAGAAAAAAAGGTTTCCAAAGAGGCAGCACCAGTAACACAGGCAGTATGTTTTTGGCTATTGCTCTGCGGTCAAATCAACATTTGGAATTGTCTGTTTCATTTTATCTATTAATTCGATAGATATATATACTATTTGAATTTGCCTCCTGTGTGAACAAAAATAGATATGCCTCCACTTGGGGAATATCTGAATAAAATACCTATTATTAGTAAACATCAATTCCAGTGTCTCATAAGTATCTGTAAACATAAAATTGACCACTTATGGGTCTGTGTACCTATGTAATATGCTTCCCTAGTGGCTCAGTCAGTAAAGAATCTGCCTGAAGTGCAGGAGACCCAGGTTTGATCCCTGAGTCGGGAAGATCCCCTGGAAAAGGGCATGGCAACCCACTCTAGTATTCTTGCCTGGAGAATCCCATGGACAGAGGAGCCTGGTGGGCTATAGTCCATGCGGTCACAAAGAGTCGGACACTACTGAGCGACTTAACACATGCCTATGTAATATAAAAACTGATGTTTTAAAACTAAAACGGTTGGTAAACCTAACTGGCACATTAATGAGTGCTTAGTGTGTAAGGGAAGAATTTCATGTTAGCTGCAAAGTTGGCAACGAAGTGCCTGTATGTAACAAAGTGCCCTGTCTTCTCGGGGATGGTTCATTGGACTAATCAAGCATTTTGGGAGAAAAAGGAGTTTGGTACTGTTTTGAAGAAGGGAAATGCTAATTAAAACCTTAGTGATAATGTAAATATTAAGAAACCTGAAATATAATAAGTCTGTGGAACAGTGGAATCCCTCGTATGCTGCTGGTGCAACTATTTTTCGAAGTGGTCTGGCAGTATTTAATAAAGCTGAAAAAGTGCAGACCTAAAATCTAATAGAACATTCTTCTAGGTTGTTATCCTACAGAAAATGTTATACATGCATATAAGGGCACATGTGCATGTCTGTTCATTGCTTTGTAATAACAAGAAAACAAGAAGTAATATAAGTATCTAACAGTAGGGAAATGAATAGAATTTGGAGAATTCATATGATAGAGTGCCTGTGTGCGTGCTGTCACTTCAGTCATGTCTGACTGTTTGATACCATGGACTATAGCCCACCAGGCTCCTCTGTCCATGGGTTTCTCCAGGCAAGATACTGGATTGGGTTGCCGTGCCCTCCTGCAAGGGATCTTCCCCACCCAGGGGTCAAACATGTGTCTCTTACGTCTCCCGCGTTGGCATGCGGGTTCTTTACCATTAGTGCCACCTGAGAAGCCCTCAGGTGATGGAATGCTAGAATGTGATTACCAGTATTCCACCATGAATCTATACTGTGGGTAAGTCTTAAAAAGGAAAGGGTGCATAAAACAGCAAGTTAGAAAGGGGTATTACATATGATCATTATATTAATATAATGATGCCACTGACGTAAACTGGGGAAAAAAGCCTTACAAATCAATAGTTACGTATCAGTACTAATATTGGATATATACAAACATGAATATTGAACAAAAATGAAAAAGATAACACTGCAAGTTTAGGAAAAAATGAACTATAAACATATTTCTTTTTTCAAAAGAGCTTCTGATGCAACATTGTAAATCTGTCAGATCTTGTATTCAGAATATGTACAGAACTCTTAGAACTCAGCAATGAAAAGACAGTTAACCCAATTAAAAACTGGGCAAAGGCTTTGAATACTCATTTCTTCAAAGAAGGTATGTACAGGACCAATAAGTACATTAAAAGTTGTTCAATATCATTAATGTTTCAGTTCAGTTCAGTCGCTCAGTCGTGTCCGGCTCTTGGCGACCCTATGGACTGCAGCACGCCAGGCCTCCCTGTCCATCACCAACTCCCGGAGTTTACTCAAACTCATGTCCATTGAGTCAGTGATGCCATCCAACCATCTCATCCTCTATCATCCCCTTCTCCCACCTTCAGTCTCTTCAAGCATCAGGGTCTTTTCAAAACAGTCAGTTCTTCGCATCAGGTGGCCAATGTATTGGAGTTTCAGCTTCAGCATCAGTCTTTCCAATGAATATTCAGGACTGGTTTCTTTTAGGATGGACTGGTTGGATCTCCTTGCAGTCCAAGGGACTCTCAAGAGTCTTCTCCAACACCACAGTACAAAAACATCAATTCTTCTGTGCTCAGCTTTCTTTATAGTCCAACTCCCACATCCAAACATGACTACTAGAAAAGTGATAGCTTTGATTAGACGGAACTTTGTTGGCATTAATGTTCAGTTAATTTAATTAATGTTGGTATTAATGTTTAGAAAAATGCAAATGAAACCACTTCATACCCAGTAAAATGGCTAGAATCAAAAAGTCAAATAGTAACAAGTGTTAACAAAAACATGGGAAAATTGGAACATTCATTCGCTACTGGTGAGAATGTAAACTGGTGTATCCACTTTGAAAATAATCTGGCAATTCCCCAAACAATCAAACATGCAGTTATGATGTGACCCAGCAGTTCTTCTCCTAGGTATTTACTCAAGAGAAATGAAAACATATATCCGTATAAAAATTTGTACAGCTTTTTTATTAATATCTCAAAGGTGGTAACAATCCAAATGTCCACCAACAAATGAATAAACAAAATGTGATACAGTGAAATGTTATTCTGCCATAAACTATAATGAAGTATTCCACAGTCTAGATAAAAGATTAAATGCAATACAAAAAGAATCCTAATTAAAGGAAATGTTAATTGTTTTTGAGGGTCTGCTATATATCAGGCACTGTGCTGGCATTTTGCATATAGTGTTTCTGTTAATCCTTCAAAAACACTACATTTTAGAAAAGAGGACACTAAAGTTCATGGAGTTTAAATAATTTGTCTAAAGACCACATTTATTAAGCAATAGAGCAGAATTTCAGTATAGAATTGTCTGATTCCAAATTCATATTTTTTCTATTACAGTGCTTTTATTTCTAAAAAAGCAGTTGTGAAGACAGATGACCCTAATAGAAAGTATTTTCTGTTTATCACATATTATATTGCATACCTTGTATTCTAGCTTAGCATTGTAATTGGCTGTAACTAATTTCCCTTAATGATTCATCTGTATATCCTCAGCTCTGCAAAATGTGCCTGATGTTTAGTATTTGCTCATTAATTACTTGTCAGTTAAAAGAGTGGATGGTTAACAGATCTCAATTGTTTGTCTATATGCTGGTATTCTTACCTGAGTTTGAAAATGATTTTCCTTCATAGGAGTAAGAATTAAACTCAAATTCATTAGTTTGATAGCTGCCCTTTTATTTACAGTTATTAATCTCTGTGTAGACTTCAGCTGAAATATGTTACATCAGCCAGCCCACCGAGAGATTGAAGTGAAGGATTCAGTGAAGAACAGATCGTGATTCAAAGTTCTTAGTAGTGACGTCAGCTTAATAACATTTTGATGTTTAAATAATTCATACTTGTTTGTGAAATCAGTTTCCTGGCTTAATTTCTTAGGAAAATCATATAATGAGTTCAAATTTAGACATAATAAGATTGGGTATCTGCAGTTTATCAAGGTAAATAATCTAGAAATTAGTTGGAAATACAGTTTTGGAGTTTGGGGAATCTAGAGCTATACTCAGTAGCCATTAACTACATGTGGCTATTTAATTAAAATTAAGAAGATTAAAGAAGATGAGTTCTTGATTCTCACTGGTCACATTCCAAATGCTCAGTAACACTTGTGTACATTTTCAGGCCATGTATAGCCAAATATAGCTAGAGGCTATTATCCGACAGCACCATTATAGAATACTTTCATCATCACAGAAAGTTTTATCAGCTAGCCCTGTTCTCAAAGCCAGAAGAAAAGATTTAGGAGCTATTTAGAGACTGAACAGTAGTTAATTCAGCAAACATTTGTTCATCTTCTGTAGTCTCTGCATATATAAATAAATAAACTGAAGTAAAGGGCTCATGTATGTTGTAGCAGAGTTGATAACATGCAAACAAGTGAATACAGTCTTGTACCAAGTATTTTAATAAATATACAAAGTACTGTGTCTCAGATACAGGAATTACCTAACTCTGCTTTAGGGTGCCAACATGTTGAAGGATGAGTAGTATTTCCTGAAGAAGGAAATAGTTCCTCATAGGAAAATGTCAGCAGAAGTCAAGTGTGAATCAGATTGTGCTGGAGAATAGGCCAGGAAATGAAGATGAAACTTTTGACTATGGAATACTAGACTGAACGAAATAGAGCAGACGGATAGCTGAAAAGCTATAGGGTGGTCAGTACAGGAAAATATGGAAAGTAAGAGGCAGGCAGGTGTCCACCATCAGTCCAGGAGAAATCTTATAAACATTGTGTCCTGTGTCTGTTCTCTCTCTGTCGTGTAAATCGGTGTGTTTCTCGTACGCTAGAGGGCATATCCTTAAAGCAACAGATCTGCACTGATAAAAATAATAAAAAATTGTTCACTCATTATTGTGTTTCCTTTAAAATATGTGTAGATATTATTAATAAATGATTATGCCCTGACATTTGGATAAAGTTTGACACTTTTATGTAGTAGTTCAGATTCCAAGGTGGTAAATGTTCATTTGAAATTGGAGTAGTAGTTTAAGTACTTAGTTGTACTAAGTACTTACTCACTTTAAGTAGTTGATAAGTTTTAAGTCCACTGCACTGGGAGTTTACCTTAAGAGAAAGTTTGTTTGAATGGTCTTGGAAAATGAAGTGACTTTTCAATAACAACAATAATCTCTTATTTTACTTTTAAAAAAATAAATCTGCATTGGACTAAATGATATCTCAGGTTTCCTTAGCTCTAACTTTCCCCAGGCTGTATGCCCTGTTTGTTTAGAGGTGTTCATGTCAGGCTTGCTGATTTCTGTTATCTATCTGTACATCTTGGTCCTTCTCTTTGCTTCTCACTCCAGAGATGTCTTTTTCTGCTGTCTTGCTTTTTTTTTTAATTATTTCTTTCTTTAAGAAAATAATTTTATATTTGATCCTCTTAAATTTTATGTTTTCTCCCATAACTTCTCCCAGCCACTGTATTTTTTTATTATTTATTAGGAAATTTAAGAAATGTTAAATACATTTTTCTAGATTTTTCTAGTCTTCATTAATGTGTATACTAAGCATGGTTATAACTTTAATCAGGGACATTTTCTTTCTTTTTTTTTTTTTTTAATCAGGGACATTTTCATTACACTTTTTTGTGTTACATTTATGTGACATTTTGTATTAGTATTTGCATGTATCATGTTGTTGTTAAGTCGATAAGTTGTATCTGACTCTTTCAACCCCATGGACTGTAGCCCTCCAGGCTCCTCTGTCCATGGGGTTTCCCAGGTAAGAATACTGGAGTAGGTTGCCATTTCCTGCTCCAGGGGATCTTCCCAACCCAGGAATTGAACCCACATCTCCTGCATTGGCAGGTGGATTTGTTACCTCTGAACTACCCGGGAAGCCCATGTATCATCATAGCCTACTTGTAAGAATAATTTAAGTCTCCATGATATGGCATTATTTGCAGTCATTGTCAACTTTATCTGCCCTTTGGTGGTAGCCATCTTATCCAAAACATATGTTTCAAGCATATGTTTTATCTGTTATTCAGGAAGTAATATAAATATTAGTAGTATGAATATTCAGAATACTTAACGCTCAATAGCTGTATGTATCTCTGTTCAAAACGCTAAGAGAGCTAGAAGTTAACTATTGGCACATATTCAGGCAGTAACTTTTATCAGTTGTCCACTCACCCCCTGTTGACAATATTAACTGAAACCAGACATTAAAAGCATTTTCTCTAAAGAATGACAAAAGAAAACTGCCTTGCTGATCTGTCCTGCGAGTTGAGTGAGGTCTTAAGCATGGTAGCAGGGATACAAGGATGTAAGAAAGTGGAGAAGAGAACCTATTCAGTAATTTTACAGAATGCAGTGTAACTGTCAGATCTGAACTCTGGTTTTTTAAAGGGGTTAGGAATTGGAAGGTCAGCAGTGCAGTGTCTTTTTTTATTCCCTTACTTTTGGCTTAAGTCTGATCTCCAGAAAAGTGAAGTAATTAATTTTTTCAACAAATGTGTAGTCCCCATTTTCCTTCCCTATTAAATAGCATACATCTACTCTCTTAACTTGCAACATTTAATATCTTGATGTGCAGATTTGATCTGCTGTTCTTATAATTAATATTTCTTCCCCTCATTTTAAGGTTATTCTGGTACAAGTTAACCCAGGGGAAGCATTTACAATAAGAAGAGAAGATGGACAGTTTCAGTGCATTACAGGTAAGAATGGTCATTTATTATCATTTGAGACAAGACTAAAGGTTATGATACATAAAAGTGTTATATGCTTGTGGTTTCTTCTTTCTTTCTGACTGCCACCACACCAAGGCACGAACTTTTCATACTTCATGGCTTAACTATAGCCAACTGTAGTCTCTTTCCCAGGGTTTCTTGGTTAATATACTATAATGTTGTTCATGTCACTCCCCTGCTCAAAAATCTTTGGTGAATCCAGTTCAGTTTCCTTAGTCTTTTTGAAAGATCATTTCATCATTCTTGCTTGCTTTTTTCCCACTTTCCTTTCAATACTGTTTTGCTTTTAATACTGTTTCCCTTTAGTCTTGCTAAGTTGGCTTATCCGCTATCTCTGAACCCTTTTTATATTGAATACTTTCTGTACTGTTTTTCTTATCTACAGTTTACCCATATCACCACTACCTCCAGCCTATCCAGGTGCTTCCAGACTAAGCTCAGATCTTATCTTTAAAAGGTTTATTTATAAAGACCCATCATCATGTGTACCCATGTACTGGTTGGATGAATTACTTCATAATTCTTGTGTAGTAAAAGAATTTTGGTTGTGTAAGTTCCAGCATTTATTCTAACTAAAGAGTCCTTGATTCCAAAGTAACCTGTTAATTAAACTAAAATCTTAGTTAATTTTGGAAGTGAGTACTCTGAATGAGAACCCTAAATTTAACAAGTATATCTGTGCAGAGGCACATTTCAAAGAGTAATCGAGCTAGTGAATAGTTATTGCTCCTAATAGACCTGTATAAATAGGATGCCCACTAGCTAATTTACTAATTCAAATTCCTAATGAAATAAACACTTGTAAGAGAAGCTTCCACTAAACTTCAAAACTTATAGAAATAATGATGCTGTCTTTAGCTTGGTACATAAAACCTTACTTAACAAAAATGTTCAAGGAGTATTAGCTTCCTTCTATTTTGATTTCTTAACAACAAAAACTGTCTTTTTTACTTTTGATTCTCTGTGCTAAAATAATGCCTTTTGTTTAGTAGGTGTGCTGTTGATATTTATTAAAACTAACTGCTCAAATATTTTTAAGTATATTGGTATGCTTGTTTGCCTTGGTAACTACTATGTACTGAAAATATATTTTTATACTCAGAGGTATTTTAGTGCCTTAGAGTTTTCAATATGAGCACCAATTAAGATTGCATGATAATATGGAAATTTTAATGTAAAAATACAAATGTGGTGAGCCATAAGTAATGCCTAGATGTTAACCATTTAGCCAAATCCTGGATTTCTGGCTTTTTTTTTATGATTTGACTCTCAAATGTAAAAAAAAAATTGTTGAAGTGAATTCAGGTTTGTTGAAAGCTGTAGCTCACCTTACCTCGAGAAGTCAGGAACTAATTGACGGTTCCCCAGTGTGTGGGTTCCGAGCCCCTTCACCCGCTAGAGTTAATGTGCCATTAATACTGCCTCTACCTCTACATCTTCCTGCTTTCCGTTTTGTTTCCAGGTAGCTCTGACCAGCTTTCTAGTAGTTACTGATGTGTGTTTCGACATTGTTGCCGCTGGTGTCACTTTCTAGTCTGCCAGTGGGAGGTTATTGGACCCTTGGTGCTTCTGCTGTCGTCTAACTCAGAGTGACCAGCACTGCTGCTCCTGGGACGGTTACTGTCCGCACCTCTGTTCCTGTTTGTCTTCCCCTTACTGCTACTGCTCTTTATTACTGTGTTTCTGCTCTCACAGTATCTCCTCATACACCTGATCGTGACTCTTCCTGCCTTTATAGGGGCTTCTGAAGTTAGGGAAGGTTTATCCCCACTAGTAAGTACCCCTCTGTTCTCCATGTGTTTGGGGATCATGGTGAGGATAAGCACACACGTGGTCAGCTCTATCATATTTGCCATCTCCTTTGCAGAGCATTTTGTTGGTAAGTCTCTCCTAAACTGATCCAGATGACGTTTAGGTCTTTAGTAAAACAACATTTTGTTAAATACTTAGAAGCTCTGTATCCCAATTATCCCAACTCTGTTACCCTAGCGTGAGTTCTCTGCACTCCAGATGTTGGCACTTCTGGCCTCTGTGTTCTAGTATGAATTCTTGTGCTCATGAGGTCTGTTCAGAATGCTTTTGTCTTTATAGTTTTACCTTTGCTAGTAGTATCTCATAAATGAAAGCATATGCAGAATTTTGGTTCCTTTTCACTTAGTATAACAAGTTTGAGGTCCATCCATGTTGTTCCTGTGTCATTCGTTCTCTCTTTCTTATTGCTGAGTTGTGTTACGTTGCGTGAACACCCCCATATTGTGTCTGCTTAATCACCTGTTGAGGGACCTTTGAGTTGTTTCCAGATTTTGGCTAACATAAATTAAATGGTTGCAAATATTTGTGTTTTAAAAAAGGGCCGTTTTCTCCCAGGATGTCTTTGTTGGGGATGGGAGAGGAAGATTTCATCCAAGTAGGACCCCTAGTGACCTGCTCTGATATCCTAGAATCCCTGAGACGTTTGTACAAACTACACCTCAGGCCCCATGAATCTTGTTAGATATGTCAGATCTTTGATATTAAAAATGCCTGAAATTTATTCAAAGTTAAATGTCTGTTTTATATATCATGGTCACTATATTATTTGCTATAATTACTATAACTCGCAGAATGAAATATAATTTTTCTTACTACATTCACAATAAAACTTTAAAGAAATATTAATAACAAAATGTATGAATTAATTAATGGTGCATTTTTAAAGGTACAAGTCTGGTCAGCCTGGGTTCTGGAATTAGTGGGTGGGAGTTAAAGGGAAACAGATTTAACTCAGTGTGAGGAACAACTCTGTAATAAACAGAGCTGTCAGAGAGACTCAGGAGCAGTCAGTTCCCCACTTGCCTTTGTAGGTGGTAATGCATCTGCTGAGTCTTCACTTGGTGGTGCCATTAGCACGTTTAATTTCTCCTCAGTGGATGGTTGGAGTTAATGCCTTCTAAGGTTCTTCACGAGTCTAAACTGTTCTGATTCTATATCCTTCAGTTACTTAAATTCTGCCCATTATTTTGCACATCTGTGAAATGAGGATGCACTAGTGTGAATTAGATTTTCTACCAACTCTCATTTTTTTTAATTTTTTTTGGTGTTCATAATTATGGTAATATCTTATGCCATATCTTAAATTTATTTTAATAATAAGTAGATCAGTATTCCAAGAATTTTTTAAAAGACCAATGATTATCTTTGGACTAAGGACTTTTTTTCACTACAAATCTGACTGAACTAAATGAAGCTCTTTAAGGTATATGGAAACTATAATTAACTCAAGTTCAAACCATATATAGTAGTCTCATTCCCATATGATTAGCTGTTATTTACTTTTTTTCATAATTTAACAAACTAAATGATGGAGAAGTTATATCTTTTATACGTTACTTAGGAAATCTTAACTACCCTTAGGAAATACTCTAAAAGCATAAGTAACTATGTGGTGGAAATCCATTATTAAAAAGTGCCCTCTACATTTTTCCTTCTAAAATGAAAACATCAGTTGAGAGGCTCAGAAGACTCATTTTGAAATATTAATGAGTCTTGTTTTTGAAAATGAATCATAATGGATCATCCATTCATAAATTCACCCATTTTAGGTTAAGTGAATGACTCA
Organism: Cervus elaphus; assembly: GCF_910594005.1. Taxonomy (NCBI): domain Eukaryota; kingdom Metazoa; phylum Chordata; class Mammalia; order Artiodactyla; family Cervidae; genus Cervus; species Cervus elaphus. The sequence goes on from NC_057844.1 coordinate 19,526,833, forward strand.
TCCTGAGTACTTTGTTTAATAGTCCCAGATTGTCCCTAAATGCTATTAAATGTTACCTTTCAAGAGAAACCATGTTATATATGACTTAGTTAAGAGACAACTGCAATGTTTATGCTAAAAAGGAAAATTCAGGCAAATTAAGTTGTCTTCAATTCTTTATGTTCCTAATGAATAAAATATCATTGTTCAAGTTGTTCTCTTGAAAATAGGAAATCTCAACTAGTTCAGTGAGTTCTGTTTTTTTTTAAGTGATGAAAATTTCAATTAAAAAATTTTAATGAGTGGTGATGGCAAAAGGAAAGTAAGACCTAGAAATATAATTGTGTAAAATAGCTAGCAAGAAAATGAGAATCAGTCCTAGAGCCGTAAGAATCTCAATTCCGCCACAGCCTCATGAGATTGGAAAAGGACTCTAGCCTCCAAATGAGAACACACCCTAGCCAGTACTTTGATTTTCCCTTTGTGAGACCCTGAGTAGAAAATCCAGTTTATACAACACTCAGATTTATGAACTACAGAACTGTGGGCTAATAAATGGGTGTTTCTTAAAACCACTACGTTTGTGCTAATGTTAACAGAGCAATAGAAAACTATGACAATTGTAATGTGAACATTTTTTCTCATGTGTCTTGTTCAGAGGTCTGTTAGTACTTGTATGGAGTTCTTTGCCCCATAGGTGGTAAAGGAACTCAGGTTACTTCCATCTTGATCTGCCATCCCTAGAATATTACACTCGTCTGCATGATCCATGGTGGCTCACCACCAATGTTCATGTCCCAAACAGAATGGAAGAGAGGAAGAGAAGAAGAGATAAAAGATATGCCCTCTTTCTTTAAGGACATACTTTGGAGATTGTACAGGTAACTTCTGCTCACTGGCCATAGCTTAGCTGATCACTTCTAACTAAATAAAAGAACTAAAAGTTGTCTTTGGATGAGGTTGCCCATGGATCCAACTAACATCAGAAGATTATTACTATGGAAGAAGTGAAGAACAAATACCAGAAAATAACTGATAGATACCACAGGCTATTTTAAATAATAATAATAACTGAAAATCTTCAAAGATCCTCCAAAAATAATTACAGTGTTTACTTATGGAGTGGTGGTGCATGAAATTGGGAACAGGGATGAAGGGAAAGTTTTTCTTCTCTTTTTTATACTTTTTCATTTTTGAATCTTGTAAAATGTAAGGGTTGTATATAAGAACCACCCCCTGTCTTTTTACCCAAAAGATACTTGTCTCCCTTCCCTCCGCCACATTTTACCTGTCCCGATGTGATTAGTATTTCTCCACTGTTCCTCCTTGTCCCTTTTGAGATTTTCATCATTTGGAGTTTGTTTAGTCAGTGACCTCAGCCCAGTGGAGGCCATGTCAAATTTATATATATATGTATATATACCCTGCATATACATATGTATAATGGACTAAGTATATGAGGCGTTTTTAAGCATTTGATACTCTGATCTATTTTACAGTAATAGGAAAGGTCATTCTACTCCGTTGTCATTGCACATGCACAGTATTTTAGCTACTTTTTAGGCCATATCAGTATTTATTTTGTGAGTTTTTAATTATAGCAGAGCCTTACTACCATTTATAAAGTTGAAAGCATGGAGTAGTACATTCTGGGTTTGAAATACCTATTTTGCCAGTTGACTTTCTAATAAGCTGACTACTGTTTGTATGAAGCAGCTTCTTCCTAAATGAGGAAACCAAGGCTGATGATACTGTAATTTATCAAATCAATCTGACTTGCTGTATAAATTGGGGAAAGTGAAAGTGTTAGTCGCTCAGTCGTGTCCAGCTCTTTGCAACCCCATGGACTGTAGCCCACCAGGCTCATCTGTCCATAGAATTCTCCAGGCAGGAATACTGGAGTGGGGTTGCCATTCCCTCTGCAGGGGATCTTCCTCCCCCAGGGATCAAACTCAGGTCTCCTGTATTACAAGCCAATTCTTTACCATCTGAGCCACCAGGAAAGCCCTTGATGAACTGGGGAAATTTCCACAGATAGCCACATTAGAGAGCTATATTTTCTAACTGGATTTGATTAAAATTTATCACAGAAATCTGTCTATGTATTATACCTAATTGAGTAAGTTTCATGCCCTTTTGAACACGTTACTGTGAAAGTCACTCAGTCGTGTCCAACTCTTTGTAACCCCATGGACTATACAGTCCATGGAATTCTCCAGGCCAGAATACTGGAGTGGGTAGCTTTTCGCTTCTCCAGGGGTCTTCCCAACCCAGGGATCAAACCCAGGTCTCCTGCATTGCAGGCAGATTCTTTACCAGCAGAGCCACAAGGGAAGTCTTTTAATAAGCACATTAGTCCCACATTGATTTGGATTCAAATTTCTTTACAGAAATGTTATTTTCCATATTTGTTTCTGTAACTACAAGTTCGGCCTTCCTAAAGCACGACTTTTTTTATTACTATGCTAAAGACAAGCTGAAAAACCTTGCCTTCTTTCATTTCATACAGCATAGGACTCTTAGCCTCATTTTCTAGGCATTCCATCAACTCATTCCAGTCTTTCTTTCTAGTTTTAGTTTCAGAAACTTCTACTCCAGATATACCAGAATTAGTAGATACTCCAGTTTCTACCCCTGGAGGAGAGCATGGCAACCCATTCCAGTATTCTTGCCTGGAGAATCCCCATGGACAGAGGAGCCTGGTGGACTTCAGTCCATGGGGTCGCAAAGAGTTGAACACGACTGAACGACTAAGCACAGCACCAGTCTCCAAATATTTCTTACAGAGACCCCTCTCATACCTTTGTTCGCATTGCCCCTTCATTAAAACTTACACAAGTGTGCATTCACATGTGTACACACGAGAGCTTTCTGAATTTTTGCAATTCTTCAAAACGCAGTACAAACTAGGTCCCCATCTCTTGAGATTCTTTCTGAACACCCCAGGGTTAAAAAGTGCTCCTCAGTTTCCTTTTGCACTCATGGTCTGGCCTATATCTCTAACTTGGCATATGTCTTTTGTTGGTGTATATGTCACTTATTGGTTTTTGTCTTTTTTCTATTTTAGAGTCCACCACTAATCATGTAATTGAGTGCTCATTGCCTGACAGCATTGTGGTGTGTACAGTTAATCTTACTTGAACCTTAACAGAGTGAGAAACATGAGCTTTGTTAAAGTCTCATAGCTAGTTACTGGAAGATCTGGGACTCAAATGAAGGTCTTTCTGACTGTAAAGATTATAATTTTTATCCCTCCACCAAGGGATCAGACTCAACAGGGAAGTTTAAACATGCAGGTGTCTAGACCCACATCAACCTTTCTCAAATGATTATGGTACAGACCATACTGTGTCTAGATCTCCTTTCCTTCCCCGTTAGCATCTGGAACTGTCCCTTGCATCTATAGAAACTCTAAATGTTAATTGACTCATTTTAGGAATAAGCAACAGAGTTGTCTTTATTTCAGCACTTATTTCTAACTGCAAGACCAATGCTTTATAGAACTGCAAGTAATGGGAAAAAGGGCAGAAAGTGACTTATAATTTAATTAGCATGTATGATACTATCTAATGGTTATTGAACAATTACTGTACCAGTTACTTTTGTAAACATTCTAAATGTAATTAATCTATTTAATTATCCTATCACCCCTGTGAGATAGCTATTACTGTCTTCATTTATGGACAAGAAAACTGAGACCTAGGTTAATAACTTGCCCAGTTACGGGTGACTAAACAGCTGAGCTGGGACCTGAACTCTGGTAGTCTGGCTGCAAAATCCACACTTTACAACCATTTCTCAAGCATAAGTATCTGAGACGGCACTCCACTCATGACTTAACAATAGTTAGCTTCTCTCAACCACATAATTTTTTCTGAAATATTTTCATATATTTACTGCAAGTCATTCAAAATTCTATTCTAGAAATGGGAGTGTCTTATTTCAAAAGATCCAAAACCAAATTACTATACCCTAAGCACTTTATAGATTCATCTCTGAACCCTAAAACCAGCCCTATCAAAAAGTACAACATGGCTTTATGTATGTTGTACTACATGATGCTAGGGGGGAAAAAACCTCTTACTTTTAATTGTAAGATATAGTATTTTCCTCAGAGCACTGAGAAAGCATGTTTCATTTCATTTATTGATCTTCTTTGAGGAGAGAACCTACCATAAGAACTTTAAGGAGTAAATAGTACCATATTTTATATTAACACTCTCTAAATATTAGAATTTGAAAAGGTTCTTTTCTCATTTATACTTGAGAAAGATCTTAATTTTTATTACCCTAAAATGATGGGGATGGTCGACAGGAAGATTTGTATCTTTCAATTCAACCTTCTCATCTTTTGGGGAAGAAACTCATCAGTTGGATTTAAGTATTTTTGCTAAAGATGATATTATTAGAGTGTTAATTAAGCAGTCTAACTTAGTACGGCATAAGGTATATGCCTTAAACTTTAACCTGGGGCAAGGTGTTCTTGTTAAAATACCTTTCTGAGTAACTGAGAACCAGAAAATCTTTTTCCAAATCATGTAACTGAAAATATTTACAAAATAAACACTTAAATTTAGCCTTAGTGAACAGAATGTACTGAAAATAATTTAGAATCTTCCAGTGCCCTAAATCATTATAAGCATTAAAACTGATTGTATGGTGGTATAGTGTAGATTATTTAGAAGATTGAGTTGCTGGGTAAATTGCTGAGTCTAGATTAGGATATTAGGTTTCATTTAAAAGCCATTCTTTTATTTAGCAAATTATTATGAACTTGATATGGACACTATGCCAAAACTCTGGGGATTTGCTGGTGAGTAAGATAGACCTTATCTCTGCCATCCACAAAGTTTGTGATCTCGTAGGGAAGATTGTCAGTAACATGAGAAAAGGGTTGTGATGGAAGAAAACAGGATGGGTGCTGTAGAAGCTCTGGCAGGAACATCCAAACCAGCCCAGGGACTAGGAAAGACTTCCTGGAAGACACACAAAGGATAAGCTCTGGTTTTACTTTTTATTTCCCCAAAATGGAAGATTAAAAAGATTATTAATTAGTAGTTTTGTTTAATCAGGACTTGAATCTTGAAGTCTCTTTATTGATTATACATTACTGAGGGTATCAACATAATTAGCTTTTTTGTAATAAGGAAAAATACCGCTTTTAATGAGTACATATGCATCAAAACTAATTTGAGCACATTTCCTTCAAGTACCTGCCCCTATGTGGTAGGATTGTAGGAATCGCTTTCCTTCTTTATGTTTTCTGTATAACTTGATAATTTTGATGAATGTTAATTGCTTAAATAACCATTTAAATGTTGTAACTCCTTTAAAATTTAGTCCCGATTTTATTTTATAAAATTTAGAGTTTGGGTTTTTTTTTAAGCTGAGACCCTGAGTTTATTAAGGAAAATGGTGGACCATTTTGGTACAGATAAGTGATTTTTTTAACTAATGAAAACTGAAAATATGGGACATACCAAGCTTACAAGTATATAATATTAATAATAGTCTGACAATTTTTGAAATCAAGGAGGTGGAAAAAAGAAATGTGTAAATTTGATACCATAATTTAGAACTGGCTTAAAGAATTCTGACATTCAAATGGACAGATATGAACCCAGGGCAAAAACCATTAGATGTTGAGGATTTTGTCAGCCCCAAAAAAGTACCAGTATAAGTAAGCTAGGCTGTATTTATGAAAGAAGAAGTGTTTGTTTGGACCCCCTCTTTTTAACTAAATCATTCTGTGAAGGGATGCTAGAAAGGGAACAAGTATTTACTACAAACCTACTTTGTGCTTTGCATTGTTTTTTTTAACCTTATGTCAGAGTGTCTAGAAAGATCACTTTCCTTATTAAAAAGAAAGACCAGACTCTCTAAAGTTAACATCACTGGAAGGATCTCCTGGTGAGACGAGCAACTGAGTACAAACTGATACAGAGAGTTATCTTATTTTAGCCCTGTAGTAACTGCAACCACAAATTTGGACTCAGGGAAGTGTTAATTAAGCAGTCTAACTTAGGCATAAACATTTCTGGTTTTTTCCCCCAAAGCATAGCTGGGACAACACAAGGCTCTGATCTTCAATGAACATTTATATAAAGTTATAAAGAGAGTACCATGAAATAATTATATAATCTGATTTATATATCCTTTTACCTATTGCAGAGATTGTCCCAGGAAAAAAGAAAAGATCTTTTCTGGTTCCTTTCTTTATATGGCAACAATATTGAATGTGATTTTTAGTACCTACCTAGATGTAAAGAGCTGGAAAAAGTCATTCTTTCACAATTCTCATTTTCCTGTGTCACAGCAGCTAACACAAGGCATAATTTCTTATCTAGTACAGACCCTTCTTATATTTATAAAAGTATGACTTTGCCTCTGACCGTGGTTATGGTATTATATTAAGGCACATCCAAACATGCTGCCATTGACCGTAAGAGTCAGGCAACAACATAATAAGGGTGGTGGTAGAAGCATTCCTTGCAAGTCTGCATTAGTTTCTCTATGGCTCCAGAAGCAAGCTTACTGTCTGCCAGAGTCATAATTTTGACATAGGACTCTGATCTCAAAATATGTGCAGTAACATTATTTAAGGATGTTGATTCACTTTTAGAAGGTGAACTTTAGTCAAGTCCTGTTCCCATTATTTATGGATCAGCAAAGTTCTCTTGGCTTTGACATCCTCTTCTGCTTCATTTTATCATCTAATCCCTCAATATTTTTGGAAAAACCCTTTATCATTACAGTGAAAGATCTTATTTCAATATTTTACTTTATTTTTAGTCTTACTTTGTTGGAATTTCTCAGCATCCTGTACTCAGTCTCCCATGCTTGGGTGTTGCCAGAACACAGAAAACAATACCTGAAAGTGTGTGCATGCTCTTTTCCTGGAAAGAGAATTTGCCCAAATCTCTAACTGTTCTGAAGGACGACTCATTCTTGACAGCCATTTGAAAGACATAGACCCTACCTCACAGCATAGTAGGGAAGAAAGGCAAGTAATCTACAGTTAAAACAGAGAAGGTGATGTACTATGATGGAATTAAGTATGCCCAGATACATGTGGGAGGCCAGAGGAGACATACCTAACCCAGCTAGGAATATTTGTTGCATACAGTTCACAGGGTTGCACAGAGTCAGACATGGCTGAGAGACTGGGCACACATGTGCAAGAAGAAGCTTCCCCCGCGGCACAAACCAGCGCAGCAGACACAGGAGGTGCGGGCTTGATCCCTGGGTAGGGAAGGTCCCCTAGAGGAGGAAATGGCAATCCGCTCCAGTGTTCTTGCCTGGAAGATCCCGTGGACAGGGGAGCCTGGTGGGCTCTAGGCCTTAGGGTCACAAAGAGTCAGACATGACTGACTGAGGACGCAGACACGCACGTGCAGGAAAAGATGATGGTTAGAGAAACAGTTGTTTAGCCAAGAGGAAGAGTAACTGAGAAATATCTTAGAAGCAGAAGGAATAGCATGTACAAATGCCTAGCACAGAGAAATTAGAGAAGACTGAAAAGGTATGAATAAAGAAATTCATTGGAAAACAGAAAACACTGAGGAGTATCTGAAAGTGAGACTAAATGTGGAAACATAGGTGCTCAGTCAACCCAGAAGTCAAACCCACGTCTCTTGCATTTCCTGCATTGGCAGGTGAATTCTGGTCAAATGCGCCACCTGGGAAGCCCCATAGGGTGTGTTAACAAATATCTTTATAGCATGCTAAAGAGTTCAGGTGTTATCCTGAAAGGAACAAAGAGCCACTGAAGGATTCATTTTAAGCAGGAAAATAGCAACAACAAAAGCAAATAAGTAATAAGGATAAGACCTGGGCACTCAGTGTGAAGGGTAAGAAGAAACTAGAATGATTTACAGATTTCAGTCAGTTCAGCATAAAGATAAATGACAGTGTCTTTCGCTGTGCTGCAACACATACAAGGAAGAGAAAAAAAAATTGGTTTGGGTAGAAGGATAGAGATGATTCATTTATTACTGAGCAGGTTAGGTTCAAAATGCTTTTTGGTTTTATAGCTGTTTCTCATAAGAAAGGTTTGGAATGTGTCTTAGGGCTCTCCAGGAAGTCCCAGTTTGATAACTGCTGGTAAGGGTGTGTTGATGAGACTATAAATACAAACTCTGAGATTTGATAACTTGAAAAACAAATTCTCTTTAATATAGCTATTTCACTTCTAGTAATTTATCCTGTTGACATACTGATAACATCTGTGAATTATGTTTGTGCAGAGGTGTTCATTACACCATTGTTTGTAATAGCAAAATGTTGAAAATAAGTTGAGTATCAATAGGGAAATAGTTAAATTATGGGACATTGTTATGGTGGAGTACCATGCAGCCATTAAGAGATTGAAGCAGCCTGTGCATGTACCCACATGGAAAGCTTCCTAAGCAAACCATATTATTAAGGTGCAGAACAATGTGTGTACTATACTGTCATTTGTATTTTTAAAAGAGTATACACATAATTGCTTTTGTATGCATTAAATACCTCTATTAAGATTTATACACTCGAAACTAACACAGCATGGTTAATCAACTATACACCAATAAACGCAAAACTAGCACAACACTGTAAATCAGTTATACTCCAATAAACACTGAAACAGCAGCAACTCGCCAACCTTTCTTACGTTCTCATGAGAAGCACCATTAGTTGAGGATAACATGAAAGGAAGTTGAGGAAACAACATGAAAGCAGGTGCCTGAAAGCTTGGGAAAGACATGGTTTCATGTTAGCCTGATTATGTCAAACAGTGATAGAAGGAAACACCTCCAGCTTTCATCTCCTTCCAGCCTTCCAGTTCTCCTGGGAAGTGATAGTCCTTGAGAACATGAGAAATGAGAAGGAAGGGTGATGCTTTAAGTGTAGAGACCAAGTTCCTTTTCAGAAGAACCCGAACATCCTGTGGCCCATCTCCAGGGATAGGTTCTGTTCCTGTTACAGGAGATGAAATCTCTTAACTCCACGTGGGTATGCATAATTCAAAGAGAAGGTATTTTGACACCTGATATATGGTTATTCTTAATAAGCTATCTTTTCCAATCTGTCTGTAACCATAAGAAATTAATATTTTGATGCCAATAAAACTAAAAACTGTAAATGCTCAAAGAGGAAGGTGACAGTGGGAAGAAGACTGAGGTTGCAGCAAACTGAGGCACGGAGTAGTGCTTCCAGTCTAAATCTGAATGTTGTTTGTTAAGCATGCATTATATAAAATACTTAATCAGTGGTGGTGTAGTCTTCAAAAGATTTGTCTAAAGAGCCTGGCTACAGAGGCCATTTGCCAGATAACTCATGTGGCTGGCGGAGCCTTAACATATGTTTTAAAGGTCCAGACCTTAAACCACAGAAGCTGTGAGGAAACTTAAAGATAAATATAGAGTCTATATGTGGGAAATCTATAATTAAAATTTAAAAAGTTCAACTATTGTATAAAAGGGACCTAACACAAGCCTCTTCTTCAGCAGCAGTACTGATTTAATGCAGTCTGTACATGTTGGATGACGGGTCTGCCCTGCCATGCAGGCACTTTTTTTTTTTTTTTTTTTTTAACCTCTGTGGCCTTAATGTTTGATCCTGACAGGATTTGCATCACTGATCCATATCACTGCCTGTGTGATGTCAGCGTGTGGGTGTACAGTTAGACTTAGTTAACCTCTTGTGCTGTAGTAAATCCCAGGCACCATTTCCTACTAGAATAACAAAGAATGATTCATGGTTGTTCACATTGGACTGGTACTAAAAATAGTAATGTTCACAACCTGCTGTATCCATGCATTAATATCAGAGCCTTTGTAGCTTTCTAAACAAGAGCCCTAAAAATAACTCTTGTTTAGAAGCAGGTGCTTGCTTGGTAAACATATCTACTGTTTTCTATCTATATACAGTTTGATTTAGTGGTAAAGATAGATTCTAACCATAGTATGATAGTCATTCTTCATCCTTTTCCTACTTGATATGCTTGTCACTGATACATGTAAATGCTTAGCAAGTCTGATTATAGAAATTTTTAGTTACCTGTACACGGATAAATGAAATTACCCATAATTCTGAATCATCCTTAGACCCCTGATTTTAATAGTCTACTTTATCCAGCCTTAAAAAGGAATAATAAATTTTCAAGGAAAAGAAAGGCCCCAAAGCAGTGAATAATAATTCCCTTGATATTTTCTCTTTCTTCTTTAATTTCCTGCTTCATTCTTTTCCCAAATTACAGTTGTCACACACTTCTAATGCCCAGGATTAGTGTTAGAGTCCATACTTTCAAGGACCTTTCAGTTACACTAAGAAAAATATACGATCAAAAAAAATACATACATGCAAATTACAATCGACTAACTCAGTTCAGTTCCAAGACTATATAGGCTTGTGCTGATTGCCAGCCTCATGTGAATAAACATTGTCAGGTGTTTTGTAACCTTAACAAATAAGCATTGCTTATTAATAAGGTGACCTTCTGTCCCATTTTGTCTAGGACAATCCCAGTTTATTCCTCTCATCTTGATATCTAACTGGTTTAACATTTGTTCCAGACTTTGCATTTTTTAACAGAGTATAATTAATAGTTCCATTAAAATAAGCTCTGATGTATATGATCAGCCATCATTTTGTGTTGCCAGTTTCTTCCATGATCTACTCTAAGCAGTTTTTTTTGTTTGTTTTTTCTTGTTTTTACTTTAACCTGTGATTAAACTTAAAGGCAACTAGAATAAACTGTTTCTCTTTTCTTGACCCCTGTCAGAAGCAAGTCAAGCATGGCAGTTAAGGTACTTAGTAGTAGAGCAGAATGTTCTTTGATAAGGAGGGCTAAGGACAGAACTCCTTCCACTCTCCTGCTGTTGCCGCAGCAGTATGTGATGCTCATGCCCCCTGATGGCCACTTGGTGTCACCAGGCCTCCAGTAACCCTCTGCAAACATTGAGGCAGTGTTGAGAAAATAAAGACCAGGAGCCTTTTGTTTGTTAAAATTGTCATATAATTAGGTACAAAAGGGAAAATGAAAAAATGTATTCATCACTGCATAATGTTTTCCTGTAATTGTGATGTTCTCAATGCATTCTCTCTCTTAATTTCTGTGGGAAAATTGATGCACATTGTTAAATTAACATATCTTTAGAAAACATGAAATAAATTTAATTTTTATTTTTCTATTATAACTGAAAAGTCCTTGAAAGTTTGGACCCTAACACTAACCTTGGGCATTAGAAGCATGTGGCAGCTGTGGAAATAGTTGAGGATCATGAGGGGATAGAGCTGAATCTTGTTAAGAGGGCACTGAAGACAGCCCCATGCTTCCCATCTGGCACTAGTGGTAAACCAAACCGGGAAAGGAGTACATCAAGGCTGTATACTGTCACCCTGCTTATTTAACTTCTATGCAGAGTACATCATGAGAAACACTGGGCTGGAAGAAGCACAAGCTGGAATCAAGATTGCCGGGAGAAATATCAGTAACCTCAGATATGCAGATGACACTACCCTTATGGCAGAGAGTGAAGAGGAACTAAAAAGCCTCTTGATGAAAGTGAAAGAGGAGAGTGAAAAAGTTGGCTTAAAGCTCAACATTCAGAAAACTAAGATCATGGCATCTGGTCCCATTACTTCATGGCAAATAGATGGGGAAACAGTGGCTAACTTTATTTTTTTGGACTCCAAAATCGCTGCAGATTGTCATTGCAGCCATGAAATTAAAAGACTCTTACTCCTTGGAAGGAAAGTTATGACCAACCTAGACAGCGTATTAAAAAGCAGAGACATTACTTTGTCCACAAAGGTCTGTCTAGTCAAGGCTATGGTTTTTCCAGTGGTCATGTATGGATGTAAGAGATGGACTGTAAAGAAAGCTGAGCGCCGAAGAATTGATGCTTTTGAACTGTGGTGTTGGAGAAGACTCTTGAGAGTCCCTTGGACTGAAAGGAGATCAAACCAGTCCATCTTAAAGGAAATCAGTCCTGGGTGTTCATTGGAGGACTGATGTTGAAGCTGAAACTCCAATACTTTGGCCACCTGATGTGAAGAACTGACTCATTTGAAAAGACCCTGATGCTGGGAAAGATTGAGAGCAGGAGGAGAAGGGAACAACAGAGGATGAGATGGTTGGATGGCATTACTGACTAGATGGACATGGGTTTGGGTGGACTCCGGGAGTTGGTGATGGACAGGGAGGCCTGGTGTGCTTCAGTCCATGGGGTCACAAAGAGTCGGACACGACTGAGCGACTGGACTGAACTGAAGACAGACCCCAGTAGAGGAGGAAGTGGAGATTGGATCAAGACTAGAAGGGGAGAGATAGCTTTAATACAGTGTGAAAGGACAGGGATTCTTCTGAAAATAGAAGAGGTGAGAAGAGTTTGTAAACAACATTGAAAGAGTTCAATTTTGTGCTGAGATATGTAGTTGAGGTTGAATTGGGGGACATCCTTAAAGAGTGGTGGGGATCTCTGATAATCCCTGTAGAAAACAGAATATAAGTTTATTACCCAGGAATAAATTCCTGAAAGGATTCCTGAACAGTGCTGATGGCTGAGTTAAGGTTGGATATAACTAAATTCATAAACATGCCAGTCCACATAACATTTGATTTCTACAGTTCAGGTCTATGAGAAGATAATTAAATCTGATTTATTAAAATTGGGTATTTTTAGTGAAGGGGAGGTAAAAGGAAGACATGGATGGGAAAAAAGATCAGGCCATGAAGACACAGGTGGGTCGGGAGAAACAGGAGATCACTGAGGAAGACCTGATGTTGTAGAAGAAGGAGAACTGGTCAGATGAAAGATAGATACGGAGACCAGAGATTGAAACATGAAAGTCTTAACATTTCAAAGACGAGATCCTGTAGTGGAACTCTTAAGTGATAAATTCTAAGATATATCATTGAACACGTGTTACTAAAAACAGAATAGAAGAGTTCGAGAAAGGTATAAGCTAGGTTTTCTTGGACACGGAAGTCGTCTTGCTGATGGGCAAGAGCTGGGAAAGACACTGTGGACATGGTGCCGAAGCTCTCAGTAAATGACAGCAGTGAGAAGGGCAGAGGGTGGGGTATTCCCACGTGTTACTATGGCATGATCTCAAGGAAAAACTGAAGCGTGAAGCAGTAACAGCAGTGGCGTTGGGAAGCAGCCCTTTGGATGTCTGGAGCCTGCTTCCGGAGAGAATGAGAAGCCACGGCTCCCAGCAGCTACTGGAAAAGCTGTCCTGGAGGCGAGCTGGGTTTCATTTAAAGAAAGCCCATCAGCAGGTGTTCTGTGAAAAAGGTTGAGGATCTAGGGGAGTTTATAACAAGGAAAATGTTCCAGTGAGCACAATGGGAAGAAATGAGAAGATCATCAGTTAAAGAAAGAGTCAAGAAACGGAAACACAGCTGTGAGAGAACGTGAGCCAAAATGAGGAAGTGGGCTGCCGGGACTTGCTTTTTGTTTAGGGGCTAAAGATCAGAGGCATGATTGGATTTACTGGGAGCCTGAATCCAACATTTATGAGAAGATTCTGCTGAGACCAGGAGACTTTAAGGTATTAAGCTATGCTCTTCAGGGCAGCTTTGCCTTTTAGTGGGACTTAGAAGGTAACAATTATCCTTCCCCACTAGTGAGAATGATACATCGATGTCTTATCTCCTCTGAAATGTCTGGCATGTATTTATTGAAACCTCCAGATTATCCCTTACCAGTTCTTTTCCAGCTTTTTGGAAGACTGAGTCTTTGAACATGATTTATGTATGTTTAAAATATTGCCTTATTGTTAAAATAATCCTGGCTTTGCCTCATTGTGTGCTCTTGGCAAGTTACTTAATTGCATTCTGCTTCAATTCCCTTACCTATAAGTGATGCCTTTTTCAGTTATTGTGAGGATTGAGTTAACACATGTAATACATTGAATAGTACCCTGCCCATTATTACTTTCTCAAACGTATGTGTGTGTGTGTGTTCAGTCATGTCTGACTGTGACCCCGTGGACTGTAGCCCACCAGGCTCCTCTGTCCATGGAATTTTCCAGGCAAGAATACTGGAGCAGGTTGCCATTTCCTACTCCAGGGTGTCTTCCTGACCCAGGGCTTGAACCCATGTCTCATTTGTCTCCTGCATTGGCAGGCAGATTCTTTATCACTGAGCCACCTGGGAAACCCCATAGTGGCCATTCTTATAACTATCATTTATTGAGTGGTGCCAGCCAGTGTACTTGGTACTTTAAATTTATCTAGTTTGATTCACACAACAATGCCATGAAGTTGATTGTTTTAACCATTTTATAGAAGGAAACTGAGTCTCAGAAGAGCAGTAAATTGCCTTGCTAATAAATATTGATGCTGTTGTTAAAGCTTACATCTTTTGATACCAAAATCCACTTTCTTTCCATTGTTCAATTTATTACAAATCAGTCATTATCATTACCTGTATATTTGTATTAGCTATAAATAAATTTCCTTAACTACACAGCACCATAAAGTAATGAAAGCCCTCCAAAGTTCTTACAGTCTTACTCCCTTCTCTTATAGCTAAACATTTAGTCTTCTTTCTGGTCTCTATACATGCTTGAGTAAAGTACTTCAAGCCCCAATCATGACCTGTCTTTTCAGATTTCATGAGCATGAGTGAGAATGCCATCTACCAAGTATCTGTATTAGTGTCCAGGTTAAACCTTTAGAAACAACAAGAAAAAATCAGAAGAAAAGAAAGTAAAACCAGTAATAAAAAAAAAGGTAGCATTTATTAACTTGAGATGTTAAATGCTAGTCTGAAATAGAAATCCCATGTTTAAAGAACAAGTTGATCAAGCCTGTATTCTGTAGATAATTCTTCTGTATACTGTGGGCTTTCCTTAAGGGTTGCCCACAATACACAAAGGAATTTTAAGGGTTGAGTATGGAGAGTGCATCAGGTTACACAAGGACATTTCGGAGTGAATCTTCTAAATTAGTGTTATATGTATCCTAAAATTTATAAATGAAAAGCAGCCAGCTGGGGTAATAAAATTTGACTTAGTAGATAGTATGTAGGGCTTTCCAGGTGGCTCTAATGGCAAAGAACCCATCTGCCAATGCAGTAGACTAACGAGCTGCTAGTTCCATCCCTGGGTTGGGAGGATCCCCTGGAGAAGGATGTGGCAACCCACTCCAGTATTCTTGCCTGGAGAATCCCATGGACAGAGGAGCAGAGCAGACAGCAGTCCACAGGGTCGCAGAGTCGGACACGGCTGAAGCGACTTAGCACACAGGCCTATTAGTTATCAGAGGAAAAGGAGAACAAAGGGAATTATTTTACAGCAGGTATCTATTTTTCCATGAAAATCTTGATGCGCTTTTGAGTTGGTTCATAAAGGAGTCTGAAAATTTTCAAATCGAGGGCAGAATCAGTAGAAATCTTTTAATCATTTACTGTATGCCAAACACTGCCAGCAGGAACGCCTGCTTTTTTTTTTTTTTTCCCTTCCCTTTCCGCGGGTCACTGCAGGTCACGTGGTCAGCATCATGTGACTCGGTCAAAGGATCTTTTCCTCGTAGCTTTGCAAAAAAAAAAAAAAAAAAAGCAGCAACCGCGGTTCTCCAATTAAAGCTGTTAACGTGTACTACGCTGTTTCCTTGTTGGATTTTCTTGTTCTCTGCTGCTACTGTAAAAACAAAATGAGTGGTAAGATTTACTGGTTTTGAACATTCTGCTTTTATTTTAAAACGTAGCAAGTATTGTATTACTCTAAAGTCATGCCGTGTGTTTTTTCAATAGATGCCAGATCTGTCGCTGTAAAAATTTTACATTGTGGCCGTGTAGTTATAAAAAGATTAAACTCTGTTTAGAGTTGGGTTGATTTTACATTCCACAGAATATTCCTTTCCAGAGAGCCTTTACTAGGATTTTCTTTTTACAACTAAAATCTGTAAATTGGCATCAGATTATTTGGAAGCCATTGTGAAAGCTTGCTTGTAAAGAGAATGTGTGGCACGTCAGCAGCCCGTTGCTTGTTAAGAATTTGAACCCAGGCAGATCTTTTGTTTTGTTTTTTTAAATCAAATGTCTGCTAATGTCTACTAATAAGGAAAAAATTTGAAGAGTTGACATTTTACTAGATGAAATACCATCTTTACTAAATCCTTGATGGCAATTTTTAAGGAATTGAGGCTTCTCAAATTTCTTAAGGCAATTGGTAAATAGAGTTGCTTACTCTTATGCAAGATTTTAGAAAAGGAAATATGCCCTTAAAAATCAATAGGTATATGATTTGTGGTAGATTTTGCTAAAATCGTATATATTACTAAGGAGTTACTTGGTGGATCTACAGTGGTTCAGATACAGCTACTCTCCTGCCAGATGTGTGTTTAATGGTACAGTCTGTAACAGACTTAGCTTCTTCACTGGGACAGGAGCTCCCTCACTGCCCTTAATCAAGAGTTTGCAGTTAATCTTTTCATACCTCCTAAATTAAAAAATATTGGTGGAACTAAGGAGGTGATGGAACTTCTGCATCATCAAGTATGCGAGGTTTTGGAGTTTTGCTACTATAGACAGGAATAGCAACAGAAATGGTGCTGTAAATATGTTACTTCACACCAGTATTTTAGATATTAAATAATGCTATACATGAACTGTTTTTTGTTTTTTGGTTGTTTTTTGTTTTTTTTTTTTAAGAAAAAAATCTTAACCTTGTACCATTTTTCCTCAGGGTAAGAAAATTCACTTGCTAAAGTGAAAGGATTACTTCATAGGGATATGAGTTAATCATTATTCCTGGACTGCAACTAGTTATGGGTTTACTGCTGGTTTGCGATTAGGTTTGTTTTGTGCTCTCTTCAGTAATCACACTTAGATATAATTAAAGAATAAAGTAGAATTTTGTACTACTAAATTATAAACACTTAGCAGCTTTCAAAGTATGTTTGGTTTGAATTGCAACTACTTAGTATTTATATATTCATATCTTTAGTGAAAGACGAGCAACCCAAAGCAGTTATGTAGTTTTATAAGTTTAAATGTAATTGGTAATAACTTATTTTTCACTCTGATGGCTAAAAAACAAAAACTTGTTCTGATAACTTGAAATAGGGATTAAACTTGACCACATATGCAAGGAACCAGTCTCTGGCACATACAGTAGAAACTCAACAAAGTAATTTCCTTTATTAAGATTACAGATAATAGTTTTCAATGAATTCTCTTTCTGGTTCTCAGCTAAATTTCACACACTGTGAGTAATCTAAGCCAGATCTCAGGATTCAGAAAGCTAGCTTGCTATAGTTTTCTATAAATTAGCTAACAGAAGTAAACCAGCATAACTTTAAATCTGCTGTCATTTCTTGAGTCCATCATGTAGAAGTTGAAAGGTGAGTTTTGGATGAAGCCTCTCTTGCCTAGAGGTGTAAAGCACTTCACAAGTATGTTTAGTAAATTTATAGGTAACATTGACTTAGATGTAGAAAAACTTTGTTGTTTTTGTTTTCCAAGGATATAAAAATAAAGAAGGCCTTACTTGTCCTTAGAAGCATCAGAGCATATTTCTTAAAGCTTGTTACATCAGTTGCCAAAAAATACATAATATTTTAGTGTTTAGTAAATACATAGTAGAAATATATCCTTAGATATGAAACAACTTTTTGAAAAGTTGTTGGTTGGGAAAGGATATCACTATAAAAATGAAAGGAAATGTAGAATAAGACAAGCTGAATTTTCTTTTTTTTAAAAGGACTTTTCAGTGTAAGGAACAAAAAAGTTTTCTTTGGGTAAATACTTGTGTATTCCATTTTTCTAACTGTTCTCAAGCCCCCAAAGGCAGGACTTACACACTACAGGGTTAAAAGAGATTTTTAACCCTAAGAAAACAAGTTCCAAATTTCTAACTGTTCTTCCTCTTACTGCTTCTTCCTCTTGAATTTTTCTTGATTTTTTCTATTGTTTTTTTTTTTCAAATTTTGCCTTTTGTATTTTTCATTGATTTTATATGCAAAGTTTGGTTTGATTTTCCACTGGGTCAGTGTTACTTAATTTGCAAAATTTGCACAGGAATTACCTGGGACATTTGTAAGTACACTGATTCAAGACCCCCATTTACTGTAAGCGTACTAGACAAGAATCTCTAGCTCCCTGACCAGGGGTTGAACTTGCAGCCCCTGCAGTGCAAGTGCAGAGTCCTAACCACTGGACTGCCAGAGAAGTCCCTGTGTGCTTTAAAAATCTCCCCAGGTGACTGTTACGATCACCAGGCAGGTTTGAAAAACACAACTGTAGGTAAAGAGCAGTCAGTGCCCTTTACAAGATAAACATTTCTGTTTTTTAGCAGGTGAATCATCTGAATTTCTTTTCATGGTTATACACTATTAGTTTAAGGGTTTAGTTTAAAATGAAGAATTCAAAATGCAATTCAAATTGTTTTCAATTTTTGCTCGTTAAGTAACCCAGGATTAACACGTGACTTCTGTGATCTGTGCAGGTCCTGCTCAGGTTCCAATGATGTCCCCAAATGGCTCTGTGCCTCCGATCTATGTGCCTCCTGGCTATGCCCCGCAGGTATGTTTTGTGTTACTTTTGTCCACATGTGTGTGTTAGCGATCATAACGCTGCTATTGAATGCAAACAAAATTTAGATGCCGAAGCTTATGACCCAGTATAGTATATCTTTGGTAAATCTATTTCAAATATTTTAGCACATTCAGTGCTATTTGGAAAGGAGGAAAAATTAGGTTAGTAGCACTCATCATTTGGCCTTGTCTTTGGGTGTTGAATTATATTCAAGAGTTAATTTTAGAGTTTTATCTCCTTGGATATGTGAATAATATAATTAATATCATACGGTTTAAAGGCACCCATGCTAACATTTTAAAATTAGCCATTTACTTAAAAGTAATCCAAGCCAGTGCGTCCAACTTCTTTTTTACACTTGTTCACAGGTGCCCATGATCATTGGATGGCACATTGTGGTCTATACAAGAGAATTTAGACCTGCAGACCTGCAACCCTAAGGGCTGACAGAATCAGTATCACCAAACACCTGTAGCTCTTTCTTACATACAAGTTGCAAAGCTCTGACTTAAAGAAAAAAGGATAGCTTACTTATTTGCACAGGCAAACTTAGTAAAACTGTAAAATCTATAGGTGTCAATATCTGCTACTGACATTGCATGTAGTCAGCACTCATTGCTTCAAAAGCTTTTTGGAAGTAGCCAGTTTCTTATCCTAGCACTGAATTTATACTTGAAAATTTTTTTAAGATGTATTTATTTATTTATTTAAATTATGGCTGTTCTGGGTCTTCGTTGCTGCACGCAGGCTTTCTCTAGTTGCCGTGAGCGGGGCTGCTGTTCGTTGCTGTGTGCAGGCTTCTCCTTGCAGTGGCTTCTCCTGTTGCCACTCCTGGGCTCCAGGGACACAGGCTTCAGTAGTTGCAGCACACAGGCTGCATGTGTTGTCCCGCAGCATGTGGGATCTTCCCAGACCAGGGCTTGAACCCATGTTCCCTGCATTATAATAAGGCAGAGTCTTAATATAATAACATATATTAAATATATATTTATTATAATTAATGTATATTTGGTTATATTAAATATATAATATTAAGATATAATATGTTATATCTTAATATAATAAGACAGATTCTTAACTACTGAGCCACCAGCAAAGCCCCTATACTTGGAATTTTCTTCAGAGCCTCTCTTATATCCTCCCTGATTATGCCAAAATACTGGTGGGCTATTGTGGTAGATTCACTGGCCACTATCTGAAGCCTACCCCTATATGAATGACAGCAGAGGAGGACCATGATGCTGGGGAGAATGTAAATAGTATGAGAATTAGAGTCAGAAAGCTGGATCCGTATCTTGTTTAAAACCCTTGCTAGCTGCATGGCCTTGGACAAATCAACTTCCTTGAGCCTCAGTGTCCTCACTGTGAGATAAGATGATAACATATATGAGATAACATAGTTGAAAGTGGAGAAAGAAATGGGAGCTCACTCCAGTATTCTTGCCTGGAAAATCCCATGGACAGAGGAGCCCGGCAGTCTACAGTCCATGTGTCGCAGAGTCAGACACAACTGAGTGACTAATACTTTCACTTTCTTTCATATTTGAAAGTACTTTGTAAACTTTCCAGAAGAATAGTTTGCTCATTATTTCTGCTTTTGTTTAGCACACTGACTCCTTAGCCTGCCTGCCTTTTTTACCCTACTAAATCTACTCTCTGGTATACACCAAACCAAAGCCCTTTTTTCAGCATAACCCTCTTTGACTTCTAAACATTTGTTAAAAACATAGTCATGTATAGATGTGAGAGTTGGACCATAAGGAAGACTGAGCACCGAAGAATTGATGCTTTTGAACTGTGGTGTTGGAGAAGACTCTTGAGAGTCCCTTGGACTGAAAGGAGATCCAACCAGTCCATCCTAAAGGAGATCAGTCCTGGCTGTTCATTGGAAGAACTGATGCTGAAGCTGAAGCTCCAACACTTTGGCCACCTGACGTGAAGAACTGACTCATTAGAAAAGATCCTGATGCTGAGAAAGATTGAAGGCAGGAGAAGGGGATGACAGAGGACGAGATGATTGGATGGCATCACTAACTCAATGAACATGAATTTGAGCAAGCTTTGGGAAGTGGTGAAGGACAGGGAGGCCTGGTGTGCTGCAGTCCATGGATTCATGCAGTCCAAGAATCCAACACGACTGAGCGACTGAACAGCGACAGTGAGGTCTAGATTTCTTCTCTTTGACCTCTAAACATTTGACCCTTCCCTGGTGGCTCAGTGGTAAAAGAGTACGCCTGCCAATGCAAGAGCCTTGGGTTTGATCCCAGGTCAGGAAGATCCCCTGGAGAAGGAAATGGCAACCCACTCCAGTATTCTTGCCTGGGAAATCCCATGGACAGAGGAGCCTGGCGGGCTACAGTCCGTAGGGTCACAAAGAATCGTACACTACTTAGCGACTAAACAACAGTCCTATGATTTACCCCAGATTATCCCAGATTTTCTTGAAGTAATGCTATCCTGATTCTTCCTACTTCTCTGGTTGTTCCTTCTCCGACCTTTCTGCATCTCCATAAAGAGGATTACCTTGTTTTTTCTCTCTAGCATAGCTCCGTTTAACAAACATGTTGAATGGCATCATGTGCCAAGCTCTGTATTGGGTGCTGGTGACATAAAGATGATTAAGACAGATTATTTGAAGGCAGTTGTAAGTATTCTGCTGTTCTCTCTACCTTTCATTTTTATGGCAAATTTCTGCTCTTCTCAATTTTAGAATTAACTTTCCTTGAACCTTTTCAGGTGCCTTTCCGTTTGGGTTCTCATAGCACATTATGTATATCCCTCTTTGAACAAATTTTTCACATTGTTTAGTTAATAAATTCCCCTTCCTGAGAAGAGAAGATTATGAATTCATACAGTTCCTGTGTTTAACAGTGGTCAACAGATATGTGTTGAGTGCTCTTATATGTTAGGGACTCTCTCACTGCTTGAATGAAAAGAGGCAAGGACCTCTGTACTTCTGTAGTTTACATTCTTGTGGGGAAAAGGAAACAGTAATCATAATAAATGGATAAATTATATAATGGATTAGGTGGTGAGTAAAATGGGAGGAAAAGAAAGAAAACAGGGCTAGTTACATTTTAAGATAGGGTAGTCAGACTAGGCATCATTGGAAAGGTGCCTTTGAACCAAGTCTTGAAGGACAGTTGGGAGTTAGCCCAAGCATTTATTCAGGGAAAGAGGATTCTGGAAACAGAAACAGCTGGTGCAAAAGGCCTAAGATGAGAGCATGCTTGGGAACAACAAGGCGGCTGTTGCAGCTGGACTGAGTCCTTAAGGCAGAATAATAGTAAACAGTGAGGTCAGAGAGGTCATAAGACTAGATCATACAGAATTCTCATTCATCTTTATTTCCTCAGTGCTGAGTACAGTGCCTGTCATGTATTAAGGGCTCAATAAATACTAGTAAATCAATCAAATGATCATCCAATTTGAGATTCTATATCTTTTTTAAAATTTATTTTGCCATGCTACACAACATGTGGAATCTTAGTTCTCCAACCAGGGATTAAACCTACACCCCCTGCATTGGAAGCATAGTGTTAACCACTGGACCCACCAGGAAGTCCATGGTGCTGTATCTTTAGGGCAAGAGCCACTAAAATAATCTTCCTATATAACTTCTTTAATTTTTTCACTTCCGTGCTCATTAGTTGGCTTGGCCACTCAGTGAGGTCTAGATTTCTTGACACATAAGGCCTTAACGCGGTTCTTTTCTGGTTTGTCTCTGTACCCGTCTCTTGATAAATCTAATCACCTATCTATTTTTTCAGCCAAACATGACTACTCACATGCTTACTTAATGCTGTTATCCAGGGAATGTTATTCATTCCCTCATTTCTGCCTTTTGAAATTCTACCCATCTTTGAGAACCTAGATCAAGTTGTTTGTACCATTCTTTAGTTACATATACATACCTGATACTATAATTGTGTGTCTATATATTCTTATATGGGATTTTAAGTTCCTTGAGTGTGTGGAGGTACCTTTTATTATTTTTGTTCTGTAGTAACTCAGATATAGTATGTATTTCATAAATATTTGTCAAATAAGTGAATGAACTTTAACAATAATCATTGTCTCTAGGAAATGTATCATTTTTAAGCACACAGTGTTAATCCAAAGACAAAATCTAGTTTCATCATTATTGAAATAATTTAAGTACCTAATGTGTAAGAATGAATTCTAACATTTTGACATCACCATTGAAGTACAACCCCTATTGCCTGACATATAAAATTTCTCATGTTAGAAAATACCAAGAGCCAAGTTCTTGGCACAGCTAAGAGCTTGGTAATTGTCCAAAATTTGACACATAAGCAAACATAATTATATTAGCAAAGATAGAAGCTGGGAGTTGAACCAAACATTAAGACACGTAGATGGCTGTTACAAAGTGCATGTTGTATTTGGCTCAGTGGGAACTAAGGAGCACACACACTAAATCCAGGAATAGCTGTCATCTGCATTCTCTTTTTAGACTTCTGTACACTGTTCTCCTCTTGGGGCAGCAATTTTATCAACTCCATCCCTGCCTACTGTGTATCTGTTGTCAAAGGCCAGTGATCAAAGGAGGGTCAAGTAATGTTTTTGCTATACCATCATGTAATTCAGTACATACACTCACAGGATTCAGCAAATGTAAATATCCTAAAACATTTGGTCAGGCAAGCAAGGACTGCAAAAATTTAAATCCAATAAGGGAGAAACCAACACAATGTTGTAAGGTACTTATCCTCCAATTAAAAATAAATAAATTTAATTAAAAAAATAAAATCCAGTGTTGGGACTCTCTAGCTCTGCTACTGAGGAAGCAATCATGCTACAAACCAAAGAGTATATTGAGGCCGAAAAATGAAAGATTCAAAAGATAAATAATCTTAGATGAAGATCAAGATTTAAGTGAAAATGAAGAAATCATGATTTACCAAGGATAAATCAGCCTTCACATTTTTTATGTTTGTACAAATGCCATTAAGTTTAGAAGCACTTCAGACATGCACTTATCAATAATTCACATATATTTTAATTTTTGAGAATAACAGACAGGGTATTATATATTAGGTAATTTGGGGATTCATTGGTTCTGTTTTTCTCATTTGCAATTTGCAAAACCCAAAGTTGCCGTTAAAATTGCCGATTTTGTTATACTTTCTTTGCTTCTTTATCCAAGAGTTCTATGATATTGTTAATTTATATTTGTACCTTATTTCTCTGATACTTCAGCATTCTACTTAGCAGTAATGAGAATAGTCAGACTTAATTTTTTAGTTACATAGCTTTTGTTGTTGGAGCAGAAAAATGGATCATCATTTTAAAAAAATTTTTATTAACTGTAAGATACTTGCAATATGATTGGGAAACCTAAAATCAATTAAAATTTTACGCATAAAGTAAAATGTAATTGTTCACCAGAAGCTTAAATGTCAAGGAATATTAGTTTTTCAAGCAAGCCAATGGGAAATATATTTAGTGATAAAGAACAAATATAGTTGTACTTTTTCTGATCATTATTATATGGAAAACTTGGAAAACATGTAAAAGGGTAGGGAAAAAATTCCATTGAGTGTTATAACCCATAGATACTCTTTGTAAACATTTAGTATGTTTCCCCTTAGCCTTTTCTCTAATTACAGACATAATTTTAGACATAACCTTAATGAAGTTGATTATTACAGTTTAACAAATAAGAAAGGGAAATTTATGAGCGATTTGACTTACTGCATAGAGACAGAAATATGTGCCAGCTGAACTCAGACACCAAAGGGAGAAACAGTACAGTAAACAAAAACAGTGAAAACAAATGATGACACAGAAAGCATATGGTGACAGGTATAGAAGGAACTTAGTTTCCTGGCAAATAATAACAACTTGTAGTCCCTAAGGGCATTGCAGCTCAGAATAACACTTGATATTTTAGTGATGAAGTTAATGAATTATCAAGAAAATAGTGTAGACTTAACCTGAAGGGGACTCCTGAAAGGTAATACCAAAAGTTCCCTCCTTCTGCTTTTCTGTAATGGCTCCTTGTTTTTTATGGAATGTGGGTTGTTATGGTGATGAGAGGGTATCTAACAGGGAGGGGATTGTAGATCTCATAATGTGGGGAAAGGACCTGTGTCAGCTTCATGAAAAGTTTCAGATTACTCCTTTGAGCTGGACTTGGTATTTCACTGTGCCTTTATGTCAGCACGCACCAGTGAGGTTAGTAAATCTTTCAAAGATTGTACAAACAAGTCTGATCTCAGTCTTTGTCTCTCCTGGAAAGGACAACCCAAACAGATGGACAGCAGTGTAAGAGACTGAAAGGGGATTTAGTGGTTTCGATGAGGATGAAGAGACACAGTAAGAGCTGGAGAGAAAGGTTGTAGTCGCTTACGTTGCTGTGTGCTTGATTAGATATTGGATGAATCTGTGAGATGAAGGGCCAGAAATATCTGTAATACTCTTCAATAGCTTAAATTTGGAGTAGTTCAGAATGATGCAATAGAAGTAGGTTGCTAGAAGTAGTGGGGAAGCAAAGGTTGTAGGAATTGAAGAAGTCACAAAACTCCAGTAGTTGGCTATTGTTAAGAGGGGGTGGGAGATTCGAGTAGAACTAATAGCATTTACTTCTGGTCATATCAGTCATCAAACAAATATTTTTTGAGCATCTGTCATACACTACATGTACCGTACCAGTTATTGGGGAGAAAACAGGATACAGAACAGATCTGTCACGGAATATCCATTCTGGAGCACAATATAAAATATCAGATAGTAAATACAACCTCCTTTCTCTGCAGCCCCTCTTCAATTATGTCTGTGTTCAGTGAAGGAAACAAAACAGGGCTTTTGTCTAATTAGATATTGCATGGTGTATGTGGTTAGGTGGTCAGACTGTGTTGATATTTCCATTTATCTCATTGTCTTTCGTTTTTTTAGCGTAGACTAATTTGGATTATATTTCACCTTTTTTTCCTTCTCAGAACGTGTTGATTTTATCTTAATCTCTGCCATCATTGTACCCTGTTGGTGTAAAATTCAGTGTCTTGGCTATTTCTTGGCAGCTAGAAACTAGGCGGATCGTTTAGAGGTCTCTGGCCTCACTCTGAAGTTACTGGCTGCTCAGATGATTTATTGTGGTGGAGTTCTCCACACCCTCTTGATCCTGATCTGGCTCTTTTTTTTTTTTTTTAATCTCTATATCTTAGTTTTGTTTTGTTTTGTTTTCTCTTAACTGTGGTAAAATACACATTAAAAATATACCATAACTATTTTAAAGGCATGGTTCAGTGGTATTAAGTACGTTCACACTGTTGCGCTACCATCCATCCCCAGAACTCTTCTTCTTGCAAAACTGAACTCTGTACCTTATCAGCCTTAAAGATAAAATACATAGTTAACAGCAAAATGATGTTATTCAGGAATAGCAGAGAAATTGCAGTGCAGGACATGCAGACTACGGCAAACCATAGGCAAGTTCCCAAAACAAAGAAGAGGACTATTCTTAAAAGAGGGGAGTTGAGAAGGGATGGTTTTTGAGCAAAGTCCATTGGAGGAAAGAGAGTTGAGGGTTATAGCTGCTTCTGATTAGGCTAGTTGTGGTAGCTTCTCATTGGCTATACTAAGCAAGGAAAAAAATTTTCTTTCCTCCAGCTGGGGTATATAAAGTAAGCTTCCTTCCGGTTGGGAAATGTGATTCCTGCTAGAGTCTGTAAGGGACAGCAAACAGTAGTGCATGAGAGTTCCCCCTCTTCAGGGCTTCCAGACTATTATAAATCAGGTTTCTTGTACTCATTTCACAACCTTTTAAAACAATTAACTCTCCAGCCTCCCTTCCCTCAGCTTATCTTTATATTTGAAATGTTCTTTTTCAGCAGAAAAGTGGTTTTAATTTCATAAGCAGTTTAGCCATTTCTTTTTTAACTGATGAGATCTCACTTGTGTTTGTGAAATTTGAAAAGGCACTAAGAGGCAAGTATTTGTGGATTCTGTGCTGACAAAATGAATAAGAACATGGAATTGAAGCCAGCTTACCTGAGTTCAGTTACTAGCTCCTCCATTTATTGCCTGTGTGACCTTGCAAGTTATTTAACATCTCTATGCCTCAGTTTCACCATCTAAAAAAATGAAAAAAATAATGCTACCAATTTTAGCATTGTTTTGAGGATTAAATAGTTCACACATGTCCCTTGAGAAATTTACAGTTAAATTATAGAGTAAGAAATGTTGGAAAATTAACAAATACTACAGTGTTAGGGATACCAAACAGATGATAGCGAATAAATGCAATAGAATTGATAGGAAGGAGATAATACTGAAATTCTGGTATCTAAGGAAAGGGTTCACAGAGAGCAATCAAGGAAACTACAGACTCCTAACCCCACATCTCTTATCAGCATCTGAAGTTACATTCTCTACCTTCTCATTTCATCAGTCTGTACTTGTTTTTCATCTAGATCAAAGACAGACTTTTCTGCTCCTGTCTAAATCCTGTGCCCCAGCTGGAGTCCTGACTGTCCTCTCCTTTTGCCTGCTCAAGGACATTACTCTAGCTCTCTCTCCCCTACATCATCAGTTTCTTACTCTGATGGATCATGCTCATTAGTATATCAGCATGTTGTAATTGCTCCCACTAAAAACAGCAACAGATTTTTTAAGCTGCTTGACTTTTCTATTGTCAGTTACCACCCTACGTATTCCCTTCTACAGGAAAACTTTCCAAAATTGTGAGAAAATTTAGCTCTCTAATTTTCCTCCCCACTTTCTCTCTTAAATCCACTCCACTCAGGCTTTGCCCCTATGATTATGCTAAAACTGCTCTCATCAAGGTCCCTATGACTTCCAAATTGCTAAATCCAATGGTCAGTCCTTAGTCTTCATCTTATTGAACCTATCAGCGACACTTAACAAAATCGATCCATTCTCCCTGGTATACTTAACCAAATTTCCTGACTCTACACTCTTTAAGTTTTCTTCCTGCCTTATTGTTTGTCCTTTCCTATCTTTCTGGAACTGCAGACCACTATTATCTAATTGCCTACTCAACATTTCCACTTACAGACTTACCAAACTTACATGTGCAAAACCTAAAACTCCAGATCTTCTCCCTACTCTGCTAAAGTAACTTGTTCTAACCTATAGCTTTCCCTTTCACTGTTGGTGAAATACCATCACTCCAGAACTTTTTCACACTTCTCCAGTGGAATTATCCGCTAATCTTGTTCTGCCTTTGAAGATATGCAGAATGTGGGCAACTTCTCACCACCTTCACTGCTGCCACCATGGTCCAAGCCACCACCATCTCCTGCCTAGATTTCTACAATGACTTCCTAAATGATCTCCCCATTTTTGGCTTTGCCCTACAATCTATCCTCAACTCAGCAGCCAGAGTAACCCTATTAAACGTAAGGGTATATCAGGACTTCTCAATCTTGGCACCATAAACAGTGTAAGCCAATAATTTTTTGTTTTGGGGGGGTTGTCCTCTGTGTTGTAGGGCATTTGCGCCATCCCTGACCTCTACTCACTTAATAGTTAGTACCTGCAACTCCAGGTGTGACAACCAAAACTGACTCCAAGCATGCTCAGTCGCTTCAGTTGTGTCCAACTCTTTGTGACCCCATGGACTGTAGCCCACTAGGCTCCTCTGTCCATGGGGATTCTCCAGGCAGAAATACTGAAGTGGGTTGCCATGCCCTTCTCCAGGGGACCGTCCTGACCCAGGGATTGAACCTGTGTCTCTTATGTCTCCTGCGTTGGCAGGCAGCTTCTTTACCACTAGTGCCACCTGGGAAGCCCTAAAAATGACTCCAGATACTGCCAAATGTCCTTTACAACAAGGGTCCCCAACCTCTAGGAACTAATGCCTGATGATCTGAGGTGGAGCTAATGTAATGATAATAGAAATAAAGTGCACAATAAATGTAATACGCTTGAATCATTCCAAAACCATCCTTACCCTAAGTCCATGGAAAAATTGTCTTCCATAAAACCAGTCCTCCTAAAAGTTGGAGACTGTTGCTCTAAGGAGTAAAATCACCCCTTGATGAGAACCACTTGTTTCTGTGATGGTCCTCCATTTCACTGAGTACATGTAAGTCCTTAATAGCCTATATAGGGCAACCTGCCTGACTTGGCCATCATCTCTACCATTTTGTATCTGTTGATCTCATCTGCTTCTGTCTTTTCTCCTCCTTTATGTTGATCCAGTCACACTGGCTTCCTCCTAGCCACTCCTACTTTAAAGGCTTTGTTCTGACTGTTCCCTCTTCCCAGAACAGTCTTTCAGATTTTTGCCTGGCTAATTCCTTCAATTCCTTCACATCTCTGCTCAAATTTCACTTTGCCAATAAGGCCTATCCTGATCATTCTTTTATACTACAACTGTTCCCCTTTTGCGGTACTTATGATCCGCCTTACCTGGTGCGTTGTTTTTTTCCATAGTGTTTATCACCTTCCAGCATGCTAAATAATTTACTTTTGCTGTCATGTTTGTCCACCCCTGTGAGTGTGTGTGCCCACACAAACATGTCACTGTTTTTTTCTCTGCTAAATTACCTCTATCTTTTTGTTCAAAAACAAATTTTTTTTTTAATGAATGGAGGTGGTTAGTGCTAGATTTGGAAGGATAGATGGAACTTTCATAGATATAGACTGGGGGAAAGTAAAATGAGGAGGGAAGATGGCATAAGCCAAAGTACAAGATAAAGAAATATGCAGGTAAGGATGAAGATAGGTATTTTAGTATACCAGCCTGACTGGAATGAAGGGTTCAGAATTTAGTGTGGAAGAAAGATAATAGCTATAATGAGAGGTTGGAACTATATGGAATGCTAGGTTGAAGAGTATGTACCATGCAATCCTATCAGCAGTGGGGGGCATTTAAGATTTGTGAGTCAGACAGTTGATAAAGGTGGAAATGGTACGTTAATGGCAGACACTGCGGTTTGGCTCACTCAAAATCCATTTCAGACTTCCTCTCAGGTCCTTTCCTATAGGTTGGAGGCTGAAAAATGCTAAACAGATTCCAGATTATCTTCAGCTAGGGTTCCAGATAGGACGTTCTTTCCACCAGTCATAGGCAGTTGTCCAGGCTTGAATCCAGACCTGGGTTAAATAGGGAGACATGGGATATGAGGTCTCCATTGTGCTGGAAACAAACGTAGTCTATACCTAGAGTCTCCTATACCAGTGATTCATTTGCTCTTCTGGTTCTGTCTTATCTCACAAGTCATCTCACACTTCAGCAGAGAAAGTTAGTTTAATAGCCTATTTAATAGCAACTATATTCTTTCTAAAGCAGTAATTTATTTGTAAGTTAGGCTTATCTGTATCCAAGTAACTGTGTTTTCTAACATCCCTACCAAGCACGTATGTTTATAAACTAAATTTGCTGTTCATTTAGGTGTAGTAAAACTTATTCTTCCATAGTAAAATGTGAAAATATTAGGATTTGTCTTTAAGTTACTGCTTTACATTTTAATCATTTTTTGTTATTAAATGTTTGTTATACTTCAGTAGTAATTATTTAAGTCTGAAAGATAAAGAACTCTTCTCATAGAAGGATTTCTAATTTTAAGGTAAAATCTTGTATCTTTTTAGTCCTTCCTATATGTTCTTGTTGTTCCAGTGAGGTTCAAAGGGAGTATATCTGTCATTTTTAAAAATATTTTTCCACAGCATGACCCCTGTGTAGAAATGTATGATTTCTAAGACTTAGAGCTGCAGATATTTTCCTTAACTGGGAGTTAATATATGAGGTGTTTGCCTGCCTTGACAGGATCTTCAACTATCAGAATTGTTCTGGTCATGGTCCTAAGAGTTTTATGCCTAAATTCAATATGCAGTTGATCTGAGGAGTTTGGATCCAGTTTTTTTCCCCATTGCTATTTCACAGTTTCTGTTCTTTCCATATCTTATTTTTCCCCTACCCCACAAAAAAGAAATTCCTGACCCTGTTATATTGAAACCAGAAGGTCCCTTGAGACACTTGGTCCCATTACTACATTTTTACTGTATCACTAAATGCATGTCACACCTAAGATAAATACCTAATATCATAACTCACTGTGTATATTATTATTTAGCTAATCTTGTCAGTGTTTTAAGATTTATATTGTATTGTATAACAAAAACAACTTCATGTTGTTCAGCGCTAATTCATATGTATGTAATGTATTTAATAAAATCTTTTCATGTTGATTCTGTAAAATTTCTTAATTAACTTCTAATCGGTGTAACAATTCTTCCTCTCACATATCTGGAAAAAACTGCTTACGTCCTATGGAAGAAACCTTTAATCTACTGCTCATTTTATAGGTTATTGAAGACAATGGTGTTCGAAGAGTTGTGGTGGTTCCTCAGGCACCAGAGTTTCACCCTGGTGGTCACACAGTCATCCATCGCTCTCCACACCCTCCCCTGCCCGGTTTCATTCCTGTCCCAGCCATGATGCCCCCCCCACCGCGCCACATGTACTCACCAGTAACCGGAGCTGGAGACATGGCAACACAGTATATGCCACAGTATCAGTCTTCACAAGTATATGGAGATGTAGGTAAGACATCTAGAAAGTATTCTTGTTTTGTGGAGTTGGCTGTTCTTTGCTTGGATGTAATAGGTGCTATTATCACATTATATAAAAGAAAACAAATGGTCACTATCACAATAATTTTCTATCACTCAAACGCTGTGTTAAGGGAATTCTAGTCAGTACTCTGTAATGACCCATGTGGGAAAAGAATCTAAAAAAGAGTGGATATATGTATATGTGTAACCCATTCACTTTGCTATACAGCAGAAACTAACACAACATTGTAAATCAACTATGCTCCAGTAAAAATTAACTTTAAAAAACATGTTAAATGCTTCATCTTCATGCCCACCCTTCAAGGCAGGTGAGTAAACAGAAATCAGAAAGGGAAAGTACCTTGCATCGTGCAGCAACATTCATTGGGGACACATTCAAACAAGAGGTCTACTTGTCTGTTCTGCTGCTCTCTGAGGAAATTTTTTAGCCAGGAATGATCATGCTACTGTTAAATTCTGAAGCCTCTGATGCCACTAACATTGCTAGGTTCTGTAAGAAACTGGGGGGAAAAAACAAAACATAATCTCTGCCCTCAGGGAGTTAATAAATTGTTGGGAAGAATAGACAGCTACATATACACAACATAATTATCTTACTCTTTCCTGTGGCTTTAAATACCATCCATAGACTGACAGTTTTTTTTTTAATTTGTATCTTCAGTCAAAAACCTCTCCTCTGAGTCCCAGGCTTTTATTTCTGTCTGTGGTTTGTTTTTTTTTTTTTTTTTTGGACTGTGCTGCATTCCTGAGCCAGGGATTAAATCCAGGCCATGGTATTAAAAGCCTGGACTCTGGAATCCTAACCACTAGGCCACCAGGCTACTCCCCTAACTGCCTTCTTGATAGTTCCACTTAAGTGTCTCATACATCTCAGTTATAGTATTTTAAAACATAATTATGGAACTTGATTTTCTATGTCATCTTCATCTCCATGGATGGTACCACTGTCCACTCAGTTTGCACAAGTGAAAACCAGATGACCAAATTTGATTCCTCCTCTTTGAACCCCCACGTCAGTTGGTATATACTGTCAGAAGATTCCCAGATGTGACTGCTTTTCTCCACTGCTACTCAGACTTCGTCCACCATCACCTCTTGTCAGGACATCTGCAGCAGCAGCCTTCCAGTTGGTTTTCTGCTGTCATTCCTGCCTGCAACCACCCACGCTCAGCCAGAGGAGTCATTTAAAATACAAATAAAAAAAAAAAAAAAATCAAAAAAAAATAAAATACAAATCAGACCATTCTTCTAATTAATAGAGTTCAGTGACTTTCCGCTACATTTAGAATAAAATCCTAAACCCTTCCCCTTGACCAGAATTTCTTAACCTCAACACTTTGATCTTTGGACAAGGATGAGTCTTTCCATGGAGGTCAGGACTGGCTTTGTAGGATGTTTAGAAGGAGCCCCGCCCTCTACCCACTAGACGCCAGCAGCAGACAGCTCCACCCCTCACCCTCGTCCAGCTCAGCTAGGACAACTAGAGCATCTCTGGATGCTGCCAGACGACCCCTGGGGGCCACAGTTGGACCTGCTTGCCAGCCGCTGCCCTGGGCAAGATCCTGCTCTGGCCTCCGTCTGCCTGGTCTTACTTGTTCCCACCTTTGGTTTTTCAGAGCCAAGCTCTTTCTTACCTCAGTGCCTCTACACATGGTATTCTCTCTCCCAGAAGTACTCTTCCCCACTTTGCATGCAAGCTGCCGCTGCTGTGGGTTTTTTGTTTGTTTGTTTGTTTTAGATTTTAGCTTTCAGAGATCTTCCCATTACCTTTCCTTGTCAATCTCTGAAACCTGTTTCTTTCACAGAACTGAACACAACTTGATTTTTGTGTGTGTGTATTTAGAAGTCTTTTTCCCTTATTTAACTGTAAACCCCTGAAGAACTGAATCTGTTTTTTTCATCGCTGTTTTCCTCGCACTTAATCAGTACTTGTCATTCAAGCTTAGTAAATTTGTAGAAGAAATAACTCTAAATACAGATTTTAAATTATGCAACACAGCCTGCAAGTAGTAGATATATTACATATTATGTCATATATTACATTTTTTTCAAACTTATTTCTATTGCTCAAGTAATGCATATTAATTCTGTAGGTCTGAGTGTGGTTTGAGTGTGGTTTGGTTTTCTGCATTTAACAAATAACAAATTCCCAGGTAAGTCTTGTGCAGTAGCCCAATGAACATACTTTTGATAGCAAGAGTTTATACTACAAATCAGTCTCTTTCATTTTTTTTACTCCTAATTATGACCTAGTTTTTTAAAATGTGAGAAAATTATAAGAAAAATCTTAACTATTACAATATACTACTATTGTACATTGTTAAAATACATTGTTATTCAGAGATGTTTGAAGTTGAAAGAGATGCTAAAATTAATGGCTACAAAAGAATAAAAGAACTCTACACAGCTCAGTTCAGGTCTTATTCCCCTCCTGTGACAGTCATAGCTTAGGACCAAGCTATTTCTATGGAGATTAATACTTGAGAAAAGAGGAAGGAAAGAAATATCTGTAAGATTATAATCAAGTCATAAAGCTTGGTTCTCTTTAGTTAGTGGAGACACAGAAATAGCTTTGTGTTGTGCAAGATTTTTCTTTGAATTATAAGTTTTATATAATATAATGATAATTTACTTCCTACTCTTTTCTCATGCCATAAATGTGTTTGAAGAAAATGACCTTTTCTAAATGATTTTTATTTTATTTCTTCTTAGATGCTCACTCTTCACATGGAAGGTCCAACTTTAGAGATGAAAGATCTAGTAAAACATATGAACGTTTGCAGAAAAAATTAAAGGATCGCCAAGGAACACAGAAAGATAAGATGAGCAGTCCACCATCATCACCCCAGAAATGCCCTTCTCCTATCAGTGAACATAATGGGCTTACAAAAGGGCAGAATGCTAGTGGTACAAACACAGGATCAGTGAAGAATAAGTCAGGAAAGGGGAAAGGTGGTGCACAAATTGATACAGAAATAGAAGGTAACTATTTAATATATGTTCGTTTAATATATAATATATATATTTAATATATAATAATATATTCTAATTGTCTTTTTATCATCATTTAACCTACTAAGAGTATAGTCTGACTTTTCAGTCATTTCATCATGCTTCACATAAACTGTAGATTGGTAGCATAACACTGTCTAAATGTGAGGAGTAAGTTTTAGAACCTGAATTGTTACTAGGGTGTTTCTTTTTACATTTTGGGAAAGCTCAATTAATACTTACACCTATATCATAAATTTTACTAACCACGAAAAATTTGTTTGATAGGAAAACTCAAAGTTCATTCAGATTCCTTTCTTCTTTCTGAACCTAAATAATGCTAAACTGATTTTTAATCAAAACTCTTATTCTTCCCAGCTTCTTCTTATACAGGTCCCTGATAGCAACTAGTTATGTAGTTCACCAATCCATTTATATACTCTATAAATGTTATAGTTAGGATAGAGTCTTGTCCATTTCTTTGTTCAAAAGTTCTTTTCTGTTTCCCTTAGATCCTTCCTCTAACCTGTGACTTCCACCATATGAACTCTGAGCACTACTTCCTTTTCTTTAAAATTTTTATTTCCCATCCATTTAGTGCTTTAACAGCCTCTTGGCTTGTAATATAAACATTTATTAAAATGTTCTCCCATATTTTTGAGACCTTCTGATCATTCTTTTCAGCACTGATGTTTCAGAGGAGTTAAGCTAAAGTTTCAGATACTTCAGCGGTGGTTTTAGGTTATGGTCTAGTCAATTATATTCCTATTTTGGGAACCACAATTAAGGCATATATGAAACAAATGCTTAGTTAACTTGTCATTAAGAGGTATGAGATTGGCAAATAAGGATTTTAAGAGAGAGCATACTTTATTTTTTTAAAGGGATATATATAGTGGTACTATAACTAGTTATTAAGGTTAAAAGGGAAATAGAAACTGAGGCAAAAGAACTCTATAAGTTCCTTAAAAAGCCACAAACTGCTGAATATGAACTAAGGAGTAGAAACTAGAAAATAAAATTCTCAAATTCCAACCTCTTGTTACATGTTTTAGAAGACTAAACACAAAAAAGAAACCTTCCCAAAAGATGGGAAATACAAAAGTGTTTTTGCGTAGGTATTTGTTTTGTTTTGCTCCTTCCCGTTATGTAAGTTAATGGTTTATCATAAAGAGCTTAATACTAATTCTGTGCTGCTTTCCCTCTTCATGCTTTTATTTTGAATCTATAAGTTGACCAGTGATACTGATTTCAGTGTAAATAGTCCACACAAGGTTTGTAAAAGCCACAAACTGCTGAATATGAACTAAGGAGTAGAAACTAGAAAATAAAATTCTCAAATTCCAACCTCTTGTTACATGTTTTAGAAGACATATTTTGAAGGGAGCAGGATGATTGCATTTAAGTTGTATTTTTTTTTAATTTCCCCCCAAAAAATTTTTTTTTCTTTTTTCTTTTTTTTTTTTTTAAGAAAAAGATGAAGAAACTAAAGCTTTTGAAGCACTTCTTTCCAACATTGTCAAACCAGTGGTAAGTATCGCATGTATTTTCTTGACATTTACATTTAGGATATTCACATAGGATTTTGGTAGGTTCAGGGCTTACTTCCAATTTAACTATACGTAAGGAATGTGAGATCTGTAATAATAGATCAGTACAGATCTGACATAGGAGAGTGAGGCTGTTAATCAGTGTGGCAGAATACTCAACCAGCAATTCATTTTTTAAACAAGGTTTTAGTATATGCTCAATGTCATTCAAAATCACTGAACCGGGCAAAGATCTAACGAAGAGTGTAGGTACAACTGATTATCATTTAAAGAAAAAAATTTGTTATTTCCATGTAAAATACATCCAATTAACTCCAGTTGCAAAAAGAGTTAAAACCATAGAAGAAAGTTAATATTTCCCAATGCTATTTGTGTGTAGATGTAATAGAAGAAATCAGAAAAATGTATGACAGCAAAATTGGCTACATAAAATTTTCTGTGTATTTTGCATGCATGCGTGCTAAGTCACTTCAGTCGTGTACAACTCTGTGACCCTATGGCTTTAGCCCACCAGGCTTTTCTGTCCATGGAATTCTCCAGGCAAGAATACTGGAGTGGGTTGCCATGCCCTTCTCCAGGGGATCTTCTTGGCCCAGGGGTCGAACCTGCATCCCTGCATTGGCAGGCGGGTTCTTTACCACTAGCGCCATCTGAAAAGCTTCTGTGTGTTTTAAAATAGCCTAAATAAAGGCTATCATTCTGATAGGAAAAATATTTCCATCAGATACAAGATTAATATTAAGTAAAATGCTCATACAAACTGAATTTTTAGACCCATTAAGACCCCAAAGAGTTCTTCACTAGTAATTAAAAGAAATATAAACTTTTCTGAAATGGTGAGGTCTTATTTCTCAGTTCAGAATTTACACAAATGAAAAGAGAAAGTTATGCTCTGTACAGATTGTTTAATTATGAAGGTAGTTAGATATATTTTTATTTTTTAAATACAATTCAATTATATTTCTTTGGACAGTCCCAGTCTTTTGCTCATTTTTCTCTTAAGGTTTTGGTCTTTTTCTTATTGTTAGACACTTTCTAAAGTGAGGAAATGAATCCTTTCAAGTATGTTACAAGTGAGTTTTTTCTGCCATTCTTTCAACTGTATATGATGTTTACACTAATCGTTTTAAACAGCCCAAAAAATGGTCTTTGAACTTTGTCGAACCCATCTGCCCTTTCATGGCAAATTGTATCTCATTTACAAATGGGCAGGTTTCTATTGGTGAGTCATTTTATGTAAGTAACTACAGATAAATTTTATCTAATCTTGAAACCGTATTAGATTTTGTGCTGTTTGTTGTGCACATTACAGTTGTTTCAGAGAGCTTTTAAATATTATGTTTTTGCAGGCCTCAGACATCCAGGCAAGGACAGTAGTTCTTACCTGGTCACCACCTTCCAGCCTCATAAATGGTGAAACAGATGAGACTACTGTACCAGAGCTCTATGGTTATGAAATTCTGGTCTCAAGCACTGGAAAAGATGGGAAATACAAAAGTGTTTTTGCGTAGGTATTTGTTTTGTTTTACTCCTTCCCGTTATGTAAGTTAATGGTTTATCATAAAGAGCTTAATACTAATTCTGTGCTGCTTTCCCTCTTCATGCTTTTATTTTGAATCTATAAGTTGACCAGTGATACTGATTTCAATGTAAATAGTCCATATGCCAGCTGGTTCACATTTCTGTCTACAACTCCCTTGGAATAATTCACTTTCATTGGCCACATTCAGCTTTTTTTTTTTCAATAGGCTCCCTGATAGATATTTCACTATCCACACATTCCTGAGACGTAAATATAAATTGTAGTATGTAGAAGCCAGGACCAGAAATGGAGAACTCTTAGATTGTGAACTCACGCGCTGTTGCTCTTCTAGGGAGTTGGATTTCATTCTTACATATGCAACCTCATGTGCTATTGTGAAGTGAATTTAGTACCATTGTTCCTCATTTGTGTGTTGAAAATGCCATAGTTCTCTTTTCTTGGTTCAAAAGTGTATTATACCCCAACAAACAGAAAGTGTCAGTGGCTAAAATTGTGACTTTGTGATTGACAGCTGTAAAATAAATTATTTTTCTGTTATTGGTCATATAGAAATTGTTTATTCTGGTGAAAAAGAGTAAAATCAATTACTGTTATGTAACTTTACCAGAAAGATTGTAAAGCAGGACGTGGTTAGCCATTTGAATGATCGTTATTAACACAAAACACTGGATAAATCAACCTTCTTGGTGTATTTTCTAAAAAAAATAGCTAGTGTGGGGAAGAAAGGAAAGTGAAACTGCTTCAGTGACTGTCATCTAGTAACAAGGTCTCCTCCTCTTTGTTGGAGACTCCCTTGTGTGTATTGTATTTCATTTTCTTAAAAGAGCAAACCTACCTATGGGGTAAATAGAGAGTAAAGGACCATCAAAGTAAAGCTTTCTTTTTTGTGTTAGCGGCTATTCTAGTTTGATATGACTGCTTCCTAAGGGAAAGAATTTATCTCCATTTGCAGCCTGACCAGAGAGCACAAGAGGGACATTAGTCAACCTCAGTCATCTCGTTATCCTGCACCAATTAAAGTCTCTTTCTGAGGCTGCTATTACAACTGCCCTGATTCAGTAAGGTGTCCTTCCATCAGTGAGACGTGTTTCCTTTCTCATACTATTCACTGGCTTTGATTTGAGAAATAGGATACCTGGAAGGAAAGTGAGAGGGGGATGGGAGGAAGAAATCCATTAAGTAGAGAGGAGAGAAACTTGACTGAAGAAAATGGAATAGAGAACAGTGATTTAAAAGAAAAGGAAGAGAAAACAGGCTAACTTGTTGACTACATGCCCAAATAATAGTGGTAGCAAATAATTATTTAAGAAAATATGTGCTATTATATTTGAAAATGTAATAGTGGCTACGAAAAATGCTTTACCTTAAATTGTGATTCACTTTTTAGAAACCTACTCATTAAATTGTAACATTTTAAATAAAGTTCCACATTATATTTTAAATAAAATCCAATAGTGGCAGACTCCTTGTAAAAATTTGATAGTTTTGATTTCAGTTTTGATTTCATGTGTTACTTAGCACATGTGTTACTTTAACTATATGCCAGTAACTGAAAATGGTTCCATTTCTTCAGTTAAGCTAAATATCTACCCTAACTCCACACACACACATACACATACAAAGTCTTACATATACAGTCCATTTACTTAGCACACGTGTTATGCAAGTACATACCTAAGTGTGGCATATATCCTAAATATGCAAATTGCTTATTGATACAGTCTGAATGTGGTTACAGTTGGGAAAGTTAGAAGCAGTATAATTTCATAAAATACCACAAACTGTAGTATACATAACACACATTCTCTAAAAATGCTATATTTATCAAATAATGATATGTTACCTTTTTTCCCCCCAGAGGAGAAGAAACCAGTGTCACTTTAAATGATCTCAAACCAGCTACAGATTACCATGCAAAGTAAGGAATTCCTATATGCTACTTTTATGTGATATATTGTAGCATAGGGTTTGTTTTTAATGATTTCCTTAAAAGTCTAGAATATAGTTTCAGTATTAATTTTGGATTAAAAACATGGAGTTTGTGGATTTTGATTTTTCTTTTGCTATAATTATCAACACATTCCCCAAAAAAACATTTAACTCAAATGTTATATTGAAGGTAAATGGCCTGGTTTGTAGGACCTAGGGATTAGAATGAATATACATCACCGACTCAATGGACATGAGTTTGCGTAAACTCCGAGAGTTGGTGATGGACAGGGAGGCCTGGCGTGCTGCAGTCCATGGGGTCACAAAGAGTTGGACACGACTGAGCAACTGAACTGAAACTGAATTGACAGATAATATGTACACTATATCTGTAATACCTGATTTAGCCCTGGAAGACTGTGCCAGCTTTTGAAATTTTTACAAAGCAAAATCATAAATAATAATTGCCACTTATGTATATTTATTCCATCCTATTTTGTAAGAGTTTGGAATATTAAAACTTAGAATTTCGTAACATTTAGTTGGGATAGCTTAGATACTACTGTTTTACTCTGCACAGTTCTTCTATTATGATTTCACAAAATTATTTTTTTAGACTATAGGGCCTCCCCAGCTGGGACTCATATAACAGTTTATTCAGTCACCTATTTTTAAAAAGAACACTTGTACTTGAGATTATCCTATTAAACTATTAAACTGTCTTCAATTATACTCTCTGTGGATGAACCCTAAGTATTATCCAACCTAATATTTTTCAAACTGTGGATTGTAACCACCATTGAATCATGAAATTAATTTTGTGGGTTATAGTCAGAATTTTTTTAATTAAATATAATCAAATGGAATAGAAAATATCAGTATATTACCCAATTAAGGATATTGTTTCAGAATACTACTTTTGTTGTGTGTGTTCATGTATGTGTGTGTGTGACGTATATGTGCGCATATGTATAGATACATATTGCAGAGACAGTCATAGTTTAAAATGTATTTCTTACTTTGAGCAGTTAGAAAAATATGAAAGCCACTGGTTTATTCTATTTTTCTTTTTTTTTAAGGGTTACCCTTTATTTCTGATATGCATATTTCTCGATAGAACATTTAGAGGGCACTTTACTGACTTGCAGATACTTAAAGGTGATGCTATAGAATGGTAGGACAGTGATTCTGCAGGATAAAACTATTTATTTTATCACCATAGAGTCCAGGCAGAATACAATTCTATAAAGGGAACGCCTTCCGAAGCTGAAACCTTTACCACCTTGAGCTGTGAACCTGACATACCTAACCCACCGAGGATAGCCAATCGGACCAAAAACTCACTCACTTTGCAGTGGAAGGTAAGACTGTAGAGTGTTTCCGACTGGACGTTTGTTTCCTTTTTTTTTTTTCCCTGTACTATTAAACTTCATTTGTTTTCGGAGACAAAAAGAGGTTTAAGCTAACTTGCTCTGCTCTTCACGGTATATTAAATAGGCATTTGTTCCTTGTATCCTAAAATAACACTCTTATTAGTTTTTCTTACATAACACAAATATAAATGTAACATAAATATAACAGAAACATTGTTACAAATAAATTATATGTTATATATAACATATATATAACAGAAACATAAAACTAAACAGAAACAGAAAAATATAACATTTATGTAACATAAATATAACAGAAAAGATTGGCTTATAATTAGCAGTCCTTACACTGAATGTGTGATGACACTGCAATGTGTTTCTCAGACTGCTTTCTATATTTTGTAGTAACACCTTTATATCCTGAATTTTATCCTAAAATGAGATTCATAATAACTTAACCCAAATATTAATATGATGCCATAAAGGAGGAATAAAATTATTTCTAATAGAATGCATGCTGTGTCATTTCAGTCATGTCTCTTTGCAACCCCATGAACAGTCTATGGGATTCTCCAGACAAGAATACTGGAGTGGTTTGCCATGCCCTCCTCCAGGGGATCTAACCAACTCAGGGATCAAATCCACGTCTCTTACATCTCCTGCATCAAAAGGCAGTTTCTTTATATTTTTTTTAGTGTATAATTATTTCGACCCAATATTACACAAGAAGATGTAATAAAGTGGATAGACACTAGATAGAATTGGATCCTAGATAAAACAGGCATTGTTGTCATTGGTGACATGATTTTCTGAAATCGTAACACAAGTCTTGGTAAATTTCTGAATAAAATTAAGTACAGTCTTTTCCAAATTGCATAGTAGTTGCATTTAGGGGAATACACTGTTAAAATTATACCACTGATAACCTTGGAAAATGGAATCAGGTTCTAGGCTATAATAATTATAAACAGATATTCATCTATGTGGATATCCAGGAATACATTCAAAAGTCCTGGAGGAAGAAACCAACACAATATTGTAAAGCAATTATCCTCCAATTAAAAATAAATAAATTTTAAAGAAATTACCAAAAACAGGATGGAAAAAAAACAGAAAAAAAAATTTAAATTATCATAGGCTCTCAAAAAAAATATCCTGGAGAAAAAATACAATTTTTCATGTTCTGAAATAAAGGTGAAATTCTTTAGTTCTAGAGTGACCAAATCCTGGGGGAAAATGACTAGAACTGAAATTTTCACCTCTGAAAATTAACAGATTGATGAATTAACAGTCTTAGGCAGTCAACACATGGAGCCTAGAAGTGGAGATCCAGATAGTATGCGCCCTTGGAGTTCCTGTCAGCACACTTGCTCTTTTACTTTTTAGTGTATTACATGGTATCACTTGCAGACTGTGTTGATAAGTTGAGTTTTAATGAAAATGACAGGATCTATCCCAGAAGCTTAAAGATGATAAAACCTTCTGATAAAAGATAGTTCTTGATAAAAGAGATTGTTCAGAGTTCAAAAATATCTGAGTAGCCTCCTGCTTTGTTTTCTTTTCTGCAGTTAAAAGGATTATAGGATGTACATCTATATCTGTAATCCCAGAGAACATCTATAGCATAGTAGATGCCTTAGATTAGATCATCACCAATACCTTTTATGAAAGTACTAACTTGTACTCATGTTGGGGGTTTTTTTTTTTGGTGTTTGTTTTAGGCACCTAGTGACAATGGCTCTAAAATCCAAAGTTTTATTTTAGAATGGGATGAGGTAAGTACATTTGAACTTTTTAAATTAGTCTAAAATGTATGTATACCTTCAGGCAGAAATGCCTTTCTGTTTAATAATTTTTTCCTCTTTAAAAACAATATGAATGATCTCATGTGGTGCTTGAGTCAGTTGATGGTGTTCTTAGAAAATGTTACTGACCAGACCTCCTGATGTTTTAGTTTTTCCAACTAAACCAACCGTCAAAGCAATCACTTGGTTAATTAACTTGATGGAATATTTTCTTTCACATCAGCCTTAAAGGCAAGCATGTTTGTTTACTGTGACTGCTTTAACAAATTACCACAAACTGGGCACCTCAAAACAACACTTTTATTCTTAAAATTCTGGAAATCAGAAACCCAAAATGGCTTTCACTGGGTCAGAGTCAGGGTGGCACCTGAGCCCTGCTTACTCCAGGGACTCTATAGAGAACCCATTGCCTTGCCTTCTCCAGTCCCTGGAGGCTTCCTCATTACTTGGTTCATGGCCACATCAGATTGCCTTTTCTCCCCCTGCTGCCCTTATCACATGACCATCTTCAGGTCCTTCTCTGCCTCCCTCTAGAAAAGATACTTGTAATTCCACTGACGATGCACCCAGATGACCCAGCATAATCTCTCCATCTCAGGAGCCTGACTTTTCACCACATTTATACAGCCTGTGCTGCCATCTGAGGTCATATTCACGTGTTCCAGGGGTCAGGACCTGGGTATCTTTGGGGGCCTGCCGCAGCAAACATCCTGGGCTTTACTACTTAGTACTTTGTTTTGCTGTCGTTTGTCATGTTCTCTTGTTGCCCTGCTGCTTCACTGCAGCAGAGAGGAGGGGCCAGAGGGAGTAGAGGAAATGCCAGCCATATATTAAAGCAGTAATGAGGCGCAACCCAAGGAAGCTTTATTCCAGAAGTTCTAAGTGAATACAGAATCAGGCAATCTGTTGCAGTATCAGAGCAACTGAGAAGAAAAACTATATCTTCTTGATAAATTATGACAAGTATTTGATAAAATTTATTACCAGTTTCATTTAAAACTCAAATTAGGAATACAAGAGTAATCCCTTATTTGATAGTTTTGTATTAAGTGAAGTACTATCACTAAACAATAAAAACATTTCTAGCCAAGCAAAAATAAGTCAAAGTTACCAGTTTTTGCCACCTTTATTTGACGTTACTCAGGAAATTATCGCTAAACAGTGTCAAAAAAAGAGGTAGAGCTATGGTGGCTGGCCTGGGGGACAAAATTATCATTGTTTAGAGATAATATGAATTTCTATTTAGATAACTCTATAGAATAAACTACAAACATTATTAAAACTAACATTAGAGTTGAACAAAGCAACCAAATTTATACTAAAGATTTTTTTCTGACAGAGGTCACTCTAACCACCCTTTACGTGTGTGTGTGTGTGTGTGTGTGTATGTGTTTTAAGTCACTTCGACTTTTTGTGACACTATGGACTGTAGCCCACCCACAGGGGTCCTCATTGAAGAGATTCTCCAGGCAAGAATACTGGAGTGGGTTGCCATGCCCTTCTCAAGGGGACCTTCCCGACCCAGGGATTGAACTCGCATCTCTTATGTCTCCTCATTGGCAGGCGGGTTCTTCACCACTAGCGCCACCTGGGAAGCCCTATCCTTTACCTCTACCACACAATAAAGAGTAATGGGTAGAAAATGAGAAATTTGTAGATGTTATATAACACTTAAATTTCTAAAACTCTTCACTTGTCCTAAACAGCAAACTTTTCTCCCTCCCATCTTAATACATATAATGGAGTTTTTCTATCTACTTATACTTTTTCAGTGTTAAATCTAATCAGTAGTAGCATCAAAGTCTTTACTTTAAGCACGTTTAGCAGCTGTCCAGGTGGTTTGAAGATGCATAGGAGGGACCTTTTTTAAAACTGTTTGCATAGAACTTTTCATAGGTTAAGGAGAGCAGTCAGATACTTAGAATCTGTTGAAGATTCTAAGTTGAAGATCTGTTGAAGATCAATCTATTTCTACCACTACCAGTCCCTCCATAGAGTTGTGGGATCCATACCCAGAAAGAGTTTCTTTTATTAAAAGCCAGAGGATTACCATCAGCTCTAAAATGGGATGTTTAGTTCAAGAAGCTATACAGAGATGCCTACTCTTTGGTTTTTTAATTTTGCATTACTGAACAATGAGTATTGTGTAAAGCATGTGTTATCTCAACCTTTTCTTGAGATTCATGACATGTATGTAACAAAGATGACTTTAAATGTATACTAGTAATATGTTGCTGTCAGGAATTAATGTGGATTTCTGTTTACATTAATGTACAGTGATGTATAAAAACTTTCTTTTAGGGAAAAGGAAATGGAGACTTTTGTCAGTGTTATATGGGCTTACAGAAGCAATTTAAAATTACTAAACTGTCACCAGCAATGGGTTGTAAATTTAGACTATCAGCCAAAAATGATTATGGTACAAGGTAAGATGCATTTTAATATAGATATTTTAGACTGTTCATTTGTATAAATTATTTACAGTCCAAATTAACCACTGAAAATTCTGCCTTAGTTTATTATCACTTTATTGATACAGTTAATCCGTGTT
This sequence comes from Cervus elaphus, assembly GCF_910594005.1. NCBI lineage: Eukaryota > Metazoa > Chordata > Mammalia > Artiodactyla > Cervidae > Cervus > Cervus elaphus. Next base: position 19,571,651 of record NC_057844.1, read on the forward strand.
ACTAACCTAGCAAAAACTATAAGAGAAATTTAATTATGTAAATGGCAGTTTTTAAAAAATAATAGTTCATCATTAGGTATCTGACCTAGTTACCATAAAGCTATTATCACATCAAAGATACATTATTGGACTATAATGCATTATCAAATTTATCCTTTTCACCAAAAATGTCATTTATCAAAACTGTGTTTTTTGGCTTTAGAAAATTAACTTTTCTTCATTCCTTCTTAAAAACCATTTGTTTCAACAGCGGTGTTAGTGAAGAAGTCTTATATTACACCTCAGGCTGTGCCCCATCTATGCCTGCAAGTCCTATATTAACTAAAGCCGGGGTTACTTGGTTATCCTTACAATGGACTAAACCCTCAGGAACGCCATCAGATGAAGGAATTTCTTACATTTTAGAGATGGAGGAAGAAACTTCAGTAAGTATATGTATTTTAAATAGGGTATATAGAACATTTCAGTGTGACATTAATCCTGATACAGTAAATGCTGCCACAGTAGCCAGCTCCTTCCCCAGGTCCTTTGAAACCTTGGTTGGTCACTGTCTGCAAAGGACTGGACGTGAGGAACAGCTCGGCCTTTTGCTCCCTCAGTATGTGGGAGGGGGGTTTGTTTTTATGTGTGTGTGTGTGTGTGTGTGTGTATGCACTCTGTGCCTGGGAACAGCACAGACCCCATGTAAGTGTATATGTTTTGGGGACAGTAGAGAGAGGGCAAGGTCACCACAGCCTTAGACTAAGCAGCGCTAAAAGATAAGGAAAGAGCTGTCTGCAGTCTCCAACGGTGGGCAAACGCTGCTCCCCAGGTGCCACGGAGACTTTGAAGAGCCTCACATGAGACTGTCCAGTCACAGCGTCTCGGCTCCTGTGAGAGCACTGAGCTGAGCAAGTGATAGACTGTCGTCTGTTAATTACCTATAGCGCCATAGCTTTTCAGAGTTACTTTGAAGCAATATGAGTTGAAAATAGCTTGGTCCATCCTAGATATATACCCAGAAGAACTGAAAGTACATTTGTACAAAACTCTGTACCCCAGTGTTCTTAGCAGCATTAATCATAATAACCAAAAAGTGGGAATAACTGACATGTCCGTCAACTAATGTTAATAATTGGATAAACAAAATGTAATATATCCATGTAGTAGAATATCATTCAGCCATATAAAGGGTTTGAGTACTGACATATGCCACACATGAATGAACCTTAAAAACGTCATACTAAATAAAAGAGCAAAATCACAAAAGACCATACATCATGTGATTCCATTTATATAGGTACTGGCAAATCCATAGAGACAGAAAGTGTATTAGTGTATAAGAAAAGAAAGGAAGTGACTGCTAGCCAGAAAATGAAAGTACTTTGTTTATTTAGGCTTTATTCTGGAACTAGGAATTAAATGATGGTTTTACAAGCTTATGAATATACTGTAAACCATTGAATTTTATACTTTAAAATGGGAATTTCGTGATTTGTGAATTATATCTGTTTTTTTTTTAACTTTTAAAAATAACATTGTGAAAGTAGTGAAGCATAGGGCTGGAAATAATAATGCCAAACCTAAATGACATCTCAACCTGCCAGCCCAACCAATCACTCATCTTTCACCTAAACACAGTTGTGTGTTCAGGGAGAGTTGAATATGTTAAATAGTTATAGTTTTGTTTAATTCTTGCAACATCCTTCTGGGAAATTCCCTCAGTTCTAGGGATAAGCTTACTGATGGTGATGTTACCATTGTCTCTGATTTTCCCTCAACACAAAGATCTTCTCTTGGTTACTGTATTTACTGAGAGTAAGTGGTGGTCTTCGTCCTCCTATAAATGGTCAGCAGCATTTCTTGATCTGTCTTCTCAAGATAGAAACAGCAAGGAGAAGATTACAGTCAACCAGGCATTACTCACATTGCACACAGCAGAAGATGAAGGGGACCTGAATCTTTTCACATATTTCTTATTCCCCGTATTTCTGCTGTTAGGCATCTAATGAAGATTTTTTTTTCCCTTTCCAGGGGTATGGTTTTAAGCCTAAATATGATGGGGAAGACCTTGCTTACACAGTGAAAAATCTCAGACGTAGTACAAAGTATAAATTTAAGGTAAGCTTTGAAAGCCCTTGAAAGATTTATTGTTCTTACTGTTCTGTTTTAAAACCAAGTACATGCCTCATTCCTATAGTTTTAAATCTTAAATATGTTGGCCTTTTCTCATGAGCTTTATTGTTTTATTCTCTTACTATATAATAATGCTTCTCAAACTTTATGTATTTCAATTCAAAGCAGTCTTAATGCTTAACAAGACTCTGTAAAATGTGAACAAAACATCTTTTAAAATGTGGGTGTCATTGAACATAGTCAGAATATGCTTTTTTGGCAGGTATATCAGAAAAAACTTTTTTTTTTTTTTGAAGTGGTGCTACTTAAGGTGATATCTGCTGTGTTTCTTTGCTGTAAAGTTGTTCTTTCTCCCTTTGTAATAAGTATTTTGAAGATACTGTATAGACATCTTGTTCCTCATCAAAGTCTCACCCACTAGTTTTAACATCCATTGATAATTCTTGCCCTGAATCATTCAGTAACCATGATTAATGGTTGCCAAGTGGTGGTTTTTAACATTTCTTCTACATTGATTAGTTGGCATTATACTATAAGGAAAAGCTTTCTCTTCTCATTTATATTAGTATGAACTAATGGATTCCTGTTTACTGAGTGGGTTATATTTTGTTGCTGTGGTTATCAGTTATGAGGTTCAAATTGTCTTAGATTTTGGGAGCCCTTGTTAAGCTGACTTCTAATTTTTTTGACATGTCCCCACCCCATCATTCTTTGAGCTCCTCCTTTCTGGCACATGATACTACATTCTCATCATGTACTTTCTCTTCTTCAAATTTGACATTGACCATTTCTCAGAGCACCTGGGTCCTTTAAGCAGACAGTGGTGTTTAGAAGTCAGGATCTGGGTAGTAAGTGTAATTAGGTAATTAAGTAATAAGTAATCCTTAATGCTATAGGATTTTGCTACTCCTAGGCCTCCTCTCAGTGGACAAAGCCAAGAACTAGATGTATATGTGTATGTTTTCTGTGTGTGTGTAGACACACATAGACCCTTTACATGCAGGAACACATATTTCTACATATATATCTATTTTTAAAAGTCATGAGTTTGCACCCTATACCTCCATTTGATCTAGTGCCACGGATTAATTCTAATTTTCTCACTTTCCTTATTTCTAACACCCATCATCATCAGTGAGAAACTTTTCTCCACTTATGTTCACGGTATTTTACTTACTGGATGAAACCCAGTAAGCCTTATAGCCTTCCCTAAAGTCCTATCCAGAGCACTTGAGTTTGTGCAGGGTGAATGCTGCTGCCTCCGCCCAACCTTCATCCATCCCCCAGCACATGTGCTTGTCTCACTGTCCCATCTGATGGCCTTCAGACTTAATTATTTTAGGAAAGTAGAGATACTCTATATGTATTTTGCTCATTGGAGGCCTGGAGACTCTATATATCATTCTTGCTCACTTGAAGCAATAGCAAGCTTTGAAAATTCTCCTATGGAGACTTCTGAAATCCTGAATCTTTCCAAGCATCCATTCTAGGATATAGTCTATCTTTGACTTGGTCAGTGATATACATTGCTATTGCTTGGCAGACAGGGCCTTGAATTAGCTAATATACAATTTAATATAAGCCAGCCTTCATTTTCGTGCAGAGGTTTTCCCAAAAATGTAACAGGATGTTTACTAGTTGACAAATACAACATTTGAATTTTCCTACCATTGTTTGTTTAAACAAATTATTCCAAATAAATAATAGAAGCCATTGTAAAGTGTTTTCACTATTAAAAAGTTTTATTACTCCTTGAGAACCTAAGAAAGAAAATTTTAGTGATATCGGGAAATTTGTTTATGTAGTGCACAATTATATCTGTTATGTTTTATTTTGGGCTTCCCTGGCGGCTCAGACAGTAAGGAGTATGCCTGCAATACTTACTTTGTATACTAGCTTCATTTTCAAAACTTCTGATAGCACTGGGTCATTTTAATTTTCAAATACAGTTTTTATATTGACACAATTTACAAAGGATCTAAGGAATACAAACATTTTTCCAGTTTTCCTCTTATAATGTTGGATTGCATTTTTGCTTCAGTTATAATTATAAAACCTCACCACATGGGCTTCTCCATAGGGAAGCTACACACACCATCATTTCTGCTACACACTTTGTTAGAAGCAAGTTATTAAGGACAATTCAAAAGGAGGAGGAGTTAACCTTTATCTTTTAAAGAGAGGAAATTCAGAGAATCTGACGTTTTTTTAAATCCCTGAAGAATATTAAAAGAATAAGTTAAATCAAGCCTCGCCAAGTATCATCAGATTATGTAGCTTGTTCCAGTGATGACTCTTGTTTAGTATCAAAATGTTAGACTCACTTGTATTTTTAAGACTGACTGAAAGGGGATTATACCTGAATTCTCTTCACATGTGCTGAGTTCCTTTTGAAGACAAGCAGTTCTCACATAAATCATTTGATTGACCCTATTTGTCTCACATCACTTTGTTCATTAAGCCAGTATCATTAAGTATCAGACATTAATTATGTCTTTGTGTTCTCATCATAGGTTATTGCTTATAACTCAGAAGGTAAAAGTAGTCCAAGTGAGGTGGTAGAGTTTACTACCTGTCCTGATAAACCCGGAGTCCCTGTAAAGCCTTCAGTTAAAGGAAAGATACATTCACATAGTTTTAAAATAACTTGGGGTAAGATATTATACATATTTGTATGTCATTACTTTTATATTTGATTTAAATTATTTGAATATTTAGATCATTTTTAAGATACTTGAGTAAATTTATTAGCTCAGGTAAGTTCATTGAGAAATGTGAGACTTACTGAGGATCTGCTTTTGGAGAGCATTGTACTCATAGATACTAAGTTCAGGTTTGATGGAGGAAGAACTTGGGGTCAACTGTAGAACTGTGAGCAGGGGCCGCCTGTGTGAAATGAAAGATTATTGAGCTTGTAGCTAAAGTTTTCATGGTTCATTCTGGTTTTTATGAGAAATTAAAATTACTTATTCATTTAAAACAAAAATTTATTGAGAATTTGCTTGTGTAAAAACAGAGTAAATAAGATGCTGGTATTAATTTTTAAAAAGTCATTGAAGGTGATTCTTCTTACTTTTAGAGCAATCCTGAGTTTGGTATTCTGTTTATTATGAGTTTATGTCATTTTTTGAATTGTATATACTCTGCCCAATACCACTTTTGCTTCTTTGGATAGACCCACCAAAAGACAATGGAGGAGCAGCCATCAATAAATATGTAGTAGAGATGGCAGAAGGTTCTAACGGTAAGAATAACTATTAAAACTGATCATTTAAACCAGTTGGTCTACCTTGAGTCTTCATGGTTCTAAATTTTACATGATGTCTTTTCTTTCCTCTTGATTTTTTTCCTTTGTTTGTAGCAGATAAGATTTTGCCTGTTATGACCCACTTTAAGTTGTAATCTCCAGATACACAGTGACTCAAATGTAAGACTGCTGTATACGTATATTATTACATTCTTATTTTTTTCCTCATTGGTTTGCATTGCTCAATTCCAGTATACCTAGACTAAAGTCTTCTGAAGGTTAGCTCACTCGGATTTATACCCAGATGTATCAGAAAAATCTTCTAAAATTTAACTTATAGTAGTTTTAGTAATAAGTTCTTTGTCTAGTGAACTTTATTCTTGAATCACACGTTTTTATCTTTATATCAAATGGCCTATTTCCTTGCAAAAAATAAAGATGTCTTTTAATTAAGACTGAACTTCCTATGGTATTGGTTCTTTCTACTCTTTGTGTGTTATAATGTTATTACTGGGCCAGTAAGCACATTTAAAATACTTAATTAAAAGCAAATTATCGATCTAAGTCAGGTTCTGTACAGAGTTACAGAGATATTTCACTTCAACAAAGCCATGCAAATTTGTCTCGGAAGCTATACACATAAAGAAAATTAGATCATTTCCAGGAAACTCAAAAAACAGGCTTAAATCGTTTCTGACAAATTACATAAATGCTTAGTTAGTGAAGCTAGGATACCTGCCATGTCCATGATACCAAAATGTTAAACATTACCTTGTCGCTGATGGAGCATAATTTTTCCATCTTACAGGAAACAAATGGGATATGATATACAGTGGAGCTACTAGGGAACATCTTTGTGATCGACTGAATCCAGGCTGTTTCTATCGTTTTCGAGTTTACTGCATCAGTGATGGAGGACAGAGTGCGGTAATACTTACGTGTAGATTGTTTTTCTCAAGTTTGGTCAAATGAGATGAAATCATCAGATGCCACCTCAAATATTGAAGTACATCCATAAAATGTATAACCCAGGTGGTTAAATTTTCAGTGACCAGACTAGCTTAATGCAGTATTTAGCTTGTAGTGAATATCTGTTGTCTGGTTGCTATTTAAATAGCTTTGGAAAAAATAGGTATACGAAAACATTGTAGAAAATTTTATAAATTTTAGAATGATGCTTAATTAACCCTACCTAACAGAAATAGAAACAAAATAATTATTTAAACACAAAATCTAAATATACACTTATTTCAGAAAAGTTTGGCAATTATTTTATTTCTTACTAGAGACAGAAATGGATTTAAATGTGCCATTGATTATATATGAGACATTTGTAATGCTCTGGAAAAGTATAATGTTTTTTAATAGGAGTGATTTTGTAATGAATTCAACCAATAATGTATCTTAGAGCATTCATAATTGTTATTTTTTTCAAATGAGATTTAATGCAATGAAAGTAATTTTTTTTTTATGAATTAGGAGCATTTTGTTGAAAATGAGAGTACAGTGAAATCGAGTTGCAAGTCCTACACAACAGGCTTTGGATCCAATTTAATACAATGCAGATAATGAATATAGCACTGAGTTTGTGTCAGTGCTTTTAAGAGAATGTCTTTTAAAATAAAACTAAAAGTTTTATTAAAATAAACTTTTATTTAAACTATTTTATTTTAATTTTATTTAAGCTATTTTATTTAAAATTAAAAGTAGCATAGAGATGAAAACTAATACCAAAACTAATACCAAATACCTAGAAAGATGCCAAGTACTTGCGCACACTTATCTGATCTTTAAATTATTTTTAGGGTGAAAGAAAAGATTTTTTTTTGTTGTTAATATTAAATTAGCGTTTAGGTTGGAAAATACAGTCAAGTGGGCAGTATAGTCTAAACCTCCTAAAAACACAGCAAACAGCATTTATAGAATGTTAAACATTCTTCTTTAGAAGAGATTTGTAGATCCATTTGGACACCAAAAATAATGTCCATTAGGTTATGAGGGAGGTTTTTCTTTTAATTATGGAAAGAAGAAAAGAGTTCTTTGTTGAGGTTTGTTTTGTTTTTTTGTTTTTCTGGTAACTTTATATCTAGTAGGCACATAATACTTCCCTGTATAAAATTTGTGTTTTAATGATTTAATTAGATTTGATTTTATTCAGAACTTTATTCCTTTTCTGTTGATACTCAGATGCAAATTATTGGTGCAGTCTTTGTGTTTGTCTTATTTTCCTTTAACAAAAGCAGTCTGATTATTTGGCTTGGGGCATTTTTGTTTTGTTTTTGCTTTTGTTTTGGCAGGTATCTGAATCTTTACTTGTGCAGACTCCAGCTGTGCCTCCTGGCCCATGCCTCCCTCCCAGATTACAGGGTAGACCCAAAGCAAAAGAAATACAGTTACGATGGGGTAATTTTCATTTTGGTAATAAATTATAATTAAGTCAGTACTAAATACATTCCTCTTGTTTAACTGCGTGAATCTTTCCACCTTTAGGACCCCCTCTGGTCAATGGTGGATCACCCATTTCTTGCTATGGGGTGGAAATGTCTCCTGTAGAAAGAGATGAACCCAGAGAAGTTTACCAAGGTCCTGAAGTAGAATGTACAGTGAGCAACCTTCTTCCTGGAAAGACTTACAGCTTCAGACTACGTGCAGCTAACAAAATGGGGGTAGGAAAACCGAGCTGACTGAATTATAAATCCCAGGAGTATTTCATACAACATTGTCATTGTGCCCATTATTTGACCATTTTGCTTTTAACATGTGACTCCAAATTTTACAATTTTTAATAAGCCTCTGTTGATAAATGAGAAGTCAGTATGTACCATAGCTTAACTGTTACAGAATCTCAGTACTTTAAAACTCCAATTACTAATATGTGACACTTTGAACTTGAGCTGAGCCTTTCAGGCAGCGCTGATGGAGTTTACTTAGTAAGAAGAGTAGAAACATGATCATAAGAGGAAATACTTAAGAGTAAGTAAGTGTTTTGAGGCTGGTTGTACGCAGTGTTTATTTCCAGTTGACAATTACTCGTGATTCATTTTTTTTGCCTAAGGGAAAAAACGTACATTCCAAGCATTTGTGGTTTTGTGTATTTTTTTTTGTTTTTAATTATCTCTGTATAACTCCGTAAAATGGATAGAATAGGTGATATCTCCATTTTATAGCTGAGGAAGCTGGGGCACGCGAAAGCTCAACTCCTTGCCCCCGCAGTCACACACACTGAAAAGTGGGAGACATCAGTCACTGTGCCGACTTTGGAGCCAAAACCCTTTCCGCTCAACTGTGACATCTCTCATCTCTGAATTAAAAGTTCTCTGAGGACTAGCCAATTACTTCTGACTTTGAGTTAGCACTATATTTCTTAAAACTACAGTATAATTAAAATTTCATGAAATTAAACTGACAAGTTTTTCCCCATTGTTTCAGATTTTAGTAAACTCTGATGATCTTGTCAGCCCCATAAGGCTGCAGTACATGGGATAGCATCTTTAATACTAGTGTCTATAATCTATGTTTTCAGGTTTGTGATAACTTGTCAGAATCATCTTAAGTAAATATTTGTTCCCTATATTTTCACAGAATGCATTTTTATACCCTACTAAAGCTATTAAGTTTAAGTTATAATTTATGCCTATAATCTCTCGTGCCTTTAATTGGTATTCATTTCTTCACTCTTGACATGATTTCTTTTTATTTGACTTAATTCCTAAATTCCCCTCCCTTCTTACAAAAAAACAATTCATGAAGGAATAAGGGGCAAGAGAAGAAACTATAGTAAATGAAACTTTAAAATACCTCACATATTTACTTCCTTGATCATTAATTAAATCTTTACTTTCTGTGATTTCTTTTAGGAGAATTTTATTATGACTAATTAGTCTTAAAGGAAAGGGATGATGAATTTAATTATCTGTGAATATTTATGGAGAGCTGTGCAATTGGTAGGTGAAAAATGAAAACACTGATTAATATTTGTTTTTCTAGTTTGGGCCATTTTCAGAAAAACATGATATTACTACAGCTCCTGGACCACCAGATCAGTGTAAGCCCCCTCAAGTGACGTGCAGATCTGCAACTTGTGCACAAGTGAACTGGGAGGTATTGTAATTTCCTTCACTTATATTTGCTTTAAATGATTAAAATAATTTTACATAAAAGAATGAAGATACTGCTCATTTCATCTCCATAAATTATATAAAGAGTAAAGTCCTAGTTAAATTCACTTGGTAAAAAGTAAATTCTTTTTTCTTTTTGAAATATTTAAATAAGGTATATGTTTACAAGTATTTAGATTCTTGTTGATGATGGTGCCCCATCTCAGTACTGAGATATTTAGCCATGGTGCACTTATTGTTCAGAACATTCATAGGAATTAGTGTGTACTCTTTCTCTCATGTTCATTATCTTCAGTATACTTACTGCATATAGTAGTAATCAATAATAATTACATTTTCTGTTCCCTTTGAAATTTAACAAAGAAAATATCCTCATATGATTTAACATTTATATTACTTAACAGAATTATTTTAAAGTATATTTACCTTAAGATACTCTTTCTAAAGTGATTGAATCATATTTCTGTGTCTGATTGAAAACAGTTATATTTTTGATAGATCTTTAATTCAGGTGGCCTTAATGAATAAAAATGTAATATTAAACAGTTTATATTCTGTTAAACTTTTTTTTAGAAATCCAAAAACAGTTCAGTTTTTTACGTGCTTGGGTAAATAACATTTTTGCCCCAAAACTATGTAATCATTATCAGAACTTAAGACAAAAGACTATCCCCTTTTCTTAACTTTAAGGTCCCTTTGAGTAATGGAACTGATGTCACTGAATATCGATTGGAATGGGGAGGAGTTGAAGGAAGTATGCAGATATGTTACTGCGGGCCGGGTCTCAGTTACGAATTAAAAGGACTTTCACCAGCAACTACCTATTATTGCAGAGTCCAGGTAAAGGTGGTTAGGGTCTTGTCACTCTATCTAGAGTTTTGTGTTTTGTGAGCATTTGCATGATTATGTCTTTAACTTTGGGGCTCTCTTAATTTGTAGGCTCTGAGCACTGTGGGTGCAGGCCCTTTTAGTGAAGTAGTAGCCTGTATGACTCCACCATCAGTTCCTGCTGTTGTGACTTGTCTTCAAGAAATAAGTGATGATGATATAGAAAATCCCGATTATTCACCATCTACATGCCTTGCAATAAGCTGGGGAAAGCCTTGTGATCATGGTTCAGAAATCCTTGCCTACAGCATAGACTTTGGAGATAAACAGCCCTTGACAGTGGGAAAGGTTACAAACTACATTCTAGACAATCTGCAGCCAGATACAACATACAGGTACACAGTAAAAACTATCTTAATTTTTGCCTAGACCAGAGAGACACTAAATAGAATAATCATAAACTAAACGTTTTTTTTGTTTGTTTGTTTTTTTAACATGGCACTTAGAATACGAATTCAAGCCTTGAATAGCCTTGGAGCTGGTCCTTTCAGCCACACAATAAAATTAAAAACTAAACCCCTCCCTCCTGATCCACCTCGTCTGGAATGTGTTGCCTTCAGCCACCAGAACCTTAAACTGAAGTGGGGAGAAGGAACCCCAAAGACATTGTCAACAGATTCGGTTCAGTACCACCTTCAGATGGAGGATAAGAATGGAAGGTGGGTGTTTCTAATTGCTTCTTTATATAATTTCTTAGGTCTTAAGTATATAAATTTTTTTAACACTAGAAATAAGTTTTCAAAAACAGAAGTCTCATAAGAAATAATTTTTAAGTATGCCATTTTTGAAACATCAGAAGACATAGTGAAGAGAGAAAATAATAGGGAAGCTGATCTTTGGCTGTCTAACCCATTCACTCTCTTCAAGCTAGTAAAAGGAGCAATCTTTTCTGCAAAATAAGTTCTTCAATGCTGATTTCCAGCAAGAGGCAGTTTTTACAGTAAACAGTTGATTGACATAAGGCCTTTGAGATCCTTGAAGGTTATGTCTCACCCTCCCCCACACTCTCACAAGGGCGTGCACATCATGTGAATGCAGGAGTTCACTTCCTCACCATCAGATCTTAGACCCTCTGATAAATAGTCCAGCCCCCTGGCTACTCAGGTTCCTCTCTGTTCTGCTGTCCTTTGCCATCTCATTATATGCGTGCTGTTTTATTCCACTAAATCATGCATTTGAATTATAGTGTTACTCAAAGTAATTAGTGCAAATTATTCAAAATCCAATCTGGGGCAGCATATTGATATTAAATCAAAAATAAACAATGCCATATATCTTCCCCATTGTTACTTTAATCTTTTAAGAATTTTGTTTTGTTTTTGTTTTTTATGTTTCACTCAATTTGTTAGAAATAAATTTGTGTATCTGATAGAGTGCTAGTGACAGTTTTTCCCAAGGCTACTTTGTTTTTTTGCATTGGGTTTGTATGTCAGCCAAATATTCAACAATGGAATACTCAAGGTACTTGTATATCAGTACTTTCTATCAGAAATAATTACACATTTAAAATAGCATACAGAATTAAAACATCCTGTATCAATCATAAGAGCATTACACAGAGCAAATAGTATTGATCATTTATCTCCTGAAATCTGTGCCTCTCTGAATATTAGCCTTTGTTCCTGGCAGAATTTTATGTACTCTTTGTAACCTTACATCTGGAAGGAAGTTTTTTGCCTTGCTGCACGTTTTTGGTATAGACATTTATCTTTAATATATGTTGTTATTGTTAGGTGAATTAATTAATTTACATTTAGGGTCGTGCAAGATTTACTAGAAACAGATTTAATTGGTATTTGGTTGAAAAATAATAGAAGAAAGATTCTATGAAGATGATATTAGTCTATATTCTATTGTAGAACTTTAAGCATGATTAATGTTTAGCAGGCATCTAGAGAACTGTTGCAGGGTATGGGGTATGACTTATGGTCTTTGTGGAAAATAAATTAAAGTGTTTTATGATATTGTAAATTTACCACATAAATTTCATAAATTAAATCAATTTAATATCTTTACTTTCCTTTGATTTTTCACAACTCTTCACATTTGTTGTGGGATCATGTCGGAATGCTACCTCATCTGTTCCCTGACCACAGGTGTTTGTTTTATCATGGTTCAGCTTTTTACAACAGTGGCTTTGCCACTGTTTTTTTTTTTTAATCCTCTCAGTTTAAAAAAAAAAAAAGGCGATTCAAAAGGCAAGGCTTATCCAATTACTACTTCTTGGAAACAGTGTTACTAATGATCTTAGTAACTAATGATCTTAGTAACACTGTTACTAAACAGTGTTACTAAGTATTCCTTCATTTTAAACTAACTACAATTTTCAGACTGTTAGAACTACATGAGTATTCATTATTCATTCCTCAGTTTCCAAAAATTTTTAAAACAGCCAATTAAAAATTTGGAGAACATTCAGCATATGTATGACATCAGTTCAGTTCAGTTCAGTCGCTCAGTCATGTCCGACTCTTTGCGAGCCCATGAATCGCAGCACGCCAGGCCTCCCTGTCCATCACCAACTCCCGGAGTTTACTCAAACTCATGCCCATCGAGTCAGTGATGCCATCCAGCCATCTCATCCTCTGTCGTCCCCTTTTCATCCTGCCTTCAATCTTTCCCAGCATCAGGGTCTTTTCCAATGAGTCAGCTCTTCACATCAGGTGGCCAAAGTATTGAAGTTTCAGCTTCAGCATCAGTCCTTCCAATGAACACCCAGGACTGATCTCCTTTAGGATGGACTGGTTGGATCTCCTTGCAGTCCAAGGGACTCTCAAGAGTCTTCTCCAACACCATAGTTCAAAAGCATCAATTTTTTGGCGCTCAGCTTTCCTCACAGTCCAACTCTCACATCCATACATGACCACTGGAAAAACCATAGCCTTGACCAGACGGACCTTTGTTGGCAAAATAATGTCTCTGCTTTTTAATGTGCTCTCTAAGTTGGTCATAACTTTCCTTCCAAGGAGTAAGTGTCTTTTAATTTCATGGCTGCAGTCACCATCTGCAGTGATTTTGGAGCCCCAAAAAATAAAGTCTGACACTGTTTCCAGTGTCTCCCCATCTATTTCCCATGAGGTGATGGGACCAGATGCCATGATCTTAGTTTTCTGAATGTTGAGCTTTAAGCCAACTTTTTCACTCTCCTCTTTCACTTTCATCAAGAGGCTTTTTAGTTCCTCTTCACTTTCTGCCATAAGCGTGGTGTCATCTGCATGTCTGAGGTTATTGATATTTCTCCTGGCAATTTTGATTCCAGCTTGTGTCTCTTCCAGCCCAGCATTTCTCATGATGTACTCTGCATATAAGTTAAATAAGCAGGGTGACAATGTACAGACTTGACGTACTCCTTGTCCTATTTGGAACCAGTCTGTTGTTCCATGTCCAGTTCTAACTGTTGCTTCCTGACCTGCATACAGGTTTCTCAAGAGGCAGGTCAGGTGGTCTGGTATCCCCATCTCTTTCAGAATTTTCCACAGTTTATTATGATCCACACAGTCTGACACTAAACTTTCCATTGAACAGTTCAAGTGGATAATTTATGGGAAATTAAATACAATATTATCTCATACTGTTAGGTAAACATTAAGAAAACCTTACTAAATCAATTAAAATTATGCCTAGGAAAGGGAATTATCTTTTTTATGTGACAAACTGTATGCCTGTAGCTCTAGTTAGAAATAATTGATAATGAAAATTGTGATGTTCTGAGTGTCTTTTAAGATGTATATGTTAAAAAACAGCAGTCAGAAGCAAAGCTATACCAGAGCCTAAAAAGAAACAGTTACTGTGATTGGATATGAAATTTTGCAATAAATTTTCAGGAAACTATGGCAAATTGGGAAATTAACTAATTCTGTGATTTTCATCTGATGAAAAATAGGATTTATTGAGTGACAAACCATTGTGGCGTTAAATTCTAGGAGTAACTTATTGCTCCTAAATAATGTCTGAACTGTTCTTTTTTAGTGGTTTTTAAACATTTTTCATAAGGTAGTCGAGGTTTATTTTTCATAAGTCATTTCCATTTTAGGTTTGTATCCTTATACAGAGGTCCATGTCATACATACAAAGTACAAAGACTTAATGAGTCGACGTCCTATAAATTCTGTATTCAAGCTTGTAATGAAGCAGGGGAAGGTCCTCTTTCCCAAGAATATATTTTCACTACTCCAAAATCTGTCCCAGCTGCCCTGAAAGGTAAGTTCTCCATCCTCAAGTTACTTTCTTTAGTAGTAAATTAATTTTAAGTGCTCTTTCATAATGTACTTTTTGTACAGTTAAAATTTATCATCTAGTATGTGTCTAACATTCAAATTATAAAAAGGAAATGAGCTAGACAGGCCTACTTGGGATTTCACTTAATAATAAAAGCTATTTTATCTGGCATATTGATAATCAGACAGTGCTGTTTTTTGTCACTCATCTTTTAAATAAACATAAAAGTACTAAATTGAATAGATAGGCTGGTTTTCTAATAGGGCCATTTACCGTTTTCACTATTGTTATTTAAAGAAAAAAAAATCACAATTCTTGTTGTTTTGAGTCATTGCTATTTCATTAATTTGGGATTTCAGGGGGAAAGTCAGGTCATCTGTTTAGCAAAACATAAATACTCAGTTAATTTGAATTTTTAAGTCAAATTTACATACACATTCACACATTTGTGCGTGTGTTATATATTTAAGATTAGTTTCAGCAGAGTTCTTATTTTAAAGTGACCTGGCAAGTATTGCACTTTGTGCATTTAGCCAAGAAAAAGCTAAAATTCCTTTCCCTCTGAGGACAAATCACAAACACTTCTAGTACAGTGTCCTGGATCATATACTTGAATGTACCATCTGTTAATGACCCATAATATCAAGATTGTTCTTGAATACTCCTTCTAATAATGTTGATGGATTTCACAGAGTTGTTTTTCTGTTTCTTCATCTGGTTTGGTTGTCTCTTAACCTTAAGAAGATTGCTGGTTTTGATACCTTCTACCCCACTACTGAGTCATATGTGTGGTCAGGAAGTTGGGGGTGTTTTTCAACCATTCTCTTAGGAAATTTCTTAAATTATAAAATTTCATGTTCTAGTTAACGCTCTTTGAAGTACCATAAAAGATGTTGTAGAACTACCACTAGCTTTTTAGCTCAGTGAAAACAGTACTTATCTTGACAGATCTTTTAATCAGTCTGCATTGTAATGCTTATAGATTGTATGGCCTGGAGGATATAAGAGTTAGCCATTGACCATTTCTCTGCAGATTTCAAAAATTCACTGATGCTTACTTCAAGTTTATAACTAGGTTTTAAAGTCTGTTGATTTTGAGTAAAACAAAGTCTGTGTGATGTGCCAAGTGAAAAATCAAGTCAAGCAGATTTTATTTATATTTCTTCTCTACAGCCCCCAAAATAGAGAAAGTAAATGATCACATTTGTGATATTACATGGGAGTGTTTACAGCCAATGAAAGGTGATCCAGTTATTTACAGTCTCCAGGTTATGGTGGGAAAAGATTCAGAGTTCAAACAGGTATGTGTCAAAATATAATTCTATAGATACATGTTTTTACCTTTTTCACTTTAACGTATTTTTAGTACAAGATTTGACTAACCTTTATCTTCCTAATTCAGAAACATTTGTTCAGTGCTTACTGTGTTCCAAAGATTAGTAACTGCACAGTATATCAGGATTCAAAGTCTTTTAGGTATGAGCTGTACTTAACCAGAGTATTCATTCATTTGATAGGCTGTATTGAACTCTGTGCCAGGCACTCAGGATATGCAAAAAGTAACAAAAAGGCCTTGCCTTCATGCTGCTTACATTCTAGCAGAAAAAAGATACTAAAAGCAGATAAACACATCACTATATCAGTGTTAGATAGTGATGAGCACAATGGAGAAAAAATAAAACTGGATAAAAGGAGTAGGGAGTACTAGGACAAGGGACAGCTAGTTCTGTTTCATACAGGACAGCAGGTAACATTTGAACAGAGACTCAAAGTAAGTGAATATGGGGAGAAGAGTGTTCCAAAAAGCAGGAACAGTAGGTGCAAAGGCCCTGAGGTAGGAGCATGCTTGTTAAACTTAATGAACAAGAAGTCACTGTGGCTGGGACAGTGTGACCAAGGGGAGGAATAATAGATGATGTCAGGGAGTTAATCACAGAGGGTCTGTGAGCGGCATGGAGGTCATGCAGGGTGTTACAGGCCACGCTCCAGCATTTACTCCACGTGAAATGAGAAGCCAGTGGAGGGTTGTGACCAGAGTAGTCACATGATCAGACAGAAGGTCACTGTGACCAGAGTAGGATGAGGACAGATGCAGAGACACCACTGAGGAGGCTTTGACAGTGTTGGTAATAGTCATAGTCAGAGTGCAGAGTTGCAGTATAGAAGCCTAGAGGAAGTATCACCTTCCCGGCCGAGAAATTTCAAAGACAGATTCCTGGCAGAGAATGAATAGTCGATGAAGTGAGGAGCTGTCAGTATTCATTATAACTTATAAAAGAAGTCTTTATGCAGCTCAAAAGCCTTATTTCTTTAGGCATTTCATCTTTCTCCCTTTTTGCTGTCGAACTTCTTGATTTTTGAGGGCTTTTAAACTGGGTTGTTTTTAATTCAATATCTTACCTTGTATTTTCTTTTCCCAGTAAAAAAATCAGTCATTCATCTGTTTTATTTCATTCTTGTGCTGTTATAATTATTAATAATAGATTACTTCTCAATATAGGTATAATTTTTTCCTTTCAAGTTTCGCTAAATATGGAAGCATAATTTCTTAACCAAAATTACAGAAGGCCCCGAAGGGTCAGATTAAATTTGGAATGTGGTTGTTTTTCTTTATTAAGTGATCTGCAAATTGACATGATAATTGGATTTGAATATAATTTACAGATAAGCAGGTTTCCTTCCAAGGAAGAAATAAAGTTAATACTAAAGAAAATGTAATTGCATTACATGTTTAAAGGAAATAGGGATCCCACATTTGAGTAGTATGTAAACACATCACTACATGAAACAGCAGTGCTAATTCTAATTTAAAAGCTAAATTATCCCTATCAACACTCTACTCTAGATTGTAAGCATACTGTAAAACTGGTTTCCTTAGAACTTCATCATATATATGCATGTACATATGCTCATCTAAATCTCTTAAATGTTTATATAATTTTATAATTTACTGACAAATTATATTCTAAAAGTTTGAAGGTCATTTTTTAAGAGTTTGATCTCATTAGTGGAATTTAATATTTTACTTAAAATTTACTTGATATTCAATACACATGTATTAAATACTACATATGAAGAAATAGAGAGGGCTACATTATTAATATTACCGTTCTTATTTTCCACTTATTACACATTAGCAAGCAAGCAGAAGTACTATAATTGACATTTTATGTAAGCAAACAAAAGGTCATAATAAAGATAAAACATACTTTATAAGAAGAAATGATTTTTTTCCCCCTGGACTTTAGAATGTTTTCCAAAAGGATTATCACTGAAGGGACTCTTGAGGGGCTGGTGTGACTCAAATGTGGCTTGAGAAAGGCTCAAGAATGGAGTGTGGAGTGGAAGAGGCCAGGTCTTGGTGGGTCTTTATTCTACAGCAGTAGGAACTGTTGATGTTTTTAAGAAGGGGATTATTTTTTTAAAAGTTGGTGGTTGACTTTCTAGGCTAGCCTATAAAGACCTGTTTAACCTGTTATGCTGCTGGTTTGGGGGATCTGAAAGCAAATTAGCGTTGCAGCAACCAGTACTTCTGACCCTGGGCCGCACTTACAGTTCTTTATCTTCTGCCCTGTTTGATCAGTCATTTGCTTTGACCAGACTTCCCACTCTGTAGCACCTCATCAAGGCTTGGCCTAGTTCTCTAAAATTACACTCTTGCCCTGACTCTTGCCTCCCTCCCTCACATACATTGTAACTCTCATCTCCACAGTATAACTGACCTTATGGGCATTAGGAGAAAAACTTTTTGCTTGGGAAAATTCATATCAAAAGTCAAGTGTCTGCTGGCTCTTTGATCCTCCCAGCAGTGTATACATTTTTTAAAGCAAGTGCTTTTTAACCAAAGCAGCATTTCAAGTGGTATAACAGGGTGAAGTAAAAATACTGGGGGACAGTAGAACCACCTTCAAAGTAGATAATTCCCATTTGGGAGTCTGTACCTGAAACATTTCTTGTATCCAAGCTCATTAATGTTACAGGTACCAGGAAAATTAATTCAAATTAGTGTATAAAGTATAAATTCTCTTAGAGAGAAGGCTGTAGGTAGGCAGGTTGATCCAGGAGCTTAATGCAGTCATCAGGGACATAGTTTCTGTCAGTGTTCATTGCCTGCCATGGGGAACTTACTCTTCCTTATTCACATTCAGCAAAGTCCTATATCTACAGTTACCTCTAGGATGTCTCCCTGTTTAGACATCTTCCCGACATCTAAAACAAAATGATTTTATCATCTTCCTTCCCAGTCTCTTCTCTCTAGCTTCCTCTTCATTTATCACTATCATAAACACTTCGGTATCCATAAACACTTCCCTGGTAGCTCAGCTGGTAAAGAATCCACCTGCAATGCAGGAGACCCTGGTTCGATTCCTGGGTCAGGAAGATTCCCTGGAGAAGGGAACGGCTGCCCACTCCAGTATTCTTGCCTGGAGAATTCCATGGGCAGAGTAGCCTGGCGGGCTACAGTCCATGGGGTCACAGAGAGTCAGACACAACTGAGCAACTAACAGTTTCACTTGAAACCTTGTGCTTTTATCACCAAGAGTCCCTGTCCTGCCCAACTCCCTCAATCCCTCACTCAACCTTATGATCAGGATTCCTTAAACACTTTAAATAGCACACAGTAAAGTGGCCCCTGGGGAATTAGACCTAAATTTCCAGTTAGTGTATTAACATGGTCCTCTTCTCGGTGTCAAATTGCCTCACCTGTCACCCTCATGCCATTTGTTGAGGTTTTTTTCCTAAATCATTTTATCATGATCATTTGGAGATAAATTGGAAAGTAAAGAAAATTTCAAAGGCAAAAATGAGTATCATCCACTGTACCTATAGGACAAATACATATTTTTTAACTTTTACTAAATTGACCCATTGTATGAATATTGTTTCACACTGCTTTCTAATACAGTCTTCTGATTTACTTAAGTTCATCCTTTTACCATCGATGAGACATAAATCATTTCTACATTCCCACTCCCTGAAATGCTCATCTGCATCTTCAGGACTAAGGCATATTCAGCATTTTTTAAAGATTGATTTTTCAATAAAAATTCATTTGTATATCTTTTCAGTATCTACCAATACACATTTTGATATATACATAGTGAATACTAATATTGTGGCCTTTTATTAATAAGTACCTGTTATATGCTGGAGACACAGAATTGAGGGAAAGATCTTACCTTGCTCATTTGGGAGCAAACCAGTATGTAAAAATTTAGATTTATAACACGGATACAAACAAGGCAGCTAAAATTGCTTGACCTTACTTGTAACCCACCAACTAGCTGGGGAAACTCAACTGGGAAACCATTGAGTCTTGGTCTTTTCATTTAGAGAATGAGTGGAGGGATTCAGTAATGGAAGTGAGAGCTTCCATACATTGAGCACTCGCTATATGCTGGGCACTGTGCTAAGAAGTGCCGTAGCATTAGTTTACTTCATTCTCGTAATTACCATACAGGATGACTACTGTCACACCATCACGGCGTGTGCAGGGGTACAGCAGAGCTCGGAGCCCAGTCCCTGCAGTCACTAGCCTTCTCCCTTGAAAATCTGTGGGATTCCATTCTTGTTATTGTCCTTCTGGGGGATTGAGCAGAAGAGTTGGGTTTTAAGATCTAATTCTATGGTTCTAAGTGAGCTCTCATTTTGAAGTTTATAAAATGATTTGCCACAGACACCTGCAGCAAGCTCTCCTTTTTCATTTATTATTTCATTCATCACATCTATGAAACATTAAAGAAAACCAGTTTTACAAAGATACCATGGGAGAGGAAGATTAGACACTGTCCCTCTTTTCATGGAATGATTTCACAAAGTTTGACTTCTTACATTTGGTGAAACCAGAGAAATGCCTGTGGGCTGATTATGCTTATTCTGTACCTACTCTGGGGGCACATCTTCCTTCTTCAGCTGGTCTGTAGGCTCTGTGAGGGGAGATAGCACACCCTGACTCTTCAGATTTCCCCTGCAATTATACAGCAAACAGTTGAGTTCTTTAATATATAGGTATTTTAAAATCTCATTTAAAAGAGCCAGGCAGTGGCTCTCACAAGCATCCATGTCAAAAATAACTCTAAACCTAGCCAATTTTAACACAGATTTTCTACCCATCCTTCACATACAGTTCTTTTCCTCGTGTCTTACTATCAGATTTACAGAGGTCCTGACTCTTCATTCCGGTATTCAAGCCTTCAGCTGAACTGTGAATATCGTTTCCGCGTGTGTGCCATCCGCCAGTGCCAAGACCCTGCGGGGCATCAGGACCTCGTCGGTCCCTACAGCACGACAGTGCTCTTCATCTCCCAGAGGACTGAACCTCCAGCCAGCGCCAGCAGAGACACTGTGGAAGGCTCGAGGCCCGGGCGGGCACTCAGCGACGAGCAGTGCGCAGCCGTCATCCTCGTGCTCTTTGCGTTCTTTTCCATTTTGATTGCCTTTATCATTCAGTACTTTGTAATCAAGTGAAAATATAACTTTATTTTTAATATTACATTTTATTTTGTCATGTACTAAAATTATTTCTGTATTGCTTTTACAAAAACAGTGGCATTTAGCACTGGCATTGAGATTCTAGTACATCATTTTGGCCATTTTTAATGCTTTATATTGCTAGGTAGAGGCTGGCACCTTATTAGAATGCAAGCCACAGAAATAGCAATTTTTGGCTTTTTGTTTGGTTGGGGCTCTTTTTTTTCCTTCCTTTCTTTCTTTTTTTTGACATGCCTTCTTGTGAAACAAAATTTCTGAGAGGCAACAATACAATATACAATTGATATTTTGACCAGTCGGCATGAGTGTAACAGTGACATCCTGATCTGTTTGTTCTAAAGATTATTACCTAGTGAAAAATTCAGAATGGTTAAAATTCACACTAACATACTATATAAAATGTTAAAGTATGATGATGCTGTGAAAGCAATCTAGTGCTATATTTCTACCTCCTCATTTGTCTTAATTTGGTAAGTGGGATTATGATGAAATAACTGGAGGGGCTTAGCAGACAAAAACTGGATGAAAGAATATGCATGGAAAAAATCTTCTTGTTTGATAAATGTGGAGTTCTTCATTACAAGTATATATCCATGAATTCACAGATAAGTCACTTGAAGAAAGCACAGACAGTTTACTTGGCCTAAAAATATTTTAACGTTTACTCAGAAATACATCTTCAGGTCTTGAAAACATGGAAAAGAACAGAGGGCTTTTAGATAGTTAACTTTTTAAAAAAGTACTTCATAATCAGTTCTGAATTTCAAACTTATTTGATTTTTGAGCCTTTGAACTATATGTGTGTGTATAAGGACATGCACGTACATATGGCTTTATATATACCAAGTGTAGAAATATATATATATAATATATATACACACACACACATACACTCTCACTCCATCTATCTGGTATAGGCTAATTTTGAAGAACTCCCATAAGTTTTGCTGCTTCTCCCATAACTACTGCCATCACCATCAGAATTCATAATCAAACCTAACCTTTTTGTTTGGGGCACCAAATCTGAAGACAAAATTAATTTGCACCAGTAAACTTCAAGCTGCTTTCTTTCTTGAAAAACTAATGTTTAATGTAATGTCTGTTTGGATACTGTTCCAGTTGTTGATTGCATGTGGTTAATGTTGCATTAGAGCACTTTGCAATTACATAATTCATTAATGTTTTGTGAGCTTGCATTTGTGAGTTATTGGATGATCAGATTGAATCTTGTCAAGTATCACATTGTACATCTTGCATAGATGTCCATGACTGCCAGTAATAATACAGTTTGTAATGAAACTATCTAAAATTCTTGTTTTATCACATCTGTTATCTGTAAAACACTTGTAACTAGCCTTTTTAATTTATTATTTGAATTTTAGGATAGTGAATCACTAATTTTTAGTTGCTGAGGTTAGCATCTTAGTGATTACTAAGCACTTCTGTCAGTCTTTGAAAAAAAGGACGTATGTTTTGTGCTTTGAAGATCTCTGAAGAATTTCTTCTATTAGAATGGGCATGTATTGTAATTGTTTTATGTCAAATGATCTGTGCTGTAGAAAAAAACATTAACTTTTGTTCAAAAAAGAAACGGATAAACTTGGCCTTCCCAAGTGGTAAGAATGATCTGTCACTATAAAATACTGTATGTTTACATTTTATTTAAATTTAATCTCTTATATGTAGGCTGATAACTTCCCCCAAAACAGTGATTGTTTTCTAGAAACTTCTTAAAAGTGCCACATTTGGCAGTACAAATGAGTTTGAGTGTAATAGCCCAGAGATTTCTATATAGTTGAATGTCTAAAATGGTAAAATGTGCCACTGTGGCAGTTACAGTGGCTTATGTTTTTCATAGTATCTCAAATGAACTCCTATTTTTGATAGTAAATGTCATTTAATAGTGTACTTGCCATTTGAGCCTCACTGCAAAATGAGTGCAGAGGAGAAACAATTTTTAATGTAATCTTGATTTTACCTCATATACTGTACATTCCAAAAACTCTAAACTTTTTAAAGATTATAGATACACTACCAAACATATCACCTTAAAATTGTGTAAGGATGAACTTCATACAGATGAAAAAAATATAATCTCATAAAAATACATAAACTATGTAGCAAAAATATCTTTAAAATCCATGGAAAATAAAAGTTGTATCATTCTTTTTTTGAGCTATGTTTATTGTATTTATAAACATTATTTGCTGCCTCTTTTGGAGAATGAAATGTTAAGGTCTCCCCTCTTGCAATTGGCTTACAACAGTTTTCCCAAAATAATTAAATCTTCAACAGGAGAGGATCCATATTCAAGAAGGTCAAGTTTTATCCTAGTGAGCTGATTTTGTGCAATTCACTATATATCTATATATAAAGAAAACAAGATATCTAATGAATAAAGATGGGTCTGAGGTAAACTTCCCATTGGAAAGAAAATATGACCTCTCCTCACCTATCCTGCATTCTTTGCCTTCTTTCCCACCTACAGGGGCCCAGAACGAGGTCTGCTTTCCACCAGAAGTTTCAACATTCCCTCCTTAATAGCATAAAGTTCTCACATGTACCAGGACATTCAACATCCCTTCTCATTTATCTCAAAATTTCCATCCCACAGACCTCATCCAGGGATACATTGCTTTTTAAAATCCAAGTGGATCTATAATTGCTGCACCTGTAGGCACCACGAGAAAGTTTAAAATGTTAGGCTGGGGAAGAAGAGGAACTGGACGTAGGGGCATTGCTGCATGGAAGCACCTCAGTTGGAATCCACCCTTGAGAAGAACAGGATACTGGATTCACGGTTCCGCGTCACCTCATTTTTTTTTTTTTCCTATAGATTGGAAATAGGAACGTTACATGTTGTGCTTAAGCATTTTGTGGGTTGGTTTCCAACACGTGTATGTACCTTAACATCATCAGCAGATTCTCTGCAGGAGGAACCCATGTCTGGTGGCTCAGTCAGGCAAACAGCCTGCAAAAAGGAAATGGGTCCCCTAAACCTAACACTTGTCATCCTAGAATCTAAACACCTACCATCAACATAGGTGACCACAGTGCTTTGTGTTTTGTAAACACCCTGGTCTCCCACATTGCAGGTAGATTCTTTATTGTCTGAGCCACAGAAAGCTTTTAAAATTACAGATTGAGAATAATCTGTATGTGTCCCTTTACTCATTTGCTTTTCTCCCTGACTCTCTTAAAGGAGAAGTTGAATTTCACCCCAAAACAATCAACTTCACCTTTTTCTCAAGTGCACACGGAACCTTCTCCAGAATAGATCACATCCTGGGCCATAAATCTAGTCTTAGTAAATTCAAAAAACTTGAAATCATTCCAGTCATCTTTTCTGACCACAGTGCAGTAAGATTAGATCTCAATTACAGGAAAAAAATTATTAAAAATTCAAACATATGGAGGCTAAATAACACACTAATGAATAACCAACAAATCATAGAAGAAACCAAAAAAGAAATCAAAATATGCATAGAAATGGATGAAAATGAAAACACAACAACCCAAAACCTATGGGACACTGTAAAAGCAGTGCTAAGGGGAAGGTTCATAGCATTACAGGCTTACCTCAAGAAACAAGTCAAATAAATAACCTAACTCGACACCTAAAGCAACTAGAGAAGGAAGAAGTGAAGAACCCCAGGGTTAGTAGAAGGAAAGAAATCTTAAAAATTAGGGCAGAAATAAATGCAAAAGAAACTAAAGAGACCATAGCAAAAATCAACAAAGTTAAAAGCTGGTTTTTTGAAAAAATAAAATTGACAAACCGTTAGCAAGACTCAGTAAGAAACAAAGGAAGGGAGAAGAACCAAATTAACAAAATTAGAAGTGAAAATGGAGAGATCACAACAGACAACACTGAAATACAAAGGATCATAAGAGACTACTACCAGCAGCTCTATGCCAATAAAATGGACAACTTGGAAGAAATGGACAAATTCTTAGAAAAGTATAACTTTCCAAAAGTGAACCAGAAAGAAATAGAAGATCTTAACAGACCCATCACAAGCAAGGAAATCAAAACTGTAATCAGAAATCTTCCAGCAAACAAAAGCCCGGGACCAGATGGCTTCACAGCTGAATTCTACCAAAAATTTAGAGAAGAGCTAACACCTATCTTACTCAAACTCTTCCAGAAAATTGCAGAAGGTAAAGTTCCAAACTCATTCTATGAGGCCACCATCACCCTAATTCCAAAACCAGACAAAGATGCCACAAAAAAAAGAAAACTACAGGCCAATATCACTGATGAACATAGATGCAAAAATCCTTAACAAAATTCTAGCAAACAGAATCCAACAACATATTAAAAAAATCATACACCATGACCAAGTGGGCTTTATCCCAGGAATGCAAGGATTCTTTAATATCCGCAAATCAATCAATGTAATACACCACATTAACAAATTGAAAGATAAAAACCATATGATTATCCCAACAGATGCAGAGAAAGCCTTTGACAAAATTCAACACCCATTTATGATTAAAACTCTCCAGAAAGCAGGAATAGAAGGAACATACCTCAACATAATAAAAGCTATATATGACAAACCCACAGCAAGCATTACCCTCAATGGTGAAAAATTGAAAGCATTTCTCCTAAAATCAGGAACAAGACAAGGGTGCCCACTCTCACCACTACTATTCAACATAGTTTTGGAAGTGTTGGCCACAGCAATCAGAGCAGAAAAAGAAGTAAAAAGAATCCAGATAGGAAAAGAAGAAGTGAAACTCTTGCTGTTTGCAGATGATATGATCCTCTACATAGAAAACCCTAAAGACTCTACCAGAAAATTACTCGAGCTAATCAGTGAATATAGTAAAGCTGCAGGATATAAAATTAACACAGAAATCCCTTGCATTCCTATACACTAACAATGAAAAAACAGAAAGAGAAATTAAGGAAACAATACCATTCACCATTGCAACAAAAAGAATAAAATACTTAGGAGTATATCTACCTAAAGAAACAAAAGACCTATACATAGAAAACTATAAAACACTGATGAAAGAAATCAAGGAGGACACAAACAGATGGAGAAACATACCGTGTTCATGGATTGGAAGAATCAATATTGTCAAAATGGCTATTCTACCCAAAGCAATCTATAGATTCAATGCAATCCCTATCAAGCTACCAATGGTATTTTTCACAGAACTAGAACAAATAATTTCACAATTTGTATGGAAATACAAAAACCTCGAATAACCAAAGTAATCTTGAGAAAGAAGAATGGAACTGGAGGAATCAACCTGCCTGACTTCAGACTATACTACAAAGCCACAGTCATCAAGACATTATGGTACTGGCACAAAGACAGAAATATAGATCAATGGAACAGAATAGAAAGCCCAGAGATAAATCCACAAACCTATGGACACCTTATCTTTGACAAAGGAGGCAAGGATATACAATGGAAAAAAGACAACCTCTTTAACAAGTGGTGCTGGGAAAACTGGTCAACCACTTGTAAAAGAATGAAACTAGAACACTTTCTAACACCATACACAAAAATAAACTCAAAATGGATTAAAGATCTAAATGTAAGACCAGAAACTATAAAACTCCTAGAGGAGAACATAGGCAAAACAGTCTCTGACATAAATCACAGCAGGATCCTCTATGACCCACCTCCCAGAATATTGGAAATAAAAGCAAAAATAAACAAATGGGACCTAATGAAACTTAAAAGCTTTTGCACAACAAAGGAAACTATAAGGAAGGTGAAAAGACAGCCCTCAGAATGGGAGAAAATAATAGCAAATGAAGCAACAGACAAAGGATTAATTTCAAAAATATACAAGCAACTCCTGCAGCTCAATTCCAGAAAAATAAATGACCCAATCAAAAAATGGGCCAAAGATCTAAACAGACATTTTTCCAAAGAAGACATACAGATGGCTAACAAACACATGAAAAGATGCTCAACATCACTCATTATCAGAGAAATGCAAATGAAAACCACAATGAGGTACCATTACACGCCAGTCAGGATGGCTGCTATCCAAAGTCTACAAGCAATAAATGCTGGAGAGGGTGTGGAGAAAAAGGAACCCTCTTACACTGTTGGTGGGAATGCAAACTAGTACAGCCACTATGGAGAACAGTGTGGAGATTTCTTAAAAAACTGGAAATAGAACTGCCATATGACCCAGCAATCCCACTTCTGGGCATACACACCGAGGAAACCAGATCTGAAAGAGACACGTGCACCCCAGTGTTCATCACAGCACTGTTTATAATAGCCAGGACATGGAAGCAACCTAGATGCCCATCAGCAGACGAATGGATAAGGAAGCTGTGGTACATATACACCATGGAATATTACTCAGCCATTAGAAAGAATTCATTTGAATCAGTTCTAATGAGATGGATGAAACTGGAGCCCATTATACAGAGTGAAGTAAGCCAGAAAGATAAAGAACATTACAGTATACTAACACATATATATGGAATTTAGAAAGATGGTAATGATAACCCTATGTGCAAAACAGAAAAAGAGACACAGATGTACAGAACAGACTTTTGGACTGTGGGAGAAGGCGAGGGTGGGATGTTTCGAGAGAACAGCATTGAAACATGTATATTATCTATGGTGAAACAGATCACCAGCCCAGGTTGGGTGCATGAGACAAGTGCTCGGGCCTGGTGCACTGGGAAGACCCAGAGGGATTGGGTAGAGAGGGAGGTGGGAGGGGGGATAGGGATGGGGAATACATGTAAATCCATGGCTGATTCATGTCAGTGTATGACAAAAACCACTACAATATTGTAAAATAGTCAGCCTCCAACTAATAAAAATAAATGGGAAAAAAAAAAAGGAGAAGTTGAAAGAAGAACTAAGATTTTAATAGTTGGGGTCAGCAAACCTTCAGTGTCTGCAGTGGTGCCTTCAAATGTTTAAATGTTATAAATAAAGGACTATTTTTCATCTTATATATAACTGGATGCTATGGGAAATTTGCCAAGAGAAAAGTTTCAAAAACATTTTAAAGCCACATGACCCATTCAAATCATAATAGCATCTGTTGACCACTCAGTGTGTTAAAGATGTTGTATTCGGTGTTTTACCTTAGTTATTTCACAATCCTTTTAACTGCTCCATTAAGTATAAACTGAAGCACAGAGCATCATCTGCTAAAGATCACATGGCTAATAAGTGAGAAACCCGAGATTAGATATTTGAATCCGTGTGACTGGTCTGGTGCCCCCAAACTTGACCACTATCCTCTGCTGTCTCCCAGAGAAGCCCTAAACTCAAGGAACTCAATATAATAATTGACTTTAATTAATTGCATTTATGATAGCATTTATTGAGTACTTCCTGTATATCAAGCTGAACACCTCACCACATCAAAAGCAGCTTACAGTCCCCTTAAAACTGAACAGAAAGAAATCAGACTAGGAGAATATGGTACAAAACAAAAACAGAAAAACCCTGAAAAAGCAATGAGAGGGGATTAGCTGCACTAAATTATAAAGCCTTAAGAACTTATAATACCAGCACACACATACACAGAAAAGAATAGAAAGCCCGTAGTCCCAAGTACATAGAGAATCTGGTACAGGCATTTCAGACCAAGCATAAAGCTCTAATTTCTTTCCGCCAAAATTTCATCCTTGGATACACTGGATACCTTGGATACCATTTTGAGCCTCCACCCTGCCCTAGGTTTAACTCATTCTCTTAAACACTCATTCATCCACAGGTGAGACATGCTCACTTGTTCAAAAAGGGAATATAGCTACTGGGTTGGCCAAAAAGTTCATCTGGGTTTCTCCGTGCCATCCTACAGAAAAACTCAAATGAACTTTTTGATCAACTCAGTACAATGTGGCTGAAACTTGAAAACAGGCTGCGTGAAAGAAACTAGACACAGCAGGTCACATATTGTGATTCTATTCATTGGAAATATCAAGACTACAGAAATCCATGTAGGTAGAAAGATTAGTGGTTGCCAGGAGCTGGAAGGAGTAGGAAATGGGGAGTAACTGCTTAATGTGTATGGTGTTTTGCTGGAGAAATGATTTGGAACTTGACAGAAGTAGGTGGGTGTTGCACAACATTGTAACTATACCAAAAGTCCCTAGTGGTCCAGTGGCTAAAACTCCATGCTCCCAATGCAGGGGGCCCGGGTTCGATCCCTGGTCAGGGAACTAGATCCCACAGGCTGCAACTGAGACCCAGCACAATCAAATAAATAAAAGTAAAAGCCACTGAAATGCTCACTTTAAGATGGTTAATTTTCAGTGACTTTTTTACCTCAATTTCTAGAAGGGACTATAAGACATTCCTAGAGACTGATCTACAGATAGCACATGACTAGAGAATCCTGGACATCGAGTCAATAAAATAAATTGACCTAGTCATTAAGTCCACGTTTCTAAGGACACAGACCAACTTCTCACTTCCTTTTCCAACTTCCCTGATGTCCTTGGGTGTTCCCACTCCCTTTAGTTGGTGGGATGTGCCTGGTAAAACGGAGTCTTTTATGGGTGTCATTAATAACTATTAAATGATTTGGCCTGCCCACTAGTTACCAGCTCTGTCTGACCCTTAACATTTCTAGGATGACCCAGTGATGTTGGAGAGGAAGTTACGTTTTACAGTTTCAGTTTGCCAATGACTGTAGCTCTGCAAGAAGAAGTTCATATAGGGTAGCATAAGACCTTTTTCCTTACAGCCTGTATTCTGACAAGCAACCTAAAAGTCATGTGATGAAAATTCATGTATTCATGCTTCCCTGGTGGCTCAGACAGTGAAGACTCTGCCTGCAATGGAGGAGACCCAGGTTCAATCCCTGGGTTGGGAAGATCCCCTGGAGAAGGGAACGGCTACTCACTCCAGTATTCTGCCCTGGAGAATTCCATGGATAGAGGAACCTGGTAGGCTACAGTCCATGGGGTCCCAAAGAGTCAGACATGACTGAGCAACTTCCAATTTTTTCAAGTACTAATACTCATAAATCTGGCTCAAAATGACCTCAGCGGGGGACTTCCATGGTGGTCCAGTGGTTGAGAATCCACTGAGCAATGAAGGGACACGGGTTCAATCCCTGGTCGGGGAACTAGGATTCCATGTGCCAAGGAGTGACCACGCCCACGTGCCACAGCTGTAGAGCCTGCTTGACAGAATGAAGATCAGAGTATCGCCACTGAGATGCGAAGCAGTCTAGTTAATTAACCAAAAGATTTTTTAAAAATTACCTCAGAGGGGTGACAAGTATAAAACTACAAAAAATGAACAATGGGTAAAGAATCTTCCTGCCAAGCAGGAAACACAGGTTCAATCCCTGGGTTGGGAAGATCCCCTGGAGGAGGAAATGGCAATCCACTCCAGTAGTCTTGACTGGAGAATTCCATGGACAGAGGAGCCTGGCGGGCTACAGTCCATGGGGTCCCAAAGAGTCAGACACAGCTTAGCAACTAAACCACCACAACAAATGATGTTGGTACAACTGGGTAACCACCTAAAAATTAAAGCTGGAGCCAGATCTCACACCTTATACCAGGATGAATTCCAAATGAATATAAATATAATGATGAAACTAAATAAATGAGAAGATATGGGAGAATTCCTTTATAATCTTGGAGTTGTGGTGGCCTTTCAAATTGTGCCTTAAGACACAGAAGTCACAAAAACACTGATCATTTTAATGCCATAAAAATAAAGACTTCTGTATAGCAGTAAACAAACAAACAAAAAATAGTTAAAGCAAATAGCCAACCAGGAAATATTCACACTAATATCCCAGAAAAGGGCTAATCTAATCTTTCTAACAAGGAAAATGTAAGTTCTGAAATATGGAAATGAAATGAGAAGCACAAAATAAAAACCCAGAAAAACCATTTTAATTCTCACTGGCAAAAATGCAAGGCTTTGATTACACACCATTGATAACTGTAGAAAAACAAGATAGTGCTGGTGGAGCTTAAGCTATACAATCCTTATGAAGGGAAATTAAATTTTGTTTACACTCTTTGAGCAGGCAGTCCACTAACAAATATTTATCTACAGACATGACACATTGGACAGCACCATTCATTGCAGACCCGTTTGTACCAGCAAAAGACCAGAAATGACCTAAATGAGCAACAATGTGAGACTAGTTAAATAAATTGTACACCCAATGCAATGGAATACCATATGCAGCTATAGCAAAAGAGATTAAGGTAGCTTCCTATTGACTGATCTGGAAAGAGTGCCAAGATAAATCATTAAGCGAAAAAACAAAGTGCAGAATAATGGAGGTACTCCGGTCAGGTGCACTTGTCCTCAGATTTCCTGGATCCAGGCTAGACCATAAGAGAATGAGCTTTCAGCGATGCCATTCCCCAGGCGTCTCCCAGCCTTTGGGGTGTCAGCCTCCTGGTTGTGTTACCGAGTGCAAGCTTGCAGTGCTTGCTGCAAGACAGGTCAGTAAACTGAGAAACCAGTTGTGGGGGCAAGTAACAGCAACTTTAGTTGGAAAACCAGCAGACCAAGAAAGGAGATAGGAGATTTGGGTCCCAAAGAACCATCTTGCCAGAGTTGGGATTCAGGCTTCTTTTACACTAAAAGGGAAGGGAATAAAATCAAACCTTCCTGGTTCCGGCCAGCCGCTGGAGAGAACAGGTTACTTACTTCCTGCCTGCAGTCATTCACAGGTGGGCCTGGTCAGGATGTTTCCTGTGACCTGAACAAAGGTATTTACCTTAATGCTCATTAGCTGGGAGGCAGGGTTCCCAGAAATGAGCCATTTATGTATAATTTAAGTTTAGAGGCAACATCCCTTTAGTGATTAATTTGTAATAGAATACAAAGGTTCTTCTCTATTACAATTCCCCAGTGTCAATGTCAGTTCCAGAATCCTGTGGGAAAAAGGATGAAGATGGTTCAGGCTACTTCTTACTGAATGGAGGTGATGAATATTCTTAGAATCTCTAATCAATCTTCTTTTTTTTATCTACAACTATTTGCACCTGATGAAATCCTGCTTCTTCACAAAGTAGGTATGTGTGCTGTGCTTAGTCGCTCAGTCATGTCCGACTCTTTGCGACCCCATGGCCTGTAGCTCACCAGGCTCCTCTGTCCATGGGCATTCTCCAGGCAAGAATACTGGATCGCGTTGCCGTGCCCTCCTCCGGGGGATATTCCCAACCCAGGTCTCTGCATTGCAGGCAGATTCTTTAATGCCTGAGCCACCAGGGAAGCCCAAGAATACTGGAGTGGGTAGCCTATCCCTTCTCCAGGGGATCTTCCTGACCCAGGAATCAAACCAGGGTCTCCTGCATTACAGACGGATTCTTTACCAGCTAGCTACCAGGGAAGCCCCAATACAGCTACAAAGTCATTGAAAAGCCACTGTAAAGCCATAAATAGCAATTGCTCATCTCTAACTATTAAAAAGATGCTTTTTTGCTTTGGCATCAACCAATTAGGATTACAAAGTGGATGAAAAGACACTTGGCTACTGCTGTGACATACAATTTAAGATAATTACTAAAATTATGACTTGTTATCATTTACCAGGATGTACCAGAATTTTAGGAATTTCACGTAATTTCTAAAATGTGTATAATTAACATTTACACATAGATACAATCTAAGAAGTTCTATGATACAAT
Organism: Cervus elaphus; assembly: GCF_910594005.1. Classification (NCBI taxonomy): domain Eukaryota; kingdom Metazoa; phylum Chordata; class Mammalia; order Artiodactyla; family Cervidae; genus Cervus; species Cervus elaphus. The sequence continues at coordinate 19,604,349 of NC_057844.1, forward strand.
CTATTTCATCACCATTTATTTGACAATGCTTCTTATGTAGTTTAACATACCAAACAAGCTTAATTAGCTTGATATTCCTCTGAGATAGAGAAAATAATTTGAGGTATTCCAGGGACCCTTTGGAAAGCCTCAAACTTAGCTTGAGGTCATGTTAACTTCATTTAGAATTTGATCTTTGGGCAGTTTGCCAAAAATATCAAAAGTTTTAACCAGTGATAAAAAAAGTATCTCAATGACAAATACAGATCACTTAAGGAAATGCACAATTATCAAAAGCAGTTCAATATGTTAAGAAAATCTTGTCCTCTTAGAGAATGAAATTCAGGTTTTGTACATTATTTTTAAAATTCGTTTTCTTAACTCAGTTCAGTGTTATCTTAGCCAGTCCTGACCATGCACAAAACTCTTTCAGTGTTCCTGCTCTAAGAACCCTCTACAATTTCTGTATCTGTATTAATCTATCCCTCACTTTCTTTCCCATTCAGACACAATCAGCTCAGGGCTTTCCTGTGGTCCAGTGGTTAAGAATCCACCTTCAAATGCAAGGGATGTAGGTTCGATCCCTGGTCAGTGCCACACAGCAACTAACCCCGAACTCTGTAACAAGAGATGCCCACACGCTACAATGAAGGCCCAGTGCAGCCAAAATTTTAAAAATAAACTTATGTATAAAAAAGAAACAGTCATCCCTAATACAAAACCACCTTTTCTGCTTTAGCAAAATGCATTTTCATTCCTCATATCGTCTTTGCTGAAAGCACATGTCCTATTATCTTTGCATGCTGAAATTTTACCTTACAATTCTGAACCTTAAAACCTTCACCTCTAGTGAAAAACCAAGAAGCAAGTAATTGGAAACTGTCATACCGCATTTCCTAATTGACAAACTTGAGCTTCAGTCTTCCTCTCCTGAGAAGGCAAAGGTAGGTAAACTTAGACATGCCCAGCAAATATGTTCCAATATGTTATCCCATTTGAAATGACCCAGATATTCAGTGAAGCCTCTTCAGTTAATTTTGTTGAATTTCAAGTTACATAAATCTGGAGAAATTATTTTAGATAGATATTCCCAAATCATAATTATTCCTATTTGTTGTTTAGTCGCTAAGTCATGTCTGACTCTTTCGACCCTATGGACTGTAGTCCCTCCATGCTCCTCTGTCTATGGGATTTCCCAGGCAAGAATACTGGAGTGGTTTACCATTTCTTTCTCCAACCAGGGATCTTCCCAACCCAGGGATCGAACCCATGTCTCCTGCATTGGTAGGCTGATTCTTTACTGCTGAACCACCAGGGAAGCCCCAGCTATTTCTATAGTGTTTACTGAAAACTCTTACCTCATTTATTTCTATTTTATTTACTTAAAAGCTTTATCATATTGTTATTTTTCTTGCTGACAAACTTTGTAATAGGAATAATAAGGTCTTACAGTATTTGATTTCTAGCAAACCTAGACACAATAAAAGTATTATACTTGATGTTGATGACCTAAAACATGTCTGTATTAATCAAACAAACAAGCTTAAGCTAACTTTAACACCAGACATTAATTCAATACTGAATATTTCCTAGGTCACATGAACCTGAAATTCCTTCTGGCCAGTGTTTTAAAAAATATTTGAGTGTTTATTTAAGCACTTAAATTCCTTTGAAAGTGGAAATCACTCAGTTGTGTCTGACTCTTTGCGACCCCATGGACTGTAGCTCACCAGGTTCCTCTGTCCATGGGGATTCTCCAGGCCAGAAATACTGGGGTGGGTAGCCATTCCCTTCTCCAGAGGATCTTCCCAACCTAGGGATCAAACCCAGGTCTCCCAAATTGCAGGCGAATTCTTTACCATCTGAGCCATCAGGGAAGCCCAAGAATACTGGGGTGGGCAGTCTTTCCCTTCTCCAGGGGATCTTTCCGACTCAGGAATTGAATCAGTGTCTCTCACATTGCAGGTGGATTCTTTACCAGCTGAGTTACCAGAGAAGCCTAAATTCCTTTAGGCCAATTAAATTCTTTTACAAATTAATTCTGGCAATGCCAGATATCTGTAACATGTACAAACAAACACAGTTCCCATTCCAAAATTTCAGTCATGAATCAGGTGCCCATCAGTTACAAAGGAGAGTGGATTCAAATTGGGTTTCTGTCAGAATAAATCCTATCTGTCTAAATGGCAAAACCCCTTACTAATATTCATGGAAAAGACACGTCTATTTCTGTTTGTAGCTTTTGGTAATTTTAGGAACCAAGTGGAGGATTTCTCTTCTTCCTGGGAATATCCCACTCTTGGACAAAAAGAGAGTTTGTTCTCTCTTTGCTTTTTTTTCCTGTTCCTTTCCTCCACTTGATATCAGTAAAAAAAATTTAAATATCACAAAAGTGGGCTGGCTATAAATGGGGAAAGAGTATCAAGCAAAACTGAAAAAAAAAAAAAAACCAAAGGACAATCAGAAAATCTAAATAAACCCTCAATTTTGGTCTTGGGGGCTTTAAAACATATGCCAATGACGTAGGAGACCCTAAATGACTTAATTAACACAACAAGGATAGCAGTACAAGGTGTCCGGGGCCCCAGATAACCTGCCCCAAGCCCTCCTGGAGATGCTAACAGGCGCTGTGGCCACACGTCGTTTCAGTAGAATATCTTCCTTTCACTCATGGGTTCACAGCTGCAATCAGATCACTGACCCAAAATATGCATCTCAGAGGACTTTCTTCAGGAATAGTTGAAACATTCTCCATTTTTTTTTTATTTGTATTTTTGGAGAACTCTTCCCCCCACCCCATTTATTTTTATTAGTTGGAGGCTGACTACTTTACAATATTGTAGTGGTTTTTGTCATACACTGACATGAATCAGCCATGGATTTACATGTGTTCCCCATCACGATCCCCCCTCCCACCTCCCTCTCTACCCGATCCCTCTGGGTCTTCCCAGTGCACCAGGCCTGAGCACTTGTCTCATGCATCCAACCTGGGCTGGTGACCTGTTTCACCCTTGATAGTATACTTGTTTCACTGCTATTCTCTCAGAACATCCCACCCTCACCTTCTCCCACAGAGTCCAAAAGTCTGTTCTGTACATCTGTGTCTCTTTTTCTGTTTTGCATATAGGGTTATCATTACCATCTTTCTAAATTCCATATATATGTGTTAGTATACTGTAATGTTCTTTATCTTTATGGCTTACTTCACTCTGTATAATGGGCTCCAGTTTCATCCATCTCATTAGAACTGATTCAAATGAATTCTTTCTAATGGCTGAGTAATATTCCATGGTGTATATGTACCACAGCTTCCTTATCCATTCGTCTGCTGATGGGCATCTAGGTTGCTTCCATGTCCTGGCTATTATAAACAGTGCTGTGATGAACATTGGGGTGCACGTGTCTCTTTCAGATCTGGTTTCCTTGGTGTGTATGCCCAGAAGTGGGATTGCTGGGTCATATGGCAGTTCTATTTCCAGTTTTTAAAGAAATCTCCACACTGTTCTCCATAGTGGCTGTACTAGTTTGCATTCCCACCAACAGTGTAAGAGGGTTCCTTTTTCTCCACACCCTCTCCAGCATTTATTGCTTGTAGACTTTTGGATAGCAGCCATCTTGACTGGCGTGTAATGGTACCTCATTGTGGTTTTGATTTGCATTTCTCTGATAATGAGTGATGTTGAGCATCTTTTCATGTGTTTGTTAGCCATCTGTATGTCTTCTTTGGAGAAATGTCTGTTTATATCTTTGGCCCATTTTTTGATTGGGTCATTTATTTTTCTGGAATTGAGCTGCAGGAGTTGCTTGTATATTTTTGAGATTAATCCTTTGTCTGTTGCTTCATTTGCTATTATTTTCTCCCATTCTGAGGGCTGTCTTTTCACCTTGCTTATAGTTTCCTTTGTTGTGCAAAAGCTTTTAAGTTTCATTAGGTCCCATTTGTTTATTTTTGCTTTTATTTCCAATATTCTGGGAGGTGGGTCATAGAGGATCCTGCTGTGATTTATGTCGGAGAGTGTGAAACATTCTCCATTTTTAAAGACAGAAATTCAAGACAAACAAAGCATTCTGTAAAGCAAGTATCCGTCAATTAAAAGGTGAGTAACTAAAAAAAAAAAAAAAAAGGTGAGTTAAAAAGAATTCATTTGAATCAGTCCTAATGAGATGGATGAAACTGGAGCCCCTTATACAGAGTGAAGTAAGCCAGAAAGATAAAGAACATTACAGCATACTAACACATATATATGGAATTTAGAAAGATGGTAACGATAACCCTATATGCAAAACGGAAAAAGAGACACAGAAATACAGAACAGACTTTTGAACTCTGTGGGAGAATGTGAGGGTGGGATATTTCAAAAGAACAGCATGTATACTATTTATGGTGAAACAGATCACCAGCCCAGGTTGGATGCATGAGACAAGTGCTCGGGCCTGGTGCACTGGGAAGACCCAGAGGAATCGGGTGGAGAGGGAGGTGGGAGGGGGGATCGGGATGGGGAATACGTGTAAATCTATGGCTGATTCATATCAATGTATGACAAAATAAATAAATAAATAAATAAAAATTTTAACAAAAAAAAAAAAGGTGAGTAACTTTTTTTAAAAAAAGACAAAGCACAAACTGCACATACAAACACTAGCATCCAAAGGAACGAATGAATGGGCTCACGAATCAGGTAAAAGGCCCAACAGCTCTTTCCTTTCTCCAACAGGGTTCCCCACTCAAATACAAAACAAATTGGCTTATTCTGGAGAAAAGCCCCAAACGGAGAGGAGATAAACTTTCTGGCTGTACACAGCAGAGCAACTTACCCTACCGTATGGAGCCTATCAGCCAAGCGCTGGGGCAGCCAGAGCCACTCTGGGGCATTTTTGAGGGCAAGATTTTCAAGACAAGTGGTCCCAGCAGCTGCTAGGGCCTTACCTGAAAACTCCCCAAAGGGGACCAGCTAGCCATGAGTAGCAAGGCTCCTGGCTGACCGCACCAAAATTCGTTATCAAGTCCACGCTGGTACTGCTCGCCACACGACAGGCAGAATAAACCGAGCAACCTTATTCAGAGAGCCAGCCGACCAAGAAGCTGGGGAGCCAGCTTGTCTGAGTCAGAATTCAGGCTTCTCTTTTGCTAAAAGCATAGGGAGTAAAGACAAACACATCCGGTTCCAGGTCAGCCTCCAAAGGGGATGTGTTCATTTCTTCCCCCCTACAGTCATTCACAGGCGGGCCTGGTCAGGATGGTTCAGCTACCCAAAGGTGTTTTAGCTTAATGCTTATTACCTGGGAGGCAGGGCTCCTTAGAGGTGGGCCATTTAAGTTTATAGGCAACATCTCTTTGATGAACCTGTAATAGAATACAAAGGTTCCACTCTATTACAGCTGGGCAGAGAACCTCCGCGCTGACCCCTCACTCTGCCTGAGGACCAGGTGGGTTACTGTGGCCCAGTCTGCAGGTACCTGTGCAGATGAGAGGGACTGCAGCCCAGGGGCAGCTCCCGAGGGAAGGTGAGTGGCAAGAGCCTGCTCAGCGATGACTCAGCCCTACAAGGGCTCCAGGGGCACGGGAAATGGCACTCTAAATGTGAAACTGACACGGTGTGGTAAATCAGCAATGGTGGTGGTTTAGTCGCTGAGTCATGTTCGACTCTTGTGACCCCCCTGGACTATAGCCCTCCAGGCTCCTCTGCCCATGGGATTTCTCAGGCAAGAATGCCGAAGTGGGTTGCCATTTCCTTCTCCAGGGGATGGTCCCCATCCAGAGATCGAGCCCAAGTCTCCTGCATTGCAGGCAGATTTTTTACTGCTGAACCACCAGGAAAGACCCAAATCAACTATACTTCAATTAAAAAAAACCAAACAAACAAACAAAAAAACTTCTGTTACCACTTGTCCACAAAAATCTGGTTTATGGAATACAAACTAAAAGATACTTTCCGAGCAGAAGTCGATCACACGAACCATTCCTAAGACTGGTTGTGCTGTGGCCTATCAAGCCAGAGGCCCTGGCACAGAGGGCGTGCCTTTGGCCTTGGGAAGCAGACACTCACCGGCTACATGACCTAAGGCAGCTTCTCTGTGCCTTGGTCTTCTCATCTATAAAATGGACATACTGAAAGCGCCCGCTCAAAAGACTGTGGTTAAAGACTCAATGAGTTACCATACGCAGGTACTTGAAAATGTGCCTAACACAGCACAAAGTTAGCTTTATTTTTTTTTTTCAAGACATTCCAGCCTATGAGGCTTCTAGCCAGAGGTGAAGTGCCTATTAAGGACACCAGCCCCTTGCTTCCAGGGAAGCAGGGGGAGAGCTGGGTCAGACCTAGACTCAGTTTTGCCCCATGCAAGCAGCAAATGTGAAGGTGGATACTTCACATTTGGCAGAGAAGGATGGTAGCCACACAGCTGGACTACTGAAGATTCTCCCTCTCCTCCAACGGAACACAACATCATGAGCTGGCGGATGGCTTAGAAATACAAAGTAGAAAGAGGGTTTAGTCATTCTTCAGATATCTGGACCCATTTCTTCCAAAAACATGGAAGGCCAAGCCATCATAATAGGGTTCAGATCTGCCCCAGGGGCCAAGCCATACTTGACTCAAAACATAACAACAACCTGGCCGTGAATCTAATTCTCCGTATCAGTATTCTGTCTCCAACCAGATTATCAAGCAGTGCTTGCTGAACACCCCCTGTAATCAGAGTACTTTTCTCAATTACCAGGAATTGTAAAGAAAATAATGGTGCCCTGTTCTGGAGAGGCTTATTCATGTTCTGAGATTAAAAAATATTTATTGAGTTCTCACTTTGTACTGGGCACTAGGGAAGGGTGAAAATCCTGTCTTCCGGAGCATGTGATGTCGGGAGATGGAGGGGGCCAGATAACAAACAGCTAAGTAGATTCAATAGCAGGTGAGTTGGTCATAAGCTCCACAGAGAAAATACAGCAGTGCAGGGGAGGTGCACAGTACAGACGAGATGGACAGCCTGATGTGCAGACACGCTCTGCGCCCCAGTGGGCCTTTCTCAGAGCTGTCATGTGGCGGAGAGGGGTGAGGGACCTTTCAGCAGACCACCAGGCCAAGGAGCAGAGTGGACCCAAGGACAGAGAATTGGGGGAGCTGCAGCCTAGGACAGCTGACAGCTGGTACCTCCCAGGTGCTCCTGGGAGCATCACGGGAGTCAAAGAAAAAGACCACAGGTTCACGCGCCACAGACCTCTGCCCTCAGGTTAGCAGAGCGCCTGGTGACCAAGGGGGACGAGGACCCTGAACTGGAGTCCAGCAAGTACCGGCCCCCCAGGAACCAACACAAAGCTAGGCACCCCCTCCCTCCTGGTTTCCTAAGGCCCTTTAAGCCACCTGACCTTCACTTCCTGCCCACCTGGGCCTTCTTAGGGAAAGACGGGGCAGAAGGAGGAAGCCATCAGAGAGAAGAGGATGGACCACTGCTGAGAGGAGCTGTCTAACTCATTCAACCAGACAATGCTTTACGCAGGCTAGATAACTGTTTCTTGCTACCGGAGGGAGTAAGGGAGAGCTCAGATCAACTAGAGAAGGAGAAATTGTATTTCCGCTGCTTAGGCAGAGAGGGATGGGGAGGGAGGAAAAGGGGAGACAGTGGATGCAGAAGCTCTTTTGAGTTTTGCTGAAAACCTGGAAACGATCCAGAAGAGGGAGGAAAATCTGATGATGCGTGTGAGAGAGAACTTCCAGAGTGATGTATAGGATTTTGAGGAGGTAAATGAAGTGCCGAGTGGCAGAGTTTAGTTCAGGTACAAGTACCATCCACTCATTCATCTGTTCAGGGGGTGAATGGGGTGTGTGTGTGTTCAAAAGCAGAGACATTACTCTGCCAACAAAGGTCCGTATAGTCAACGCTATGGTCTTCCCAGTAATCACATACGGTTGTGAGAGCTGAACCATAAAGAAGGCGGAGTGTCAAAGAATTGATGCCTTCAAACTGTAATGTTGGAGAAGATGCCTGAGAGTCCCTTGGACAGCAAGGAGATCCAGTCAGTCTTAAGGGAAATCAATCCTGAATACTCATTGGAACGACTGATGCTGAAGCTCAAGTATTTTGGTCACCTGATGTGAACAGCCGACTCATTAGAAAAGTCCCTGATGCTGGGAAAGATTGAGGGCAGAAGGAGAAGAGGGCGTCAGAGGATGAGACAGCCGGATAGCATCACCAATGCAATGCATGTGAACTTGGGCAAACTTTGGGAGATAGTGAGGAACAGGGAGGCCTGGCGTGCTGCAGTCCATGGGGTCTCAAAGAGGCAGACTGGGTGACTGAACAACAACATCCACTCATTCATCTGTCCGGGGGTTGGGGGGACGGTGGCTGTGGTGATGGGAGCATGTAGTTCTCTTCCAACTGTTTCTATTCTTTCCAGGAATTAAACTACAAGGTCACCACCTGAGCGTGAGGATGGGAAGGAAGTCTTGAGGATCAAGGAGACAGGAGGATGTACAGAGTGGTCTGGAGGGTGGGAAAAGCAAATGAAATAGGATAAGGATGAGGATGGTGGGAGAAAACTAAGCCCCCAGCTAAAGGTTGTCAATTTCGAGAGATGCAACTCTACTCAAGAAACTTGGAAGCCTGCACAAAGTAAGCAGAGGGTTCAGCTTCACCAGGGTTACGGCTGAGCTCTGGCCAAGGAGACCAGAAAGAAAAGCGCACAGGTATTGAGAGTGTTTTCCTGGAAGCCATTAGCATTGCTCTTGGAGTTTAAATTCAGTACAGTCGGGAAGTGTGGACCTGAGGCTCGTGAGGGACAAGGTGGAGGAGAGGCTGAATGGAGGTCCCACTGAACTCCTGCAGTTGGAGGACTGCAGGAGTTGAGGTATTAGAGAAAGTGAGCTAGAAAGACAGGGGGTGGAGGTCAGAATCCGGGGTGGCTGAAACTAAGATGAAGGCAAGCTCCCAGGTCCTGGGAATGATAAGGCGGAAGGGATGTGTTCACAGGGGCCACTGCCTGAGGCAGGGAAGAGGACAAGACCACGGATAGACAGGAGAGGCAGAGGAATTGTGTAGGGGTGTGAATTTTATTAATATCAGGAGCTCTTGAGAAAATGAAGGTCAGGCACCAAAATTCTCAAGAATGAAGGTGAATGAGGGGGGCGGGGCTGGAGAGGGCACAGTGTGAGGAGGTTAGATTTAAAGATAGGTTTTAGGACGACCGGGACAGTGATGATGAGGCCGGTGACCGGTACCCCTCCTCCACGCCCATGGCTCTGCCTGTGAGGGAGGGCTGAGCTGAGCAGGGGGAGCCAGGCTAGAGCAAAGCCTGCTTTCAGTTCCAGGAAGAAGAAGGGAACTCGGGAAAAGAAGTTCAGGATTTAAACCTCGGTAGGATGGATGGAAAAACCATTAGATGGTGTCCATCCACAAACAAAGAACTCAGTTCCAAGGACTTGAAAATTAAATGGAAAGCACAGCCCCAGGCACATCCTGAGCTCTCAGCGTCAGCTACTGTCATCAAGACCACAGTGAACGGACTCGTGAATCAGTTTTCAGTCTCCCCCCCCCCTCCCCCGGGATTTTAGTTCTTTCTGTGTGACGGTCGCTCAGTGGGGTCCGACTCTTTGCGACCCCATGGACTGCAGCCCGCCAGGCTTCTCTGTCCATGGAATTCCCCAGGCCAGGATACTGGAGTGGGTTGTCAATCCCTTCTGCAGGGGATCCTTCGGACCCAGGGATCGAACCCAGGGGTCCGCATTGCAGGCGGATTCTTAACCGTCTGAGCCACCAGGGAAGCCCTTTAAAACGAGTAGACATGGTCATGTCCATAGATTTCAGAGTCATAAGAGATCGTTCAAATTACTTGGTCAACTCCACCACCATTTGGAAATTTACAGGAGAACTGACTGCTGCCCCCTCAGGCTGGGGCTGACCTGAGATGACTTGGCCGTCGAGCCAACACCAGAACCCAGGAGGGGCTCTAGATTCCGGTCTAAGCTCCTCTCCTGCTATTAGTCCTGCGGCTCCCTCCCGAGCCGTCAAGAGGCAGTCACCAGCCGAGGTCCCTCAGAAGGTCCCTCTCAGAACCCAACCGAAAAAAAGCGCCCGCACTCCGCTGGGTGCAGTAACCTACGTGGTTGGGGGCTCAGAAATCGCTTTCCCGCCCGGGGCAGGCGCCGTCCCGGGCGGCCGCCTCCCGCGTTCAGTTGGGGAGGGAAGCGCCTGGAACACGACGGGCCGGGAGGCGGCCGGGGGCGGGGACTGCGCGCCACCCGCTCGGCAGCCCTCTAAGCGGACCCTGCGGAATCGCGTCCCGGCGCGCGGTGCAGCGGGGCTCGAGCCGTGCGGGCGGCGGGAGCTCCGCGCGCACTCCGCTCGCCGGCCGCCGAAGGAAGCGCTTTCGCAGCGGGGCCAGGCGTTAGGCACCCGGCCCTGCCCCGGGCACCCCGCGAGCGTCCGTGCGTCCGCCCCGCGCGCCGCGCCCATGGGCAGCCCCGGGAACCGTAGCCACGCTTCGCTGGGCCCCGGGGAGCCGCCGTGGGCCGCGCTGCTGCCGTGCGACGAGCGCCGCTGCTCGCCCTTCCCCCTGGGGGCGCTGGTGCCCGTGACCGCCGTGTGCCTGGGGCTGTTCGCCGTCGGGGTGAGCGGCAACGTGGTGACGGTGCTGCTGATCGGGCGCTACCGGGACATGCGGACCACCACCAACTTATACCTGGGCAGCATGGCCGTGTCTGACCTGCTCATCCTGCTCGGGCTCCCCTTCGACCTGTACCGCCTGTGGCGCTCGCGGCCCTGGGTGTTCGGGCAGCTCCTCTGCCGCCTCTCACTCTACGTGGGCGAGGGCTGCACCTACGCCACGCTGCTGCACATGACGGCGCTCGCCGTGGAGCGCTACCTGGCCGTCTGCCGGCCGCTCCGGGCGCGCGTCCTGGTCACCCGGCGCCGCGCCCGCGCGCTCATCGCCGCGCTCTGGGCCGTGGCACTGCTCTCCGCCGGGCCCTTCTTCTTTCTGGTGGGCGTCGAGCAGGACCCTGGCCACGATGCGCTCCGGGACCTTAACGGCACCGCGCGGCCCTCCCCCTTGCCGCCGCCGCCCTTCCTGGGGTCCTCTCTGGCTTCCCCGCGGTCCCCGCCGTCGGGGCCCGAAGCAGCCGCCGCCGCGCTGTTCAGCCGGGAGTGCCGGCCGAGCCCGGCGCGGGTGGGCGCGCTGCGCGTCATGCTGTGGGTCACCACCGCCTACTTCTTCCTGCCCTTCCTATGCCTCAGCGTCCTCTACGGGCTCATCGGGCGCGAGCTGTGGAGGAGCCGCGGGCAGCTGCGAGGCCCGACCACCTCCGGCCGGGAGAAGGGCCACCGGCAGACGGTCCGCGTCCTGCGTAAGTGGCGCGGCCTCTGTTCCAAACACCCCAACCGCGCGGTGGCTTCCTTTTGTGGTTCGACCCCAGCCTCCACCTGCTTATCCCTCCACTTTCCGTAGAAAACCATCTCCCGTCTTCTAAGGGCTCTGTCACCCAGGGAGCCCCCCTGACGGTGGATAGCCGGGTCTGGTAAATAACTATTATTTCCCAAAGCCTCTGTGAGCAGAGAGCTAAACTGATCCAAGATGAATGATTGCAGGCTCTTAAGCCCACTGCCTGTGTCTGTTAGACGCCGCAGATGTGGAATTATTCACAGAACCCTGGAGAAGACGGGATACCTCACGTTAAGATAAAGTTTCTTTAATAAACGTTATGGTATCCTGAAGACTGAAGTGAATCGTGCCCGTAACAACAACAAAAAAAAAAATCGTGCAGATGTTGCATAATTCTTTTCAACGGAAAATAGAGAACATGTTTCTGAAACAGGTTTGTGGAAAGAAACGATTTCTACTTGTTAAAACTTGTTAGTAGAAATCACTCTCTCTGGTTTATGCCTTGGTAGTGCATGTATGAGCCGAATATTCAGTTGTTGGTTGTTCTCGAATATTCAATTTCAAAGCAGACATCGATGCTGTCTGTAACCTGGTAGTTTTTCTGGGGTGGGGATCTGGCTAGGCAAGAGTTTTGTTTATTTCGCTGTTAAATTATTGCCTCAGTGGGAACTCTTGCTTTCGGATGCTTTAGCTAATTCTGGTGCCTGTGTTTTGTTTTGCAGTGGTGGTGGTTCTGGCGTTTATAGTTTGCTGGTTGCCTTTCCACGTTGGCAGAATCATTTACATAAATACCAAAGATTCCCAGATGATGTACTTCTCTCAGTACTTTAACATCGTTGCTCTGCAACTTTTCTATCTGAGCGCCTCCATCAACCCCATCCTCTACAACCTCATTTCAAAGAAGTATAGAGCAGCGGCCTGGAAACTGCTGCTGGCCAGACGGTCCAGGCAGAGAGGTTTCTGCAGAAGCAGGGAGGCCGAAGGGAACCCCGCCGGTGTCAGGGCTGGCTGCACGGAGAACAGCGCCAACGTGCAGATGTCAGCAACCAGCACTGCCAAACACGGCGCCCTGTCCCATGGCTCTGGGACTTAAGGGAAAACAGGTCTGTGGGGAGGAAAGAATCGGGAGGGGGGAACAGATGCTGTTAGGGAGAATTGGAAAGAGTAGTTGACATTTTGCAAAATAAGGAAATCAACCCTAAATACTCATTGGAAGGACTGATGTTGAAGCTGACACTCCAATACTTGGGCCACCTGATGGGAAGAGCCAACTCACTGTTAAAGACCCTGATGCTGGGAAAGATTGAGGAAAGGAGGAGACGGGGGCCACAGAGGATGAGATGGTTGGATGGCATCACTGACTCAATGGACATGAGTTTGAGCAAGCTCCAGGAGATGGTAAAGGACAGGAAAGCCTGGCATGCTGCAGTCCATGGGGTTGCAAAGAGTCGGACACAACTTAGCGACTAAACAATAACAAGAAAGAGTGGTTGACATTTTGCAAGTTTGTCAGCAACTTAGCATGAATTTTTTTTTTTTTAAACAAAGGTATGAGATGTATCTGTACCAATCTCTCTGGCTTTCCTTTCATGCACCTCCTTGGGTAAGTTCATTTCATCCTCCTGAAATCCCACATCACAAAATGTGCTCTGGGGAGGTTTTTTAAGTCCTCACTCTCCTACTCTCAGGATATGACACTCATTTTCCAGTTAACAAGTAATCCAGACAGACGGTGCCATAAAAACTGTCACCTGTGAGGTCAGAGGTGTATTTTGTTTTAGATATATGTGTTATGTGCTGTTTTTGTTTTATGTTTTAGATAAATGTGATGGTGCATCTACAAGGAATCCAGGATAATGAGAGTTTGATTTAAGAAATTACTTAATGTTTACATATGGCAGCAAAAATGTTTAGAAACAAGTGAAAGGAGTTCTGGGTAGAATTGAGTGATCAGGGGTCTCACCTCTCTCAGGCTCAGAGAAAATCATTTACTTTAGGCACAGTACCCTCTGTTCAGAATCTAGTGACTGAAGCCTGAGGGCAGGGAGCTGCAGCAGGATTTGGCTTCCACAAAGAGACTGCGATCACATTGATAAGAGCTTTAATATGCCTTATTTGCCTTGGCTTGGTGGGCTAAGCAGTGATGGATTCAAGTCTCAGGTCTGAGTCTGATCTCTTAAGAGCCTTACCCACTCCCACCCTGAGAAGCTACACTTACAGAAAAACATGAGTCAAGGGGAAGATTGGGGGCGTGAGAAGGGGGCGACAGAGGATGAGATGGTTGGAAGGCATCACAGACTCAATGGGCAGGAGCTTGAGCACGCTCCAGGAGACAGTGAAGGACGGGGAGCCTGGTGTGCTGCAGTCCACGGGGTTGCAAAGAGTCAGACGCGACTGGGTGACTGAACAACAACAGTGGATGCAGTCAGGGTGAGAGAGACTGTACTGGATATCCTGGCCAACAACTGTGTAATGTTGTTTTTTTACAGTTTGAAACATAAACCTGTTTCTAGAGGGCTGCTGCTGCCTCTGGGAACACCAAAGGGCCTCAGCCACTGCCAGGGTCTTATGAATGGTGGCCCCTGGAGGTAAGCAGGATGCAACTAGCTCAGCTATGAGCTACCAATGGTGACTCCATAAACAAGGGTCTGCTCCACATGCTGACCAGGTCCTTTTTCATGCTTTTTCATGTGATTAGCTATGTACATGATGCCTTCAAGTCCCCTTGAAGCGTCCTAACACTCTGGCCCTACCCTCGTGAAGCAGCAAGGAAGCCTCCCATCTATACTTGTGTTTCTGCCAACTAGTGGAAGAGGCATACTGGTCACTTGGGGCAGCAGTCCCTAAACTGTGTTCTGCAGATTTTAAGAGAGCATTTGAAAAAAAGGATTCTGTGGTCAGCTATGATAGAAAAACACTGCATGCTGTACCCACCTTCCCAAGAGTCACACAACACAAAAGACCATGTCGGAGGCTCTGAGACGCTGTTGCTGGGGACACTGCCGGGGGGCCTCACTGTGCTCCATGTGGCCTTGGGCCTCCGCCACACCTCTGCTGCAACCACAGTCTTTCTTCTCATGGGATTTCCTCTCTGGGGCAGTCAGAGTGGCTTCTTCCCTGTGGAAAATCATGGCTAAGAATTTTATTGATACATTATTTATAGTATAATGCTTTTACGTTTTTATCTATAATGTTTTATTTATGGTATAAAGTTTTAGAAGCAAAGAGCTCTCCTTTGAGCTTTCTTGTTCAGATTCTAGAAAAGAGGGATCTGCATCACACTTTCCTGTGACAGAGGTGTGTTTCCAGGTATCACAAGGAGTATCACCCTTCCTTATCACCACTGGGTCCCTGAGATGGAGTCTCTGAATTCCATTGCTCCTGTGGGTGGCTGGGCACCTGCTTTCAAAATGCCCACCTCACCCATTGGCAGATTGTGAGATGAGTGCAGTCTGTCATATGTTTATTGGAATGTGAATAGAATAATCAGTGTATCATGTGTACTAAGGCCAACTATTATGTTGTGAAACTTTTGTTGCAATTATGTATCAGTTGGTGTCTTTCATGGTTCATAAAATAAAATGTATTCTCATTGTGGGTCATAGTCAAAAATATTTGAAAAGTTGTTCTAAGGTCTAAAATTGTTCTGTGTTTAGTCATGTCTAACCTTTTGCAACCTCATGGATTGTAGCCCATCAGGCTCCTCTGTCCGTGGGATTTTCCAGGCAAGAATACTGGAGTGGGTTGCTATTTCCCTCTTCAGGGGGATCTTCCTGACCCAGGGATCAAACCCATGTCCCCTGCATTGGCAGGGGGATTCTTTACTCCTAGCACCACCTGGGGACCCCTGAAGTGTTCTCTAGCCCAGCAGAAAGTGTCCTCTTGTGTTGACCACTAGCTGTAAGGGGAGAGGCATCATGGGAAGACGTGAGGAGTGGCCTCATGGGTCTCAAGTCAAGGGTCACTGGAGAGGGATAGGTGGCTGCGATTTCAGGCCTGGGCCTCCCTCTGCCCTGCGGATGGTGTCCTGGACGCTCTGACTGGGAACTCTCGCTGCCCCCAGAGAAAGCTCTCTTTGAGCCCCCCAGCTTTTTTCAAGTGAGGCACCAACCTTGGGGAAGGGTTTGTGTTTCATTAATTGACTCCACAAATACTCACCAAGCGAAGTGCATGACAAAATAGAAACATTAGTTCGTGTTATGGGGTTGAAATCATCTCGACTTTTGAATGGCCTTTTTGGCCTTGAAATGTATGACTGTGTCATCTAGACTAACCACATATTCAGCTCACAGGCCAATAAAAGCACTGACATCAGAAAGGCCTACAGAATTTCAGGTGATTTAAAAAAAAAAAAAGGTCGTTCTGTACAGATTCTGCTTTGGTAGGTCTGAAGTAGGGCCCAAGGTTCTGCATTCCTAGTAAGCTCCTAAATGATGCTGATGCTGCTGGTCCAAGGGCCTTAGCTTCCTTGCCTGTAAAATGGAGATGATGAAAATCTGCATAATAGATGTTGTATTAAATGAAGTGATGAGCATTTATATCTTTCTCCCACCCCTCTCAAGCTGTGTCTGCTTGATCAAGGTACTCAATGTCTCGGTTCCTATCAGTAGGGATAAAAATAAAAATACATACTTCATACGGTTGTTGGAAGGAGTAAATGAATATATAAAAAGGGCTAGACTTCCCAATTGGTTCAGTGGTAAAGAACCTGCCTGCCAACGCAGTAGACGTGGGTTCAATCTCTGGATCAGGAATATCCCCTGGAGAAGGAAATGGCAACCCACTCCAGTATTCTTGCCTGGGAAATCCCACGGACAGAGGAGCCTGGTGGGCTACAGACCATGGGGTCAAAAAAGAGTTGGACGTGACTGAGCACTGAACACATGCAAAGTGGCTAGAACAGAGCCTGGAATGTAGAAAATGCTCTGTATTGTAAGATACCATTATCATTACCACTATCGTTGTTATAAAGTTGATTCAAGTAGCTGTTCCACCAGCATTAGGTCCCTATTCCCTCTTACCTGTCCTCTCATTCCTACCCCTCCCTCCAGTCCCTTGACTTCTAACATGAATTATCAGAGAACCTCTTCAGGCTGCTGCTTCAGAAACGCCCAAACCCAGTCCAGACGGTGCTGCACACACGGGGAGCCTCACGAAGCATGGTCGTGGACCCTGATACCAGGCCCACCGCCTGCCTGCTTCCAGGCCGCCGATGGCAGAGAACCCCAGGACATCACAGGAGGCGGGCCTGCCTGTCCTTCCTACCTCGTGGGGGCACAGACGTCCTCAGGGGCCCTGGACAGTCTTATGTTGTAGCACAGTGATCTATGTGGCACCAAGTTTACCTTTCTGAGGACACCAGGAGGGACAATATGTGGAAAACTTGAGAAGTGACTTCTCTCTGGCAGCGCTGCCCTCCATAACAAAGCAAATGTGCCATGAAGGGCGTCTGGATTTTGTTTTGGCTTCTCTTTGCTTCTTTGAGGTTGAAGTGCCGCCAGGAACTGCCTTCCAAGAACTCTTTAGGAAACCTCAATTTCTGGATTCAGGGTGGTGCTCATGGTTACATCCTTGCCTGAAATGACCACACGAGGGCCGATCCTTTGTACAAGGGTGCACTGGCCACCAGGGGTCGCTATCAGTCCCGTATCGACCTTATCCCCAGGCATGCAGGAGGCATGGTCATTGGTCGTGGTGTGCCTTCCACATACCAGAGCAAGACCGAGGGTGAGGTAGGTTTCCTTCTACAAGCCAGGTATTCAGTCTCTGCCAAATGTCACCAGTACCAACAAATCCAGCACAGACACGATGAGCTCCCTGGGACCTCAGCTTGTTTTATTGTAAGAGGATTCTATCCAAATACACACACTGCTAGGACCAATATTCCCAATCTGCAGGACCTAGAATAAAAGGAAGAGATCCGGGTTATCTACAGAAAATACGTAAATGATACATAAAGCGGGCAGGGATACTAATTAGTGATGTTGAGCACCTATTCTTTATGGGCACTGTGCTACCTGGGATCATTGAGTTTTTAAGAAAATTTGTGATAAACATAATAACCCTCCCTGCCTTCCTCCATCCCCTCCATTTGTCTCCCTCCTTCCTTCCCCATTCTCTGAATAAGCTGGTCAAATAGTCATTTGACAGGACTTCCCTGGCGGTCCAGTGGTTAAGACTCCAGCCTTCCAGTGCAGGGGGTGCGATTTGATCCCTGGTCTGGAAGCTAAGATCCCCACTTGCCACAACTAATATTTTGCATGTGCAACTAAAGATCCCGCATGCCACAACTAAGACCCGGCACAGCCAAATAAATATATAAATATTTTAAAAATAAACAAATAAAATAAAACTTACATGGAAGATTAAAGGGTCAAGAATAACTAGGATACTCCTGAAGAAAATAAGGGGTTTTTTTTGGGTGGGGGGAGGAGTTAAGGGGGCAGAGGTATAATAAACCAATAATATACAATATAGAACCCAGGAACAGATTTACGTACATATGGAAACTTGATACATGACAGAGGTGACACTGCAGATCAATGAGGAGATAATGCTGGGCTAACTGATTATCCAAGTAGAAAAGAAAGTGGATTCCAACCTAACATCATACACAAAACTAAATTCTAGATGAATGATGATATAAATATGAAAGGAAAAACATGGCTTTTAGAGGAAATAAAAAAGTTACTGTTAAAAAACAGATATAATTGACATAGACAAATAAAAGATATATTTATAAACAGATAAAAATGCTTTTTGAAAAGATACAAAACCCACTTAAGAAAATTATTTGTATGTTTGGCACATTAAAATAAAGAACTATGCACTGAAAAAATAATTAAATGAAAAAGCAAGTGACAAATGGGGAGCAGACATTCACCATACACATTCCCACCCAAGAATGAGTATCGAGGATGTATAAAGGATGTTTACAAATGAATAAGAAATAACTACCAAATAGAAAAATGGTTAACAGGTATTTCATAGAGAGGACACATGTATGACCAATGCACCTAAGTAGAAATCAGGGAAAATCATAACCACAAGATATTTTATGCCAACCAGATTGGTAAACATTAAAAGTTTGACAATACCCAAGAATTAGTGGGGATACAGAGCTATGTAAATTGGTCCAGTCTCTCCAGAAAACTTTTCAGCAGTATCTGGAGGACTTGACAACTCAAGAATCTACTCCTAAGTGTAGTCCCTAAAGAAGCTCATCCATATGAACATAATAAGTGAAGTCGCTCAGTCGTGTCCAACTCTTTGCGACTCCATGGACTGTAGCCTACCAGGATCCTCAGACCATGGGATTTTCCAGGCAAGAATACTGGAGTGGGTTGCCATTTCCTTCTCCAATACAAAAAAGTTTAAAGCAGCATTGCTTGCAATAGCAAGAAGCTGGAGATAGAGCAAATGCCTCGTGACTCAAATATGGGTAAATAAATTGTGGTATATAGCTTCAATGAAATACTACACAACAGTGACAATTAATGAACCACAGTCATATCCATCAACACTGAAAATTCTCTTCAGTCTTTTACAAAATAATGTACTCTCACAACGTTGGCTTTTGCTTTCATAGTCTCGGAGCGGTTTTTGTGCCTATTTTTTAAATATTTCAAATTATGATAACAGCTTAGGTTGGTGACGGAAAATGGGCTGAGTCACTGGGGAGTAGGGAGGAGCTTCATTCTGAGTCACGCCTAGGACACATAAAATAATAAAACTGAATTGCACTGAACACAAATCCACAATGTCTGATACCTCTCAGATTTTCCAAGGGCCACTTCCTCCATCCTCAATTTCCTGAGGACAGTTCTACCCTCAATGTCTTCATGTGTTTAAGAAGCAGCAGGATGTTCTTGTGGCGGTCCCCGGCACTAAGTTGCCCAGCACTGGCCAACCTTAGAGGATAACCACCTGGGACAGCCCAGCTCCCACCTCATTCTCCTCTCAAACTCCCTGAGACCCTGACCGCTAACTGTATGGGGGCTAGTTTCCATCTTAGTGGCTCAGGCAGTAATCTGCCTGTAATGCAGGAGACCTGGATTCGATCCCTGGGTCGGGAAAATCTCCTGGAGGAGGAAGTGGCAACCCACTCTAGTATTCCTGCCTGGAGAATCCCACGGACAGAGCAACCAGGCGGGCTACAGTCCATGGGGTCGCAAAGAGTGGGAGAGACTGAGTGATTAACACTGACTTCCATTTCAATTCTCCTTCGCTCTCGGGCCAACTCTCACGTATGCGAAGCCCTCATCGCCCTCGCCAAGTGTGCGCAACTTGGGACTTCGAGCCAAGACATCGTCAAGCGACCAGACTTCATTCAGCAAACCCTAAGAACGCAAACACGAGCGTCAAATGATTCACGGCCCCGTGTCCCCTACTACTCGCCGGGTCGCCATGGTAGGAGTGGCCCCTGTGCCACCGCGGCCGCGCCTCGCCGTGACGTCACACAGGGCGCCCGGAAATGGCCGCCGAGCTCATGCGTCATCTGACTGCGCCGAGTTGGCTGTCGCCGTACTGTCTGTTGCTGGGAGGAGGCGAGAGGTGGGGTTGCTGGGGCAAAGATCATGCAGGACAGCGCGAGGTTTCCTGGGCAGCAGAGGCCGCTAGGCTGGGGATGAGAGAAGTGGGGCAGATGCAAAATCTGGAGAGCGCGGGGGCCGGACGGTCAGTCAGCACCCAGACGGGCAGCATGACCGGTGAGTGCCCCGAATCCTGCTCCCGCCGTCAGCCTCTCTCTCTGCTCTGCGCGTCTCCCGCCGTTTCACTCCGGGTTTCCTGCTTGCTCTTCTTCGCCTGCGTTTCTGCTCCTGGGTGTCCCATCCCTGCCCCGGGCGCGTCCCCGCCTCCGTCTCCGGGATCTCCTGGCCCGGCTGCACTGGCTTCTGAAGTTGCGCTCACGCCTCACTCCCCTTTACTTTTTCCTCCCAGGTCCTGGAGCTGGGATCTCGGGGGATCGGCGAGCCTGAAAATTCCCTAAACCGTGTTTTGTGTTGTTTTTTAAATTTCATTCCAAAATTAACCGCACGCGGCGCTTTCCTGTATTTCAGCTGCTTTACCTTTTAAGGTCACCGTATTTTTAGTTAATGTTCTAATCCCTGCCCTTGTTGCAGCGCCTCATCACTTCAGAGTAAAGCTTGCTTCACCGTGATCTCCGATGCAAGGACTTGTCATAACTTTTTTAAAATATAATTCCCATAGCTACGTGCGTCACTTGTACTTTTTTTCCCCCTGGAAAGAGAGCCCAACTTCGGAAGGTGCTGGAAGAGGTTGCCCTTATGGAGGCTGAAACTTTCTGATAAGAAAGTGCTTTGATTCTTTTGCACACGAATCCTTTTTCTCTGCCTCTTGCTAAAACAGCGGAGCCAAGGCTGCAGCACCCAAGTGGCAGTGAGCTTAGTTCTGATTTTCATCAGTAAAAGTTTTAAGTGTTTGCCCTCTCTTTTTGTAGGTGAAATACCAAGGCTTTCTAAAGTCAACCTTTTCACTCTGCTCAGTCTCTGGATGGAACTCTTCCCAGCGGTGAAAACCCAAAGACAGAAATCTCAGGTATAATTTGTTTCGTAGATAGTTTTTCAATCTTTAGGCAAGCGGTGGTCTAAAATCTGATTTTATTGCTCTAGTTTCGGTCACACTTAAAAACAAACTCAGTAAGCCTTCAAATTTGCAAAACACTCGCGTGGTTTAGTGTGATGCTTGTAGTTCATAGCTGTGATGGTTTCGCTTTCCAGACTAAAAATAGAATATTAACAGTTATGCTCTCAGACTGCCATCTGTATTTTCTTTGGTCAGCTGGCTGTTAAGGTCTTTGGCCCACGTTTTAATCAGGTTGTCTGTTTTCTTATTGTTGAGTTTTAAGAGTTCTTTGTATATTTTGGAGAGCAGTCTTTTATCAGATGTGTCTATTATAAATATTTTCTCCTGGTCTGTGACTTGTCTTCTCATTCTCTTGAGACTTTGTCTTTTGCAGAGTGGTTTTTAATTTTAATGAAGTCCGACTTACCATTGATTTCCTTCATGCATCATGCCTTTGGTGTTGTATTTTAAAAGTCATTGCCATACTCAAGATCATCTAGGTTTTCTCCTATGCTTATTTTCTGGGAGTGTTATAGTTTTGGCCTGTGACTCATATTGAGTTAACTTTTGTGAAGAGTGTAAGGTCCATGTGTAGATAGGGAATTTACTTCATGATAAAATGATAGTTCTTGGAGTGGTTTTCTCCCAATACCTATGTGAAATGTTTTATAAATAAAACATTATTTAAGATGTTGTGCATTTTTATTTCCTATTTTTCAACCACTTTCTATTATTGGCTTTGAGAAAGTTCTTCATTTTCTTCATGGATTTTGAAGTCCTTTATTCTTCCTAGCTGTTAATAGCTTAGTATTGTTTTATGAAAATAGAAGATTGCCAAGCCGTTGGTTTTTTTGGTTTGGGTTTTTTTTTTTTTTTTTTGCTGATGGAATTTGTCTTAAAGAGACAGAAGGAAATGTTTAAGATTTAAGCCTTTTAAAGTGTATTTAAAAGTTGGACTTTACATTGCAGTGTTATTCAGCTGTGAGACGGAAGGATATCCTCCTATTTGTGGCATAATAAATGGACCTTGAGCACATTATGCAAAATGAGTAAGTCAGACAGAGAAAGACAAGTACTGTATGGCCAAACTCGGAGAGAGTGAAATAGTGGTTACTGGGGGCTGAGGGGACAAGATAGATGTTGTTTAAGGGTACAGACTTATGAGAAGTAAATAAGCCCTGGAGATCTAGTGCACAGTTGCAGGGAATGCAGAAAACAATACTGTTTTATAATCATCAAACATGCTAAGAGACTAGGATTTAACTATTCCAACTACTAGAAAGAAGTGAATAGTTGTGTAACATGATTATTCCAACTACTAAAAAGAAGTGAATAGTTGTGTAACATGATTGAGTTGCTAATTATTGCTATAATGGCAATCATAATATACAAATGTATCAAATTAATGTACACCTTAATATTTTACAATGTTATATGTCAAATGTATTTCAATTAAACATTAATTAAAAGCGGGGCTTTTTACAAATTGACTAATAATTTTGAAGAACCTTTTTTAATATCAAGATTTAGTATCATTTTAATTCATTCATACACACCACACACACACACACACCAAAATATATCTTGTTCTTTTCCATCAGGCACATTAATTTATATAAATAATTCCACTATTAATTGCACATGATGTTCACAAAGTTCTTTTTCCTATTAAGAAAAATTTCTCTAAGCTAAAGTAATAAATTCGTTTCACTTAAATTCTTTATCCATGGGAGGGGGGATCGGGATGGGGAATAAGTGTAAATCTATGGCTGATTCATATCAATGTATAACAAAACCCACTGAAATGTTGTGAAGCAATTAGCCTCCAACTAATAAAAAAATTAAAAAAAAAAAAAAAAAATTCTTTATCCTGCTTTTGCTATAGAAAGTAAGCCACAGAAACTCTTAAGATGCCATTTCGAGTGTACTTGTATTGGAAACACTGCTTTTGACACTCTAAAAGTCTTTGTCTTTTTAAAAATAAAATATTTTTATATGTTACGAAAATAATACATGTTTATTATTTACAAAATAGAAGAAAAAATCCCTCATAATTGCACCACTTGGAGACTACTAATGTTTTGGTGCTGTTTCACAATCTTTTTGCTCTATTTCCTTTATTCATTGGATATCATTTAATTCTGTATCCTGCCCTTTTGACTTAACAACATTGAAAATGTTCATGTTGTAATACTGTTATAAACACTGGAGTGGCAACTTAGTCTAATGCTTTCGGAGTAGCCAGTGGTTCAGCAATTTCTCCCACCCTCACCCCTCTCTTTGTCAACCGTCATTCTGTTCTCTGTGTCTATGAACTTGGGGATTTTTTATTGTTTCTTTTGAGAATCCCATATAAGAGAGATCATATGGTCTTTGTCTTTCTCTGTCTGACTTACTTCAGTTAGCATGATGCCCTTGAGACCCCTTTATGTTGTTGTAGATGACAAGATTCTATTCTGTTCTGTGGCTGAGTAACATTCCATTGTGTGTGTTGAATACCCACACAATGTTTCTTCTCCATTCATCTGTTGGTGGATGCGAGGTTGTCTTCATATTTGGGCTATTGTAAGTAAATGATGCTGCAGTGAACATTGGGAGTGCTTATCTCTCTTCAAGTTAGTGTTTTCATCTTCTTTCAATAAATACCCAGAAGTGAAATTGCTGGTTCATGTTATAGTTCTGTTTTTAATTTTTAGAAGACCCGCCATACTGTTTTCCATAGTGCCTGAACCAATTTGCAGTCTCAGCAACAGTACCTGAGGGTTCCCTTTCCCACACCCTCCCTGACACTTGGCAGTTCTAGCTTTTTTGATGACAGCCATTCGAACAGGTGTGAGGTGATATCTCATTGTGGCTTTGATTTGCACTTCCCTGATAATTAATGATGTACAGTATCTTTTTGTTTACCTGTTGACCATCTGTATATCTTTGGGAAAATGTCTATTCAGATCTTCTGCCCATTTTTTAATTGGATTTGTTGGACTTTTTTTTTTGCTGCTGAGTTGTGTGAGTTCTTTATATATTGTGAATATTAGCCTTCTGTCAGATATGTGATTTGCAAATATTTTCTCCAGCTCAACAAGCTTTTTAGTTTGTTATATTTCCAGTTGTTTATTTTTGCTTTTGCTCTTTTGCTTTTGGTGTCAGATTCAAAAAATTGCCAAAACCTATGTCAAGAAGCTTACCACTTGTTTTCTTCTAGGTTTTTATCATTTTATTGTCATCTTAATGATTGCATAACAATCCATCCTGTCAATGTAATATGTCTATTCTCTTATTACTGCACATTTAAATTATAATTTTTGCCAACCTTAGGGTATTATTAACTACAACCATTTCTGAATATAACTTCTATCTGAGTTTTCTGTGTTGTCAAATATTTACACTGTATGAATGTGTCTTGAGGATTGTTCAGCAAAGTATACATAGTATAAAGAATAAGAATTTTTAATTATCCAATCTAAAACTAGATAAATGAGTGGGACTTCTGAGGGGAAAAAAAAACACCATAAGTACTTAAAAATTTTGGAATAATACACAATGGAATATTACTCAGCCATTAAAAAGAATACATTTGAATCAGTTCTAATGAGGTGGATGAAACTGGAGCCTATTATACAGAGTGAAGTAAGCCAGAAAGAAAAACACCAATACAGTATACTAACGCATATATATGGAATTTAGAAAGATGGCAACGATAACCCTGTATGGGAGACAGAAAAAGAGACACAGATGTACAGAACAGTCTTTTGAACTCTGTGGGAGAAGGCGAGGGTGGGATGATATGAGAGAATAGCATTGAAACATGTGTATTATCATATGTGAAACAGATCACCAGCCCAGGTTGGATGCATGAGACAGGGCGCTCAGGGCTGGTGCACTGGGATGACCCAGAGGGATGGGGTGGGGAGGGAGGTGGGAAGGGGGTTCAAGAAGGGGAACACAGGTACACCCATGGCTGATTCATGTCAATGTATGGCAAAAACCACTACAATATTGTAAAGTAATCAGCCTCCAGTTAAAATAAATAAATTTGAAAAAAATATTTTGGACTAGAAATCGATTATTATTGAACATGGCTGTCATTTAAAAACAGTTATCTCTCCTACTGGTTCATAGTTTTAAATTTCAGTTAAGTAAGACTTATCTAAAATTTCCTGAATATTACTTCAGTAAGACTTTAGAATAACTGCATTGTTCCCTCATATTTCTCTATACATCATGTACTATCTTTCTCTCTCAGCTCTTCCCATGGTGTCCTCTGGGACCTTATCTTTATGCTGAAAGACCTCACATACTTTTCCAGGACAGAAGTAATATAGCATAATAGTGAAGACAGTGGATTAGGGGCTCAGATCCCTGCTTACCCATTTATTAGCTCTGTGACCATGGTTGAGACATTTAATCTCTATCCACAGTTTCTTCATCTGGAAAATGAGAATAATTATAGCTACTTTGTAAAGCTGGGATAATTAAAGACAGTGATTTAGGACCAGATACATGGTAACTGTTAGGTATTATTATCGTCGTACATATAGTCAGCACTACCACCGTCCACACCCCCATCATTTCATTACCAACATCATTACTTCCTCCACTTCCTGTTTTTTACATAGGAAATATTGAATTAATCACATTTTAGGTACTAATCCTTCCCCCCGCCCCAATCTGCTTTTAATTAGGAAAAGGAGGAAGGAAAGCATGGACCCTTAGGAGACAATGAAGAGATGGCTAGAGTATCTGCTGACAAAAAACAGGTGCATTTTTATGATTTAAAAAAAAGACATGTTCATAATAACAAAGCAAAAGGGATGATACAAAGTAGAATAAAAGTTTCTTTTAAATTCAAGTTCCCCTTTCCCATTTCCCGGAGAGTTTTTGTGTACCTTTCTAAAAATCATACATTTACAAGACTATGTATGTCTCTCCAAAGGCTGGGGGTGGGGAGGTGAGACCAGATAGGATTATTTAGTCTATAATCTGTTCCTATATCTTGCTCTTTTTTTTTTTTTTAAACATTTTCAAATTTCACCCTAGTCACCTTCCCATATGAGTTCATATAGAATGTGTTGAGAAACGCTGTTCCATATTCTCTCAAACTCCAACACATCCTGCTGGTCTTGCCAAGAATGTGCTTTGCCCAGGCCATTTCTCAGGAGTTGAGTTTGCAGCGGGTAACCTTGAGGGTTGAAGTAATGTCTCTCTCTGGGACATAGAACAGGTTTGCTCACTGTTCTCAATAAAACACAGCAGAATTCCCGAGCATAGTGTTCCTCTCCTATGACGAAGCTAGCTCACTTTGTGTCTAGAAATCTATATAGGCCCGTCCGCATGACCCCGTGTGGGCCAGGGAACCATCGCAGACATAGGCTCACACTGCTTGCTGTACTGTGGACCATAGTTGTTTCTGACTTAGGATGCCTTCTGCTAGCATCTGTGAAACAGTACCAGGCCAATTTACTAGCTTTTAAGTAGAGTAACATCAAAGCCCAAACCTGACCAGATGAGCCTCATTCTTTTTAATATGCATAGTATTTCCTTGCTATCTTAATCTTTGAGTTTTCCAGAGAGACTGTGATTCATTGGGTGTGGAGTGGAGACAAAACATTCATATTTGGAAAAAAGTTCCCTTGTTGTACATTTTTGTTGTACAAAAAAGTTACCTTGATGTACATTCCTGGAGACTTCTGGTTATTTCTGAGAGTGAGTCTCGAAAATGCTCAACAAGAATATAGAAATAATTTGTTTGAGGATATTTAGATGTTTTTAATTATAAGAAAGGCAAAAGGAAGAAAGTAATGAACGTATACAAAACAGACTGTCCTCTTTCACTTCTGTTCTGTTTTACTGTAAAACTATGTGATTAGGATTACGTAGGCGACTTGCCAAGATGTTAGTAAAGTGAAGCAAAATCAGGATCCAGAACAGTGACTCACTGCAAAGATTTGGTCTTCTGGGAGTTGAAGTAAGCAGAGGTCCCAGAATGGAACGCAACAGAGGCTTTTATTGGCTTTAAGTTTGGGATGGGAGGATCCTGGTCTCAAACTTGAGGTTTTGGCCCTAGCTAGAAACAAAATGGGAAGAAAAAAAAGATATTTTCGAAAGTAAAAAGTACTCTCAACAACAAAAAAAGTGATAAATGTGGCCTAAAAGATTGTTCCAATAAAAAAATTAATTGATGAGTAATGCTTCATTTTTTAAGAATGATTTTTAGATATTCCATTGAGTCTCATTTTCCACCGTTACAGAAATTTATACTCATAACTGAAACTGAAACTTGGCTCTTTTAGTTTGGTCTCTTCTTGAAAGTGATTTCAGATGTGTCCTCTTGAGAATAACTTTAGAGTAAAATCTTTTTGAAAGGGAATAGGGAATAATGGACACTGTTCTCAGCCCAAGTCCCCCTCGTATTGTAAAATCCCTCATGAACCCAAGGGTTAGTTTTATGTCTCTTCCTTCAGAATCTTTTGCTGTGAAAACGGCTATTTTGTGGCACACGCAGAACTGATTTTTAACCTTAATGTGTTTTATCTGATGTATATTGTTGCATCTGCCTTTTTGATTAGTATCTGTATAAATTAGGTCACCTTAGGTTTAAAGGAACCACTCTTTAGCCCTTCAGCCCATGCCCAGCTTCTGGGATTGAAAAATAAGTCAGCCCAGCCCCTTACTGTGGGTGGGAGACCGCTGAGATGGCTTTGGCTTACTGCTCTTGCTTTGAGTTCTCTCTTCCTTTCTAACACCTGAGGTTATGTCTTCCTTTCCTTGAGCTTGACGATATGTTTTAAAACATTTAAAAAATTATAAATAACCTATGTGTTTGTGGGAGGTGGATCCTAACCACATTAGTCTAGACTGCCATAGTTTTAAAAATTAGTAGAATCGTTTGTTAGAAAGAAGTTGAGAATTATCTTTATTTTAGTCAGCATTTAAAATATTTTAGGGACTGCCCTCGTGGTCCAGTGGTTAAGACACTGTGCTCCCAATGCAGAGGGCACAGGTTCAATCGCCAGTCAGGGAACTAAAATCCCACATGCCAAAGCCAAATAAGTAAATAAATAAGAATAAAAAGCAAAATATGATCAATTAAAATTTTTTAGTTAGTAGATGTAAACTTTTATCTATATAGAATGGATAAATGGCAAGGTCCTATTATATGGCATAGAAAACTATATTCAATATCCTATGGTTAACCATAATGGGAAAGAATGTACATAAAAAGATGAGTGTGTACATGTGTGACTGAGTCACTTTGCTTTACAGCAGTAGCTAATACAGTGTTGTAAATCAACTATACTTCAATAAAAAAATTATTTTTTTTTTTTTAAATTTAAGATGACCTCTGATTTAGTTCTGGCTTGTACCACCTGTGAGTCTTTCAGAAAGTCATGTAAATTTTCTGGGCTTCACTTACCCATGTGTAAAATCACAGGGTTTGACAAATTTTTCCTTCTTACTATCTAGAACCTCAGTACTAAGTAGTCTTAGGCTATATGCTATAAGAAACAAGTCAAATCATCTTCATGATTGCCCTTTACTAGGGTAAAAAGTAATTCATTTTTTACTAGGATAAATTTGTGATCATTAAATGCTTGTTTGGTTAAGAAAGCCTAGATTTAGAAAATTTCTGGTATAAAGTCAACACTTAAAACCTTCAGAAAAATGTTTGGACCTAATGAGAAATGTACATTTGTTCAAACTATGTTCAGATGAAGAAATAAACTTTCCAAAAAAAAAAAAGAATTAAACTTTCATTTTATTCATAAATCAAGTATAATCCATGATATGATCATTAGATATTATAAAATAAATTACTTTTATATTTTAATATAGGTGAAGAAAACTGGTCTTGTGGTGGTGAAAAATATGAAAATTGTTGGTCTCCACTGTTCAAGTGAAGATTTACATGCTGGGAAAATTGCTCTGATAAAACATGGGTCAAAGCTGAAAAACTGTGATCTCTATTTTTCCAGAAAGCCATGTTCTGCTTGTTTGAAAATGATTGTAAATGGTAAGTGCAGATAAGGCTTTGTTGGGGATTAATCGCACTTATCTGAGAACAAATCAAATTGCCTAATATAATTTTAAAAAATATATATGTATCTGAAGACAGTTTGATATACTGTAAGAAGAAGAATCAGAAAACATGTATTCTGGTCTCAGCTGTGTCACTTACTAGTTAGGTGACCTTCAGTGTATTGGTAGACTAATACTAGCTGCTTTAACAAACACCAACAACATTCCAGCGGCTGAATATATTAGATACTCATCACGCATGTAACAGTTCAATGCAGGTGTTAGCAAACAGCAGCCAGCTATTACATGGTTGATCTGTGGGCCTCAGCATCTTCTGTTGCATTGCTACTGGAATCCCTGCTGGCCTCTCCTGTGTCTGGAGACAGGGTAGAGAAGTCATTTTGTTGTTTAGTCACTAAGTCGTGTCTGACTCTTTGAATGTTTAAAAAATGTTGCTTTGTTATTGTTGTTTAGCCTCTAAGTCTTGTCTGCTGCTTTTGTGACCTCGTGAACTGTAGCCCACCAGGCTCCTCTGTCCGTGGGATTTCCCAGGCATGAATACTGTAGTGGGTTGTCATTTACTTCTTCAGGGGATCTTCCAACCTCAGGGATCAAACCCAAGTCTCCTGTGTTGGCAGGCGGATTCTTTACCACTGAGCCACTAGGGAAAGCAAGAGAAAGCATACCCGTTTCTTAAAAACCCTGGCCTGGGGAAGTCACAGACACCATTTCTGTTTGTGTCCATTGTGGGAACTGTAATTCCTGGCTGGGTGGCTGCCTCCCAATGACTACTCTACCCCTTGGAAGGAGGACCATAAAGAATTAATGTATAGCTATCTGTACACACTGGGCTAGTCTCTAATCTTTGTGTTTATGATTCTGTTTTGCACCTAGGTATGTATCCAGACCATTTTCCTATTAAAAAAAAGGTATGTCTTTTACATGAGCTTCCCAGGTGGCTAGTGGTAAGGAATCTGCCTGCCAATGCAGGAGAGTAAAGATCAGATTGGTGGTAAGGGGAGTTCCCTGGAGCTGTAGGCACTTCCCGAAGAAGTGGTTTTGTGGCTGGAGCCTCCTTCAAAGGAGGCCTTCACAGTTACCTTGCAGCCCCAGCCACAGTAAGTCTATAGTAGCAAGGAGTAGATCGAAATGTGCGTTTGTTCAACTCAGATGTTTATAATTTTTAATATAGAAAACCTGTGGGCCATCTGTTTATTCACCTCTGGGCACAATGATAAAAAAACATAAATGCCTTTTCTAATGGAAATTATATGAGACATGAGCAAAGGGGTTTCTTTGTTGTAAATACTAGTTAATTGATGAACATTTATGTGTTTAATTCTGTATTAGGCGTCTTGTTGTTCAGTTCCAAACACAAATTTAAGACTGTTTTCATGTTTGTTATTCAGTTTTGCTTTCTCTTTTGTAAATTTACTTTCTCTCCTGTCAATCCACATGTGCTCTCAAGAATTTCGATCTCTGTACGTTAAAGATGGGACTCCTTGGTGGCTCAGCGGTAAAGAATCCACCTGCAGTACTGCTGGGTTTGATCCGGCTTCCGGGTTTGATGCGGGTCACAAAGATCCCCCTGGAGGAGGGCCTGGCAACCCCCTCCAGTACTCTTGCCTGGAGGGTCCCATGGACAGAGGAGCCTGGCGGGCTACAGCCCATGGGGTCGCAAAGCGTCGGACACGACTGAGCCGCTGAGGACAGCAGCCCATATTAAAATGACTCACTTTTCCTCTGCTATGTTGACTGAAAAATGTTCCTTCCAGTTTGTTGTTTTGTCTTTAATTTTGCATTCTTAAAAGCAGTTCACACTTCTTTCTCTCCCCCTGCTTCCCTGCTCCCATCACGTTATAAATTCTTTGTGGATGTTTTGGATAACTTTATATTTTATTATGAGGAGGACTGTAATGTGTTAAACTGTGCCCCCGTTTTGGCCATTTAGATTTTTTTCTATTTTTACTGTTTTAAACAATGCTGCACGAAACATGTATGTACATGAATTTTTATTTTTTGTCTTTACTTCAAATATTTTCTTAGACGAGCTTCCCAGAGAAAGAGTTTAAAGTACCAGTACATTTTTCATGCGTGGATGAATTGTTTATTTTAGGTTCAAAACTCTAGTCAATGTCAGTTATGCTGTACTATTTCTAGAAGCAGCCATTTCATTACTTAGAGGACCCTGGTACATCTTCCTAGCTCTGGGCTTTGGGACCACACTTAGCAAAACCATTGATTCCATAGATACTTCCCATGGGCTTTGTTGTCAGCAAACATATCCTATAAAGGGCCTCATAATAAGTATTTTAGGCTTTGCAGGCTGTATCATATTCATACAACTATTCAGCTCTCAGCTCAGCTAATCCATCATAGTACAGAAACAATGAGACTATGTCAATGATTTGTGTTCCCACAAATCTTTACGGGCACTGAAATTTGAATTTTATGTAATTTTCATTGTGTTACAAGTATTTTCCTTTTGATTTTCTCAACTATTTAAAGCTGTGAAAGCCACTCTTGACCCGCAAGCTGTACAAAAGTAGGCAACGGGACAAATTTGGCATGTGGCCACAGTTTGCCAACACTCGGGCTATGTTACTGGTGATTTGGTAATAGACATTTATTACGTTGGGACCTCAGAATCTACCGCAATGGTATAATGGATTTATCATGAAAACCCTTAATTTCAGCAGGCATCTGCTAACTACCTTTCATATTTTTGTATTTCAGCTGGAGTTAATCGAATTTCATATTGGCCTGCTGACCCAGAAATAAGTTTGCTCACTGAGGCTTCTGGTTTCGAAGATGCAAAGTTAGATGCCAAAGCAGTGGAAAGACTGAAGTCAAACAGTCGGGCCCACGTGTGTGTCTTACTTCAGCCTGTGGTGTGTTACATGGTGCAGTTTGTAGAGGAGACCTCTTACAAATGTGACTTTATTCAAAAAATTTCCAAAACATTGCCAGACACTGACTTTGATTTTTATTCTGAATGTAAACAAGAGAGAATAAAAGAATATGAAATGATATTTTTGGTTTCCAATGAAGAAATGCATAAGCAAATACTGATGACTATAGGT
Source organism: Cervus elaphus (assembly GCF_910594005.1). Classification (NCBI taxonomy): domain Eukaryota; kingdom Metazoa; phylum Chordata; class Mammalia; order Artiodactyla; family Cervidae; genus Cervus; species Cervus elaphus. The sequence goes on from NC_057844.1 coordinate 19,636,386, forward strand.
TTGGAGAACTTGTGTGAGAATCCGTACTTTAGCAATCTAAGGCAGAACATGAAAGACCTTGTCCTTCTCCTGGCCGCAGTAGCTTCCAGCGTGCCCAACTTTAAACACTACGGATTTTATTGTGGCAACACCGAACACAGTAATGAAATTCACAATCAAAGTTTGCCACAAGAAATTGCAAGGCACTGCATGATTCAGGCCAGGTTACTGGCATATCGAACTGGTGAGTTACACGCTTAGTTCCTAAATCGGGGTTGATGGGGTTGTATTTGTGTCAGACATAAAGTGGTGTTCATTTCACTTCTGGTAGCCTTTATTGACTCTTAGATACTAAAGTGTTGCTGCTCATGCCAATATAGAGAAGTTAGTGAGACCCTTGAGTAGACAACTCTTTCTTAGAGCAGTTTTAGGATTTCTTATGGCCTGTATTGGATGCTGCATTTATAAATCAGGATCTAATTCAGCCCTTTCTGCTTCTTGCTTTTATCATTTCCCAGTTGAATGAGCCCTCCACTAGAGAAAGGGCAAAAAGAGAGAACCAGAATCAGTCCTCTTTTTTAACTGCTCAATATTCTATATGTATTCAGTATTTAGTAAAAACTTTAAAATATCTTTAAACTAAAAATATGAATTTCTAATAACCAGTAGAATCAAAGTAAAGAAAATTTGGCAGATTCTTCCAATTTCTGGTATGTTTTCAAACAGCAAGGGGAGAAATCAAACAATTTTTACTTTATTAAATTGTACATGAGTATGTATGTGAAGAAGGAAAATATTACTTGGGAATTTTACCTTATCATGAGAAAGGGTGGTATCTATATTTCCAGTTACAGAATAGTGTTTTTACATCTTACCAGACATAACATTTTTGAAAGTAGAATGATGATCACTTTTTAAAATGCGGCTTTGAACTAGGGAAAAGAAAATGCCGTCGGGAGGAACAGTAGAGGAATATCTGGTGAGTGGGCTATATAGTAGGAATTTTAAAACTTATCCCAAGAAGAGAAGGAGGATAGAGAAAATCTTCAGAGAAAATCCATACAGATGCACTGGTCTGCAGTACATGCTCAACAAAGACCGCGAGTTGAAATAATTTCAGTAAAATGGAGTTTTTAAAGGCAGCTTGTCAGGATCACCATAGAAACCTTTATTAAAAGTGTAAGTTTAATTACTCAGTCGTGTCCGACTCTTTGCAACCCCGTGGACTGTAGCCCACCAGGTTCCTCTGCCCATGGGATTTTCCAGGCAAGAGTACTGGAGTGGGTTCCCATTTCCTTCTCCAGAGGATCTTCCTGACACAGGGATTGAACCCAGGTCTCCCACATTGTAGGCAGATGCTTTACCATCTGGGCCACCAGGGAAGTCCTAAGTACAAATGCTCAAATTCTAACCCAGACCTACTAAGCCTGGTCCCTGTGGGTATGTCCTAGGCCTGTGAATTTTTAAAATTCTGCAAGGGATTCCAACATTCAACAGGGTTAATCATCACGCGATTCTTAAAAGAATTTGATTCTGCTACAGGCACAAACTGTATGATGCCAAACAACTGTAGGGCATCGCATCTTATCTATCTTGTTTAAGTGTGAGTTTTGATTTCTTTTTATGTCCTGTTTTCCATTAGACTAGGTGTTTTCCAAAGCTGACAATTATGCCTTCCTCCTGAACTACACAATGTTGATGATGAAAGTAGAGTGATATAGCCAAAAAGCTTAATTAACTGTTTCAAATCATAACTCAGCGGTTCTCGACTTTCAGTTGAGGCAATGCTCATGAGAAATCTAGGTTTCCAAGTCTGCCGCCTCCCTTGGAGAGGTTAATTCAGGGAGTTTCCACGGGGGTCAGGAGTCTGCCTTTTGAACAAGCGTCCAGTGATTCTGATGCAGTTGGTCTGTGGACCACACTTGGACAAACCCTGATGTGACCACAGTATTGGGAGTGAAAATAACCATGCCTGTGTTCCAAAACAATAGCAAAGAGTCCTCTGACTTTGGTGAACAAAGGGTCCTAGGAGTTTGGCTTAGTGATTACAGGTTGACCTTTCCTTCAAGGGTATACAGAGAAAACCCTGTGAATGAGCAGATCCTGGGTAGCAGTTAATAGACATGAAAGATTTTTTTTTAAAGAAGTTTTACAAAAATTACAGATGTGAAAAGATTTTTGAGAAATTACCTCATCTGTCATCCAACCTTGAGAGCTGAGTGAAACCTACTCCATTGTATATGGATGAAATTTTATTCCGATTTCAAAAGACATGTAGTAAAGTATATTCTTTTGGTGAAACTAACCTTAGCTGAACAGTGGAGCTTAGTTTAAAAATCACGTTTTGGGGGGCTTCCCTGGTGGCTCGGTGGAAAGAACCTGCCTGCCAATGCAGGAGACACGACTTCAATCCCTGATTCAGGAAGATCCACATGCTGTGAGACAGCTAAGCCCAGATGCTATTGAACCTGTGCTGGAGAGCCGGGGAGCTGCAGCTGCTGGGCCCATGTGCCCCAGCTCCTGAAACCTGGGCAACCTAGATAAGCGCCCACGCTCTGCAACGAGGAGCCACCTCAGTGGGAAGCTCTCACACGGCAACTAGAGAATAGCCCCCACTCACCGCAATGAAGACCCAGCACAGCCATAAACAAAATTCTAAAAAAAGAAGAAAAATTTTTAAAAATCCACGTTTTTTCCCCCTCTTGACAAGATTTAGTCTGTCCTTAGATTGAAACAGAAAAAGTGGCTTCTGGACTGAAAAAGAATAATATGAAGAATACTTAGTGTCTTCTAGGAAAGACAGGAAGTGGTAGGAAAAGTAGACTTGATACGAAGAATTTCTCCCCCCCCCCCAGCAAATAGATATTCTTATTTCATTAAAATCATATTACTCTGTTTTTTTTTTCATTCAGCAAACGGTTTTTGAGCTTTTACCATATGTTAGTCACTGCCCTGAGCTCTCTAGATAAAGTTAATATTTTTAACTTTTAAAATTAAAAACTTGGGGTTTGAAGAATTTCTATGAGTTTTTCATTTTTTGTTCCAGATTTATGCATGTATTAAGTACAATTTTACTTAAAGGTTTTGGTTTTTAGCTTCTGCTACTTGCCTTAGAAATGAGCATAAAGCCATTATTATGTTCTTTTCTCACCATGTTATATTCTGAAGATCTTGGAAGGCACAAGACTTTGTTTATCCCCAAATCCCTTTGCTGACAGTCTCCACCTCTAAAGTACATTCCTGCCACACCGTTCCTCGTATCACGCTCCTTTCCTTTATAGCCCAGCACACTGCCTCTGCTTTTAGACTCTTTCTCGTTACCACCTTCCTCCCATGCCAGACCATGAGCTTCATGAGTGTATGGACTCAGGTATCAATAAAGGGAAGTCTTGGTTATGAAATTCTTCATGTCAGAGGAAGGCAAGCCCGTTGGGTAAAGAGACCTAAAATCTTAATCACGTAATTTGAATATGTAGAATTTCTATTTTGGTTTTGTATTTTCTGTTTAAGATTAATAGTTTAAATAAATAGAGCTTTGCTTGTTGCAAAGTAATTGGTTCTGCAGGGAAATTTTAATCTAATATTTATAACTTCTACCACTTGATTTAGAAACGAGCATCATGTCACCAACTTGGCATTCTTCTCCCCACAAGGTAAACTCTGAAGGTCAGGGAAAGGACATCATTTTGTGTAAATTAAAACTCCTTTCATGTATATTCCAGCAATGTGTGTGTGTGTGTGTGTGTGTGTGTGTATGGATGTGAAGGCCCGTAAGGATATATGTTTATGAGCTTGAACTTTTTTCATAGCAAGAACACGTCCATGAAATGTATTTTCCTTGATGAGAATGCAAAAATTGCTAGGAAAAGATACATTTGATTGTTGTGAATGGTTATTCTATTACACCAAATCCATTAGTTCAGAAACTTCTGTCTTACTTTCCTCATCTATTAGAAATAGATATTTAAAAACTGACTTGGTGGAAATTCAGTAAAGTTACCCTAAAGTCTGGTTACAGCTTTGAAGTCACCAAAGTGTGGACACTGCTACTGCAGTGGTCTCTGCACAGGCATCATCAGTGACTGGGTTGGTGGTGACACTGTCTATATTAGTTCATACCTAGCTCCCATATTCTATGTTTGACAGTATTTATTCTCATACTTTTCCATAATTAGTGAGGTTGTCAGGATTGCTGCTACATTTATGCAGTATATTTCAATAAATATGTTTATTATTTTTGGAAAAACAATCTATTTCTGAAACTAACAGATCATTGGTTTTCACTGAGTCACATGCCATGTATCTTTCAGAGGATCATAAAACAGGAGTCGGGGCAGTCATCTGGGCAGAAGGAAAATCTGTAAGTGTGAAATTAATCCTTTATAATCATTTAAACTTGATTTTATTTAACATATTTTGATCTTAAGTGCATGACATTTTATTGACCCATGGGGATTAGTATTTCTTATTAGGGTATTTATTAAGTTCTAAAAACATTTTGTGCTTTCAGCAGTTTTCTGGATAGATATGTTCATTTAGTAAACCTTCATTCAACACCTTCCACGGGACAGGGTAGACTCTGTACCCCCGTGAACAGTGGGAAGTTGAAGGCCACATATTCCACCCTTCATGGCCTTACACAGTCTAGTGATGGAGACAGAGGTGAAAAAGAGACGGGCATATAACTGTAATCATAACATGACGTCGTGAGAGCATAGAGGAGGCCTCTTTCTCTGCTCGGAGAAATAAGTAAAGCATTCTTGGAGGAGGTCAGGTGCTATTAATCTTGAAGAAGGAGGAGGAGTTCATCAGCAGAGCAAGTTAGTGGGACTCAGAGGGTAACACCCAAAGGTAGTGCGTAAGAATATGGGGAAATGCAAGCGATTTGGCACATTGGAGTCCAGAGTCCTATGTCTAGTAGAGTAGCAAAAAAATTAGGCTGCACTATGAAGAATTTTGTATACCATGGAGAGTTTAGACTCTATCTTTTCGACAGTGGGGATACCCTAGCATAGCACTAACCAGCAGAAATAAAAAGCAAGCCACATATGGGATTTAAAAATTCTTAGGAGCCTCATTAAAAAAATAAGAAACAGGTGAATTAATTTTAGGAATATACTTCATTACCTGTTGAGAAATATTACCATTTCAGCATGTAACCAATATAAAAATATTGGTTAATATTTTTAATAAAATACTTTGCATTTGAGGAGAGTATTGAGTCTTCATAATTCTGTGTGTATTTTATACCTATTTGTTGTTGTTTAGTCACTTCAGTCATGTCAGACTCTTCTGCGACCCCCTTGCCTGTAGCCCACTAGGCTCCTCTGTCCATGAGATCTTCCAGGCAGGAACCCTGGAGTGGGTTGCCAGTTCCTTCTCCAGGGCATCTTCTGGCACCTCTCGGTTTGCGCTGACCACGTGTGCCTAATGGCTCCTGTACTGGACAGTGAAATCCAAGAATATCTTAAGTGGAAAAATGATCAGATTTGCATTTTAAAAATAAAGTGGGGCTAGACAGGAGGTAGGGAGATTAAGAAAAGAGATGATGAGGACTTGAAATTATGGGGGTGTGTTGAGAAGGAATGGAACTAGGAGACAGTAAGTATGATACTGTTGATACTATCACATGAGTAATTATAATATTAATATGTTGAAATTTAGTGAGGTTGATAGCATTTTCCAAACTATTATGAACAGGTTTGGTTTATTAAATACTTCACTCTTAGAGTTGATAAAGCATTCATATCAATACCTAGTATGCCACTGACAAGGAGAAAGAAAAATGCCACTTATGTAGGAAGTTCTATTTTATATATATACACACACACACACACACACACATGTAATAGAGGCTCAGTAAACATAAAGATGAAAGGAAAATAGATTATTTTCCAACTATATATATAATAGCACATGTTTAACCCCAAACAGAAATTGTTCAAAATATTTTTAGAATTTCTGACTTCCTAGCCAGCAGCACAGCACAGAACATATAATAAATTAACAATAATTTATAATAATATAGAGTACCTGCTCTGTATGGACCACTATAATAGGTGTGCTTTAAGGGCCAGAAAGAGGGTATAAAACATGGTTTCTGTTCTCCAGGATTTTATAACCTCTCAGGGAGGGATGTCTGAGTCAAGTGAGAGAGCTTGTGAATTAAGCGAGTGTTTAACTAACCGCTAAAATGAAGGACTGTCTTGATACCACATACTAGGGATGGGCACCCGTGCGAACGTGGCGCTGCAAGCGGCGCGGAGCGCGCGGCGCGGTCGGCGGCCTGCGCGCCATCTGGGCCCCCGCGCGCTGCTCGCCGCGGCCCTGGGGACGGCGGGCGGGTGCCATCCGGGCGCTGCGCAGCGGCCCTGCGCTGCTGTCGGTGCGGAAATTCACAGAAAAACACAGGGTAACAACAGAAAACGGTGCTGGAACAGTAACAGTGGGAATCAGCAATTTTGCACAGGAAGCTTTGGGAGATGTTAGGTGCTGTAGTCTGCCTGAAGTTGGGACAAAGTTGAACAAACAAGAGGAGTTTGGTGCTTTGGAAAGTGTGAAAGCTGCTAGTGAACTCTATTCTCCTCTATCAGGAGAAGTAACTGAAATTAATAAAGCTCTAGCAGAAAATCCAGGACTTGTCAAGAGGTCTTGTTATGAAGATGGTTGGCTGATCAAGATGACATTCAGTAACCCTTCAGAACTAGATGAACTAATGAGTGAAGAAGCTTATGAGAAATACATAAAATCTTAAAATCTATTGAGGAATGAAAATGGAACCCCTAAGTAAACTACTTTGAAACAACTTAATCTAGCATAGTTGCCTTAAATTAGTGGTGGATAGATACTTAAAAAGAACTTTTAGCAAAAGAAACTACTTGCAACAATGTTTCCTGAAGAAAATACCTCTTAACTTTCTAATGCCTTCAGATAAACACTGTGCATCTTTTCCACAGCATCCTGTGATTTTTAGGCTAGGCTCCTGTTATAATATTCAGAATTCCTGAAAATTATCTCTGGTAAAACTAATTACAAAAATTATGTAATTCAAGGATAACATGGTTATCGTATACCTTATATGACATTGTAACTTGCTTACAGCTATCCTTGGATTTGGGTCAAAATGATCTTCCCAGTAGAAATAACTGCCAGTGGAGAAAAGTTTGTTAGTTGTATAGTGTCCAGTGAAGAATATTACTGTCTTAATTTTGCAATATACTGTTTTTGCTAGTGCTGTTTTTATACAGTGAAGCAACAGCCTTGCGGGAGAATAAACAATTTAATAAAATATTCAACTTCTTAATCATGGGGAAAAATATATACATATATACTAGAGATGATCAGCCTGCTTAAAATTTAACTTTGACAAGATCACCCTGCTGAAGGAAAATCTAATACTGTATTTTTCTGATGGCTCAGTTTATCACTGTTGTTCATTGTTGAGTCACTAAGTTGTGTCCGACTCTTTGCGACCCCATGGACTGTAGTAGTCCAGGCTTCCCTGCCCTTCCCTATCTCCCAGAGCTTGCTCAAACTCATGTCCATTGAGTCAGTGATGCCATCCAACCATCTCATCCTCTGTCGTCCCCTTCTCCTCCCGCCCTCAGTTCTTCCCAGCATCAGGGTCTTTCCAATGAGTCGGGTCTTTGCATGAGGTGGTCACAGTGTTGGCACTTCAGCTTCAGTCCTTTCAATGAATATTCAAGGTTGATTTTCTGTGGGATTGCTGTCCATGGGACTCCTGAGAGTCTTCTCCAGCACCACAATTTGAAAGCATCAGTTCTTCAGCACTCAGCCTTCTTTATGGTCCAACTCTCACATGCATACATGACTACTGGAAAAACCATAGCTTTGACTATACAGACCTTTGTCAGCCAAGTCTCTGCTTTTCAATATGCTGTCTAGGTTTGCCATAGCTTTATAGTATATTATGGAAAAGTGAATCCATTATACAAAGTGTGATACTAGGCTTTAAAGATACAATGTAAGATGTCTTTTCAGAATGTTGAACACAGCTTTGTTGGTTCGCTCACTTTCCATAGAGAAGTTGTGATGGGACAGGCGCCATGTACTTCATAGGATGCGGTTATAATGCTTTTCCTGTTGGATCCGAGTATGCTGACTTCCCGCACATGGATGACAAGCAGAAAGACAGAGAAATAAGGAAATTCAGATACATCGTGCATGCGGAACAGAATGCCTTAACATTTAGGTATGAAATCCGTTTATGTATATTTTGTATAAAATGTAGTAAGGGCTAGTTGAAATTAGCTTTCATTTTGCTGTAACTTATTGCCTTTTTAAAAATTCCAAGAAATATCCTTTTCAGAAGTATAGCTCCGGTCATACTTGGTTTTTGCTACATGACCAGAGGCCATTGTCAGGGATCCTCCAGGCCTTCAAATTTATCGAGCAAATCTTTTTTTCCTTTCTTCCTTCTCTCTCCAGGATAAAACTGCTTAAAGTTTGTCCTTAAGGTCTTGCATATTTCTGCATTATAAGATCACCTTTGTTTTCTAAATTCTGAGCATGTATTTATGAATATAGATATTATTATGAACCAAATTGCTTTAACATAGTTTTTGTTAGAGATTATCGCTGGCATTACCTCCTTTCAATGTTAATTTAGATAATTTCCACAGATCTTTCTCAGCATTTACCGTTTAGTGGGTGCTCTTGGGAGATTCAAATCTGTATGAGTCATGGTTTCTGTCCTGAGGGGTTTATAGTCCAGTGTGGGATATAAGACTATACTCAACCTAACATGATCAGTTGTGTGGGAAGGGCCAACACAAAGTGGGTGAAAATTCAGGGGCTGCAGTACATAGATGGAGGGGGAGTGTGAGGGAAAACCTTTATGGAGAAACTGGCATTTGAGCTGAGCTTTAAAGGTTTGGTAGGACTATGGCAATTGAAGATGCTTACTTGAAGGGAAACCATTCTTGGCTGAGGCATAGCAGTGGGCTAGAAGTCGGAAAGTGCTTATGTGTTTAGGAATATAGATGTTCCAGTTAGGCTGGACCACGGGCTAGCTTGGGACTGACAAGGGAGGACCTTGAGTTTAGACCTCATTTGGTAGTAGTGGAAAGACATTGACAGAGCTACAGTAATGGTTACTTCGGTTGCAGGTGTATGGTTTGAACAGGCTAGATGCATACAATTCTGCTTCCCTGGTCCAGGGGAACAGAATGAGACTCTAAACTGAGGATATGGATGTGGAAGGCTAGTGATGGGGAGCATAAGACCAAGAGCTTTGTAAACCACAGAACCGAGAAGTACAATGCCTCTATCCTCAGTCCTAAACTACCCCGCCATGCAGAATTTCACTACACAGGCTTATTTCCTTGAACTCTTCATTAGATTTACTTGCTTCATTTTGTCAAATCCAAGTGTTTGTTAAATTATCCTATGTGAGGTAAAAGCAGTAAGGGAACTGTAACTCAAAACAGAACTCTAACATTAATCAATTTAGTAAGCATTTATTAAATATCTGTGAGGCACCAGATGAGAGGTAGACCTTCTGGCTACCAGGATGACTTAATGTCTAATCACACATGGGACATTCTCAGGGAAGGCATTAGTTCTGGCCCATAATTCTGGCTTTATAAAGAGTTTCCTACTTAGAAAGCATTATTCTGTCTGTTTTCTTTTGTAGTCTAAATAGTGAAAATCTTGGCATTGACTAATTCAGCAAGAAAAAGGTTTGATCATTATTGTATATAATATTGTAAATCTGTTTCCAAAGTGGCTCAATTTTAATGTTTCAAGATTTTTCTAAAACATAACTTACCCTTTTAGAAGCTACCCTCCTAATTTTTTCATATGTATATATATTTTTGTAGGTGTCAAGAAATAAAACCAGAAGAAAAAAGTATGATTTTTGTGACCAAGTGCCCTTGTGATGAATGTGTACCCTTAATTAAAGGTGCAGGCATAAAACAAATCTATGCAGGGGATGTAGATGTTGGAAAAAAGAAGGCAGACATCTCTTACATGAGATTTGGGGAACTTGAAGGTGTCAGCAAATTTACAGTAAGTAGATACACATTTTTTTCAAATATACTTCATATTATGTTGATAGCTGTTGTTTAGTCGCTAAGTCATGTCCAACTGTTTTGTGACCCCATGGGCTGTAGCCCGCCAGGCTCCTCTGTCCGTGGGATTTTCCAGGCAAGAATACTGGAGTAGGTTGTCATTTCCTCCTTCTGGGAATCTTCTCAACCAAGGGATCGAACCCATGTCCCCTGCATTGGGAGGCAAACTCTACCACTGAGCCACCTGGGAAGCCCATGTTGTTAAGTTACTCTGCTGCATATTTTAAACTAGTGATTCTTACCCTTTTAAAGAGTCTCAACAAAATTTTATCACTGAGTTTATTTTTTTGTGCAAGCACTTGCCTAGTCACAAATGTTCAGCTTAGGATCTGCCTTCTGAATATATGTCTCTAGAGAGAGAATTTTACCTTGACCTGGTGCTGTGCTGTGCCTAGGCTCTCGTGTCGTCCTCTGGGACCCTATGGACTGTGGCCCGTCAGGCTCCTCTGTCCATGGGGATTCTCCAGGCAAGAATACTGGAGTGGGTTGCCATGCCCTCCTCCAGGATATCTTCCCAATCCAGGGATCCAACCCAAGTCTCACATCACAGGTGGATTCTTTACCAGCTGAGCTACCAGGGAAGCCCTTGACCTTACAGACCTTGAATTAGTTGGTTCTATAGTGCCATCTGGTGGCTAACAAAAGAAAGTCCCTGACCCACCTCTTCCCACAGCCTTTTTTTTTTAAATTCAGTAGTTCAGTTCAGTCATTCAGTTGTGTCTGACTCTTTGCAGCCCCATGAACCACAGCATGCCAGGCCTCCCTGTCCATCACCAACTCCCAGAGTCCACCCAAACCCATGTCCATTGAGTTGGTGATGCCATCCAGCCATCTCATCCTCTGTCGTCCCCTTTTCTTCCTGCCCCCAATCCCTCCCAGCATCAGGGTCTTTTCAAATGAGTCAGTTGTTCGCATCAGGTGGCCAAAGTATGGGAGTTTCAGCTTCAGCATCAGTCCTTCCAATGAACACCCAGGACTGATCTCCTTTAGAATGGACTGGTTGGATCTCCTTGCAGTCCAAGAGACTTTCAAGAGTCTTCTCCAACACCACAGTTCATTTTTTTTTTTTTTAAACATTTATTTTTATTCATTTGGCTGCAGAGAGTCTTAGTTGTGGCATGTGGGATCTAGTTCCCTGACCAGGGATCGAACCCAGCCCCCCTGTATCAGGAGCGCAGAGTCTTAGCCACTGGACCACCAGGGAATTCCCAACACCACAGTTCAAAAGCATCAATTCTTCAGCACTCAGCTTTCTTTATAGTCCAACTCTCACATCCGTACATGACTACTGGAAAAGCCGTAGCTTTGACTAGATGGACCCTTGTTGGCAAAGTAATGTCTCAGCTTTTTAATATGCTGTCTAGGTTGATCATAACTTTTCTTCCAAGGAGGAAGTGTCTTTTAGTTTCATGGCTGCAGCCACCATCTGCAGTGATTTTGGAGCCCCCCAAAATAAAGTCTGCCACTGTTTCCACTGTTTCCCCATCTATTTGCCATGAAGTGATGGGACCAGATGCCATGATCTTCGTTTTCTGAATGTTGAACTTTAAGCCAACTTAAATTCAGTAGTAGAGCGTAATAGATAGAGGTGAACATAATTTAAAGTTTAAGATTACACAAAAGAAGGGGACACAGACACATACACACATGCATGCACACACACACACACACACACACACACACACACACACACATGCATTTCTCATGAGAAAAATCAGGAAAAAATTAGAAGCAATTAGTATTTGATATTTCCAAAGAACTGCTGACGTGGCAACTGTTTTGTGGAAAACTTAGAACTTTAATTCCTCATGTTTTTTTTTAACTACTCTGGTTTCTAAAAACCTTTCTCTTTTTAGAAATAATCTCAAGCATGCAGAAAAGTTACAAAAACACTACGAAGAATTTTTTCCAGAAACACTTGAGAGCTAAGTTGTTGCCATGATGCCAAGTCACTCTTAAATACTTTCATGTGTATTTCCTCAAACAGTAGATTATCCTACATAACCACAATACAACCACAAAACTCAGGAAATTTTCATTGATCCGTTGCTACTATTTAATCCACAGAGTTCAGTGGGTTTACCAGTTGTCCCAGTAAAGTTCTTTATAGCAAAAGGATCCTGTCCAGAATTGTGTGTTGCTTTTTAATGATAATTCTGGCACTTAATGTAACTTTTATATGCTATAGTTTGCGGTTAAGTACAAAAAGCATATAATAGTACTGTTTATAGATTTCAACTTGACTTTTCTGTTTGAGTCCAGGGTGCCTGGAACATATAAAGCACCTAAAAAATACTTACTAAACCATGCATATAAGATTCTCTAAGAATTTCGATCCTTAATCATCAGTCATATCTTCAGGGTCATCCAAAATTGTTATTAGGGCTTGGTTGGTATGACACACTAACTTTTCTTATTGTTTTAAGCTGTTTGGATATTTGAAAGCACAATGCTGAAATGCTATTTATTAAAACCTTCTTAAACATATACATAAAATGTTTGTGTCCTTTTATAGTGGCAACTGAATCCATCAAGAACTGGTGTTCTTGAGCAAAATGAGCCTGAAGGCAGAGAGAGTAAGTATCTACAAGTCCTTTATTGAGGTTGATTTTGTTGCTAAGAAAAGAAAAATAGTGACTTGTAATGATCAGGTGTTGGAAATTGCTGTGGTTGGAGGTGAGCATATTCTTTTTGCAGATTAGATTTTCGCCCTTCAGTTTGTGCACAGACACTTGTGTATCGACTGTATGCTCGATGTCATGGGAAGTGCTGATTAATGACTAGTCCTATAGACTCTGCAGTTTAATACAAATAATCATGCACAAATTGAATTTATAAATTAAATTTATATGAGACTAGGCAACAGTGCTCTTCTAAACCAAAACAAAAGCCTCTTGAGCAGTTAGAAAGGAAAAATACATATAATTAATACAGATGGGTCTAGAGCCAAATTATGAGGCTATGTAGATTCTTGTTAGGGTAAAGCCACATTAGCTCAGATTGGTCAGAGAACAGAAATGTCCTGGTTATTTTAATACTCTAATTAAGAGTCATCACAGATACCATAAATGAATTATTAGTCTTCAGAGTTTTACTGTGTATATATTAACACATATTTTTAATGTAATATAGTTTTTAGGAGACCTTGCAATTCCTCATGTGTATTATTTTGAATATGAATTATTACTGTACAATATTATTTTAAAATATTAGTTATGTTATCTTTATGTTTGGATTCAAGGTAAGTAGAAGTTCAATATAATAAGTAAAATTTTCTTGATAATAACAATGATTTGATTACTCTGAAAAATCAGTAACTATGAAAGTCTTTATGAAAATAATGTCTATGTGAACATCCTGATTTTCTGTGTTCTAACTTAGCTTTATTTTATTCAGGTAGTGAAATTTTAATTTGCAGTCTGGAAAAAAATACATATCCACTCCATCTTTCTTTTTAAAAATTTATCAGGGGGGAAAAAAGTAGTTAAAGATGAAAGGAAAAAATATGGATCTGATTAAAGAATATATATTCAATAATAGTGTTTGAGGGGGGTGAGTTAATATTCCCTGTTGTTAGGGAGAAGACACGAAAAAGCATTAAACATAAAATATGAATTCATTTATCTGTGTTAAAATAAAGAACATCTGTTTGTCAAAAGATAGCATTAAAAGAGTACAAAGGCAAGCCATGAAAGGGGAGATTTTTGCCAATTACAATCAAGAGTCTGGTAGCCAGGATTCCCTGTCCCTAGATCACTAAGGTAAGGGTGACATGCTGTGGGGGGATGTCCTGAGGTGGGAAGGAGGGGTCGTGATGGCGAGGGGATGAGAGGAATGCTTTCATTTTGCTGGTAATGCTTTATTTCTTGACCTGGGTGATGGTTAAATATGTTTGCTTTATGACTGTCCACTGAACTGCAGGTTTATGTTTTATATGTAGTTTTTAACAAGTGTTTTATATCAGTAAATAATATCCTTATCTCTTTTTCAATTTTATAAGAGCTTGATTGAGGTATAATCCATATACCATAAATTTGCCCTTTTAAAGTACAGAATTGGGTGGGTTTTGGTAGATTCAGAGTTGTGTAACCATCACCACAGCCTTCATTTCACAATTTTCCTTCAGCTCAAAAAGAATCCCCTTACCCATTTGTTAGTTATCCCTGTTTCCTCCTGCCTCCAGCCCCAGGCCACCGCGAATCTACTTTGGTTTTTGGATTCATATATTCTGGTCATTGATTTTAGATCATTCCTCTTTTCTCATATATACATTCACTTTCTCTCTAGCATTTCTCTAGTGTTTCTTCCACTGAATGGAAGAAATTTTGATAAGTTGCATTTTTATTTAGTTCAAAATATTAAAAAAAAAATTTTCCATTTATTTTTATTAGTTGGAGGCTAATTACTTTACAATATTGTAGTGGTTTTTGTCATACATTGACATGAATCAGCCATGGATTTACATGTATTCCCCATCCGGATCCCCCCTCCCACCTCCCTCTCCACCCGATTCCTCTGGGTCCAAAATATTTTAAAATTTATCTTGGGGTTTTTTTTGTTTTTTTTTTTTTTACTCATTTGTTATTTAGCAATGTATTATTTAACTTCCACATATATTTTGAGATTTCCCAGTTATGTTTCTATTAGTCTTTTCTAGTTTAATTATATTGTGGTCTGAGAGCAGACATTGTATTATTTCTATCCTTTTAAATTTATTAGGGTGTGTTTTATGGCCCAGAATGTGGTCTCTCTTGGTGAACATTCCATGTGAGGTTAAGAACAATGTGTATTTTGCTATTGTTGGATGAAGTAGTCCGTGGTTGTCAATTATATACAGTTGATTAATGGTTGAGTTCATGTGAGAATGGGTAAAAGATAGTTAAAGGTATTTCACAACAGAAGAAACACAGACATCTAATAAACACATGAAAAAATGCTCAGGCTCATTAGCAGTCATGGGAATGCAAATTAAAATCACTGCAACAGTGTTCACACCATTTGCTGTACCTACTAGAGTTGCAGAATTAAAGTTTGACGACAGCAAGTGCTGGTGAGGAGGTGGGTCGTTAAAACCTTTGTGTATTGCTGGCTGGACTGAAAATGTGCACAGCCACCTTGGGAAAGCAGTTTAATGTTATCTTTGTAAAACTGAAGATGTGTATGCTCCATGACCCAGCAATTTGACCTCTAAGCATATGCCCTAGGAAAACTCTTACATGTTTTGTAGGAAAGGCAGAGATAGATAATACATTGCAACATTGCTCTTAAAAGCAAAAACTGGAAATAGCACAAAAATTTATCTCTGGAAATTAAAATATTACAGTGGAATATTATAAAGCAGTGAAAGTAAAATGAATTACATCTACATTCTTGAACATTGATGGATCTTAGAAATATAATGCTAAATGAAAAAATCAAGTTTCAGAAGACTAAATACATTATAATGCAACTTCTATATAAAGTTGAACAAGAAGGCAAATAGTGTACTGGTTAGTACATGTGGCAAAATTATTTCTAAGAAGCAATGGAATGATAAATGATTCAGCACAGTGGTTACTTCTGTATAAGGGAGAAAGAGGGATGGAATTAGACTGGGGGGCACATGGGAAGTGGTAACATTCTAGTTTTGCGGGTTGGGTAGTAGGTTCTTGAGCAAACTCTGGGAAAGAGTGGAGGACAGAGGAGCCTGGGGTGAAAGAGTCAAACACAGCTTAGCAAGTGAACAGCAACAAAGTAGGTTCTTGAGTGTTAATATATTATTAGGCTTTAGGACTCCCATCTGTATCACACACAATCTTTTTTTAATGTTTCTAATATTACATAATAAGAGAGAAGGCTTTCCAGATCTATTCTCCCTGCACCCTGATCCAGGTGTCCTTAAGACTAGGAAGAGTGAAGCGAGCACAGAGGCTTGGAGGGCAGGCAGACCCCTGGAGAGACAGAAAGCAGCAGGATAAAAGGAGACTTTCAGAGGTGGTGGGTATACTCACCATCTTAACCATGGTGGTGGATTCTTCGATGTATGTTTGTGTTGAAACCCATCACATTGTGCACTTTACACATGCACAGCGTGTGTCCCAGGAAAGCCAGGGAAATCAGGTCATGGGGTGAAGTGGAAGCCAGGCCCATTTCCCACCTGACCAAGCTGATGAGTCTGCTTGCCTTCTGGTGGGGGAGTGTGGGGGTGGCAGGGTGTCCCCTCACACCTCCCTGCCCCGCAGACAGCTCCCTTCTCTCCCTGGACAACAGATGGGTCATGTTGTCTCATCCAGCCTAACAGTAATAACTTTTCCCAAAAAAAAGTTTTGTGAATTGTCTATACACTGTTGATGAATCCAGTTTGAAAAAGGTCAGATACATTGTGAGTGACTTATCTAGAGTCTGTTCTTTAACAGTTGAGAATTTTAAAGATAAAATCAATATGCCCTTTTTCATTTTTATTTTTTAAATAATCCTCTTTAGCTTAAGCATTATTTTGATCTTACAGCCTCTGACTTGAACAAATGCTCATTTCTTTGAAGTGACGTTTTCCTGACGTTAAGTTGTTCTTGACCGCCAGATGGCGTGTTGGGACCTGTACCCCTGGAGGAAGAACCGCACCAGAACAAGAAGCTGCGTCTTTCAAACCACTAAGAAGTCTTGTCTGAACGCGGGCTGAAGGCCTCAAGAATTTTTATTGCACTTTTAAAATCCAGTCTTGTTAACTCAGAAAATAAGAATGGATTTTGTAAATAGTTGAAAAAAATTTTTAAAGGAAGCTAATTTATTATTAGCATACAAATGATACTAATATTTTTATTTAGATTTATTTGTATGTTTTCCAGAGTACAGTGGTGTGTTCTTTTCTTACACTGAAGGAAGTGTCAATCATTTCATGAGACCAGTTCAGTTGGCTACAGGGATTGATTTCTCCTGGTCTTAGCTTTAGGGGATCCAGTCTGAAAGGGGCTGGTTCATTGGAGGTTCTCATCTCAGCAGAGAAGTACACACCTTTTCAGAAATATTAATCCCTTTGGATTATGAAGGTGATAATTAGTAATCTACTCCAGGGAGATGAACAGCAACCTGACCATTTTTAAGTCAATGTGTGACTTACCAAAAGGCCCCATTTATATCCAAAGCTTTCTGGTAATCAGAATTTACTTGATTAGCATGGAGTCATAAAAATGAATTTGGTGGACCTGGGCTCCATCATGAAAGTGTGTTCCTAACAAGGTTATTCATTTTTTTTCAGTCTTTCAGTATGTAAAAATCATCGTTACTTGTTGGACTCTGGTATTACATCACTGGTTCGGGGTAGCAATAGGAAGATAGCTTTATTCTCAGACAATATTATTCTCTGATCTCACTGACTCTTGAAACCACTAACAAGAGAAGAAATATTTGAGTCTGGAATTCCATTCATAAATGCTGCCCATTATCCCCTCCATATAATTAGCAGAGAGCGTTTCAGGGCTTTGAATGGAAGGCCTTACAAAACATTTGCAAACCATAAGAATACTGAAAGTCTTGCTGGTAAACATGAGGGTCAGTTCAGTTATTTTCCAAATTGCTCTTCATGAGTCCTCTCATTTTTTATTTGTTGAGGAAACTTTCAGAAGATTAGCCCAAAGATGAAGGCACAGGCTTTGTACTTCCCTGGAGATAGGGAGGGAGCCGCATGGCCGATGGCCCGCAGGCAGGCCTGGGGTGTGACATGCTCTGTGCAGGGAGTCAGCTTCAGCTCTGCTGTTGCCCACTTTCTTCCCAGGGTGTCTCGGATCCTCACAGGGCCTCCTGCCAGCCTCAGGAGGGTGCACAGGACAACCTGCACGTGGACCGGTGCCCCTGTTTGGACAGCAGCCCGCTCAGCCTGTGTGTGTGTGTGTGTGTGTGTGTAAATTTTTTTTTTTTAACTGCTGAATCTAGTGCCTGCAACAGTGTCTAGCACGTAACAGGCATTCAATAAATATTTGTTGACTGAATGACTGCTTGACACTGGCTAGACCCTGGAGATGAGACGTGTAAGAAATGCTCCCTGACCTCAAGAAGCTTGCAGTCTAGTGACAGATGTAAGCGTAAAGTCACGTATTAATGATAGTGCTTCTCAGACCGGGGTCCCTGGACCAACAGCATTAGCCTCATCTGGGGACTTGTTAGAAGTGCACATTGTTAATCCCTAACCCAGACCTGTTGAATCAAACTCCGGGGCTGGGGCCAGCATTCCCTCAAGGTGGCTCTGAGGACCTTCAAGGTTGAGAACTGCCCTGTGGATGTAACTGAAGGAACAGTGGTGGAAGGAACACCCAAGAGGACAGGCAGACACTTGGGTGAGTCACAGAAGAAGGGCCTGTAGAAGTGGAGGCCCTGAAGGGGCTGCAGGGAGTAGTCAGGGGAACAGTGAGGGTGAGATGAACATCTGAGAAAGTAATGGAGATGGGTGGTCACCCTGGGAAGTAGGAAAGGGAAGGGAAGTAGGAAAGGGAAGGGAAGTAGGAAAGGGAAGGGAAGTAGGAAAGGGAAGGGAAGTAGGGAAGGGAAGCAACTGGGAACTCACGCCAAGATTGCTATCCTGTACCAGGAGCCCCCTGGGGCAGCTGCTGCTGCTGCTGCTAAGTCGCTTCAGTCGTGTCCGACTCTGTGTGACCCATAGATGGCAGCCCACCAGGCTCCCCCGTCCCCAGGATTCTCCAGGCAAGAACACTGGAGTGGGTTGCCATTTCCTTCTCCAGTGCATGAAAGTGAAAAGTGAAAGTGAAGTCAGTCAGTCCTGTCCAACTTCTAGCAACCCCATGGACTGCAGCCTACCAGGCTCCTCCGCCTATGGGATGTTTCAGGCAAGAGTAGACCTAGTCACCCACAGTCAAGAGGGCTCACCCCTCAGGCTGAGAAATCAGAACTTGCCCTTAAAAATACATCATCATTAATTTCAAAGACTGGGAAGACGATAGTAAATGCATACTTTGAAAAAGAGCTCTGCATTTGTTTACTGCCAGGGACAACAGCTGTGCGGACTGGAGGTGGGATGAGTGCAGGCCTGGCTTGGCCCGGCCGTCAGTGGGGTGTATGAAGGTTTACCTGTATCAGATCACTGCCAACGCGTTTTCTTTTATTCGGCTTTTCCATGGGTTTCTCTTCCTCTGTTACTTAATGAGTTTGAGAATACACCTTCTCGTAAATCTTTCTTGTTTTATGCATGAACAGTTGAGCTTTCAGATCTACCACAGCAGTCTGCTTTTAACCCACTTTAGAGCTATGTTTTGAAGTTCTGGTATTGCCAAGAGTGGCCACTTAGCATTGAGCTGTGGCTATTACTTCTGCTTCTTAAGGTCAAGGAACAGTTTATAACCTTCATTTCATGTGTCATATTAAAGGGTTTTTCTGCGATCATTTAGAATTATTACATATTTTTTACATATAAGAAGAGTAAAAAGCCCTATTAATCAGTACCAGTTGAAAACAAGGCCTGTTTAAAATGGAATACCCTTTAGAAATGCGTCCATAAAATGTGTTTACCCTATTCAATTACTGCATTTAAAGAGACTCAGATTTCAAAGGAACTTAGATCTCATCTATTTAGAATACTCCTCTGCAGAACTGGAAACACAAGTGTCCAGAAGGTGAATGATTTCTTAAAGTCTAGCTCAGGATGTCACAAGGGCCTAAATCAGTATCGGCTTTGGTTTTTTCTCTCTACATTTTCAGTTTTGTTTTTAATGTCAGTGCTCATTTGTCCTGTACCTGTTGATGTATTAGCTGATTTTAACTTGTGTGTGACAGTAATAAAAGACTTCTGTCATTGTAAATTAAGTCATTTTTTAAGTAAAATTACACCTACACATTCTAAATGAGCAAAATAGATCTATAAACCTTTCTTTGAAACAGTAAAACCCACTCTGTCTTCTGTATCACCCTTCCCCAGAGGCCACCAGGCTCAAGGCTTTTAGCTGATTTACTTTGTATTTGTCTCCAAATCACATGTTCCTTAATAGTGTTTCAGTTTTAGGTATTTTCTTTTGAATTTCCATCATGGAAGGGCTTTCTTTCACCTCCCTCTCCTCTGCACACACTACCATCTCTCCATCCTCCCAATATTCTTTCAATTTGGTTGCATCAGTATTCATTGGTATTATGACTGTAAGTGCTACTCACAGCTTTATCACGTTGTGTACTGTGATGACTTTCTGTATAAAATGTATTTTCGTGCATTTCAAATTTGTCTTTTCTGTGCGGGGCTGTGGGGACATTGATTTTGTATATTTTATTGCTAACCTGTAACCAAACCCTTCTCCCGGCTGTGTAACCTTCTCTCGGTATTCAAGCACATTGCTGCTGCTGCTGCTGCTGCTAAGTCGCTTCAGTCGTGTCCGACTCTGTGCGACCCCATAGACGGTAGCCCACCAGGCTCCGTCGTCCCTGGGATCCTCCAGGCAAGAACACTGGAGTGGGTTGCCATTTCCTTCTCCAGTGCATGAAAGTGAAAAGTGAAAGTGAAGTCACTCAGTCGTGTCTGACTCAGTGACCCCATGGACTGCAGCCCACCAGGCTCCTCCAGTCATGAGATTTCTCAGGCAAGAGTACTGGAGAGGGGTGCCACTGCCTTCTCCGATTCAAGCACACTGGGTGTCCTAAAAAGGTTTTCTTATTGAAGACGTCCCTCCCGGAGCCTCTGACCACCTCCAGCCTGGGCTGATCAGTCACTGGACCTTCTGCACTGCTGTCTTCCCGGGTTCGCCCTCCTCAGCGCTCCTGGGATGGGGGAGGGTGTGGACAGAGGCATCCTCCACCTTCTTGAACTGGAACCCCCAGAATCCAGACTTTTTCTCAGTTGAAAAAGTTGGGCGGGCATATCTTTGAGAAGGTCCCTGAGAAAAGGTGCATGGTGGTGAGATGACTGTCAGAACAGACTGTTGCTGGGAACAGTTTCCATACTGTGAGTACCTGTGAATGTCTTTATTCTGCCCTCAATTTAGATAGTTTGTTGGGTGTAGAATTCTAGATTGGGAATAACCACCTCCCCCCACCCCACCTCAGAATTCTGAAGGCCTTGTTTCATGATCCTGGTTACACTGCTTGAATGAGTTTCAAGGCTTGGGCTATCAATCAGACTCACCAGATTCAAAGAGGGCCACCAGGCAACATATCTCGGGACAGTATAGAGCAGAGCACAGCCTCATGCACCACCGCACGTTCCCAGGCAGAGCGTCCGCCTGTCATCACGGAGTCCCCTGTTCTGTCTGTCCTGAGCTTGTGTTTAAAACAAAGAAAGCCAAAACTTCACTCTCTTTTTATGATTTCAGGGGCATAAACAGGTAAATTAATGTTTGTTCACTTCTCTATCTTCATATTTTCTGTAATGTTTTGGCTTTAAGCATGAAATTCCTTTCCTGCAGTCATTTTATTTATTTTTTTTATTTTTTCCTGCAGTCATTTTAAATTAATGTATTTAGTATAAATGGGCCCAGTTGCTTCAGTCGTGTCTAACTCTTTGCAACCCTACGGACTGTAGCCCACCAGGCTCCTCAGTCCATGGGATTCTTCAGGCTCCTCTCTCCATGGGAGTGGGTTGCCATGCCCTCATCCAGGGGACCTTCCCAACCCAGGAATCGAACCCATGTCTCCTGCATTGCAGGCAGATTCTTTACCGCTGAACCACCAGGGAAGCCCATTTAGTACAAATAGCCACCCCCTAATGTTATGTATCTTTCCCCTCGGGATAAGCCCCAGAGATATTGTGTCAGAGGAGTATGTGTTCTTCTGATGAGGGCTATTTTTAGATGATGAAGGTGAAGAAGGAATACCTGAAAAATACAGATTTTCTAAAATACAATCTTTGGGGATAAAAAATTAAAATCTATTCAACACCACTATAGCATTTGGGTGTCTATTTGCTATTTCTGATTGTATATTTTAAAAGGCTTGAAAATAGAAAACATTTGACCAGGCTAACCATGTATTTTGGTTCATATTAAACATCTGCTGGAATTGGTCCACTAGATGGCTTCAGGCTCAAGTTTACTTGCACAGTATATATCTGATAGAGTTAATGCCTCAAACATACAAAGAACTCATAAAAGTCAACATTAATAGAACAAAGCACCCAGTTTAAAAAAATGAGCAGGGGATCTGAAGAGACAAATTTTCCAAAGAAAATATACAGATGATCAACAGGCACATGAAAAGATGCCCAGCATCACTCACCAGAGAAATGCAAATCAAAATCACAAGAAGATAACCATCTCACAGCTGTCAGAATATTGTTATCAAAAACACAATAACAGATTACAACAGAGAAAAGGTAACCATCATTCACTCTTGGTGGGAAGGAAATTGGTATAGTCACTGTGGAAAAAATTGGAAAAAAAGTATGGCTATTGCTCAAAAAAAATTAAAAATACATCTACCATATATTTTAGGAATTCCAATTCTGGTTATTTATCTGAAAAAATCAAAGCAATCATCAGGAAATATATATGCACCAATACAATCACAGCAGCATTATTTACAATAGCCAACCCAAGAGCCCATTCATGGATAAAGAAGATTATACATACATACATATGCACAACAGGATGTTACTCAGCCATAGAAAAGAATGAAATCTTGCTAGCTAAGACAACATGGACAGATCTAGAGGGTACTATGCTAAGTGGAAATAAGACTTAGAAAAACAATTATTGTATGACTTCAATTATTGGTGTAATCTAAGAATCAAAGCAAATGAACAGATAACAAAACGTAAACAGATTTGTAAATACAGAGGAAAAAGTAGGTAGTCACCATGGAGGGGAGTGGGAAGAGGGAAGAAACAGCTGAGGGAGATCAAGAGGTACAGACTTCCAGAGGCAAACAAACAGTCTTGGGTATGAGATTTGAGAAATGTAGTTAATAGTTATGTAAAACTTAACTATGTATGACCACACACACAGACTTACTGTATTGATCATTTTGAAATGTCCAGAAATATCTAATCACTATGTTGGGCAACCAGAACTACCAGTGTTGTAGGTCAATTATAGTTCAACAAATGAACTCAGAGTAAAAGAGATTTGTGGTTACCAGATGCAGGGTACTCCAGGTTACAGGCAAATTTGGCCTTGCAGTACAGAATGAAGCAGGGAAAAGGCTAACAGAATTTTGCCAAGAGAATGCACTGGTCATAGCAAACACCCTCTTCCAACAACACAAGAGAAGACTACACAAGGACATCACCAGATGGTCAATACCAAAGTCAGATTGATTATATTCTTTGCAGCCAAAGATGGAGAAGTGCTACACAGTCAGCAAAAACAAGATTGGCAGCTGACTGTGGCTCAGATCATGAACTCCTTATTGCTAAATTCAGACTTAAATGGAAGAAAGTAGGGAAAACCACTAGAC
Organism: Cervus elaphus; assembly: GCF_910594005.1. NCBI lineage: Eukaryota > Metazoa > Chordata > Mammalia > Artiodactyla > Cervidae > Cervus > Cervus elaphus. The sequence continues at coordinate 19,659,818 of NC_057844.1, forward strand.
CATTCAGGTATGACCTAAATCAAATCCCTTAGGATTATACATAAATGAGAAATAGATTCAAGGTATTTGATCTGATAGAGTACCTGATGAACTATGGATGGAGGTTCGTGACATTGTACAGGAGACAGGAATCAAGACCATCCCCAAGAAAAAGAAATGAAAAAAACAAAAATGGCTGTCTGAGGAGGCCTTACAAATAGCTGTGAAAAGAAGAGAAGTGAAAAGCAAAGAAGAAAAGGAAAGATACCCATTTGAATGCAGAGTTCCAAAGAACAGCAAGGAGAGATAAGAAAGGCTTCCTCCCTGATCAGTGCAGAGAAATAGAGGAAAACAATAGAATGGGAAAGACTAGAGATTTCTTCAAGAAAATTAAGAGATACCAAGGGAACATTTCATGCAAAGATGGGCTCAATAAAGGACTGAAATAATATGGACCTAACAGAAGCAGAAGATATTAAGAAGAGGTGGCAAGAATACACAGAAGTGGGGGGGAGAAAAAAAAAAAAAAAAGAATACACAGAAGAACTGTACAAAAAAGATCTTCACAACACAGATAATCATGATGGTGTGATCACTCACCTAGAGCCAGACATCCTGGAATGTGAAGTCAAGTGGGCCTTAGGAAGCATCACTATGAACAAAGCTAGTGGACATGATGGAATTCCAGTTGAGCTATTTCAAATCCTGAAAGATGATGCTGTGAAAGTGCTGCAGTCAATATGCCAGCAAATTTGGAAAACTCAGCAGTGGCCACAGGACTGGAAAAGGTTAGTTTTCATGCCAATCCCAAAGAAAGACAATGCCAAAGAATGTTCAAACTACTGGAATTAAGATTGCTGGGAGAAATATCAATAACCTCAGATAGGCAGATGACACCACCCTTATGGCAGAAAGTGAAGAACTAAAGAGCCTCTTGATGAAAGTGAAAGAGGAGAGTGAAAAAGTTGGCTTAAAACTCAACATTCAGAAAACTAAGATCATGGCATCTGGTCCCATCACTTCATGGCAATTAGATGAGGAAACAGTGGAAACACTGACAGACTTTATTTTGGGGGGCTCCAAAATCACTGCAGATGGTGACTGCAGCCATGAAATTAAAAGATGCTTACTCCTTGGAAGAAAAGTTATGACCAACCTAGATAGCATATTAAAATGCAGAGACATTATTTTGCCAAAAAAGTTCTGTCTAGTCAAAGCTATGGTTTTTCCAGTAGTTACGTATGGATATGACAGTTGGACTATAAAGAAAGCTCAGAGCCAAAGAACTGATGCTTTTGAACTGTGGTGTTGGAGAAGACTCTTGAGAGTCCCTTGGACAGCAAGGGGATCCAACCAGTCCATCCTAAAGGAAATCAGTCCTGAATATTCATTGGAAGGACTGATACTGAAGCTGATACTCCAGTACCTTGGCCACCTGATGTGAAGAACTGACTCATTGGAAAAGACCCTGAAGCTGAAAAGAATGAAGGCAGGAGGAGAAGGGGATGACAGAGGATGAGATGGTTGGATGGCATCACTGATTCAATGGACATGAGTTTGAGTAAACTCTGGGAGTTGGTGATGGACAGGGAGGCCTGGCATGCTGTGGTCCATGGAGTCGCAAAGGGTCAGATACAGCTGAGCAACTGAACTGACTGACTGACGCAGTGTATGGGTGGAGAAGGAACTGGATGAAGGCAGCCAAAGTTACAGACTTCCAGTTATAAAATTAATAAGTCCTAGGGATTTAAGGTACAACATGACCAATATAATTAACACCACTTTATGTTATATATGAAAGTTGTTAAGAGAGTACATCATAAGAATTATCTCAAAATTTTTTGCTATTTCTTGAATTTTATACCTATATGAGGTGTTGAATGTTCACTAAACTGATTGGGATAATCCTGATATATGTTCATCAAATCATTATGCTGTAGACCTTAAACTTACACAATGCTGTATGTTGATTATATCTCAATAAGACTTGAAGAAAGGAATAATGCCTTAATAAAGCTAACTTGGGCTTCCCGGGTGGCTCAAGTGGTAAAGCATCTGCCTGCACTAAAGGAGACCCAGGTTCGATCCCTGGGTCAGGAAGATTCCCCAGAGGAGGGCATGGCAACCCACTCCAGTATTCTTGCCTGGAGAATCCCATGGACAGAGGAGCCTGGCAGGCTACAGTCCATGGGGTCACAAAGAGTCGGACACTAGTGAGTGACTTTCACATTCACTTTCAAAGCTAACTTAGGAAAAAACTTTATAGCAAGATTAAGTGAGTCCAACACCAAAGAATCCAAAGTTTTGGTTGTTAGGAAATATATTAATATAACTAATTGACTTACAAATTTAGGAAAAGCATGTGATCAACTTGATAGACACAAAGTAGTATGGTAGAATATTACAGGGAAAAATTATAAAAATGAAGATATTAATGCTTATGTGCCCAAAGAAATGTCCAGTACCCACAATACTAGTTCACCTACAGAGAAATAATACACTAATTTCCTGTAATTGTCAGAAAGATCACTAGTAGACATGAATGCCTAACAACACTTTGAGTAGTAAAAATTTACTACTGGAAAAGAAGGATTAAAGTCATCTCCATTTGTAGAGCATGTGGATCTATATCTAATAAGTCTGAAGAACCGATGGAAATTCGTTACAGAAGACAAAATATTTTAAAGACTGTAAGTATGTAGTACACAGTTCACATAGACACATTAGTTAAAAGGTATATTAAAAGGGAGGCTGCAATTTTAAAAGTAGAAAAGAAAATAAAGTGGAAAGTGCTCATATGAATAAAATTATCATGAACTCCTCATATAGATAATACAGGAGAAAATGACTGAAGAAAAGGAAAAAAACAACTTCCTTAAATATAATAAGAAATCTTACATATAAAGAAAAATATCCCAATATCCAAATGTGTAATGGATATTTGTGTATGTCTGTGTTATATATATGTGTGTGTATATATATATGCAAACACATACACAAGTATTTTTCAGAGGATAAGTTATGGTTTACATGAAATAGTTATTTTATGAAATTAAAGGTTATTAACTTAAATATATTTTACATACAAGATACTTTACATACATTTCATGGAAACTACAAAGGAAAAATCTACTGTAGTTACACAAAAGATAAAGAATTAATTCATACCATATCAAAAAAAAAACCTCAAAGGAACTGTTGTAGCCACGCGTTCTGGGAAACAAATTCAGAAGGACAACGCAGATAGTGGAGTGCAATTTATTACACTGGCCGGCCCAAGGCAGAGTCTCCTCTTAGCCAAGGACCCCGACCAGTTTTTGTGAAAACCTTATATACCCTAAGTGTAGGTGCACAAACTTGCCTCCCCAAATTCCCTGAAACTAGTCAGAACAAAGGAAAAAGAAAGATACAATCAAAGTTAACCTGTGATTCATATGCCTTAAGCCTAGGTAGTTAACAGTGGACAATTATCAATAGGCCTGTGGTCATACCCCAGTAAGCATAATAGAATGTATGATTCTATTCGGTTACACAGATAATTAGGGTATTCTTTTAGGCAACAGACAGCCCTGGGGCGCTTCCTTCAGGGGGCCTGGTTTTCCAGCTGGTATGTAGTTTCCATAGATACTGGGCAAATAGCTCAAAGTCCACAGTCCGGCCCAAGACAGAGCCTGTTCTGTTTCCTCCTTCAGAACAACAATGATAACAAACAGAAAACAATGAAAATCCTTATCAACAATGTAAACATTAATGGATAAAATTCTCCAATTAAATGACACAAAGGGACTGAACTAATTTAAGAAAGGAACCTACAGGGTATTCCCTGGAGATCTAGAGGTTAGGTTCCTGTCCTTTCACTGCTGGAAACCTGGGTACAATCCCTGGTTGGGGAACAAGGATCCTGCAGGCCAAGCAGCATGTCCAAAATAAAACAATAATTTTAAAAAGAACCTGCCATATGCTATTTACAAGTGACTTAAATCAACATAAAGACATATATAGATTAAAGTGAGAAGATGTGAAAATCTATCCCATGCCAATAGCAACCCAAAAGACAGCAGGAGTAACTGTAGTACATGTTTTCCATCCAGTCACAAGAGGCAAAGAATGTTACCCTACAGTGATAAAGGGGTTGGATTATGAAGAGACTATTACAAGTATAAATATATGTGCACCCAGCACTGGAACATGTAGATACTTAAAGCAAATATGGACAAAACTACATACAGAAGGAGCAGTAATGAATAGTAAGGTACTTCAATATCCCATCTGTAAACACGGACGGATCTCCAGGCAGAAAATTAATGAAAAACACTGACCTGCATAATGCTTTAGAAGAGTAAAAAGTGTTAGTCACTCAGCCATGTCCAACTCTTTGTGATCCCTCTGTCCATGGGATTCTCCAGGCAAGGATACTGGAGTGGGTTAGCCATTTCTTTCTCCCACGGATCTTCCCCAACCAGGGACCGAACCTGGGTCCCCCACCTTGCAGGCAGACTCCTTACCAACTGAACCACCAGGGAAGCCTTAGAAAAGTAAACCTAACAGATATATGGGCTTCCCAGGTGGTGTGGTGGTAAAGAATCTGCCTGCCAAATGCAGGAGATGCAAGAGACCCAGGTTCCATCCCAAGCGAAAACTTCAGAGCTTTTCCTGTAAAATTAGGAACAAGATAAGGCTATCCACACTCACCACTCTTATTACAGAGAGTATTGAAGTCCTAAGCAGAGGAATCTGACAGAAAAATAAGAAATAAAAAGGCATCCAGAATGGTGAGGAAAAAGTAAAGCTTCTTCTGTCTTCACAAAACCTGACCTTATATATGGTTCCCCACCCCAAATGGTATTAATAGTAGTAGTAAGTACAATAAGGTTGTAGGATACAGAATCAACATACAAGAGTCAGCTGCATTACATATTAATCACAATCTGTTGCTGTTTTATCGTTCAGTCGCTAAGTCGTGTCTGACTCTCTGCGACCCCATGGACTGCAGCACGCCAGGCTTCCCAGGCCTTCACCATCTCCTGGAGTTGCTCAAACTCCGGTCCATTGGGTGGATGATGCCATCCAACCATCTCATCCTCTGTCGCCCCCTTCTCCTCCTGCCCTCAATCTTGCCCATTATCAGAGTACAATAGTGACCAAATATCAGAAAGAAATAAAAAAATTCCATTTACAATTAACTATCATCCTCGACCACCCGGAGGCCGTCTGTGACCGCGCGGCTCCGACCTGTTTAGTCTGCTGAGCCCAGGGCTTCGGGGGCCCCTCCGTCGCATCCGCTGTCTCCTCCCCTCTGGTACTTGATCTAATAGTGGAAGGAGCGCAGAGGCACTTGGCTAAATCAAGGGACTTACGAATCTATGGATGAATTTTAAGCCCGAGAACTCGAGAAGCAATTAAGTATTACTGAAAATTACACTGTAAGGTGGGGGTGGAGGCAGGCAGGTTAGGAGGCTGAGAGGCTGAATCCCGCACCCCCCGCATACACTCGCGGCCCACAGGAGGAGGGGCTCTGCGACTCCAGCCCGGACTCGGTCCCTCCCCCTCCCAGATTCCACGCGGGTGGCCCTCTCCCGTCCCCCGCGGGGCCGAGCCAGCCGGGCAGAGGGCAAAGGGGCGAAAAGAGGGACCCAAATCCCCTGGACTAAGGTGCTGGAGGAAAGGGGGACGACAGAGGATGAGATGGTTGGATGGCATCACAGACTCACTGGACACGAGTTTGAGTAAACCCAGGGAGTTGGTGATGGACAGGGAGGCTTGGCGTGCTGCAGTCCATGGGGTCGCAAGGAGTCCGACACGACTGAGCGACTGAACTGAACGGAAGGTGCTGCGGGGCCGCTCTTCCAAAGGAGCAGCCGCAGCTCGGAGCGAACCCCCGGTGCCTCAAAAGTCGGCCTCGCGCCCCCCACCCCCACCCCGACCCACGCGGTGGAGGGTCAGGGCCAGCGCACCTGGTCCGGGCTTCAGCGGGGGCGGATGGCACGAGGAGTTCGGGCTCCGCAGGGACCCCCAGTTCCACTTCGGGCGGCGGGGCGCTCGGCCCCTAGTCACTTGCAGGGTCTATTTTCAGGCCCCGCCCCGCCCCGCCCCGTCCCGGGCGCTAAACGCCAGGTGTCCGGGATGGAGGGCAGGTGAGCGGCTTTTAGTCACGTAACCCAGCTCCACCGCTCCGTCTGCCCCTTAAGCCTGCAACTTCAAAAGCTGGGAACTCTTCCTTAATCCCAGCACCTCACAAAGCTTCTGACGCCAAGTCTAGGATCAGTGATTGGGCAACAGATGGATAGGTGAGAGCCTACTGCTGCGGGAAGAAGGGGTATGGGGACAGGAGAGAGGCTCAGATGGAAAAGAAGGAAGTTTGGGGGGAATCTCTCGAGAGAAAGGGTGCAGGGATGAGCAGAGCCCACCCACCAAAATACCGCCGCCGTTACAGGCTGCCGGTTCAGGACCGGCCCCCCACCCCACCCCCGCCATCCCTCAACCCCCACCCCCGCTTTTCCAAATGCCAACACCCACGCTGGCAAGCTGCAAGTCCCAGGGTCAAGCCAGGTGGTTCTGGGTCCAGAGTCCTGCCTCTTCAGAAACAGTCCGTCAGCCAGTCTAGCCCCTGAGCCACCCGATCAGACGGGAAGTGACCCATCGGATGCCGAAGGGGTCTCTGTGAGGCCAAGCAGTTTGGGCCGGAGAGTCAGAGGCACCCGGGAACCAACCTCTGCTCTCTGGGCACATCCTTGGGCTTCCACCAACCGCATCTCGCAGCCTGGAGGTCTGGCCGGGGAGCCGCAGGTTGGCTCCGCTGGTGCCCGGCGCCCTCTAGAGGCCGTCCTCTCTAAAGCCGACGCTCGGCCCTTCCTCCTGCCTCCCTCCCCAGCCCCGGGGCTGCACGGGCACTTGGGCGTCTGCCAGCCTGATTGCGCTTCTCCGCTCCCTCTAAGGGCCGTGAAGTGCCCTACAGACGTTTAGGATCTGTTGGAGAAGGAGTTCTTTTGGTCAACCACCTTGACCCTGCGAAGGTGGTTTCAAGCATGAACCTGAAATATTGTTATTTTTCTCCATGTGTTTCCAAGGAGAAAGAGCTCTAGTTTTCCAAGTTATAAGAAATACAAAGTTAGGGACGTCCCTGGTGGTCCAGTGGTTAAGAATCCGCTTTGCAATGCAAGAGATGAAGGTTTGCTCTCTGGTCGGGAATTTAAGAACCTTCATGCCACAGGACTACTGAGCGTGCATGCCACGACTAGAGAGTTCTGGGCAGTTATGAGAGATTCCCACATTACCCAGTGAAGAGGCCCCGTGCTGCAACCCAATAGAGCCAAATAAATACGTAGTTAAAAATACAAAGTTATAATGTATTTTTTATTTTCTGAGCCAGGACTGTAAAATTAACACTTTAGAAAGTTTGTTCTTTTTGAATGGACCTTTCATTGAAGATAGAATAAAAGATTCCCCTGTAGATCCTTTGAAATGTAAATATATGAAATTTCTTTGTGGACTTCGTTGATTCAGCTGTGACATTTGAAAGAGAAAGCTAAAACTGCATGAGCAATTTTTCTTCACAAAATTCGTTGGATCAATCAGCCCCCTTAAATCAAAGTGACGCTTTTGATTAAATCAGCCATCTTAAATCCCATGACCCCCATTAGCTCAATCAGCAAGATAACAGTTTTCATTTCACAGGAAAGTACCAGGAAGTGTTCCCAAGAGCACAGTTCTATTTAGGCAAGTTCACACGTACACAGACATACACAGTTTTTGAGTTCTGTGCACATATCCTACTATTTAAGACTTGCAGATAATTTATTCTTTTTCCTCAGTTTTAGAATTTTCATTCTAAAAGGGTAGATGTGTACTTTGTACTTTGAAAATTAATATCTAGAATCTGTAGTACATTCACATGGTGCAAAACTAAAATATACACATATGTGTTCATATTTTACACATATACATATGTAATATATACATACATATATGTAATAAAATATATTACATATATATGTAAAGGAACCCAGTGGAAAGTTTCACATGACCCACAGGTAACTGTGGCAGTATTTTCTCATGCAGTCTAGCAGCTGCCTTACAGGCATGTAAACAAGTGTGAATATGCTCTGGTGATTTCCCCTTGTCTTGGTACACAGAAGTGGTTAATACCCACAGGGTATGTCTTGGAATTATTTCTATATCTGTAAATAGTTCACTCATCCTTTTTTTTTAAAACATCTGTGTACTTGAATTTATGGGCCTGTCCTAATTTACTTGAATCAGTCTCTGTTGCTGGAAATGTGAGTCATTTCCAGTCCTGTACTTTCGCCATCTGCACAAATATCTTGTGCCTCGAAATAATTTCATAGGGATATCTGTGGAATAATATCCAGAAGTTAAAGTTCTGAGGAAATTTGAATATTATCAAGTACCCTCAAAGAGGTGACCCCAGCTTCTCCTCGCATCATCAATGCATAAGAATGCTGGTCTCACGCTTTAATGTTCACATCTCCCAACCCCAAAAGCCATGGGGCAATTTGTAAAGCGGGGACCTGGCAGCTAAAACACCGGGCAGGTGCTCTTGTTCCCTGTGGGAATGACCTGGAAACCAGGTTGTGTGGAGCAGGTCACACCAGCGCAGTTCAGACATCCCGGGACGCTGGGACTGGCTCTGAGTCGCTGTCACCGAAGAGGGAAAGCGGGGTCCCTCGGGGAGGGCCGGGGGCGGGGTGCTGGATTGCGTCCCGGCTTGTCGCACATCAGCTCGTGATGCGTGGCACCTGTGCGTGGCTTGGGGCGCGTGGGAGAAGAGGTTCTTTCTGGGGAGACTGACTCTCCCCTCTGGTTCAGGGCCTCCCCTGTGTCCTGGTTGGAAAGCCAGGCACCGAGTGGTCAGGAAATGACTCCAGGACACACATCTGATGCAGGCCGGCTGCCCAGCCCTCACTCTCTCCACCTTCCCAGGCGCCATGGTGATCCCACACGTCAGGGTCCCTCGAAGAGGCCCAGGCCTAGTGGCTGGGAGCCTCCCTGCCGAACAAGCCAGGGCGCTGCCGTGAGACGGGGGACGGGGCCTTTCCTGGGCCCCTGATGTCCAGAGGCGGCTCTCGGCGAGGGGCCAGCAAGCATAGTGCACTCTGGGCTGTTTCTCTTTGGAAACATCGGGAGGAAAATACAGTATTTCAGGTTCATTCTAGAAACACACCTTCTCAGGGTTAAACCGTATTGACTAAAAGAGCTTCCTCCTCCAAGAGAGCCTAAACCTCCGCAGGACACTTGTTTGCACTTAGAGGGAGAGGAGGAACGGTATCAGGATGGCAGGTGCTCAAGGCCCCTCGCGGGCCCGGGGCTGAGGGCCGAGGCAGGAGGAAGGGCGGAGAGTTGACCTCACAGCGATGGGTCGCTAGAGGGCGCCAGAGCACCGGCGGTTTCAGACCTCTAGGTTCAGGGATGGGGTTGGTGGAAACTCTTCCCAAAGCGGTGGAGTTGGTTACCAGACACTTCTGGCCTGGAGAATTCCATGGGCTGTTTAAGTCCATGGGGTCGCAAAGAGTCGGACACGATTGAGCGACTTTCACTTCACTTCACTTCTGACTCTCCGCCCCAACTGCCTCGCCTTTCTCTTTATGAAGAGCTGCTGGCAGCATCTTAATCTAGAGAACTTTGACCCCCACGTCTTAGGAGATGGGAGAGGCGAGGCTCTGTGGGGTCCCGGGGCCTGCTGCAGGGGGACTCCACCTCTCAGCCGCCTAACCACCTTCCTCCCTTACAGTACTTTCCAATAATATTTAATGTAGATCCATGGGCCCCACCTCCAGGGTTTCTGACTTGGTGAGTCTAGTGTTAAGAGTCAAGTAATTTGTATCTCTGACAATTTCTCAGGTGATATCTGATGTTGCTGGTTTAGCAACCACACTTTGAGACCCAATGCTTTATATTTCACTTTATTTAGGCGAACTGTGCGTTATGGAGGACAGCTTTGTGGTGAGGAAAGAGATCTGACCTTTACTGAGTGCCTATGACACTTGCTTTGTGCCAGATACCTTGGGGCTTCCCTGGTGGCTCAGACGGTAAAGAATCTGCCTGCAATGCAGGAGACCTGGGTTCGATCCCTGGCTGGAGAAGATCCCCTGGAGGAGGAAATGGCAACCCACTCCAGTAATCTTGCCTGGAGAATCCCATAGACAGAGGAACCTGATGGACTATGGTCCACGGGGTCACAGAGAGTCAGACACGACTTAGCGTGCCTGCATGCGGGTACCTCAGCAGCACTGTGCACATATTGCCCCATTTAATCCTCATATCTGCCCCACCGATCAACCGATCCATTCTTGGTTATTTATTGAGGCCCTGTCCTGTATCATGCAACCTGCTGTGCTAGGTTCTGGGATTATGGAACCAACCCTACAGACATAATCAGGGAAACATGCTTGAGTGGAGAATTACAAGGGCACTTAGTCTGACCCATAGAAAGTGGAAGGCCACAACTCGACTAAGGTCACCTAGCCAGTGGGAGATAACACAAACTTAAAAATCGTTTTACTCTAAAATGTACCATTTTTCCGCCAGACCAGAGGTTCTCAAATTTTTGGTCTCAAGACCTCTTTACATATTAAAGACCTGGGCTTCCATGGTGACTCAGTGGTAAAGAATCTGCCTGCCAGTGCAGGAGACATAGGTTCAATCCCGGATCCAGGAAGATCCCACATGCCACAGAGCAACTAAGTCCGTGCGCCTCCACTATTGAGCCCATGCTCTGCAACAATGGAAGCCTCTGCGATGAGAAGCCTGAGCACTGCAACTAGAGAAGAGCCCCCACTCTGTGAAACTAAACAGCCCATGCAGGAACGAAGACCCAGAATTCAGCCAATAAATAAATAAAACCATTTTAAAAACTATTAAAGACCCAAATGATTCATTTATTTGGGTTAAATCTATTAATGTTTGCTGCTTAGTTGCTCAGTCATGTCCGACTCTTTGCGACCCCATGGACTGTAGCCCAACAGGCTCCTCTGTCCATGGGATTTTCCAGGCAGGAATACTGGAGTGGGTTGTCATGCCCTCCTCCAAGGAATCTTCCCAACCCAGGAATCGAACCCAGGTCTCCTGCATTGAAGGTGGATTCTTTTACTATCTGAGCCACCTATCAATGTTTACTGTATTAGAAATAAAAATGTTTACTGTATTAGAAATGAGGACCACTGCACTAAACCAGGCTGCAAATAGTAACATCCTTCTTAGATTCTGAGCTCTGACCTGTTTTAATGACTTCTGTAGTCATCAAAAATGAAGAAACTTCTATTTTTTTAAAAAAAATATGAGGGTCTCTTTTAAGCCTTGGCCTGTATTTCTAGTGATGACGGCTTTCTAAAGATAAGCCTGACCTGCTCTGGAATCCCCTTTTTTACATGTGTATGCATGTGTGTGTGTTTATGATAAGGAAAAGCAACAGGTAAGCAGGACAAACTAAGATGTGGTGGCTTTATTAGTCACCAAACGGTCTTTATCCCAGCTGAGAGCATTTAAAAGATACAGTTCATGGGGCTTCCCTGGCGATTCAGTGGTTAAGAATTTGCCTTCCAATGCAGGAGGTGTAGATTTGACCCCGGTCGCTGAGCTAATATCCCACATGCCCGGAAGCCCAAAAATCAAAACACAGAACAGAAGCAATCTTGTAATAAACTCAATAAATGCCCCACATCAAAAAAATCTTTTAAAACGATATAGTTCCTGAAAGTTTGTGACTGTGCTTTGCTTTCAGGTTTCCTGGGGGCAAACACCACCCCCAGGTAAGCCCAAGGAAGGGCCGAGGGATCTCTCCTGCTGCCCCATTCCAGTAACAGAGTGAAAGAAAGTGAAAAGTCACTCAGTTGTGTCCGATTCTTTGCGACCCCATGGACTTGGAATTCTCCAGGCCAGAATACTAGAGTCGGTATCCTATCCCTTCTCCAGGGGATCTTCGACCCAAGAATCAAACCGGGGTCTCCTGCATCAGGAGGCAGGTTCTTTACAGCTGAGCTATCAGGGAAAGAGTAACAGAAGCAAATGGATAATTGAACTCAAGTGCTGGCAGCTTTTCTTTAATGTTAGCAGCAGAACCGTGTTTAATAGTGGGCTAATGACTGGAATTCTCCCCTTTCCCATCATTTATAGTCTAATGGGCCTGAGAAGGCCTGGTAGATACATTCCTTTGGTATGAAATGGTCCGCCATTGTTCAGACAGAGGCACTTGCTGACTCTGAATGCTTTATGGCCTTTGTTAAGTTCTACTGAGTCAAGTCATCAAATCAGAGCTGATGTAACTTGATGTGATTCTCAGCAGATGATCAATGAGTCCAGATCTCCTTTTATTTTTACAGAAACCAGTGAACTGGGGGGTGGGGGCACTGCAGCAAGGTAAGTTTGGTTTAGATACAGCAGGTCCTTGGATGAGAAGCAGATGAGATAGTTGGATGGCATCACGGACTCAAAGGACATGAGCTTGAGCAAGCTCCAGGAGTGGGTGATGGACAGGGAGGCCTGGCATGCTGCAGTCCACAGGGTCGCAAAGAGTCGGACACGACTGAGAGACTGAACTGAACTGACTGGATGAGAAGCAGGAAGAAAGAGAAGCTGCCAGTCATCTGACCGTGTAGTCTTCTTGACATTGAACACCTGCGTTTCTGGCTCACAGGGAGATTTTTTTTATATGTTTATCCAAGTGTTCTGTGTCACGCGGGCACGTCCCAAAGCCCAAACCAACCAACCTAAAGACATATGATGCTAGATGGTCATTTGTCATCTTCCATAAAAGCTGCAGTTTGCCACCGAGCATCTCTGTCAGCTGACCTGGGCTTCGTGGGGCCCTTCGCACGGCATCTCTATGCACAGGGCACATTGTACCAGGTGACTGACTTTTTAGAGGAGATATTTTTCTGGAAAGAAGCACCTGGAGGAAGGTTGACAGTCCAAGGAGTGGTACTAGCAAGTTGAACCTCCTCTTCACTGTCACCTGAAACAGCAGTCTCTTATTTGTCCCCTGAGGGGCCATCTCCCAGGAATCCTTTTAGCCAAGTTTTGTGTGCTCTTAACGCCCTGATCTTTGAGAAGGGATTTGGAACTAAGCCCAGTCAATGTCAAGTCCTAAGTTATCTCACAGGTTCCAAGGCTCCTGCCTCTGGCCCCTGGCTTTGAACCTTGCCCCGCCACGTGCTTGCCAGACAAGCCCCGGCCAGTGACCCACGCTCTCTGAGCCTCGGTTCCCACGTTTGTAAAGTCAGGATCATAAGAGTACTTGCCTCACAGGAGGTTCCAAGGTTTGAGTTTAGTATCTGTGAAGCACCTGGAATCAGGTCAACCCAGAGAAGGCTCAGATCGGCCATAGTTGCTCTTAGAGGCTCCTTCTTGTCTTGCAACCCCCAGGCCAGGCCACTGCCCTTCAGACTGACATCACTGTGACAGGCAGGATGCAGGTCACTTCCTGATGAAAAGCCAGTTGCCTCCACGATGGCCCTAAACCCTTGAGGTGCCACTGAAGGTTCCCCTCCGAGATCCCTCCCCGAGTCCACCCGCTCAGTACTCAGGGCACACACCTGTCATCTCTGGCCCCTTCCACCCAGACTCCACACTGGAGTGGGATTCCCTCTCCCACTGGCTGTGAACCCCAAGGGGCAGCTGGGGGAGTCAACATAGGAGTGACCCTGGGTTGGCACATCGCAGATTGTATCTTGTTGATTCTCTGTGAAGCAGCTTCTCTTTCCCTGTTGTGTTACGGGTAGGAAAATGAAGGTGAGTGATTCTCAAGATCAAACCCTTGTCGTGCTGCTGGGATGAAGTCCAGGTATGGTTGTCCCTACTGCCTGTGTAGTTCCATCAACTCCACACAACCCTTTTGTGTCGTTTAAGAGGGAAAACCAGCCAGAGGTCTTCAAGGGGGTAAGACGCTAAGAGGATGTGAGAACACAGCCCCCGATACAGCACCCACACGGTGAGTTTGGAACATGTCCATTTAGCTGAGCTGCAGCAGGCTTCCAGGGTCTCCCCTCCTGCCTGGTTGGGCTCAAAAGAACGTTGGCAGCGTTGCAAATGGAAGTGAGGTGGCAGCCACACCTTCACTGGGCAGGTGGATCCATGACAGCTCAGGCCTCCTGGCTGGGCCTGTCGTCGGGGCCCAGCCCCCCTGCACCCTCTCCTTCAGCTGCTTCAAATCTGGGCTCAGCCCGGGGAGCTCTACAGTCAATTGTGCCATCCTGCAGTCAATCACAGACTGCCCAGGTGGCGCTAGTGGTAAGGAACCCACCTCCCAATGCAGGAGACCCAGGAGACGCGGGTTTGATCCCTGGGTCGGAAGATCCCCTGGAGGAGGGCATGGCAACCCACTCCAGTATTCTTGCCTGGAGAATCCCATGGACAGAGGAGCCTGGCGGGCTACAGTCCATGGGGTCTCAAAGAGTTGAACACAACTGAGCAACTGACACTTTCACTTTCTTTTTTGAGAGTAAAGAGATTGTTCAAAAGGATCCAGAAATTCAAGATGGAATTTCTTGTCCCACACGTAGGTCTAAACAGGTCTAATGTCTTCTTCCAACATCAGACAGCCACGTGGAGCAAAGCTATTACTGAAGTGAAGCTAGCTTTTGAAATCTTCCTGCTGAGTTCTCCTTCAGCAGGATTTTCCTCTTTTCCCTGGGGGCCCTGATGAAGGATGTGTCTGTCCTGGGTGGGTGGAGCTGAAGAGCCGGCTTGGAGGGAGGTGGCCCAGGCGTGCAGCCTGGACTCTGGGGTCAGCCCTGGCCTCAGTCCTGGCTCTGCTGCCAGCTGTTTGATCGGGTGAAGTTACTCACCCTTTCTGTGAATCAGTGCTTTCCTCGGTCAGCTCAGGGACTGATACAAAGGGGTGTCTGAAGAGGCTCAGCGCCGGCTAGGCTGCTCATTTTGCTCTACTTTGCTTTCATTAGGTAGTTGTGTAAAAGCACTTTCTTTTTATTTATTTATTTATTTATTTATTTTTTTATTAGTTGGAGGCTAATTACTTCACAACATTTCAGTGGGTTTTGTCATACATTGACATGAATCAGCCTTGGAGCACTTTCTTTTTAAAATCTTTTTTTTTTTTGTATTTTTATTTTTTAATTTTTTGGCCACCCTACATGGTATATGGGATCTTAGTTCCCCAACCAAGGGTCAAACCCACGCCCCCTGCACTGGAAGCACAGTCTTAACCACTAGACCGCCAAGGAAGTCCCACAACAGCACTTTCTGTATGTCAAAAATAAAATCACGAGCTTCCCTGGCAGCTCAGGGAGGTAAAGAATCAGCCTGCCAATGCAGTTGATCCCTGGTCTGGGAAGATCCCACATGCCACAGGGCAACTAAGCCCGAGCGCCCCAACTATTGAGCCTGTGGTCCACAAGAGAGGCCACCGCAGTGAGAAGCCCATGCACTGCAACTAGAGAAAGCCTGCTTGCAGCGATGAAGACCCAGCACAGCCAAAAATAAATAAATAAAATTATGTAAAAAAAAAACACCCAAATACAAAATCACATCCATGTTCACAGCCATCGTCTGTCTTTTCAATCTTCTTAGGAAGACTAAGTCTAGCTTTTCCAGGTCTCTTTTTGTTTCGGGCTTTATCTAACTATGGGCCCTCATGAAAATATCCAAAACCTTCCTGAAAGAACAGGCAGGAAAAGATGGTGGGGATTCATCCATACGTACAATATTCTTTTGGATAAGACAGAAAAAAAAATGAGTAAAAGATGTAAATCTTAAGTGCCTCTTAAGACTAGACAGACCCCTCAAGTTATTTTAAAACAACTATCATTTCATGTTTAAAAAATCCTCGTGAGTTTTGAATTTCATTTTCCTTTACGTGATTCCAGTCGCTTTCAGGTGGCATGTCGTTTCCAGATCGCACCGTGGCTCAGAGCAGCTGCGTATCATGCGGACCAGCAAGCGCGGCTGCTGACAGAGGCACTGGGAAGCTAGCTGCCCACCCCACTCCGGTGGGTACTGCTCCCCAGAGCCCTCCAAAGACAGCCACAGAGGCTGGCAGTCGGAAAGGTTGCTCAAGGACCGCGTGCCTCTTGGCCCTTCCTCCCACGATAATAATCCTAACATTTGGACAAACGCCTGGCTTGAGCCAGAGCCCCATCCAAAAACAATATGATCTCAGTCCATCCTGGCTTCCTTCTAGTCCTTCACCCCTGGGAGCCTGCCAGGCAGCAGTGGGGGAGGGCACAGCATGAGTCCAGACCCCCGGACTGCCCCCTCGTTCACAGCCCTGGGGATGAACAGGAGAGTAAGGGCAGGAGTTAGGCCTCTGGCCACCGTGGCTTTGTTCCCCAGCCCTGGTCCACGCTGTCTGGGATAAACTCCTTAGCGCCCTGGTCTCCTCAAATATAAAAGCGGAATGACTCTGGCTGTAGGCAAGCACCCATGAAATGTCTACTGCCTGACAGGCAGCCCTTGGTCAAGGGCAGTGAGCCTCACGGGGTCGGGGAGCGGGGAGCAGACAGCTGGGGACGTGGGGCCTCCGGGCAGCCCGGGGCTTCCCCTGTTTGGAGCGGTGAGGAGAACACAGGGGCGGGACATGCGGAGAGAAATGAAACCGACCAGGGAGTGTGTGGCACCTTTTCATTTAGTCAATCTTTATTTAAATGTGTGCTTTTGAAATGACTTATTAAATATGACCTTTTCGAAACTCATATCTCACAATATGTACAGTGACTTTTATGCAAACGTGCTTTAGCTGTGAGCTTTTGGCTCCCTCTTTCTCACACTAATAATTTACAAATTTGTATCACAGCAAAACCCCAGCTACTTCATTTATTACAGCGGTTTGCTAGGAAAGAGCTAATTCAAGCTCAGAGGAAATAAAATATGTTTTACTATCAAAAAAAAGAATTCTAACAAGGTTTTGCTTTCCACTTGAAAGCACGTGTCCCATGATGTGTGGGACAGTATTTAAGCAATGAAATAAGTTTCCAATAGTCATTGCTGCGCCTTCTTTCTTTCTTTAAAATATTTACACTCATCTCTTTTAAACAAACAAAACCAGAAAAGTCAGATTCGAAGAGACTCTGGACTGTCAGGGAATGTTATAAAAATAATCTGACCTCAGTGATGCAAGACTGAAGGCCACCAGACGGTCCAGCACTGGTCAGTGCTGCTACAAGAAGCTCCCGCATCTGCCTCAGAATTCATCGCTGGGCCTGGGGGCAGGAGTAAACGTAGCCAAGAAGGATGAAGCCACGCCAGGCAATGCTTCAGATGCTAAATCTACAAGAGCATGGATCCTGGAGAGGGATCTTCCCCTCTCCGGTTGGAGAAATATCTGGTTCAAAAACACAGTACCCTACATTACAAAAAGTGAAGATTCCTCTGGAAGGTACCAATTCATGATCTGGAAACAGAATCATTAAAAAAAAATAGAGAACTAACAATTGTACCTTTAATGTCTTGTAAATATAGCTTTAAAATTCCATTTTGTACACTTGATGTCTGAAAACAAACCGTGACCTTTATTTAAAAAAAACACAAATTAATTCCTAAATCATCCTAGTATGCAAGAGAGTATTTGAGAACAACATTTTTACAGAAACTTTTTCAGTGAAGAATCTGATGTGAAATTACAATGACAGATTAGAAATTAGAGTGAAAATTTTTTCAGTCCTTTGAGGATGTTTCACGCATGTAATCATTTGTCCTTCCAACTGCAGTGTTCCCTTATGTATAAGTAGTCTAGAGCCCTGTGTGACCCTCTGGACCTGTGGTTTTGCACACACTAGGCATCTCGATGCAATAATTCTTACTCTGAAAAACACTTTCACCACAAAACTTCTTTCCCAAATTAAGAAGTATGAATGAAATATTCCAAATATTCACTAACCCTATAGAAGTCTGTGAAACAGCAATTACTTCTGCTAGAGCTGTGTTCTTAACCATCTGGTACAAGTTTTCAAGTGAGCTGGTCCTACCCCGGTGGGTCCTCCATGCCTGTGATCCTTGTTAGACCATCCTGTTTACACCTAGTTGGTTCCATGCTAACCTGGTCAGAGTAGGGTGTGTGTGTGTGTGTGTGTGTGCACGCGTGCATTTGTACCATGAGTCAGGTGTACAGAGGAGATTCATCGAGATAGAATGTGGGGTCATAAGCAGAAAGGAGGGTATTGGTTTCCTAGGAAGTTAAGAATGAATGATTACGGTTAAAAGATGTGGGCAGGGAAGAGAATATGTAATGGCTGAAAATATGGATCTTATTTTCTTAGTGCCTTAAGAAATTTGTGGGTCCAACTGCAGATGGGAAAAACAGTTTTGTGCATCTTGCCCCAACTTCCAATTCTCTTCTGAGAATTTAACCCTCTTTGAGGACTGGGTGACATCCATCCTTCGAGTTCCCACTACTTGGTGGCTCATGGTGACTGAGGGCTCATCTGTAAGCCCACAGCCTTGCTGCCTTTCATTAAGAAAGGTTAAAGTTGCTTTTATCAACTTTCCAATACAATGGCTCTGATTTCATATAAATAATCACAGGTTAGAATGAATATATTATTCTAAATTAATTTTTTTTTTCATTCAAAAGATTATATTCCATCTACCCTGAATGACAGATTGAGAAAAAACAGCCTTCCCAGGAATGGCTACTTTTTGAAATGACACTTCTCATACGAACTGAATAAATGAGATGGTGACGGTGGCAGGAAACTCGGTGGGACTTCAAGGGGCCACTTTCTTCAAGTCACGAATCTGTTTAATCAGGTAGTTCTTCTCATCAGTGAACTGCTCATCGTCGGTTCTTTCTTTTTGGAAGTTGCTCAGAAACTCGATGAGTTTGGGTTGGTTTTTCAGAAGAATCTCCACAATAGGCTGTGTTTTGTGAGGACTGGCCACAAACACCTGAAACACGAGAAACAAACGCCTAGGACAAGGAATGCACACCTGGAAAACATGGGTCCCGCCTGGGTCTCATCTGTTACTTGAGTTATTAAACACAGAAAGCCCGAGATTTTACTCCCTTTTGGAAGAAAATCATGGTGTGAGTGACATGAGAGTCCATGAATCACATTTTCTCTTTCTTCTTTAGTGGATTGTATGTTCCTTGGAATTTGTCCATTTCATCTAGGTTACCTAATTTATTGATGTACAATTATTTGTAGTATTCTCTTATGATCTTTTATTTCTATAAGGAGGTTGAATCAGGAACCAAAGACCTCTCAACAAAAGTCCAGACAGAACCATATGATTTCACAGTAAATTCTACACATTTTGAAAGAAAAGTCGACACCAATCTACTTCAAATTCTTCCAGAAAATAAAAGAAAAGGGAATAATTCCTAACTCGTTATATGAGGTTAGCATTACCCTGTTACCAAAGCCAGACAAGACTATCACAAGAAAACTACAGACCAATATCCTTTATGAATGAAGATACAAAAATCCTCAACAAAAGACAAGCAAATGAAGTCCAGAATAATATTAAAAGGATTACACACTATGACCAAGTGGGATTTATCCCAGAAATACAAGCATGGCTCAACATAATAAAATCAATCAATGTAGTACACCACATGTACTGGACTGAACTGCATCCTCTGAAAAGATGAATGTTCAAGCCCTAACCCTTGGTACCTGTGAATATGACCTTATTTGGAAGCAGAGATGTAATCAAATTAAGAGAGTTCATACTGGGCTAGGCTGGGCCTGAATCCCACTATTAATACCAGTATCCTTAAAGGAAGAGGAAATTTTGGACACAGAAACACACAGACATATGCAGAGGAAAATGCCATGTGAAGATGGAGACAGACAGGAATGCTGCAAAATCAGTTTTACTTCAGACACAATGAATAAACTTCAATTAAAAAGAAAAGCAAAAAAGATGGAGACAGAGACTGGGGTTATGCATCTATAAGGCAAGGAGTGCCAAGGACTGTTGGCAACCACCAGAAGCTAGGAGAGAGGCACAGATTTTCCCTGAAAGCTCCAAAAGGAAACAAGCTTGCTGACACCTTGATTTTGGACTTTCAGTTGACAGAATGCAGAGACAATGACTTTCTGTTGTTTTAGAACACTTAGCCTATGGTACTTCGTTAAAGCAGCTCTAGGAAGTCAATATGACACATGAGTACATTGAAAGAAAACCATAAGATCATTTTAACTCATGCAGAAAAAGTATTTGACAAACTCCAATACCTTTTCATAATAATTTTAAAAAAGCAAACACTCAACAGCTGAAAATCCACATGCAAAAAAAAAAAAAATTAAACCAAAAAAAAAATTAAGTTGGACCCTTATTTCACACCATAAACAGAAATTAACTCAAAATTGATCAAAGACCTAAATATAAGAGCTAATAAAACTTTTAGAGGATAATATATGGGTACATCTTCATGACCTTGGATTTAACAGTGATTTCATGGCTACATCAAAAGCATGAGCAAGAAAAGAAAAAAATGGGTAAAGCGAACTTCATCAAAATTTAAAACATTTGTGCATCAAAGGATACTATCAAGAGAGTGAAAAGACAACACAAAGAATGTTAGAAAATATTTACAAATCGTATATATGACCAGTGTCTATTATCCAGACTATATAAAGAATTCTTCCAATGCAACAACAAAAATACACACAACCCTTTTTAAAAAGGGGCAAAGGACTTGAGTGGACATTTCCCCAAAGATAATATATAAATTATCAATATGCATGTGAAAAAAAGTTCGACATCATTAGGTCACTAGGAAACACAAATGAAGACTGCAACCAGACTAGTGCTTGCTGCGTGCTCAGTTGCTCAGTCACGTCCAACTCTGCAACTCCATGGACTGCAGCCTACCAGGCTCTTCTGTCCATGGGATTTTCCAAGCAAGAATACTGGAGTGGGTTGCCACTTATTCCTCCAGAGTATGTCCCCAACCCAGGGATCGAACCCATGTCCCCTGTACTGACAGGCAGATTGTCTACTGCAGAGCCACCCGGGAAGCCCATTTTTTTCTGTGCATATGGCTAAATGTAATAACTGAGACAAAACTGGGCTTCCCGGGTGGTGCTAGTGGTAAGGAACCCACCTGCCAAGGCAGGAAAGCAGGAGACAGGGGTTCAATCCCTGGGTCCACAAGATCCCCTGGAGGAGGGCATGGCAACTCACACCTGTATTCTTGCCCAGAGAATCCCATGGACAGAGGAGCCTGGGACTACAGTCCATAGCATCGCAAAGAGTCGGACACGGCTGAAGCGACTTCTCACTCACACACCACATATGCTCAAGTTCCAGCAGCTCTCAGAGTGGTGAGCTAAAAGGCACTGACCACCCCCATCCTCTACATGGCTTAGTAGAAAGTGGCAGTCTGGTCCTCTGCCATCAAGGAGGCTAACAGGGAAAGGAAAGAGATACCAGCTCATGGTGGATTCCTAAATTCACATTGGGCGCATCTCTGGAAGAGGGAGGCTCATAGAGACAAAGGTCTCCTGAACCTAGTATCCTGGAATTACATTTAAAAAAAAAATCCTGCATGTTCATTTATTTATTTTTTCTTGGAGTATAATTGCTTTACAATGTTTTGTTATTTCTACTGCACAGTATGATGAATCAGCTCTGTGTATAAATACACCCATCCATCCACACCCTCTTGAGCCTCCCTTCCACCTTGTCCAGATTTTTTTCATTTTAATCTAACTGTAACTTTCAAACATAATTTTTTTTCATTAATTGGCTGTGCTGGGTCTTTGTGGTATCTTTGATCTTTGCTGTGGCATGCGGGACCTTTAGTTCTTTAGTTGTGGCATGTGAACTCTTAGTTGAAGCATATGGGATCTAGTTCCCTGACCAGGGATCGAACCCGGGCCCAGGGCACTGGGAGCATGCAGTCTCAGCCACTGGACCACCAGGCAAGTCCCTAACTTTAACTTTTTTAATTTAACATTTTGCAAGTGAAGAAACAGATCCGAATGGATTTGCCTAAAGTTACTGATGGCAATTGAGCCACAACAAACACCCAGGTCTCCTGAGTTCCAGCCAGTCCTTTCCCATCACACAATCTTGTCTGTCAATAGCAGAGGCATCTCATTCAAGTCCTTGAACGATTCAAGCAAGCTAATGAAGACTGGCCATTAATAATCTGGTGAAGACATTTTTAGACCACATTTGCTGTATCTTATGGAAGGTATTTGGGGAATGAGACTATTAATGAAGAACTGTGAAAAAACTGAAAAAAAAAACTGTGAAAAATAACTTTATTTTTCTAAATAACAAAATATTATTTTTGGCAAGTAAACAATTCAGTGGGCACTTCAGTGGAAGGAACAAAGTCAGGGCCCAGGGTACATCCAGTTTATACACATGCAAGTAAACAAGGGGCCAGCTATTTTGAAACATACCTACTCTGTCCAATACTGAGACGATCCAAATTCTGACCTCAGAGGATGGAAGTAGGTTATTTCTATTTTGCCACCCACTGAATACTTCTATAATACTACATTTTGGAACAAAATTATATGAAGCATGTTTTCATCTAGGATGGCATAGTAAAACTCTGTGGGAGCTGGAATGACAAAACAATGGCAAGCCTTCTGTAATTTCCTCAGTCAAAAAGGAAGGATCTTAAGAGGGTCTGTCATTTTACACTGTGCAGGCACTTTCCTGTCCTACAAGAGCCTATTTTTATTCCACCCACTTTGTGCTTCTTCCTTATGAAATAATATAAACAGAGACGAGCACAGTAGTAACACTGAAGATTTCAAGTTCCCACCATCAGCTCTATCATTTTTGCCACATGTGCCTTCAGAATCTGAATAAAATACATTACAGATAAAATTAAAGACCATTAGACACTTGTTGATGTTATTCTCTTTCCTGATGTCATTCTTCCTCCTGTGAGGTGACTGCTATCCTGAATTTGGTATTTATCATTTCCATGCAGGTTTTTAGACCCTAACTACATACATATGAATCTATACATAGTATAGTTTTTCATGTTTTTAAACTTTAAATAAATAAAATCCTTTTAATATTTGCTTAATCCCACTCAATGTTTCTGAGATTTGCCTATATTGATCCCATATAACTCTATTAATTTTAACCCATTACTATATGCTATTCTATGAATATATCATAATTCATTGTCCTAGATTTCTGCAGATACCCTTTTATTTTTTTCATTTTGCAACATGCTAAAAATGTGCAATAAACATTTTGGTACATAATTCCTTATGCCAGTGAGCAAGATGTCCCAGGAAATGAGATTTAGGAATGAAGAGTACGGACACTTTCAGTATTTTATTTTGCTAAACTGCTCTCCCAAGTGCTTGTATTAGTACTAATTGACAGTGTAAAAACCAACTGCCCCCTAACCTTACCACAATTTGATATTGTCAGACCTAAACATTTTTGGCAATATTAAAAATGTTATGTGACATCTCATTGATATTTTAATGGCCATTTCCATGATTGCCACTGCGATGAGCATCTTTACTTATTTGTTGGCCAATCAGGTTTCCCCTGGAGAAGGAAAGGGCAACCCACTCCAGTATTCTTGCCTGGGAAATCCCATGAACAGAGGAGCCTGGCGGGCTGTAGCCCATGGGGTCACAGTGTCGAACACAACTGAGTGACTAAACAACAAACAACAAAAACAGGTTTCCTCATTTGTAAGTCACCAACTTGCATCCTTTGCCCATTTTTCTATTTAATTGTTTGCCTTTTTCTAAATGATTTGTCAACTCTATGTGTCACATTCTGTCCTGTTCTCTCACTTTGTTTATGATGTCTTTTCAAATAGGTGTCAAATTTACATTTCAAACATTATTTCCTTTTATGCTTTGTGATATCAAACTCTTTTTAAAAATTCTTCCTTCCCCAGCATCATAAAAAGTTTATTTTCTCTTTTAAAAGTTAAAAGATGTGATGCTTTTCAAGTGTAGATCTCTACTGGTAATTTATTTCTGAAAATAGTGGATGGGAGTTTTCTATATTAATAATCCCTTATCCTAAAACCATACACAGAAGAACTACACAAAAAAGATCTTCATGACCCAGATAACCACAATAGTGTGATCAGTTGCCTAAGAGCCAGACATCCTGGAATGTGAAGCCAAGTGGGCCTTAGGAAGCATCACTATGAACAAAGCTAGTGGACATGATGGAATTCCAGTTGAGCTGTTTCAAATCCTAAAAGATGATGCTGTTAAAGTGCTGCACTCAATGTGCCAGCAAATTTGGAAAACTCAGCATTGGCCACAGGACTGGAAAAGTTTAGTTTTCATTCCAATCCCAAAGAAAGGCAATGCCAAAGAATGCTCAAACTATAGCACAGCTGTACTCATCTCACACGCTAGTAAAGTAACGCTCAATTCTCCAAGCCAGGCTTCAACAGTATGTGAACCGTGAACTTCCAGATGTTCAAGTCAGATTTAGAAAAGGCAGAGGAACCAGAGACCAAATTGCCAACATCTGTTGGATCATCAAAAAAGCAAGAGAGTTCCAGAAAAACATCTAGTTCTGCTTTATTGACTACACCAAAGACTTTGACTGTGTGGATCACAACAAACTGTGGAAGATTCTTAAACAGATGGGAATACCAGACCACCTGACCTGCCTCCTAAGAAATCTGTATGCAGGTCAGGAAGCAACAGTTAGAACTGGACATGGAACAACAGACTGGTTCCAAATAGGGAAAGGAGTACGTCAAGGCTATATATTGTCACCCTGCCTATTTAACTTATAGGCAGAGTACATCATGGGAAATGCTGGGCTGGATGAAGCACAAGTTGCAGATGACACCACCCTTATGGCAGAAAGCAAAGAAGAACTAAAGAGTCTCTTGATGAAAGTGAAAGAGGAGAGTGAAAAAGTTGGCTTAAAACTCAACATTCAGAAAACGAAGATCATGGCATCTGGTCCCATCACTTCATGGCAAATAGATGGGGAAACAATGGAAACAGTGACAGACTTTATTTTGGGGGGCTCCAAAATCACTGCAGATGGCGGCTGCAGCCATGAAATTAAAAGACACTTTTTCCTTGGAAGAAAAGCTATGACCAACCTAGACAGCATACTAAAAAGCAGAGACATTACTTTGCCAACAAAGGTCCATCTAGTCAAAGCTACGGCTTTTCCAGTAGTCATGTATGGATGTGAGAGTTGGACCATAAAGAAAGCTGAGCACAGAAGAATTGATGCTTTTGAACTTGGTGTTGGAGAAGACTCTTCAGAGTCCCTTGGACCGAAAAAAGATCAACCCAGTCAATCATAAAGGAAATCAGTCCTGAATATTCATTGGAAGGACTGATGCTGAAGCTGAAACTCCAATACTTTGGCCACCTGATGCGAAGAACTGATTCATTTGAAAAAACCCTGAAGCTGAGAAAGATTGAAGGCAGGAGAAGGGGACGACAGAGTATGAGATGGTTGGATTGCATCACCAACTCAATGGACATGAGTTTGAGTAAGTTCTAGGAGTTGGTGATGGACAGGGAAGCCTGGTGTGCTGCAGCCCATGGGGTCACAAGAGTCAGACATGACTGAGGGACAGAACTGAACTGAGAAACATTTATTAACAGTAACCCTTTCTTTACTGATTTATAATTTCTCCACTACCAAACATCAAATTTTCACATTTGCACAGGCTCACTTCTGGGCCTTACTCTGTTTTGTTGCTCTCTTTATCTATCTCCATGCCAATACAGTATTATTTCCATTTATGATAAATCCAGAGGAAATCTTAATATATAGTAGGGTGGATTTCTCTACCTTGTTTTCTTTGAAAATTGTCACAGATAATCCCAGGCCATTGCTCTATCATACAAATTTTAGAATCAGCTAGTCAAGTTCCAGAAAAGGCACTGCTAGGATTCTGAATGCAATTAAGTAGAATTTATAAATTAATATGGGATTTGAATGGCTCTAGTGGTTTTTTGCACAATAAAGATCTGGTGGCCTGAAAGATGGACTAAATTTTTTTTTTTACCTTTCAAAGCAACAATTACATACATTAAAAACTGCTGTGTCTCTGACTTATAAATTCAATCACAGAATATACCTTACAAAGATTAAAAAAAAAAAGAGGTTGGAACTCTCTCAACCCTTAATTCTATTCTAGATACTGATCCTAAGAAAATAATCCTAAGAATGGAAACAAATTAGCTTGATACATAAAATGCTCATTGTAGCTACAAATTGAAAACAGCCTAACTATAAACAACATGGGGATATTTAAGTAAACTAGAGTAAATATACTCAGTGAAAAACTATGATACCAATAAAACTATTGACTCTTTTAAAAAGCTATATATAACAACAATGAATTAGTGTTCACATATGGTATAGCATTAAGTGATAAAATTAGTGTATCAATACTGTGTACAATGTGAATTCGGCTGCAGAAAAAAACCTTTACATATGTGCACAGGAAAATAAAATTTACTAAAATCTTTACAAGAGTTAAGTCAGGGTTAGTGGATTATAGATTAGATTTCTCTCACCTACCCTACTTTAAAGAAAAAAAAAGATTTGACTTCCCTGGTGGCTCAGATGGTAAAGCGTCTGCCTACAATGCAGGAGAACCAGGTTCGATCCCTGGGTCGGGAAGATCCTCTGGAGAAGGAAATGGCAACCCACTCCAGTACTCTCGCCTGGAAAATCCCATGGATGGAGGAGCTTGGTAGGCTACAGTGCATGGGGTCACAAAGAGTTGGACATGACTGAGGGACGTCACTTTCTTTTCACTCTTTTAAAAAGATTTCTTTATTTATTTTGGGGTGTGCTGTGTCTTCATTGCGGCGCACAGGCGTTTGCAAGTTGCAGCGAGCTGGGGCTACTCTCTATTGCGGTACTTGGACTTCTCAAACACATTGCAGTGGCTTCTCCTCTTGTAGAGCACGAACTCTAGGCCGTCCTGGCTTCAGCAGTTCTGGCGCACAGGCTTAGCTGCTCCACGGCATGTGAGATCTTCCCGACCTGGGATCAAACCCACGTCCCCTGCATTGGCAGGTGGATTCTGACCCACTGGACCACCAGGGAAGCCCCTACTCTACTTTTAAACAAATCTACTGCTTCAAGTTTCTAGGAGATGATTTTATTACTCTTACATCACAGAAAAAATATTCGAAAAAGCAGGTATTATATAGACTAGTTTTTTTTTTTTTTTAGTTTTCTTTCAAAATGCATTAAAATATTTCTAAGCAAGGAATAAGAGTTAGTACACTGTGTTTCTTTCAGTTTCATTTAAAGTTCAAAGGAACATTTAAGGCAGAAGTGAAACTTTCAAATTCTGACACTCAGGGTTTGGGTTTTAGCTCAATCACTGATTATCTTAGTAACTTCTGGGAAACAGTATCCACCTATTTTCTTACTGAAAAAGATGCAAATATTTCGAGATATAGATTCATCAGCAAATCTTTTTGAAATAAATGGGCATCCATTCAAATAACTCTAGAATTTTAACTAAGTCATGCAAAACCAAGAGACTGCCTAGTTCATGTTCTCTCGAGTCAAAAGGAAGGTCCAAAATAGGGATTTCGCCATTTGAAACTGGAAAAGGAATGCCCACATTATTTCTGCAGGGTGCTGTTTACCTTAAAGACATGAAAGGCTTCAAACTGGATGTTGGGGCTTTTATCCCGGAGGAGGTTCATCGTCAGTTTGAGGTTCTCTGGCTTGCTGATGTACTTGGTCATGATGGCAAAGTTGTGCCGGTCCAGGATCAGTTCACCTAGCAGCTACAGAAAAACACAAAATCAAAGTAGAATCTGAGAGTCCTCTTATTCAAAATATATCCCACTCCTTTCTCACCAGAAAACAAAATGTAAGTTATGAATGTTGACATGAAAAAAAAAAAAAATCAGAGTCCTTAAGTGCATCTTAAAGCACAGGCATGGAAGCTGTAGTTATCCTTGTTATTTTTAAACTTTTCATACAGTCTTACTAAAGTCAGTGCTTAATGCATTTGAGTCTTTTTTTTTTTTTTTTTAATGCCAGTCATTGTTGCAGCTTAAAAAAAAAGCTCTTTCAGGCTTCCCTGGTGGTCCAGTGGTTAAGGATCCACCTTGCAAAGCAGGGGACACGGAGTCCATCCTTGGTGCGGGAAGATCCCACGTGTGCCGGGGTAACTATGTCCTCACAGCTTAGAGCCTGTGCTCTGCAACAAGAGAAGCCACCGCATTGAGAAGGCCACCTACCGCAACTAGAGAGCAGCCCCCGCTCACCACAACTAGGGAAAGCTCACGCAGCAGCAAAGACCCAGTGCAGACAAAACAAAGCTCTCTCTGCAGCTCTCATCGCGAGTTAGCCAGAAATTAATTTATAATTTTTGTCCCTTGCTTTAATGTGATTCTCACGAATGTATTTATTGCTCCTTAGGCACTGAGATAGGATAAGAATAATAAAACTGACCCAACAATGATACTTCCCTTATCTGAATAAATACACTTTGGTAGTTTACTGGAAAAACAGACTATATTAAGTGACTCTTACCTTCTCCCTAAATTTTATGACAAAACCTGATACAGAGCCAGAAAAAAAAAAAAATTCATTGGCCCTGAGTCCATATGAAATTTAATAGGTACAGCAAGTTTTTATCAAAAAGTAAAACAGAACATTTTCTGGGGACAATAATTCCTAAAGTGCAGCATTGCTCCATGTTGTGAACTGCAGGTTTTTGTCCCTGTAAATCTGTATGTTGAAATCATAATCCCCAGTGCAGTGGTATTAGAGGTGGGGCCTTGGCAGGTCAACAGGACGTGAGGGTGGAGCCCCCACGCGTGGGTTTGGTGCTCCTCCACAAGAGACCCCAGGGAGCTTTCCTGCTGCTGGCCCCTTGATCTCAGACTTCCTAGCATCCACACTGTGAGAAATAAATGTGTGTCCTTTAAGCCACCCAGTCTACGGTATTTTTGTTACAGCAGCACAAACAGACTAAGACACTTCAAAGCAAAATAAAAATGCCAAAAGCGAGAATAGTTGAAGACCCTCTGGCAGGAAAAAGCTGAACTTTTATTTTCACCATAGTGGCAGCAAAACCAAGACTCAGTGCAGCCAAATAAACAAATAAAAATATTTTTTTTAAACCCAAAACAAAACCCACTGTGACTGGACTCATTGCTACTCCATGCCTCCCTCCACTACCTCACTTATTTTTTCTTATTCTTCTGCTTCTGTGGCTTCACTCCCCTTGCTCCAATTTCCCCCCAGCTTTAGCGAGGTGTAACTGACAAAACTGTATACATTTAAAGTGTACATCATGAAGACTTGATACGAGTACATACTGTGAAATATTTACCACAATCAATTTAATTAACACATCCATCACCTTGTGTAGTTACCTTTTCCTCTTTTTGTGGTGAGACTAGTTAAGATCTACTCTCGGCAACTTTCAAGCATACACTACAATATTACTATGAATTTTTTTTTTTTTTGGCTGCAGAGTGTAGCTTGTGAGATCACAGTTCCTTGCTAGGGATGGAACCTGCACCCCTTGCATTGAAAACTTGGGGTCCTGACCACTGGACCATCAGGGAAGTCCTACAATACAGCATTAATAACTATAGCCATCATGCTGTACATTAGATCTTCAGAATTCATTCATCTTATAACCAGAAGCTCTGACCCACAACTCCCATCCCCCTGCCCCTCACCCTATAACCAACATTCTACCTTCTGTTTCTATAGCTCAACCTTAACTTTTCTCCTCAGCTGAGTCTCCTCTCCTGCCTTTGGGCTCTTTCCTTTTTCCTAGTTGTACTTATTCTGCTTTGCAGAACAGAGTTACTGGTAAACTTTTTTAGAATACAAGCTTCACAAGGGCATGTGTCAAATCCTGCTCACGTCAGTAGCATTGACAACCTGTGTGAGGTGTGTGGATACTGTGGGGCAAATAAAGTCCAAACAACACAGAATCCTCTCCACAAAGTGTAGAAAAGAAGGGCAGCAGTTTTATTACTGAATACGTGTATCCAGAGCATGACGCTATAGGTACTCTACACAGAAGATATTACAAAGGCATACAATCCTGCCTCATTTATACAGGCAAACAGTTATAATCCAGCACATACTTATAGTCTCAAGATGAAAGATAACTGGTCACTCCCCTATAAGAGACCTCCCCTGGTAGCTCAGACAGTAAAGAGTCTGCCTGCAATTCAGGAGACCTGAGTTCAATCCCTGGGTTGGGAAGATTCCCCTGGAGAAGGAAATGGCAACCCACTCCAGTATTCTTGCCTGGAAAATCCCATGGACAGAGGAGCCTGGCAGGCTACATAGCATCCAAGGGGTCACAAAGAGTCAGACACGATTGAGTGACTTCACTTTCTTTTCTTTCCCCTATAAGAGGACTTGACAGCACACTTTCATAGCCCACTCTGAATTCACCCGGCCATGGAAGCAGCCATTTGTTTTACCTAGCTGCTTTTATCCAACTAATGAAGAGGATAATAAATCTTTTCTTATCGCTCTGACAAGCAAATGGTTACAGCTTGGAGAGCAGGCCCAAGGTTAAATTCTCCTGTGATGGAGAGGCAGGAGTGCTATCTTCCTAGATGTTCACATTCCAGGGGGACGGCTCCAAGACTCTCAAAAAATTATTCTAGGTTGCTAAACTGACAAGAAGCTTCTAAAGATATATATACAGATATGCATACATATATATTTATCTGCATATATACCCACACACATGGACTTCCCTGGTGTCTCAGTGGTGAAGAATCTGCCTGCAGTGCAGGAGATACAGGTTCCATCCCTGGGTTGGGAAGATCCTCTGCAGAGGGAATGGCAACCCACTCTAGTATTCTTGCTGGAGAATTCCATGGACAGAGGAGCCTGGCGGGCCACAGTCTATGGGGTCACAGAGAGTCAGACACAACTGAAGCCATTGAGAATACACACACTCACACACATACACATACATGTATATATAGCTTCTATGTAACTATAGATTCTATGTAGATACATATTTATTTAAATATAATATGTATAATATATACACATATATCATATACTCCTACACATATCAAAAGGTCTTTTGACCACAGAGAAATTTCATTTAAAATATTTAAAATTTGTGCACACACACATTCAATAAATACTTATTGCAGTGACATTTATGAGTGAAGTTCAGATAAAGTCACTTGGATTTTTATTACATGGGGATGCCTACATATAAATTCTATCAATCTATCCTCCTTATATAATTTCACTACTTTTCAGAAGCAAGCAATTGTGTTAAACCACTTGGCCAAAAACACTGACTCTTTTAGTCATTAGATATTAGTCTATTCATTTATACTGACAATAAAAAAGTGTGGCCTTTCATAATAATAGAAAGCATTATAAAGAAATACTGTACTAAGTAAGTGACAAAAAATTCATATTTCTGCTTCTTTAAATTTCATGTTACAGGCTTAATAGCACACAGTGAAACCAAGTACCATATGCAGAAATAATGAAAGCTTTAAAAAAAATAACTTTATATTTTAATGAAATTGACCAGAACCATCCCCAAATCCAAAATTCCACCAAGCTTCTTTTGAATTATAATCTTTCCTGCTAGTAATTAAATACCAGGCTTCTGAAGAAGAAATAAATTCCTAAGTTGTGTCACGTGAGTGAAAGGAATTTCTCTGTTAATTACTTCTTATTGACACCAGGAATCTAAGCACCACAAGATAGGTCAAAAAATTTAGAATATGATTAACAATAAGCAGCAGGTAGCAAATACTTTGGAATCAGAAAATAGCCTAGTTTTCAGTCTATTAATTACAGAGTACTGTGAATAAATACACTCTTACAATAATCTAACCTCTCTTGTCTTCTAAAATTATAAAACATCTATGTGCAAAATAATACAGAATCCAGAGATATAAACATTGTTACATCAAAACAGGACACCTGCTACCACAGATCTAATTTCCCAAAGGAAAACCCACCAGCGCATGGGGGAATTCCCCAGAAACATGCTCTTTGGTTGAAGAAAAGAGCAAACAATATTTAAGGAGCTCATTCCGTGAATGGAGTGATACAAGACCATCTAAGCAATACCTCTGCCTAGTATCTAGCATTCAAAAAGGACATCTTCAATAATGGTTTGAACAATTTTTGCATTCTTGATATGCCTTATCTGCATTTTACTAGTGCTTTTTAATGTCTAACCAGTGCTCGGTTTTACCACGTTGTAAGTCAAATATTTGTGAGAAAGTCAACTGTAAATGATTTTAGGCAGGAATAGTGGCTCATGTAGTATGTGTGGGTAGACTAATAATGAACAAGAAAGAGGCCTTATGAGTGGGCCAGGGCAGCTGTAAATAAGTAGTTAACAGTCAGTTTGAAAGGGAAGAGCCTTTTTTTTTTAATGCATTTGTTTGTTGTGCCAGGTCTTTTCGTGCAGCATGCAGGATATTTAGTTGCAGCATGTGGGAAC
The DNA here is from genome assembly GCF_910594005.1 of Cervus elaphus. Classification (NCBI taxonomy): domain Eukaryota; kingdom Metazoa; phylum Chordata; class Mammalia; order Artiodactyla; family Cervidae; genus Cervus; species Cervus elaphus. Next base: position 19,692,153 of record NC_057844.1, read on the forward strand.
TAGTTCTCTGACCCAGGGATCAAACCTGCACCACCTGCATTGCAAGGCAAAGTCTTAGCCACTCGACAGCAAGGGAAGTCCCGAAAAGGGGAGAGTTTAAAGGAGACTTTCCATACCAGACACTGTACAAAGTCAGATTCTCTTTGCCAGGGTCACTGGGAACAGTGCTACATCTCCAGCTGCAGAACCATGTAAAAAGAGGAAGAGAAGCTGGATGGTGGAGAGCTGGGTGGTGAGAAATGTGTCTTTCTCATCTTTGCTACCCACCAAATGTGTATTACGGGTTGTACTAATCATACATCTACTGGGTGAAGACGCTTGGATTTTTAAAAGCAATGCATCCTGGTAGGAAAAAGTCTAATTCATACACGCACGTGTGTATGATCAGTCACTCAGTTGTGTCCAGCTCTTTGCGGCCCCACGGAGTATAGCCCACCAGGCTCCTCTGTCCATGGGATTTCCCAGGCAAGAACACTGGAGTGGGGTGCCATTTCCTTCTCCAGGGGATCTTACTGACCCAGGGATCAAACCCAGTTCAGTTCAGTCCCTCAGTCATGTCCGGCTCTGCATCCTCATGGACTGCAGCACACCAGGCCTCCGGGTCCCTCACCAACTCCCGAAGCTAGCTCAAACTTACGTCCGCTGAGTTGGTGACACTACCCAACCATCTCATCCTCCATCATCCCCTTCTCCTCCTGCCTTTAATCTTTTCCAGCATCAGGGTCTTTCCCAAGGAGTCAGTTCTTCGCATCAGGTGGCCAAAGTATGGGAGTTTCAGCTTCAGCATCAGTTCTTCCAGTGAATATTCAGGACTGATTTCCTTTAGGATTGACTGGTTTGATCTCCTTGCAGTCCAAAGGGCTCTCAAGAGTCTTCTTCAACACCACAGTTCAAAAGCATAAATTCTTTGGCACTCAGCTTTCTTTATAGTCCAACTCTCACATCCATACACGACTACTGGAAAAACCATAGCTCTGACTCGATGGACCTTTGTTGGCAAAGTAATGTCTCTGCTTTTTATTATCTTGTCTAGGTTGGTCATAGCCTTTCTCCCAAGGAGTATGCTTCTTTCAATTTCATCTGCAATGATTTTGGAGCCCCTCCAAAAATAAAGTCTCTCACTGTTTCCATTGTTTCCCCATCTATTTGCCATGAAGTGATGGGACTGGATGCCATGATCTTAGCTTTCTGAATGCTGAGTTTTAAGCCTACTTTTTCACTCTCCTCTTTCACTTTCATCAAGAGGCTCTTTAGTTCTTTGCTTTCTGCCATAAGAGTGGTGTCATCTGTACATCTGAGGTTACTGATATTTCTCCCAGCAATCTTGATTCCAACTTGTGCTTCATCCAGCCCGGCATTTTGCATGATGTACTCTCCATAAGCAGGGTGACAATATACAGCCTTGACACACTCCTTTCCCTATTTGGAACCAGTCTGTTGTGACATTTCCAGTTCTAACTGTTGCTTCTTGACCTGCATACAGATTTCTCAGAAGGGAGGTAAGTGGTCTGGTATTCCCATCTCTTTAAGAATTTTCCACAGTTTGTTGTAATCCACACAGTCAAAGGCTTTGGCATAGTCAATAAAGCAGAAGTAGATGTTTTTCTGGAACTCTCTTGCTTTTTCAATGATCTAACGGATATTGGCAATTTGGTCTCTGATTCCTCTGCCTTTTCTAAATCTGGCTTGAACACCTGGAAGTTCATGGTTCACATACTGTTGAAGCCTGGCTTGGAGAATTTTGAGCATTACTTTACTAGCTTGTGAGACGAGTGCAATTGTGCGGTAGTTTCAGCATTCTTTGGCATTGCCCTTCTTTGGAATTGAAATGAAAACTGACCTTTTCCAGTCCTGTGGCCAAGGCTGAGTTTTCCAAATTTGCTGGCATATGGTCATGTATGGATATGGTTGGACTATAAAGAAAGCTGAGCACCGAAGAATTGATGCTTTTGAACTGTGGTGTTGGAGAAGACTCTTGAGAGTCCCTTGGACTGCAAGGAGATCCAACCAGTCCATCCCTAAAGCGGATCAGTCCTGAATATTCATTGGAAGGACTAATGCTGAAGCTGAAACTCCAATACTTTGGCCACTTGATGGGAAGTACTGATTCATTTGAAAAGACCCTGATGCTGGGAAAGATTGAGGGCAGGAAGAGAAGGGGACGACAGAGGATGAGATGGTTGGATGGCATCACCGACTCAATGGACATGGGTTTGGGTGGACTCCAGGAGTTGGTGATGGACAGGGTGGCCTGGAGTGCTGCAGTTCACAGGGTGGCAAAGAGTTGGACAGGACTGAGCGACTGAACTGAACTGAGTGCAGCACTTTCACAGCATCATCTTTTAGGAGTTTGAAACAGCTCAACTGAAATTCCATCACCTCCATTAGCTTTGTTCATGCATATCCTGCTGTGGCAGGCAGAGTCTTTACCACTGAGCCACCTGGGAAGCCCTCTAACTCATACCCTAGTCCCAATTATTTATTTAGAATAGATCAGTGCCTTCCAGATACTGAACTCCGGGGACAATGATGAAGAATATTTATTAATGAAATTTACTTCAATTTTCTTTAGCAAATATATCCAGTCCTTACCATGTGATGGATTCTGCTCTAACCATTTTACAAATCTTAACAAGGGAATAGGACCAGGGGGGTTGAAAACATCCTGAGAAGGGAATGAGGGCACATGCGTAGGACGGAATGACAAGACAGTGGGAAAGAAAAGCAGGAAGAAGTCCAAGAAGGCAGATATCTGGGTAAAAAAAATGTCAGCTTTGTAATTTTGCCTAAGGCCCTAGAGACTGTCAATCTCAGAAAAATCTGCTGCAAATTCTCATCACTGTGGAAAACAGTATGAGGATCAACTCTAAGCCCATGACCCCAGCTTTCTTGATCCAAATTTGTTCAATCATCTTAGTTCACATCAGCCTCTCTACTTTGGTCCAGTATCTGACAGATTCCCACTGAAAAGAGGAAGGACTTGGAAAATTCATGAGCGATTAGCTATACTTTGGCCCTTTAGAGCATTGTCACCTCTGTTTCCTGTTTTCCAAAGTCCTCTACCTCTGTAACACAGAGTTTTCTTTGAGTACAAGGCTGTCCCAACAGGATGTACCCTCATCTTTGACTGCTTCTTTTTTAAAACTATTTTTAATTAATTAATGTATTTGCTGCATAGGGTCTTAGTTATGTCACGCCAGATCTTTCGCTGTGGCACAGTGAGTCTAGGTATGGAGTGTGGGCCCCGTACTTGGGGTGTGTGGGCTCAGTTGCTCCACGGCATGTGGGATCTTAGTTCCCTGACCAGGGATCGAACCCACATCCCCTGAACTGCAAGCTGGATTCTTAACCACTGGACCTGCCAGGGAAGCCCCTTCAACTGCCTTTAACAAGCTTTCTGAACACGGGAGAACACAGCATAGATGGCCTTTACCTGGAGTTTTGTCTCATTACTTTACCTCCAGGACAGAGAGCAGCGCACCCGTGGTATTTTTTTTCAACGTGGATCACGCTGTATGGGTTTCTCCACAAGGAGAAACTGAATGACTGGCTGGAAATAGTCCACTGACCTCCCCCTCAACGGGCAAAGCTGGAGCAGCAAGGCTACAGGTATAGGGGAGCACGGTCAAGGCTGACATAGTCACGGGCAGAATGAACTGACAAATATGTGGTACAAGACAGATTTAATTTATTGCTTTAGCTTAAAACTGCATCCTATATTTAGAAACAAGTGCATTGTTCTATAATGCCAACAGGTAAAAATAATATATTTTGGAAATAATAAATAAAGTAATAATATATAATAAGATAATATTTAGTAAGCTCAAGCATCATATAAATGGCTTGACAAAACACAAATTATTATCTGCCAAAAACGTTCTTTTGAAGCTCTGAGTAGGATCTGAAGGGCAGAGATGCAGCTCCAGCCAATGCCCACTCCCTCAGGAGCTGTCCCTCCTCATGTGGGCAAAATGGCTGCCTCCAGGCACCTCTTCACTGAGGAAGGGGAGGTCCCTCATGGATGGATGTGACTCTACTCTGCCGGGTCCCTGTCTGATGAGGGACAGGCATTTCTACAGGCATTTCATCGGAGACAGAATCTCATATCACAAATGCTGTTTGGTCACACACAAGCACAGACTCCTCATCCTATGCTTACCGTGTACTTAATACTTATACTGTTACTTCCAAAAAGTATTTGAAGCAGGGCACTTAGTTTGTTTTGCTACAAAGTACTGTCATAACATGTGCTTCCCTGGTGGCTCAGATGGTAAAGAATCCACCTGCAATACAGGAGATCCAGGTTCCATCTCTGAGTGAAGATCCCATGGAGAAAGAAATGGCAACCCACTCCAGTATTCTTGTTGGAGAATTCCATGGACAGAGGAGCCTGGTGGGCTACATGGGGGTCACAAAGAGTCGGACACGACTGAGTGACTAACACACATGGTCATAACATAGAAAATACTTCTCAAGTTACAAAAAAGGAGAATAATTGTGCTGTATTTACTTGCCCACTACTTTTTGGTTTGTTTTTTGGTGGTGCTGAATGGCTTGAGGGATCTTAGTTCCCTGACCAGAGATCAAACACAGGACTCCTGCAGTGGAAGCTCAAAGTCCTAACCACTGGACCACCAGAGAAGTTCCTACTCGTCCCTGTTAAACCAGTCATTTACTAACAAGAATGCCAACTTCTGGAGACTCTAACTTAAAGAAATTTGACATTACCTTCAAAGATTGTCTCTTAGTCACATAATTCTCAGACTGAAGCAGTTTCTCATAGTCTTCAAAAATCTAATGAAAAGAAAAGAAAAGAAATATTAAGAATGTAAACCCAGCAGTGATTTCTCTGTTAATTAAGTGATTAAGTCTGTTTGCTTCAGAAGTAAATCCCCAGTCCTTCAGCCCAGCCCAGCGGTTGTGCTGTGTATCTCTGGGCGGACTGCCTTTGTCCGTGGGGAGGCTTCCCCGCTTCTCCATCCTCACTTACTCACTGAGATAACTGGGGGACGAGGAGGGCGGTGATACCACAGACATGCTTCCCTCTTTTATTTTAGTTCTGCAAATTGGAAATCGAGTAGAAAAATGGAGTAATTGAGTCCTCCCAATAAATCACTTTGACTAAAACACCTATTTCATCTTATTTTGGCAGTGCTGGGTCTCTGTTGCTGTGCATGGGCTCAGTAGTGTTCGCGCACGGGCTTGACTGCCCCTCAGCATGTGGGATCTTCCCGGACCAGGGATGGAACCCACACTGCCTGCATGGGCAGGCGGATTCTTAACTCTAGACCACCAGGCAAGTCCCAAAGAAAGCATCTATTAACTCATCTAATGAGCTGCAGGATAACTCATTTTATGCCATTTTAAAGAAATGCATTTATGCAGGCTTGCTGGTAGCTATTAGTCTTTGGTAGCTAAAGTCTTTTCACTTTGAGAAAGTGAAGAAGAACTAAAGAGCCTCTTGATGAAAGTGAAAGAGGAGAGTGAAAAAGTTGACTTAAAGCTCAACACTCAGAAAACTAAGATCATGGCATCCGGTCTCATCAATTCATGGCAAATAGATGGGGAAACTGGAAACAGTGGCAGACTTTATTTTTTGGGGCTCCAAAATCACTGCAGATGGTGATTGCAGCCATGAAATTAAAAGAAGCTTACTCCTTGGAAGGAGTGTTATGACCAACCTGAACAGTATATCGAAAAGCAGAGACATTACTTTGTCAACAAAGGTCTGTCTAGTCAAGGCTATGGTTTTTTCCAGTGGTCATGTATGGATGTAAGAGTTGGACTATAAAGAAAGCTGAGCGCCGAAGAATTGATGCTTTTGAACTGTGGTGTTGGAGAAGACTCTTGAGAGTCCCTTGAACTGCAAGGAGATCCCACCAGTCCATCCTAAAGGAAATCAGTCCTGAATATTCATTGGAAGGACTGATGCTAAAGCTGAAACTTCAATACTTTCGCCACCTGATGTGAAGAGCTGACTCATTTGAAAAGACCCTGATGCTGGGAAAGATTGAGGGCAGGAAGAGAAGGGGACGACAGAGGTTGAGATGGTTGGATGGCATCACCGACTCAATGGACATGGGTTTGGGTGGACTCTGGGAATTGGTGATGCACAATGAGGCCTGGCGTGCTGCGGTTCATGGGATTGCAAAGAGTTGGACACAACTGAGCGATTGAACTGAACTGAATTTGAGAAGAGATTGAAGACACTTGGCAACTCATAAAGAATCAAACTGGCAAATTCACAACACGAACAGGTAGAGGAATAGGGCCACTTCTGCCACATGCTGGCCATGTGAATCCCAACTGTCCTCTCTGGAGCACTTCCATGCTCCCCAGAAGCTGGGAGACGCTGGTGATGGGGGCCCGTTTCCTAGTGTGATTGGTCATCAAACACAGTCTAGGCCCCTCAGTTGAACAGAGTGCCGGCAGCTGGGAAAGGTCAGTGTCAACCTCTGGTCACACATAGGCACACTCAGAGGCCACTTAGGTTGGGGGGGCAAGCCTGGCAGAGAACTGAAAGCAAGAGAGTTTAGGGGCTGGGGAGGGAAGCAAAGGGTCCTTGGAAGACCAAATGCCAGGTATGAGTGATGAGGACAAGCTGTGCACACTGATGAGAATGCCCAAGAGAGAATTCAGAAACTGAGAAAACAAAATCATGGAGCTCATATTAAAGTCACAGTAATTTTTTTTCTTTTACTTGAAGGACTTATTATTTATTTTGATTGTCACGGAACACAAGAAGGATTTTGTGGGTCACTAAATGTATCAGACAAACATCATGGTAAATTTTACTTGTAAGCAAAAAATGTAAATACATGCATATAAGGTATTATTGACCCCCTAGGCTACCAGTTTCATTATTTTAGGTCATATATCATGTTCTCCAGCTTCAGGTTTACTACTAAAGAAATAAGAAACTCAACAAGTATATGAAATGTTTAAGGAGCATAAGTTCTTGAAGCCAATGTTCAGGTCAGTACAATAGGCTCAGTATCTGTGAGACTACTAAATTACACAAGATGTGACTATAAAGACAAATTTAGGTAAATAAGGGTCGAAGAGAATGAGCTTATGGTCTCTCAAATTGTTGCTTATTATCCTTGAGTGCAAATTGCACAATACATTATTTCACTCATTCTATAGAAAAGATGAGGAGTTGATACACAGGTTTTGTCATAAGCTATCTTTGTCCTCTTATTTTCATTTATTATAAATATTACATCTAATGAATTTGAGAAAACCATGCACTATCTCCATAGTGAAGGACAGGGAAGCCTGCTGTGTTCAGTCTGCTGCTGCTGCTGCTGCTGCTAAGTCGCATCAGTCGTGTCCGACTCTGCGGCCCCATAGATGGCAGCCCACCAGGCTCCCCCGTCCCTGGGATTCTCCAGGCAAGGACACTGGAGTGGGTTGCCATTTCCTTCTCCAATTCATGAGAGTGAAAAATGAAAGTAAAGTTGCTCAGTCGTGTTCAACTCCTCGGGACCCCACGGACTGTAGCCCACCAGGCTCCTCTGTCCACCGGATTTCCCAGACAAGAGTACTGGAGTGGGGTGCCATTGCCCTCTCCAGTGCTGGAGTCTATGAGGTCTCAATGAGTTGGACATTACTTAGTGACTGAACAACAATGAGTCTTTAACATTCCATCCAGCATGTACAGTTACTGAACAAACTATAATAACAGTTTGTTCCCTAAATTCAAACATATATGAGTCTCTTTTAGTCTTTTTTTTTTTTCTCTTTTAGTCTTGAAGCTTTTGGATACATCTGGCAGTAATCTTTTTCTCCCTTCATATTTCACACTTTGATCAAAGTTCTCCAATTGATTCCATGGATTTTCTCTGGATAATTTTAGGATATGAAAATCACATTTGATTTCATGATTACATTGATAATTCTTAATCTCAAAGGAAAAGCAGCAAACAATTTATGAAAAAGAAAGCCATAGTTTAATTTCTATGATTTGGATGTGTGAAAACACAGGATATGGGTAGGGTATTCCATAGCTTCCCAGAGTCATCTGTTTATTTTTATCTTTTTTTTTTTTTTCATTTTTTTAGCATGAAGACTCTATTAAGCATAATGATATTTATGGGGTTAACTAATTTTGGTGTTTTTTTTTTGTTTTTTTTTTTATCTTTTATTTTATTTTTTTTCTTTTTTCTTTTTTTTTTTTTTTTTAGTTGGAGGCTAATTACTTCACAACATTTCAGTGGGTTTTGTCATACATTGATATGAATCAGCCATAGATTTACACGTATTCCCCATCCTGATCCCCCCTCCCACCTCCCTCTCCACCCGATTCCTCTGGGTCTTCCCAGTGCACCAGGCCCGAGCACTTGTCTCATGCACCCCACCTGGGCTGGTGATCTGTGTCACCATAGATAGTATACATGCTGTTCTTTTGAAATATCCCACCCTCACATTCTCCCACAGAGTTCAAAAGTCTGTTCTGTACTTCTGTGTCTCTTTTTCTGTTTTGCATATAGGGTTAACGTTACCATCTTTCTAAATTCCATATATATGTGTTAGTATGCTGTAATGTTCTTTATCTTTCTGGCTTACTTCACTCTGTATAAGGGGCTCCAGTTTCATCCATCTCATTAGGACTGGTTCAAATGAATTCTTTTTAACAGCTGAGTAATATTCCATGGTGTATATGTACCACAGCTTCCTTATCCACTCATCTGCTGATGGGCATCTAGGTTGCTTCCATGTCCTGGCTATTATAAACAGTGCTGCGATGAACATTGGGGTGCACGTGTCTCTTTCAGATCTGGTTTCCTCAGTGTGTATGCCCATAAGTGGGATTGCTGGGTCATATGGCAGTTCTATTTCCAGTTTTTTAAGAAATCTCCACACTGTTTTCCATAGCGGCTGTACTAGTTTGCATTCCCACCAACAGTGTAAGAGGGTTCCCTTTTCTCCACACCCTCTCCAGCATTTATTGCTTGGAGATAGCTTTTGGATAGCTACTTTTATCTTTTTGTGTGGCTAACTACAAAATTTTAAATTACATAGTGACTTGCATTATATTTCAACTGGACAGTACTGGTCTAGAGTAGCTAAACTAACACTGCAGCAAACCATGGAAAGTTTTGTCTCTAAGGTTGTGCTATGTTTTACTTTAATTTATGGCAAATATATGGGGAAACAGTGGAAACAGTGGCTGACTTTATTTTTTTGGACTCCAAAATCACTGCAGATGGTGACTATAGCCATGAAATTAAAAGACGCTTACTCCTTGGAAGGAAAGATATGACCAACCCAGAGAGCATATTAAAAAGTAGAGACATTACTTTGCCAACAAAGGTCCGTCTAGTAAAAGCTATAGTTTTTCCAGTGGTCATGTATGGATGTGAGAGTTGGACTGTAAAGAAAGCTGAGCGCGGAAGAATTGATGCTTCTGAACTGTGGTGTTGGAGAAGACTCTTGAGAGTCCCTTGGACTGAAAGGAGATCCAACCAGTCCATCCTAAAGGAGATCAGTCCTGGGTGTTCATTGGAAGGACTGATGTTGAAGCTGAAACTCCAATACTTTGGCCACCTGATGTGAAGAGCTGACTCATTTGAAAATACCCTGATGCTGGGAAAGATTGAGGGCAGGAGGAGAAGGGGACGACAGGGGGTGAGAAGGTTGGATGGCATCACCAACTCAATGGACATGGGTTTGGGTGGACTCCAGGAGTTGGTGATATACAGGGAGGCCTGGTGTACTGCGGTTCATGGGGTCGCAAAGAGTCGGACACGACTGAGAGACTGAACTGAACTGAACTGAACTGAATGCTGTTTCTATTGCTGATACGCTGAGCAAAAGCATAGCTGCTCTTGGTTGGGTCTGTTACTCAGTGTTCATTTAACACCACCAAGTATATGGTACTGGGTTAGGTATTAGGGATGTAAGTAACCATGATAAAAATTAATCCATGGCACTATCCCGAAAACCTTAAATCTTGTCAAATTCCTACAACAACCCTATGAAGTAGCTATTATTACTATCCTCATTTTTTGGTAGGCACAGTAACTTGTTCAGGATCATAGAATTAGTAACAGATACAGCAGGATTCTAAAGCAAAGCAACTGGACATAAATCTGTACTGCATTCTGAACCCCTGTGTTTGACAGATAAGGTTCGTGCCTCCCGGGGAGCTTATGAACCAGACAGAAAGATATAAAGACACACCATAATAATATTATACAATGTGGAAAATGTGTGAGAAAGAAGGAGAATGGGAGTGGGGGGGAGAGAGAGAGAGAGTGTGTGTGTGTGTGTGTGTGTGTGTTTGGGGGTGAGGGGGTTAGGGTATATGTTAGGAAAAGTTACCTAGAAGAGTCACAGGATGGAACCAAGCAGGACCCTGAGGGCATTCCCAGGGATGTACCCTCCTGAGTCTCCCACTTCTTATTTCTAGAACAGGTTTACCCTCCAAGGCCTGAGTTCCAAAGAGCAAATTTAATCAGAGAAGTGAGAAAATGCAGAAGCAAAGGACAACAGTCAAGCAAGACACAACAGTAATGGTTTAGCCAAAAACAAAGTCAGGGATCTTTAGTTCCTCCATAAAGTCTATAGATAATATCCTGAGCCCATATCCTCGAGTTGTTTAAGAGAGACTGAAATTCCCACCAGGTGGAAGAAGTTAACTGTCTGCTACCACAAGTACAGAGACCTCATACTGGTTGAAACGAAGGGGTTGATGATGTTAACCCCTGATATACCACCTTGTCACCTTACCACCAACCAGTCAGAAGACAGTCCACTCACAACCCTCACTGGTTCCTGGAAAACTATTCGGGATTTGCGCATTAGATGCCCCACACTTCTTGGAGTATTTGCCTTGCAGTAAATGCTGGACTTCCTGTCACCACAACCCGGGGTCTGTAGACTGGCTTTGCTGCATGCTGGGTAAGTTTGGTTCAGTCACAATGATAGCTGATTATCAAAAGGATGAGATGGATTCACCCTTAGAGAAGGGAGCTGGAAGACAGATGTATATTTTGGTATTTCTACTAGCCAGTGAAACTAGTTATCAACCATGTAAAATGATTCATTTTATTAAGGGTGGGGTGCCCTATATAGCTTAGATGGTAAAGCATCTGGTTCAATGCAGGAGACCTGGGTTCGATCCTTGGGTCAGGAAGATTCCTCTGGAGAAGTGAATGGCAACCCACTCCAGTATTCTGTGTTTTCCCAAGTGGTACAAGTGGTAAAGAACCCGCCTGCCAATGCAGGAGATTTGAGAGACATGGGTTCAATCCCTGGGTGGGAAGATCACCTGGAGAAGGAAATGGCAACCCACTACAGTACTACTGCCTGGAGACTCCCATGGAGAGAGGAGCCTGGTGGGCTACAGTCCATGGGGTCGCACAGAGTCGGACACGACGTACATATACACTGCCTCTTAGGGGCAACATGGATGCTCTTAAGTCAATGTTGAAGTGAGCTGGTGCTAGTTATTTCCTGGAGCTACAGAGCACAACAGGAAGAGATAAGAAAAACAAGGACGCCCTGATCTCCTGCTATCCTCTATTTTTCATAGTTTCTTAATGATCTGACTTCTGGGTAATAAACCAAGCAGGTGGATGGTTGGTTTCAACTTCTCTCATAAATATAAATAAGTGCTAAGAGATCTAAGAAGGAGGGAGAGAAAGGAAGAATGAGATAAAGACTTAACAATGACTTCTACTTACAGTGTCATAATTTTGTTCTAAGAAGTCTGCTACCAACACTTTATGTCTGGTTAGTAAATCCTAGAAAAAGAACAGTCAATGAAACAAAATTATTATAGGCAATAAATTTTACAAATCTATTCTTTTCTTCTAAGACTTTCTAAGTCAATTAATTTGAAGAATAACAATTTCAGAATATTTTCATTTACATCCCAGAATTATTTCCATTTCTTCATTTAAGATGTGAAATACAATTTGTTTCACACTAAAAACAACAAAGAGTGCTTTAAATGCGTGTCATTGTTAGATTATAGAAATAATTTAACTAGTGAAACAAATGTCACCAAAGAGACAAGCTTACATTATATTTCTTCAAGCCCATAACTCTACATTGTAAATATGATACAATAAATATTCAAATAAAGCTTATGATGATCTTTTAAAAATGTCATTAATAACTATTAAAAACAAAAAACTCTGAACGGACTAAAACCATATCTCACAAGGTAACAGATTTTCAATGACTGACCTTTAGTTTTCTGCTTAATCACTTTTGAAATGGAGGTGCCTAGGATTCTCGGAAGCACAAGAATGACATTTAAAACACTATATTTACTTTACTTATTTATTTGGCTGCACTGGGTCTTAGTTGCGGCATGTGGGATCTCTAGTTGCAGCATTCAAACTCTTAGTTATGGCATGTGGGATCTAGCTCCCTGACCGGGGATGGAATCCGGGCCCCTGCACTGGGAGCGTGGAGGCTCAGCCACTGGACCGCCAGGGAAGTCCCACAAGAATGACATTTATCTCAGCATTGTCCTGGCCCTGCCTTGGCTTAATGGGCTGTGAAGTGTCGTGCAGTTACTAAGTAGCACAATGCACCCTTTCAAAGTTGAGGACAAGTAGCCTGATCTAATTATAGGCATAACTCCCAGGAAGCTGAACAAAAGCATAAAAGAACGTTTGATTAAAAATTCACACCTAAATTATAACCTTAAGTCACCTTGATGTCAAAAGAAAACAAGCCCCAGCTAATCCTCTTAATACGCTTAAAGGCTAACAGCCTTGCCTAGTACTATGCAGAATTTAATTACAAACAACATGAATTTTCAAGTTTTCCAAAATAAATTCTTATGCTTTAATACATATTTAATTAAAACTTCTAATTTAATTAAAAGTATATACAAGATACACAACATAACCTCACAGAGAAAAAGAAGGCAGCTGCAATGGTAAAACTCACTTTTTTTTTAAATAATTTTTTTAATTGGAGGATAATGGCTTTACAATATTGTGCTAGTTTCTGCCATACATCAGTATGGATCAGTCACAGGTATACATATGTCCCCTCTCTCCTGAACCTCCCTCCTGTTTTCCCATCCCATCCCACCCCTCCAGGCTGCCACTGAGATCTGGGTTGTAAAACTCACTTATTTTTATTTCAACAAAAGTTTAAATATTTAAAGTACTTCACACTACAGTTTTCTGTTTTCTTTTTTAAAATTTTTATTGGCATATAATTGATTTACAATGTTGTGTTTCTGCTCTATAGCAAAGTGAATCAGTTATACATGTACACATATATCCACTCTCTGATTCTTTTCCCACATAGGTCATTACAGAGTATTGACTAGAGTTCCCTGTGATATACGGTAGGTCCTCATCAGTTTGCACTACAATTTTCAAGCCCACAAATAATGAAACTGGCTCTTAACTTCATTTTCTATTACTTATCATCACAACCTGTTTGACCAATGGACCTATCAATGGAGACAGGTACTTATTTCCCCAGGAGAACGTAACAGTACAGTTCTGGAACTGGGATTTTAAAATGGGAAAACCCTCTAAGGAATTCATCCCAGTCAAAATGCAAACTAGTTGCTACATCAGGGGCACCCTCGTTCTATAGCATTATTTTGGGGTCCCTGGTCTTTTTCTAAGTGGATATTTGGAATGCCCAGTTTTCTTCACCTCCCCAATCTCCTGAGCATTACTAGTGGTTTTCTGAGCTGACTCAGGTTAGAAAGGTCTCTGCATGGGCTGCAGCAGGCACTCTGGATGGCTGCACCCATGGAGCTCTGCATCTATGATGCCAGGCATCAGCCTTGAGTACAAGGATCACAATCTGCCATGGCCTCAGGCCCTATACCTGCAACGATGGTGACCCCGGAAAGGTACCTGGCAGATAAATGCTGCCTGCGAAGGTCTTCCCTTCACCCTACATCGGTGTTACACCAAAGAGAGAGGAATAAGCAGGGGTTCTGTGAGCAGCAGCTCCTTCAGATTCTAAGGGAAAAATGTAACTTTAAAATCCAACAATAGAATATATAATAGGGTAGGGAAAAATTCCTCCAGCACATACGTGTGTGGATAGAGACAATAAGTGAGTGTGTACACATCATATATACATAGATATACCCTCAAATTTATACACATAATAATGCAAGCACAAAACTGGAGGGACTGTACCATATCCAGGGGATCTTTCCACCCCAGGGATTGAACCCGGGTCTCCTGCGTAGCAGGCAGATTCTTTACCGTCTGAGTCACCAGGGAAGCCCCATATACATATATGCATACTAAGTCGCTTCGGTTGTGTCCAACTCAGTGTGACCCCATGGACTGGGACCTGCAGCCTGCCTGGCTCCTCTGTCCATGGGATTCTCCAGGCAAGAATACTGGAGTGGGTTGCCCTGCCCTCCTCCAGGGTGTCTTCCCGACCCACGGATCAAACGTGTGTCTCTTACCTCTCCTGCGTTGGGACGTGGGTACTTTACCACTAGCACCACCTGGGAAGCCCCCATATACATATATAGGGTGGCCAAAACATTCACTTGGATTTTTCTATAATATCTTATATATGTGTGTCTGTGTATATATATACACATGTGTATATATACACAATATAAAGGTGTATATGTATATACAATAGACAAATACAGTTGTTGCATTATTAAAGACCAAAGAACTGAGTGGGAAAAAAAATAGCTAGGATCCTCCCAAAAAAGGAAAAAGCCAGGAAATTGCCAAGAAAACTAAAATTCAAATTTTTAAAAATTTAAAAAGTATTCAAAATAGTGTACTCTTTCATCCCACCTCCTAACAATTCTGTTTTGACAGGACTAGCTTCTGCATGGTCTAAGTCTTATGCTAAAAATTATTGATATCGGTATTTTAGTGAATTCTGCACAGCCTGGAAGAATTTGGGGTGAAATGACAGAGACACACATTCCATGGCAGGGACCCAAGACCACAGCAGCTAGCAGCAGCTGCATTGACAGAGGTTTTACTATGTGCTAGAGAGTGTGCTTCATACTTTACATAGGTTATTTCTAATCTGCACAACTCTGCAAAGACGGGGATTATGTTCCTCATCTCACAGATGAAGAAAATGAGGCCCAAGGGTTACCTAACTTGCTCAAGGATGTACAGCAAATCAGGTGCAAACAGAGAAGGAATTCAAACCACTTTTCAGCATGTCAATTCTTGGGGGGGTGGGGCATGGAAGAGACTGTGGTTGTAAGGAATCTTCTTGGGGAATGGAAAATTTGCAGACAATACCATGAAAAAATATAATCCAATAATGTCAAAACATCAATAATTAAACTGACCAACAGTCATCCTACAGGTCAAAAAAAAAAAGGCTAAACCTAAGAAGTTAAAAACAAAAGCCCAAACCAGCCAACCAATCAAGTCCCTTTGAAAGTAGTTCCTTAAAAAAAAAGTGGGACTTCCCTAGTGGCCTAGTGGATAAGAATCTGCCTGCCAATGCAGGGGACAAGGGTTCGATCCCTGGTCCAGGAAGATCCCACATGCCTTGGAGTAACTAAGCCTGTGTGCCATAACTACTGAGCCTGTGCTCTAAAAACTGTGCTCCTCAACAAGAGAAGCCACTCCAATGAGAAGCCCTCACACCACAAGGAAGAGTAGCCCCCGCTAGCTGCAACTACAGAAAGCCTGCACAGACAGCAATGAAGACACAGCACAGCCAAAAATAAATAAATTGATTTTTAAAAAGCGACTTGCATTCATCACATTCTATTGACCACAGAACTTTGGTAAAATGTAGAAAAGTGGCATTTTTAATATCAGTAGCATACCAGGAAAGTTTTTTTAAGGTTATTTAGATTCTCGGGGACTTAAGTTCAACAAAAAATATGCTCAACTACAAACTGTCCTAATTTATATTTGTGCTTCAATATTGTGCTGAAAATTAAATTGGGTTGATCACATGATGTCAAGACATTATCATCACACTTGTTTATTCTATTAAATGTTGAAAAATCTTTGGGGAAATTTTCAGAAATAAATACTGAATTGAATTTGCTCTTTTCCCCTTCATTAGAGCTGCTATAGGTGTACAGCTATTTGTGAAGTCTTATCTATGGTTTTTCAAAAAAGGAACTAACTTGTTTCCATGATGGCGAAGGGTCATCAAATAGAAAAGGGGGGAAAAAATGGCACTACAGTATTTACTAATAGAGAACACCTTCTTAATTGTTTCGGCACAGATATTTGCTAGAAAGAAATGGAATGGTCCTTTGTGTTAAAGGTCCTTCTTCATATTTGACGCACCAAGGCCCCTCCTACCATGTGTTCTAGGATATACTCTTGGGGGCTTCACCTGTAGCCACTGTACAACTGTTGTTTGGCCAGATGAGACTTTTTATGTGCCCAGTTGCCTCATGTCATGTGGGATCGTCCCCAACCAGAGGTTGAACCAGAGTCCCCAGCATTGCAAAGTGGGTTGTTAATCACCAGCCCACCAGGGAAGCCCCATGACAAGCATGTTGAGTTGCCCTTTCTACAATGTGACAGACGGGTCTAGTAGATTGCGTTCTGTTTACTGAATTCTCTTATGATCCACATCATACATGGTTGGCTATGCTCAGGTCTAAGAAATACAATTTTCTGCTTTGTAAAATTAAACTGCCTCTTAGAGCCAAGTGACTTAAGTACTGAAACTAAATAACCCTGCTGATTCTGGCCGGGGGGTGCGGTGGGGTGGGGGAGGGGCAAGGAATTACCTTAAAGGTAGCAAAGGCATCTGAAGCGATATCAAATGTTGACAGTTCGACATACTTAAAGAAATCTTGGAATTGATTAGAAAAGAGGATGATTTTGGCAAGTGGTTCATGTCGAATACATTCTCTCAGCATAATACCGCAACGTAAGGCGATCTGTGGGACTTCATAGCTAAAGCACAAATAACAGAGAAAGAGAGAACTATGTATCAAAAGAACCATTTCAATACTGCTGTTAATGGAAGCATAGGTACCATTTGTCTCAGTTCATTCAAACACCACTCACTGAATACCCACTAAATACCTACAATGGGCCTGGCACTATTTCAGATGCTGCTGCTGCTGCTAAGTCACTTCAGTCATGTCCGACTCTGTGCGACCCCATAGACAGCAGCCCACCAGGCTCCCCCGTCCCTGGGATTCTCCAGGCAAGAACACTGGAGTGGGTTGCCATTTCCTCCTCCAGTGCATGAAAGTGAAAAGTGAAAGTCAAGTCGCTCAGTCATGTCCGACTCTTAGCGACCCCATGGACCGCAGCCTACCATCCATGGGATTTTCCAGGCAAGAGTACTGGAGTGGGATTTCAGATGCTGGGGATACCTTAAAAATAGCAAAGGCATCTGAAGCGATATCAAATGTTGACAGTTCGACACGCTTAAAGAAATCTTGGGGAAAAAAAAAAAGAAATCTTGGAAAGGATTAGAAAAGATACAACAGTATCTTTTGTTGGGGATACAACAGTCAGTAGACAAGGTTACTGCTTCCTAGCGTTCACAATTTAGTGAAAATGCATCTGGTGGGAGAGGAAGTGGACTATAAACAATGACCAGATAATTTCATATACTTCAGGGCTATGAAACTGAAGAAAATAAAATAGGTACGCTAGAGGGTGTGACTCCTTAATTTGTTTTACTTTAGACTAAGTGGTCCTGGAAGGAGAAAAGCATTCCAGGAAAAGGAACTAAAAGTGCAAAGGGTCCAAGGAAAGAACCAGCAGCTTTGAAAGCCAAGGTAAGTGTGGTAGGAAGCCTTTGGAGAGTTTAATGTAAGCAATTAACATGGCTGATCAGAAACTTTAAAAATGATCATTCTGGCTCCCTGTGGAGACTTCTGTAAAACAGGAAAGAAGGGCAATCAGGGAGGCTGCTAGTGAGGAGGGGCAGCAGCCCAGCTAGAGACGATGGCGGCTTGGGTTGGGCGATGGTGGTAGAACAGAGGACCGTGGGCAGGTCTTGGATATTGTTCAGAGGAAGTCAACAGAGCTTTAGAGGTTGGGGTAGGTTGAGGAATAAATTTGGGCTGAGGGAAATTGAGGATTCAAGAATAACAAAAGAATATTTACATGAACTTCAGATTCGAGAATAAAATCTCTTTCCCACAATTTAGGAAACAGGCTACTTGGCAACTTCACATTTATAATTATAGTAGGGAAAACAGCAAAGAAAGGTATCTGAGAGAAGTCATTAAACCAGGGTGGTATTTATTCATTTTGTTCCATTTTTATGTGGAATAATATTCACAAATATCATCTGAATATTCCCTGAAAAACTCATGTTAACATTAAATGCATATATATTCAAATAGGTACAATTCTTTGTAGAATATTAAAAAATGCCAGTTTATAGTATTAGCAATTTCTCTTATCAGAAGAATTTGAAAATCAGCCTATTGGCATGCATGGAAGAGTTATAAGTTAGGTTTTATTAAAGATGTCATAAAGAGGGGTACATTTTCTGAAATGTGAAGGAGAAGAACAGTCATTTACTAATAGAGCACTGAAGAAATGATAAAAAAAAAAAAAAATGTTTTTTCTCTGTTGACCTAGAGAAAAAACATTAAGGGGCACACAATTAAAATCCAGACTTATTAGTAAGATATTTATGGATGTTCATAATTTTGCTTTAAACTTAACCTTTTTTTTTAAAACTTAACCTTTCAATTTCATCTCCCATCACCTTCTTTAATTCTTTGAGGTAAGGCCTTCTCTCAACCTAGAATGCCCTGCTCCATAAGTTTTCACCTCTAAGATTCTCTCTCATTTTTCAAAACTTAGTTCAAATACCACCTCCTCCTTGAAGTGTTTCCAATCACCTACCATTCAGAGTCACCCTCCCCTCCTTCAGACTCCTCCAATAGCTTGTCTGTAATTCCACTTTAACACATTTCTCATTCTTCAGTATGGCCCATTGCAATAAATTGTTATTCATTTGTTTTCTTTACCTCCTTACAAACAGCTTAATTGCTAAGGATACGCTTTACTCATCCTAATACTTTCCCTCCTCCTCTATGTGAATCTCCATGTGGTATCTGTGTCTTATTTACTGGTACCTGCCTCTATCCTTAGCCTAGTCTCCAAAGAGTGCTTAGTATAATGTCTTTCACAAAGGTGTATAAAGAATTTAGTAAACTTCAAACTCTGATTAAACTTCTTAATACTAGGGTTCTCTAATAAGACACAAACTTTGGCTTATAGAAAAAACTGTATGATCTGTAGCCATTCTCATTTCTTAATTCGTCACACAGAAACTATAAAAAAAAAAGTTTCTACTCACAACTTTCGTGTATAGTTCCTTTTTTTTTGTTTCATTAGGTGAAGTTTATTGGAACCATCTGTGATGCACAGACTATTTATTCTTGAAAACCAAGAGAGTATTTTTAAAAATGCTGCTCTGGGTCAGAACATTGGTCATTCCATTCTAGTAGTTTGTGCCCAAGAGTGGAACGGTCATTCCTCTGAGCTGACAACGTCTTAAAGTTAGGAGTATATTGGGATATATAAAGAAATTCCTAATTTTCCTCAGTACCCTTTAAGGAACTTGTAATTCACATGCTTCAACCTAACTATCCTCCAGGATACTGACTTTTGATAGTTTATTGCTTGCTATATAAAGAAGTGCTCCATGAGTTAAATACCTTAAGTTTCAAATCCCAAGAACATTAATATCCTTAGGTTTGGTAAAGAATCAATATTTACCTCATCTATTTTATTCTACTTGTGGATAAGGGTCTCAAGGACAAGGACCATGACAAACCACTATGTTCTCCACAACAACTAACTTAGTGGCAAGTTGCTGATAAAAGATATTCCAATGAATGTAAATCATTATTTTATAGAATTGAACCATATCTTCCTTCTGATTTGCTGTTTAGATCATATGCACACATGCACGCTCAGTCGCTCAGACATATCCGATTCTTTGCAACCCCATGGACGGTAGCCCACGAGGCTCCTCTCTCCATGGAATTTTCCAGGCAAGAATACTGGAATGGGGTGCCATTTCCTACTCCAGGGGATCTTCCTGACCCCAGGGATTGAACTCGAGTCTCCTGCATCTCCTGCATTGGCAGGCAGGTTCTTTACCACTGAGCTATCTGGGAAACCACATGGGAAGTCTGGACTGTATAGTTAACTGTGTCAGTGTGGAGAAGGCACACTATTTTATATGCATGCTTATTCAAATAATAGCACATAAGATCTGTTTCAAATTTATTAAAAGCCAAAGTATAAGAGCGCTTATCTCATCTGGTGGTGAGCTACAATAAATATTACACATAAAATGATTTGAAGAAAGATCCTGTGCAAGAATATCTCAGTTTAAGAATGCAGATTATATTATGTAAGGAGAAAAATGACTTTTCTTGCTCCTGATAGAAGAAACAAGGGCAGCCAGCACTAGGAAAAGCATCAAAAACAAAAGTAGCCTTTTCAAGATGACCCATGTCCTTTTGATATCACTCCCATTAGTTTGTGAACATTTCCTTGCTTTCTGGCCATCCGGTACATTTCCTAACACAGACCTGGAATAAGCCATTTCTACAAAGGACTCTGGCTCCTTTTAGTTAGAAACGGTTATTAGAAACTACAATCTGAATGCTAGGGATAGTCATTAACATTGGGTCATTACTGCTTCTAGGCCTTTTCAATGGACAGTGTTAGCCCACTATTTTTAAAGTAAGCACGTTTCTAGATTAGAAGCAAAACTTCTTGATTATATTGAGGAGGCCAAGTGCTTGCTGAAAGATAATTTATAAAACTTTTCCTAGTGTTTTTCTATACATCTCATATAGATGTACTTTAAAAAGTTGATGTTTGATTAAAACTACAATTACATAAGATGTATGAAAACACACTAAGTCCAGTAGATCATAATGATACTACAAAAAAAAAAAAAAAACAAGGGAGTGGTGTTGGGAAGATAAAATAAACACAGCAAAATATCAATGGTTATGAAGGTTGGGACATGGGATTTCTTTGTTCTGTCTTTTGTATATGGTTGAAAAAAGTTTTGCAATAAAATTTTTAAAAATAAGACTATTAGGAGAAAGTTATTATTTTAATATTGGACTTGGAAGATCTTCCACTGGCAATGGTTCTTTATGGATCACTGAGAGCAGTTTAGCAACCTCATTCTCAAATTCTCTCAGTATCCTGGAATGTCATTTACATGGGCCAGGAGAAAAGTTCGTCTAAAGTGAGAAAGTCCTTTTAAATAATCTTTTCATAAACTTTGGGCTCCAAATCCTTTTGCCAAGTTTTGTATCCTATATCCAAATGATTCTCTTTGATAGACAAGAATCAACTTCCTTCTGTCTTACATTCTTTATGGTTAAACTTAGGTCCAATATAGCATGTTGCTACCATATCCCTATATAACATCATTGTTTGTTTTATGAGTGCACCAGTCAAGTTATGTTCTAAGTTTTCGAGCAACTTTACAAGAGATAATTCCGTAAAAATGCTGACCTTTACCAAATGGCTAGCTAAACTTCCGGCATTTCAAGCTAACCTAGAAAATGGTAATGGGGAAAGTTGATTCAGACACAGTGGTTCCATTTAAGGCTTCTTTTTGTCTACTGTGTCCCCAGGGTCTTCTATAATTACCTCTCCCTTCCTATCTGAAGGGCTTCAAGTCTTTTTAAGGATGTATTAATGGTTAAGACGGAATTTAGAATCAGATCTGGACTGAAAAATTGGCTGTCACTCAGCTGCATATATAACCTTGAGCAATAGCCTTACTCTAAGTTTCAATTTCCTCATCTGTAAAATGGTGAGGATAATATCTAGTCCTCAGAGTATTGATAGAAGGATTAAATGAAACAGCATAAGTAAAGACACTGAATGTAATACCTGGCACATAGCAAACACTCTATAAATGGTATCTATAAAGCAGGATGTGAAGGAATGAGTTTAAAGTTTGGGTTACAAAATAAAGGAAGAATCATTATAATAGAGACAAAAACTTGAGAACTCATCACCAAATTGTTGATAACCGTTTCTTTGGGAGGGAATAGGGTATACACTCCCTTTCTATGTTACAGATTTCTAAAATGTTTGAAGTCTTAAAAATAATAAATTTTTTAGTTATTTGGCTGTGCTGGGTCTTAGTTGTGGCATGTGGGATCCTTGATCTCTGTTGCAACATGCAGGATCAGGAGAATCCCATGGACAGAGGAGCCTGGAGGGCATACAGTCCATGGGGTCTCGAAGAGTCAGGACACCACTGAAGGACTTGGCATGCACACACACGCATGGACTCCTTAGTTGCAACATGTGGGATCTAATTCCCTGACCAGGGATCAAACCCCGGCATCAAACCTGGTGCGTCGGGAGTGTGGAGACTTTGCCACTAGACCACCAAGTCCACGAAGTCCCCTCCTCTTCATTAATCTGAATTCTTAAAGCTTAACAGTAATAACTTTCATGTGTTTATAACTTCCTTGGTAAGAAGACACTAAACCCATGTCTTTAGCAGAGCCACTTGTGTCTGGTGCAGCTCTTTCACAAAATAAACACAAGGCAGTCGCCATCATCTGACTGCTACTCAGTGACAGCAACTACAGAAAGGAGCTCCTCCAAACAAATAATTCCCACTCCAAGAATGCAGTTCGTGGAGTTGCGTGTCTCCTTTCACATAATGACCTCACTGCGGAAGATACCGTTGTTTTTTTTTTTTGGAAGATGCCGTTTTAAACCATCCACACCACTTCTCTTCCACATCAGCTGACATGCTTTCCAACACATTTTTAGGAGGACAACACATTTCAGCACTGTCAAGGGATCACTTATTTACAAGCTAACACCATTTTATTTTTTTTAAAGGAGATGAACTTAAAATAATTTATTTATTTTTGGCTGCACTGGGTCTTCATTGCTGTGCCTGGGCGTTCTCTAGTTGCGGTAGGCACGGGCTACTCTCTGTTGGCAGCGCTCAGGCTTCTCACTGCAGCGGCTTCTCTGGCTGCGGAGCACGGGCTCCAGGGCGGGCAGGCTCAGCAGCTGTGCCGCACGGACTTAGTTGCTTCATGGCTGTGGAATCTTTACGAACCAGGGATCGAACATGGAGGGACCCCTGCACTGGCAGTTAATTTAATCTCTGGATTTAATTTAATCCAGAGATTAATTTAACCACTGGACCACCAGGGACGTCCTGCAAGCCAACTTCAAATGACTATTAATTTGTCTTCACTTGCTGAAACACAAATCTGATCTGTTTCTCCCAAAACAATCCAATGGCTTCCCATTTCCTACAGGATAATGTCAAATGCTTTAGCTGAACATTTTAGAATCTCCAGATGGGGGTACAAATTGATCATTTCAGCCTTTCCCACCAATGACCAGGTGTGCGGATCATATCCCATTAAATCTTGTAGATCTGCCTGAAGTGGAAATGAACACTTCCCTTTACAGTATTATTCTGACACTTATGTATGGTCTTAATTATATTTCTTCAAAATTTTACTCAGTGTGAACTGCAGCTCTTAAGAGGGATAGTAATAATAATTTTTTAGACTAGAAGTTACCAAGTAGAGTACCATGTGCTCAGTGCTAAACTCTGCAGAAACTACTAAACACTAAAGACTCATAATGATCTAGTGAAGTCGGTGTTATTATTGTCTTCAGATTGCAATGAGGAAATCAAGACTTAAGTTAGGTAACTTGCCCAAAGTCTTAGCCAGTAAATAGCAGAACCCTGACTGACTGGACACCCAAATCTGTCTGACAATGCATACAATGTAACATTATTTCGTGCAAAGGTAATATTACAAATTTTACTCTTACTTTACAGATAAGGAAACTGAGACTTGATGGAAAGCTGCAGAGGCTTGCCCAAGGTCACAGAGATAAGTTCAAGAGACCAGAAAAAGGAATAATCAGAGAACAAAAAAGAGTTCTTATAAATTAAAAATAGGGTAGTTGAAAGGAAAATTCAGTTGAGTTTATCTTCAATGGAAGATACAATTAAGAACATCTTCTGACTAGTGAGACAAAAAGACAAACAGAAGAGTTAATAAATCAATCTCAGAGATTTTTCTTTGACTTACAGGAGGTCTAGAAAGTAAGGACAGAGAACATGGAGGGGAATAAATTTTCAAAGAAACACTAAGGCAGAGAATGTTAGCTGTCTGCAGAAATCCTTTCTCCTCTTCTTCCTGGGTGCTAAGGTTCCCTTAAGAATTAACAGGCCAAGTGACTAAGTGCTCTCAAATGGAATGTGAGTGGGAGTAACACAAGCCATTTCCAGGCCTGGCTCATAAATTCTCCCAAGTACTTTTGCCTTCCTGTGGGCTGAACTGGCAATCAACAAAGTGATCTTAGGAAGCACACTTTGAAGGAACCCCTGCTGACCTAGAACATCTGTTCTTCTCTATTATGTGAGAAATACATTTATCTTGTAGTGGGGCCAGTACATTGTGGGGTCTATTTGTTATAAAGCCTAAGGTTTCTTTTAATTTTAAACTACTCTAATACATGATACAAGTATATCGTCCTTTCCAGAATTTAAAGACTTAATTCTCCAGTAAAAACAATATTTTCTACGGAAAAACAAAGTAATAGTACACTACATAGCTATAATAATATAAATGTGACTTTTTAATGAAGTAAAAAATTGTGATAAAGGATATTCGGAGGGTGAGGGGAAGGAAAATGGAGTAGTAGTGGTAGTGGAAAAACTGAATTGTCACCTAGTCCATGAGAAGTTTAACAGATATGTTTTAAAATGGGCAAATCAAAACTTAGTAAAAGCTCCTAATTCATAATATAGAGGTAAATAGCAGATAAACAAATAAAAAAGCTCAAAGTGGGTGTCTTTGGTCAAAGGGACTGAGGAATGGAGAAGGAAGAAGCAAAGAGCTGCTGTTTGTTGTTATGTCTGGCTTATTTATTTGGCTGCACCGGGTCTTGGCTACGGCATGTGGGATCTAGTTCCCTGACCAGGGATTGAATATGGGCCCCCTGCATTGGGAAGGCGGAGTCTTAGCCACCGGATCACCAAGGAAGTCCTATATCTGGTTTTTAAACTATGTGGCACGTATTATTTTGATACAATTAAATATTTTAAAATGCACAAGGACTTGGGAATTGAAAACAGATGAGATGGACTAGGTATGGAATAGCATGTGAAGTTCAAAATAGTAAAGTAGAAAGACAGAGAAGGGGAGACAAAAGACAGAAGGCTGCTGTCCCCAAGCCTTGCTACATCCATATTTCTGACCGTAGGAGTTAGAGTAGCCTCACAATGCCCAAGAAACCTTTGTACATGAGCAAACATAAAAAAGTCATAATCAGGGATTATATTATCTGACTCGACTTAAGGTTTTTAACTGCCCTGTGGCCCCGTATACATACAGTGGTATTTATTCTATCCCCACATGAAAGCATGTCACCTGAGTAGAAGCTAACCATTGAAAGGATGCTGTATGTGTGCGTCCGTGTCTGTGTATATTTGTGTGATGAGGGGATCCAGTCTTGTGTAAAGAGGGTAAAGTGTGAATGTGAAAGTGTTAGTTGCTCAATCGTGTTTGACTCTTAGCAACCCCGGGGACTGTATCCCACCAGGCTTTTCCGTCCATGGAATTCTCCAGACAAGAATACTGCAGTGGGCAGCCATTCCCTTCTCCAGGGGATCGTCCCAACCTGGGGACTGAAGCTGGGTCTCTCGTAGGAAGATTCTTTACCATCTGAGCCACTAGTGAAGCAAAGAGGGTAAGTGGGCATCCAGAAAGAGGGCGGATTGGGAAGTGTAAGCTATAACGTAGCAGGAAGAGAAGACAGGAAAGTGGAGGAAAGAGGGGCAGGAGGTGGGAGGAATTTTACTTAGAAAGCGTTTTGTTGCAGCCTGAACAATCACAGAGACGTAGATTTGGCGGACTGACTTCAAGCATAGCAAATACTAACCCAAAAGGGAACTGATCATGTCTCAAATGATGCTAACGCTGTCTACTTTTGACAACTTTTCCAAACTCAAACCTACTTTAAAGGGAAGCATGCACCTACCCTTTGAGGAGCATAAACAGGATGTGAGGATGAGCACTAATGTACTCCACGGTAGGAATCCGAGTGCCTATCTGTCTTCTCAGGATGTTGTTAAATATCTGGGTCACATCCTTTTTTCCCTGTTAAAGAAACAACCAACCATTAAGTTGTATATCTTAAATGGGTGAATTGTATGGCATGTACATTATTTCAAAAGCTGTTTATATACAAATACACACACACTCAGTCCATTTAATATGATATTTTCCCACCTGTGCATTCTTTGACATTTGTCCAAAGATGGGTACAAAAATAAATAAACAACCAGAGTCAAGGCCAAATAAAATCAATGCCCTACACACATAGTAAGCATTTCAAATCATTAAATGCATGAAGTACAGTCAAAGCTTGTGTCTAAAGGCTTTATGATCTCTATTTTTACAGTAATAAAACCGAAGGTTAAGGACCACTTTTTAATTAGGATCGGGGAGCAGAAAAAGATCTTAAGGGGATAGAAAGTTTCAAAAACTTAGGACCATAAACTGGCTTATTGAGAAGCTGATTCTACAGTGCTTGTTTTGCTTTTATTTTTTTAACGTAGCAAGAAATAATCATCAGTGATTAAATTATCACAGTAGGAAGTTTTCTGCATTTTGGAGCTGCCTTCTAATTCAACCTGAACAATTGACTGCATCCACCCTATTTTTGCAAGGCACACCTGCCTTTAAAATGAATGCATGGACTCTTACATACAATACGTTTTCATCCTTTGATCTCTTATCACACTGTGTTTCAAAACAACACAGAGTCTAAGACTGTGTCCTGTATACTGGCCAAACCTCAAAAACCATAGCTCTGAGTTTGATCCTGAGCCCACAAAGCAGAAAGCTTGCAATCTCAGCCATAACTCTTTTTTTTTTTCAGAACTCATAAGAATATGCTGAAGCAATTTTTTTTTCTGTCAGCATCTTTAAGGCTTAAAGGATTAGACAAAATTTATGGTTATAAAGTAATGAGATTTTCTTTTTAAACAATTTTAACCCAAAGGTCTGTCTTCTAATGAACCCCTATTCACATCACAGCAGGGTCTTCCAGTACTTTCCTGACCCCATTGGACTCCTTTCCTCCTGATTTCTGAAGAAGGCAGTGGGCTTGTCACACAGATTGCTGAGGTAGTCTCTGCTGCTCAATCTAAACCAACGCCTTGGGCCACCATCACTGTTGTCAGCTCTGGATTTCAAATCCCTGCTCCTAGCTCCTCTCAACCCCTGTTCATTGTCTGGCCTTCTACAACCAGTTATTTCCTCAACTAGCTATTTTATATACGGTTTATCTCAAGTGTAGAAAACTGCCTCTTCTCCTTCATTCAACATATTATTAGTACATAGTTCTTTTATCAAGGGTTTAAGGGTAACAAAGGGCAAGTACAGCACACTGCAGAAACAACTTCCAATTGAATCCTACACATCACTATAATTAAAGATTCCTCAGCATTTCTGATCATCTTTTTCCTTAACCCCCTCCTCTGTCACGGTTCTGGAGCCTCAGTCTCCCTTACTCCATACCTTTCTCCTGTCTCCTATTTCCTTCTACTATCAAAGTTACCCAATGAGAGGACATTTTTCAAACTTCTGTTATTTTGCTCTGCAAAAGGAATCTTTGAAAGAAAGCTCTTTTCTTTCAGTCTTTTCCTTCCAAACACTGCCTGCAGACCTTACTTTTCACAGTGAATAAAAAAAGCCCATGTAGGTGTCTTCTAAACAAAAGGTCTGTTTTTCTCTGTAAGCAACACTTCATCTTTTTTGGCCATCTGGCAAAAGCTGCAGCCCATCTCTGAAGAAATATTTTTCCTTTCCTGTTATAAAAATACACCAAAGATTTTACAATCAAAGCGATGCGGGTTCGATTCCTAGGTGGGAAGATTCCCCAGAGAAGGGCATGGCAACCTACCCCAGTATTCTTGCCTGGAGAATCCAATGGACGGAGGAGCCTGGAGGGCAATAGTCCATGGGGTCGCACAGAGTCGAACTCGATTGAAGTGACTTAACATGCAAAATGCACTTTTTAATGCGGATACTTTAAGTGTGAGAAGAAAAGTTGCTGCCTGTGGGCTGATCTTTAACACTTCCAGTCCATAGAAATGGATAGTACATATCTGCAAGTAGTCTAATAATGCTCATAATGGTGCGTTCTTTCTGAAAATACTGTATGTAATTGGTGGAATGCTTAAAACTAAACTGTTTTCAACTATAATTGCTTTTCATTCATTCATTCAACCAAAAGTACTTATAAGTATTTATTTTCTGTGGGTTTGATTGAGGAGGACGGCTTCACCTACTGAATATCACATTCATTTATAACTATGTTCTAGGTGACAATTGAATGAACAAAGTCAAGAGCTGTCTGGTCAACTACACCTCAATAAAACTGGAAAAAAAAAACTGCCTGCAATTATCATAATAGTAGGCCTTTGTAATGATAGTATTGAGTCACCAGGGAAAATTATTACATCTAGTACACCATTTTGGACGACAGGTATGTCTACAATGCATTTTGTGTGTGTGTGTGTGATTATTATTATTATTATTTTGCTTTTTTATTTTTATTTTTTTTTCCTTTTATTTTTATTAGTTGGAGGCTAATTATAATCTACAATGCATTTTATAAAGAAAATGTAAAGTAAGCCACAAAAGTACTACTTATCTACTTATCTCTCTCCATTTGAAGAGTTAACTTAATCTTCAGCTACATGAAAAATTCAAATATTTAGAAAGATAAATATTTTTCCCCAAGGATTTGAGAGAGTAAAGTTTTACTCTACTTGATAATGTAGAAGTCCATTTTTAGGCAATTTAATGACTTAATTCCCAAATAATTTTATTTTTTATTTATTTTTTTTTTTTTCCCAAATAATTTTAAAGTAAACTTTCTTACTATTCCTCTTTTGTTACCTAAGTCAATGTAGCACAAAGATGTGAAACATACAAAGTTTTTCTTTGGTCTACTCCCATCTCCTCAATTCTTGGCGAGCTCTTTGAACCTATGATAGTCTGTGGTTGCTCAAGGCTTCACAAGGTCACCGGACCCGACAATATTTCACCCTGACTCAGTCTTCAAAACATAACCAACCTTGGTCATAGTCCTTCCAGCATCCCACTGCAAATAAGGCTAATCTCATAAATTAACTCAAGCTAAATTAATGATGATAATAGCTTAATACACTGCTGCTTTCAGGGAAACACTCAAAACAATAGGAGATTTATATAAATCTAACACCATATTCTAAGAGCAGGGGAATTTCCCATTTACAGTCACTCACCAACCAAATTTAAAACTAAAATAGTAAAGAAACAAACATCAAGGGTTATAACAAAAATAAACCAGATTATATTTAACTTAAGTTTGAGAAGGAGAGAAGATGAAAATATACTATTTGGCATCTATGTATTTGCATATGTATTTAGTGTTCTTCCATAACACATATATGTATATATATTTTACTTAGTTTAATATTTAAAAACAATGCTGTAAGTTCATATTATTCCTATTTTATAGATGGTAAAGATTAGTCTCAAAGAGGTTATGTTGCAAACTACCAAATGGCAGAGCAGGGACTCCATAAACAATTCTAAATCTAAGCCAAGGGTTTTTCCACTATGCACAGCTCCTACAAACGTCCATAATACCTCACTTTAAACTAAATTAAGGAAACATGAAAGTATATAAACACAATGATAAAACTACACTTTAATTCCACTAAGAAAGAAAGTGAAGTCGCTCAGTCGTGTCCAACTCTTTGTGACCCCATGGACTGTAGCCCACCAGGCTACTCTGTCCGTAGGATTTTCCAGGCAAGAATACTGAAGTGGATTGCCATTTCCTTCTCCAGGGGATCTTCCCAACCCAGGGATCGAACCCCGGTCTCCTGCATTGCAGGCAGAGGCTTTATCCTCTGAGTCACCAGGGAAGCCCTTCCACTAAGTCTGGTTCAAAAAAGGAAATGGGGAGGGGCTTCCTAGGCGGTCTAGTGGCTAAAACTCCACACTCCCAATGCACAGGGCCCATGTTTGATCCCTGGTCAGGGAACTAGATCCCACATGCTGCAACTAAGACCCGGTGCAGCCAAAATAAATAACTAAATATAAATATTTTTTAAAAGGGAAATAGGGAGGAAGATGGGGAGGGAGAATGACAAGCCAAGCAAGAGGAAAAAGTAAGAAAGGAGATAATTGAGCAGAAAATGTCAAAGTTAGAGAGACAGATAAGGGAGGGAAGGAAAAGACACATGTTTCTCCCATCCAAGTATTAGCCAGGCCCAACCCTGCTTGGCTTCGGAGATCAGGCCAGATTGGGTGCGTTCAGAGTGGTATGGCCATAGACAAGACGGGGGTTTCTAAAAGGAAGGCTGAGTTAAAATCTGGGCCCTGTGGGGCCCTCAGTCATGTTGCTTCTAGTCATACACACAGAGCAGCCTTGCCCTGCGTTCCTCCTCCTCAGCTCTAGTTGGCCAAAATCTTCTACCATCTATGCCATCCAGAGAACTGTGAGCTAGTATTTCCACACATCCCCAGAGCCCCGACCTTATCTTGGTCTATCACTGTAATGAGTTTCCTTTTACTTCCTCGGTGACAAAACTAAAGCAATTTACTTCAGAAATCTCCATTCTCTTCTATCTCTGAGAATTAAAGGAGATCCAAGTGCTTAACTGACAGTATCTAAAGCCTGATAGTAGTAACAAAACAACAATCAAATCAAAACCAAGATTTCCATCATGAAATGTGTCTTACAACCACACATTTCATTGCGAAACCACTGTTCTAAGTTAGGTATACCATAGATAATAAAATGCTTACACATATTCACCCCTTATGTTTCTAGATTATTGTTTTACATATTATTTAGGTAATTAGGTATAACTGCTTTCAAAAATGAGAGAAATATCCTGTATAAGTAGCATTTAACAAAATTCTTAAATCATTGGTATAAATGTTTTAATTAAAGAAACAGGCCTGGGAGGTACTACATTTGAATCTCAGCTTAGGCTCTTAGTGACCGAGTGACTTTGGGGAAATTACTTAATATCTTTAAACTTTAGGATCTTCGTCTACAAATCAAGGCTAATAATATAGTACTGATCATATACAGGTTGCTTTAAGAATAAAATGAGGGACTTCCCTGGTGATCAGTGCTAAGACTCCATGTTCCCAATGCAGGGGGTCTGGGTTAAATCTCTGGTCAGGGTTTGATCCTTGGTCAGGGAACTAGATCCCACATGTCCAATTAAACCTGGCAAGCCAAATAAATAAATATTTTTTAAAAACTTAAAAAGAAAAGAATTAAACAAGAAGAGTGCTTAAAAACCGTACAACGTTCAGTAAGCACTCAACAAGTTATCTTTGATTATTATTGACCATTAACTACTTAGCTGCATAAAACTTAACTATGGTATACCTTTTGCTTCAAAAAAAAAAAAGATTAAGGTGATTTTAGAAGTTTTAGTGGGGAAAATGGGATTTTAAATAATATATAAATAGTAATAATTTGGCCATGTGATGCAAACAGCTGACTCATTGGAAAAGACCCTGATGCTGGGAAAGACTGAAGGCAAAAGGAGAAGAGGGCAGCAGGATGGGATGGTTGGATAGCATCAGCAGCTCCATGGACATGAACTTGGGCAAACTCCAGCAGAAAGTGGGGGCCAGGGAGGCCTGGCGTGCTGCGGTCCATGGGGTTGTAAAGAGTCGGACACAGCTTACTGACTGAACAACAACAGCAGTAACACAAAATGACAGTCAAATATTGGTAGTCATGTGTATAAAAATTGAAAAGCACAACTGTCACCGTTTGGCAGATGGTGTACCTCAAAGTCTATCAGCTGTAGGTCGGCTATGAGTGTCACCAGCAGCCCGGTGTTGTAGAGCTCCTGTGAGAGCTGGGCCACGGCTTCCACTGGGGGCTCCTTGTCACTTGTCCCACACAGAATTTCTTTCATCGCTTGCAGTGATTTCGACACTTCTTCTGAAGCCTAGGGACCAAAATATATGCTATTAGTTAAGAGTGAAAAAAAATTTCAAGCTACAAACAAAAACCACTTCTTGAGCCCAGCTTATTTATTTACTTTTAAAATTCTGTGTAATTATTATTTTTTATTAATTGAATGATAACTGTTTTACAGTGTTGCGTGAGCTTCTTCTGTACAACACCATGAATCAGCTATATATCCCCTCCCTCCTGAACCTCCCTTCCACCCGCCAACACCCCACCGACCCCATACCCCCACCACCCTCCGGGTCATCACAGAGCACTCAGCTGGGCCCCCTGTGCTATATAGCAGCTTCCCACTAGTTACCTATTTTCTGCTTATTTATGATTAAAGAACTCAATACAGTTAAAAACAAACAAAAGCCGTGTAGTAGGCACTGTTTTTGTTTTTTTTGAAAATATTACTGAAATTAATTTATAAAAGCGGGATCTTTAGTATTTCTACTTGGTTAATATAATTGAAATGATCTTTCTTTAAATCATATTCATAGTGAAGTTTGCTAGCAATTAATTATAAATTTAACTCTTGGAAATTAAATTCAATCCATGTCGAAGACTTATCAGTAGCAAATAATCTTATTTAAAGTGTTTGTTAATGATTTTCAACAAATCCCTATGATTCTGATTTTTTAAATGGAATAGGTACAAAATCACATATTGTCAAAACCCCTAACTTTTGTCAATCCACTGATCCCTCACACATAACCACTATCTTTTTGTTATCTATGAAACTTAAAAAAAAAGCAAAAATTCTCACTACATTCTAAAGAAAAGTAGGAGAGGGACTTCCCTGGTGGTCCAGTGCCTAGTACTCCACCCTCCCAGTGCTGGGGGCCCAGGTTCCATCCCTGGTCAGGGAATTAGATCCCACATGCTGAAACTAAAAGTTCACATGCTACAACTAAAAACTCCATGTGCTGCAACTAAGATGCAGTGCAGCCAAACTAATTAATTAAAAGAATAGGAGAACCAATAGAGGAAGAAAGTGTATCAGTGAGTAGGGCCTGGGGAGGGAGAATGAGGTGCTGAAAATATTCTGAAATTAGATAGTGGTGATGGGTACACAACCTTCTGAACTAATAACCATTGAATTGCACACTTTAAAATGGTAGATTGTATAGTATCTTAATTATACTAAAAAATTATAGCAAAAATTTTTTTAAAACAGGTCAGGAAAATGAATAGGCAAATTAGTTAACACTTTGCTGAATATTTTAAAGTAGGTATAGTTTTAATACTTTCAAGTATTGTGGTCTAATCATAATTAAAGAAGGAAATAGAGAGAATAAGGCAAAATAATGAAAAACTAACTCATAGTAGTTGTTATTTAAAAAATTAATTTCCAGATACATTTCATGATATGACTGAAGAAATCCTTAATTTATTAAATGTAAGAAGTTTTCTTAAATTGTCATATATACCTATAGAAGATTACTCTAAACATATATAGAGTTTAGAACAATTATAAAGCAAACACTTGTGTGGCCAAAACAGAGGTCAAAAAAGAGAACATTTTTAGCATCCCAGAAGCCACCTGAATGCCCTCTTTTCAGTCTAGAAGTTTCCCCACCCAGAGATCAAACCGCATCTCCTGTGCCTCCTGCATTGCAGGCGGATTCTTTACCGATGAGACCCCAGGGAAGCCCCAGTCACTTTAGAGACAGACTGAATATGTAGGATTCAATGTCCCTTTGAGGGAATAACTAAGATACTAAAAAGGCCTTCCTCTGAGGAAGTGCTGCTCAGTAGGACTTTAAAACAATGTTAAAAGGAGGCTGCCCTGGGTATTCCTGGCGGTCCAGTGGTTGCCACTCCATGCTTTCAGTGCGAGGTTCAATCCCTGCTTGGGGAGCTAAGATCCCACATGGCGCTGTGGTGTGGCCAACAAGAGAAAAAAGGCAGCATCGTGTAGAAACTGTCAGATGGTCTTTAAACACAAACTTTTTACCCTTCATGTATAACATTATACACAGTATAAGTATTAACAGTATAACCCGTCAGACGTTTAACTGTAAAACCCCTTAGATGTTTTTTTTCATTCTGAACTTTTCCCTTCTAGTTTTATTGAAATATAATTGACTTATAGTCCTGTATAAGGTTCAGATGTACAGCATGATTTGACTTACATACATCATGAAATGATTATCACAATAAGTTTATCCATCACTGCATACTGATACAAAATTAAAGAAACAGAGGAGAAAACAAGTTTTTCCTTGTGATGAGAACTCAGGATTCTCTTAACAACTTCCATATGTAACATACAGCTGTGTTAATCACATTTATCATGCTGCACCTTATATTCCTAAATACTTTCTTACCTTTCAACCGGAAGATTGCCTACATCCAATTCCTTCTTCCCAACACCCCTGCCTCTGGTAACTACAAATCTGATTGATCTCTCTTTCTGAGTTTGTTTGTTCATATGTTTTTGAAGTATAATTGAGCTATAACACTATGTCAGTTTCTGTTACACAACATAGTGATTCTACATTTCTATACATTTCTAAAATGTGTAAGTCTAGTTACGATCTGTGGCCATACAAAGACACTACTTAGTTATTAACTATATTCTCCACACCGTCTCTTTCATACCCATGCAACTGGAAGTCCGTACTTCTTAATCTCCCTCACCAACTCCTTCCCCCAACCCCAACCCCAACCCCACCTCCCCTCAGACAATAACTGTTTCTCCTTAATATTGTTTTGTTTTTTAGATTCCACATATAAGTGAAATTGCACAGTGTTTGTCTTTCTCTGGCTTATTTCACTTAGCATAGTGAACCTCTAGGTCTATCCAAGTTGTCGCAAATGGCAAGATGTCCTTTCCTTTTTATGACTGAGTATTATTCTGTTACTCCTTAAGTCTAGAGGATCCAAGGTTGGTCTGAGGCTCTAGGAAATGAATGAAGAGTTCAAGACAACAGATTCAATAATTATCAATGGCATAAGACCTAAAACCAATTTAAATGTATTCACAAAGACCCTGAGAGTGCATCGCAGAACATGTTTAGGATTCTTCTTTAAGCTTTTACATTGGCTTTTGGTCTATTCATGTATTTTAATAATAACATTATTGTTTTAGTTCATACCTTATCTGTCTTTTTGTCTTGCTTTTCCAAAATGGCCAAGTTGTCTCTCAGAATTTTCACAATTTCTGCTGGATTTTTGTGTGATTTACTAAACAGAGGCATTTTTTCATCTACAGAAATCTCTTCATGTAATACAGAATGCTAAAAACAAGTAAACAAATAAAAATTATGATTCTAATTCTTAACATGATTAAATTGTTATACCAAAATGTCATGTTTTCAACAACCAATTCAGTAATATGGAACATTAAAATCAATCAAACTAAAACAAGTTTTAAGTTTCATGCCAAATTTAAGTTAATGTAAAATATTTCAAGAAAGATATTTTTAAAGGTTTACCTAAAAGTTTTTACTCAGAGTTTAATATCTTTCTTATAAGAGAAATTAAAGATTTATGCAAGAATAGGAAAAGGAGTATTCTTAGAGAATAAGCTGATACTTAAAACTAGATATTTTGACTAAAGAGAGTGAGGAAGATGGTGATATTAATGATGATAAATAAAATAGAACATGTAAAACAAAAGTCAGACTAGGATCCACAAGATCTGGTAAAGCAATATTTTAAAACATTCCACTCCATAGCAATCACAAAATTACAATGTAAAATTATTTAGAATCTGTTTTTTTTTTTTTACTTTCCAAATATTCAGCTGACCATACTCACTGAGGAAATGAGGATTACTGTGATGGGTGGGAGTGGGGAGGTGAGGAGGAGGGAGAAAGAAAAATCAGTTCTTTTTGAGAACATCTATACATCTATTTGCATAGAGCAGAAAAAGCCAAATATAGCTATTATCACCCTATTTATACTAAAAATGTGCTAGGGAAAAAGATCTTAATTAAAGGCTCCAGTTAGGAGAAACATATTCATTTGCTTTACACTTATTAGCAAAAATATGTCAAACATTACAGAAACATGATGTAATTAATCAAAAGCTCCCATTAACCAGTGACCCAGAGGTAACAACTGTTGTCAGCTTTTACACATATTCCTCCTTAATTTTTCTCTCTATATATAAAAATATATTTTTAAAACCAAAATATAAAATACTAAAAACAGTATTTTTAGGGCTGTAGTATTTTTTTAGGCTTTCCCTATGGAAGAAAGCAAAGAGAAACTAAAGAACCTCTTGGTGAAAGAGGAGAGTGAAAACATTGGCTTAGAACTCAACATTCAAAAAACTAAGATCATGGCACCTGGGCCCATCACCTCATGGCAAATAGACGGGGAAGCAGTGGAAACAGTGACAGACATTATTTTCTTGGGCTCCAAAATCACTGCAGGCGGTGACTGCAGCCATAAAATTAAAAGATGCTTGCTCCTTGGAGGAAAAGCTATGACAAATCTAGACAGTATATTAAAAAGCAGAGATATCATGTTGCTGACAAAGGTCTGTCTACTCAAAGCTATGGTTTTTCCAGTGGTCATGTATGGATGTGAGAGCTGGACCATAAAGAAGGCTGAGCACCGAAGAATTGATGTTTTTGAACTCTGGTGTTGGAGAAGACTCTTGAGAGTCCCTTGGACTGCAAGGAAATCAAACCAGTCAATCCTAAAGGAAATCAGCCTTGAATTTTTATTGGAAAGACAGATGCTGACACTGAAGCTCCAGTACTTTGGCCCCCTGATGCGAAGGGCCAACTCACTGGAAAAGACCCTGATGCTGGGCAAGATTGAGGGAAGAAGGAGAAGGGGACGACAGAGGATGAGATGGTTGCATGGCATCACCAACTCAGAGGATATGAATTTGAGCAAACTCAGGAGATAGCGAAGGACAGGAAAGCCTGGCGTGCTGCAGTCCACGGGTCACAAAGAGTCGGACACAACTGAGCGACTGAAAACAGCAACATCTATTACACAGACATATAATTACTAGGAGTATTTAGTAATTTCTTATTCAATTTTGTTTTACCAATACCTCTACAGAAAGACTTATGGGTTAACTCCATTTTTCCTCATATTTTTCTTATTAACAATAATGCAATTAATCAGTGAAGAATATTACACACAAATGTATAACAGCAACTGATAGCAATACTCTAACCAGTTATGCATCCAGCATAATCTTGGTTACGGTTCTAAACACTACATCCCCTAGATGCCTACTTCCTAAATCTACTTCCCTAGGATTTCTGTCAAATCTCTGAGCTACCTGATATCCTTCCAAAAATTTTCTTCAGTATTTGTTGTTTGTGATCAAGAATTATAACACTGGCATTCAACGTATCTGCTAAACAAACATGAGGTATTTAAATCCTAATCTAGTTCTGACTCGGTAACTGATCCACTATGATTCAGAAGTTATCATGCTTGTCTAGATGTCATTTAAGTTTTTAATAAGTGTTTTTTTAAACTAACTGTGAATTCATCTTGTCATAACATTTTTTTTCCATTTATTAGTTGGAGGCTAATTACTTTACAATATTGTAGTGGTTTTTGCCATACATTGACATGAATCAGCCATGGATTTACATGTGTTCCCCATCCTGATCCCCGCTCCCGCCTCCCTCCCCATCCCATCCCTCTGGGTCTTCCCAGTGCACCAGCCCTGAGCACTTGTCTCATGCATCCAACCTGGGCTGGTGATCTGTTTCACCCTTGATAGTATTCTTGTTTCAGTGCTGTTCTCTCAGATCATCCCACCCTCGCCTTCTCCCACAGAGTCCCAAAGTCTGTTCTGTACATCTGTGTCTCTTTTTCTGTTTTGCATATAGGGTTATCGTTACCATCTTTTTAAATTCCATATATATGTGTTAGTATACTGTATTGGTCTTTATCTTTCTGGCTTACTTCACTCTGTATAATGGGCTCCAGTTTCATCCATCTCATTAGAACTGATTCAAATGAATTCTTTTTAATGGCTGAGTAACATTCCATAGTGTATATGTACCACCTTGTCATAACATTTAACTCATATTTTTTTCTATCTCACTCATGAAGATATCAGGACAAATGTTGCCAAAGGCTCTGAGAAAGCCCACATACATTCTGTTAGTACCAAGTAAGTTACCTTATTTTATTTTTTAATACATCCCCATGACTTACTTAGTTTATGACTGAAAGTTTGTACCTTTTGACCCCCTTCACCCATTTCATCCACACCCCACCCTCTGCCTCTGGCAACCACCAATCCATTCTGTGTATCTATAAGCTTGGCTTCTGTTTCTTAGTTTTTTAGATTCCACATATAAGTGAGATCATATGGTACTTGTCTTTTTCTGATTTACTTCACTTAGCATAATCCCCTCAAAGTTCCATCCTTGTTGTCACGAACGGCAAGATTTCTTTCTCTTATGGCTGAATAATGTTTTATAACACACACACACCCCTCACACACACAGAATGTTTCTTTATCCATTCATCCATAGATGGACACTTGGGTTGTTTCCATTATCTTGGCTATTGTAAATAATGTTGCAGTAAAGATGGGGGTGCATAGTTCTTTATGAATTGGTGTTTTCATTTTCTTCAGATAAGTACCCAGAAGTTGAATTGCTATACCATATGGTCATTCTATTTTTAACTTTTTGAGGCACCTTTATATTATAAGGTTGATCCATAAAGAAAGATAGAGCATCATATTTTCAAATTAGATAGGCCAAATGCAGTGAGCTCTCGCTTATTCCTCACTGGCCCACACCCATTCTGAGTCTAATTCTTAGTATCTATCAAGGCCAAAGATAAAGGGTGTAAGGGGGAGTTCTGAAAATGGTGCCTCCTTGGGATAATGTGGTACTAGTAATTCTTCCATAAATTCTACCCCAGAGTTTTTAGAACATGCATTATATTTCAGCAACATAAGAAGCAGGAACAAGAGAAGATGCCGTGTTAGGTCCGACAGACCGACACTGCCCAGACGAATGTCCCCAGGGCACTGAAAATCAACTTGGCCTCCAGGTTAGTGGTGACAGTGGGCCACGCAGCAACACAAATATCAGGTGACCGACAAGGGCCCTGTTGTACTCTTCCCATTTACAAAGTAAGTAAACAGAATGAACAACAAATAACACAGGTTCTTTTTTTTTTTTTTTAAAGCAGTACAAGAAAAGGGGATAAGTGTCCCACGGACTTCAACAGGAAAGGTTACTTCCAGAATTAATTCTCTGTAGGAGACAGAACAGAGATAACTGGGGGTGGGGAGGTAGGAAAGGAAAGGACTTAGACAAAGAGAGAGAACTGGTCAAGATAAATAAAAGATCAACACATAATACACACACACACATATAGAAACACCCCCAGACATAGCATGGCAATCCAGATCTGCGCAGGGCAGAAGTGACCCCATAAAACATTGACTGAGGACAGCTAAAAGGTACACAATTAGTCCGTATTTATTCAGTCAAAAAATATTTACTGAGTTCCTATAAGGTTCTCAGGAGGCCTTGCACTACTAAATGCAAAAGTTAATAAGCCTCAGAGAGTTCTCGATGTAGCGGGAGACACAGTCACACAGACAGGTTTTGCCAGAACACCAGAAAAGCACAAGCTAAAATGATGGAGAAAAAAATAAATAAATAAAATAAGATGATGGAGATAAGATACTCTGTGTGTGTGTGTGTAGTATATCCTGCACTGGAAAAACCTGAATGAACGTTTTGGCCAACCCAGTATTATAGAAATATGGAGAAGATACAGTGTTATATCCTATAAACACACGTATTACAACAAGGAAAAGAGGTGGAGGAAGCCAACAGGTGCAAAAGGAACTAAAGCATGGAGTAGAAGCAACAAAGATAAAACAGCTTAAGTAGAAAAGAGATCTAAATGTGATCATTTAAAGGACTTTTCTAGCTGAGATTATTAATGAGGCCCAAACTCAAGTGTGCTGCCGGGTGCTGCAGACCATGGGGTTGCAAAGAGTCAGACCTGACTGAGCGGCTGAACAACAAAACTCAGAGTGGCTTTCAGAAGAAACCAGCATTTTTCTCTTAAAGCTCATTCCTACAAAAATGACTGTACCAACAAAAAGCATCAAAATTAAGTTGTCTTTGGACTTCCATAAAACTACATGTCATGAAGCCATGGAGAGAATCTAGAGTTCTGAAAGGAAAGTCTATAACCTCATAATTAAATCTCTGGCCAACATATTTATGTGCAAAGAGACTGTGTACACTTTGTAAAGTTTTTACCAAAAGTTGAGATGGAGTCAAACCCACAAAAGCTCAACAAAACCAGAAATAGTTCTTGAAAGGGAGCCTTGATGTGGGAGGGTGAGAATCTACAATTCGTTCACGTGGGCATAAAAAGAAGAAAGGATTGAACTAAATAAGTCAAAAAGGAAATGGCCTCAAAAATCTCAAAGAAAAAGAAGAATGGAAATAACAATAAAATTAGAAATAAAAGAATCAGAAAAGGAAAAGAAAATCTCTGGTACTTTGGGTGCCTGTTTTTTTCTGGTGATAGACCTTTCTGCTCTCCTTCCCACCCCACCTCACACACACCCACCCCCCCTACCGTAGCAAGAGGGTGAGAACATGAGCTAGGCAGGGCCCGGTATTTCTTCCACTGACCTGGCTCTAGCAATTGGCTCACAGATGGATTGTGACACCAGCTAGCTAATCAAAATATGCTTCAACTCAGCTTTTCCCCCTAGGTGTTTTAATTTAGTTTAAATAAAATATTTGGGGCATCTAGAAGAAGAAACAGAGAACAATGTAACAAGTTCCTGTGTATTTACCACCTAGCTCAAAAATTCAAGCAACCCAAGCTACCACCCTGGTAGCTTCAGTTCTCTGATCCCGTTCACCGCTGGCTCATACTGTACCTATTTATCATGTACCCTCGCTATACATACTTTCACACTTTTACTAATATTACAGATAATATGTGATATTGTTGTGTGTGCTTTGAAGCATTACAGAAATGGTACTACAAGTCAGTTTCTTCCCCCCCCCAACATTATGTTTATGAGATTTGTGTCAATACACAAATTTGTGTCAATACACAAATCTCATATTTATCTTACTTGCTATA
Organism: Cervus elaphus; assembly: GCF_910594005.1. Classification (NCBI taxonomy): domain Eukaryota; kingdom Metazoa; phylum Chordata; class Mammalia; order Artiodactyla; family Cervidae; genus Cervus; species Cervus elaphus. The sequence continues at coordinate 19,733,210 of NC_057844.1, forward strand.
GAGCATCCCATTGACTTCCCAGGTGGGGCTAGTGGTTAAAAAAAAAACAAAAAAAACCACCTGTCTCCCAATGCAGGAGATGCAAGAGATGCAGGTTTGATCCCTGGGTCAGGAAGATCCCGTAGAGAAGGGCATGCAACCCACTCTAGTATTCTTGCTTGGAGAATCCAATGGACAGAGGAGCCTGGCAGTCCATAGGGTCACAAAGAGCTGGACACAACTGAAGCGACTTAGCATGCACTTATGACTATACCACAATTTGGGCTTCCCTGGTGACTTAGTTGGTAAAGAATCTGTCTGCAGTGCAGGAGACCTGGGTTCCATCCCTTGGTTGGGAAGATCCCCTGGAGAAGGGAACAGCTACCTACTCCAGTATTCTGGCCTAGAGAATTCCCTGGACTGTGGGGTCGCAAAGAGTTGGACACAACTGAGTGAATTTCACTCACTCTCTGAATTCTAATTGTTTTTCAATTGTTTATTTTTTTAAAATATTTATTTATTTACTTGACTGCTCCAGGTCTTAGATGCGGCCTGGGGGATGTTTAGTTGCAGCATGTGGGATCTAGTTTACCAACCAGGGATTGAACCCGGGCCCCTGTCTTGGGAGCAAGGAATCTTGGCCACTGGACCACCAGGAAACTCCCTCACCTTTTAAAATAGTGACATATAGTAAGAAATGCACTTTATATTGTGACCCAGAGCAAAGGAGTGTATAAATGATTGTGTAATTGTCTCATGAAACAACACCTGAACTCTGGATAGATTCCATTCTATCTGTTCTATCCTACATCATTAAAAAAGGAGTCCTGATCATTATCCATTAATTCACTACCTGCTAGTTGGGCTTCCCTGGTGGCTCAGGCAGTAAAGAATCTGCCTGCGATGTGGGAGACCTGGGTTTGATCCCTGGGTTGGGAAGATCCCCTGGAGAAGGGGACGGCAACCCACTCCAGTATTCTGGCCTGGAGAATTCCATGGACAGAGGAGCCTGGTGGGCTACAGTCCATGCAGTGGCAAAGAGTAGGACATGACTGAGCAACTTTTACTTCACTTTCACTAACTGCTAATTAGTATGTAAGATTTCATTATGGGTGAAACTAGATGAAAGGTATACAGGATCTCTTGGTATTGTTTCTTATCTATAGCTATCTCAAAATAAAAAGTTAAAAATAAATAATTTATCACTATGGAAAATTGACAGCAATAATCCAACATAAGGATAGTTACTGTTCCTGAGGCAGAAAACTAACAAATAAAAGATGTACTTAAAGATGTATAAGATGTGTCTATTTATCTATTCAATCCTTCAGCAAGCCACCTTTTTCACTGTACACAACCACAGAATCATTTCCAGAATGTGGCTCAATTAATGTTAATTCATATTATCCGAGTAAGATTTGTCATCTTGATGTTTTTCTGTATTACCTATAATGAGCATATTTCTTTTTTCCTGAAACAATAAACAGATTTGTGAGGGAAAAAAATCCATATAACTAAGCAAGGAACTGAATAGAAAAACCCATTTTGTTTTTGAATAGAAAAATCAAATATTAAATATTTAAATATCATTAAAATGTCAATTACTCCTAAAGTCCATAATTTGATACAATTCCGGTCACAAATCCAAGAAAGATTTTAGTAAATAAATTCAGTCAAGAATATAAAAGAACAAGGATAACAAATTTTAAAATGGAAGATTTCTTATGGGGGAAAGAAATTAAAAGTGTTATAAAGTGCTACAAGTAAAACAGTAAGACAAGAAAAACAGACCAATGGAACAAAACAGGCCAGATACAGAAGTGACTGTCAGTAACTTTCAAACTTCTGGATATAAAATAATTTCTCTAATTTTACAAGTGATGAAGTAAATCTCAAAAAAAAAAAAAAAAGACTGACAAATCAGTTAATATAAGTATGCTACAAATTTAATTAAAACCTTTTGAATTTTTATGGATAAAATAACAACAACATTACAGGCAAACAACAAATAAGAGAATTCTGTGACATGAATATGAAAGACAGAGGGTTAAAATCATTATAAAAGGAGATCTAAAACAAATAAGAAAATCATGAAGAAATAATGTATACATATTAGAAAACTACAAAGGAGGAAATATAGTTAAACACATAGTAAATGTTTATTTTCTATAATGGGAACACGCAAAGTTAAAAATGAAGGACTATTTTGCTCATGATGTAACATAGTTTCTTCATTGTTTTGAGAAAATTCTATCTATTGATGGTGGGATACAACAGGCTCTCTCTTTTTTTATTGGTGGGATTGGGCAACATGGATCTAGAGCCTGTAAATATCATAACCTCTGACTCAGTAATTCTATCAGTTTGTCCTAAGAAAATAAACTAATAATGGTTATCTTTACAACTTTTTTTTTTCACATTTCAACATCTCTAAAATGTGCATGTGTCTTAATAATTGATGGAATCTTATACTAACTGGCAGGGGTTTTTTGTTCATTTATTTGCTTTCTTTCTTAGTGGTACATAAAGTGTATGCATTACAACCAATGACTTCTTAGATTTGATGGAATACAGTATATGGCTATGAAAATGTTTACAAAGAATGTGAAATAAAATGTACAGGCTGCTAAAAGCACCATCCTGTAATATAGAGTATAACGACAACTACATAAAAGCAAGCAAAACCACAAATACACAAAACTTATGCAGAAAGAAGTAATTTTAAAAAGTTAACAGTGATTGCCTCTGGGTAGCTGGATTATGAATACTTAATTTTCTTCTTCCTTCAAATGTTCTCTTTTTTTCTTCAAACTTGAATAGATCATGCAAATGCTTTTACAATGGAAACACCTTCTCATAAATGAAAGTTTTAATGACTAAATAACTGCTTTTTAAAGTTCAAACTGTGGAATATCTGATCATCATGTCTTTTCAAAGCATTAGTCAAACAAATGATTTCTGTTACTCTGGCTATGAAATTTCACTAAAGAGTTGTACTTGGCTTAGATCCTGGAGAGAAAGCCAAAAAAAATTTTTCAGCTCTGCTCCCAGGCAACTCAGGCCCTGTAGACTTTTAGTAGATTTTGGCAGCATTCCTTTTCCTAAGACACAGTGAAATATTTCATATTCCTAATTTACGTGTGTGCGCCTCTACAGATGACCCAATGTCAGTCACTCCAATGACTCATCTAAACATGTTTATGACGTAAGTGGAGAGGAGTGCATTTGAAGGGGGAAGGAGAAGCTAGGAGAAGAGGTCACTTGGGGCCTTAAATGCCCTCATGGTATCTTTTAAAGTATTTTAAAGGGGAGTAAGTGGCTAATGTCTGTCTAGTCAAAGCTATAGTTTTTCCAGTAGTCATGTACGGATGTGAGAGTTGGACCATAAAGAAAGTTGAGTGCCGAAGAATTAATGCTTTTGAACTGTGGTGTTGGAGAAGGCTCTTGAGAGTCCCTTGGACTGCAAGGAGATCCAACCAGTTAGTCCTAAAGGAAATCAGTCCTGAATATTCATTGGAAGGACTGATGATGAAACTGAAGCTCCAATACTTTGGCCACCTGATGCGAGGAACTGATTCACTGGAAAAGACCCTGATGCCGGGAAAGATTGAAGGCAGGAAGAGAAGGGGCCGGCAGAGGCAGAGGATGAGATGGTTGGATGGCATCACTGACTCAATGGACATGAGTTTGAGCAAGCTTCGAGAGGCGGTGATGGACAGGGAAGCCTGGTGTGCTAACAGTCCATGGGGTTGCAAAGAGTCAGACACGACTGAACTGAACTGAACTGAAATAGCTGATGAGTATTTCTAGGCCTTTATGTCTAACCTCCAACTGTGCTGTTCAATAACAGTTCTAACTTCAAAGGTTTTCCACGAAATCATAAGGGAGTGGGAAATTTATCTCTGAAGACAAGAAAAGTCTCAGGATTTCCATGGGTAAAACCATATCTTCTGTCCATCAACTGATGAATGAAAAAAGAAGCTGTGATAACTATATACAATGGAATACTACTCAGACGTAAAAAGGAACGAACCTGATTCAGTTGTAGTGAGGTGGATGAACCCAGAGTCTGTCATACAGAGTGAAATAAGTCAGAAAAATGAATATCACATATCAATGCCTATATATGGACTCAAGAAAAACGGTACTGATGAACCTGTTTGCAGGGCAGGAACAGAGACACAGACATAGAGAACGGACTGTGGACACAGCAGGGGAGGGAGAGGGTGGGAGAGAGAGCAGCACTGACGTATACACACTGCCATGTGTGAACTAGATGGCTGGGGGAGGCGGATGTACAGCCCAGGAGTTCAGCCTGGTGCTCTGGGATGACCTCCAGGGGTGGGATGGGGGTGTGTGGGAGGGAAGCTCAAGAGGGAGCGGATATACGTATGTATACAATGATCCTCCAATTAAAATAATTTTTTTTAAATGAGTCTTCTTTTCCTTCATATAGGTTTCTTTTATAATCAGCGATGTTAAGAGGGAAACATTTCCAGAAGTCTTCCATAGAGCTTGCTAGTTTAAACTTAAGTCACAGTTACCTTCTCTCAACTAAAAAAAAATTAAACAACCACATTAAAGAAAATATCAGGAAAGTTCAGAAATCCCCATTCTTTCATCTTTTATTCCAAATACGACTCACAGATAGAAATAATGCAATGAAACAGTACATCTATAGGGGAAAATAATTGGGCCAATAAGTTTCATTTTTAAAAATCAATGGGATGGGTACTTTCCTGGCAGTTCAGTGGTTTAGAATATGCCTTCAAAGGCAGTGGACATGGGTTTGATCCTTGGTCAGGAAACTAAGATCTCACATGTCTCGGGGCAACTAAACCTGCACACCGAATTGAAAGATCCCGCTTGCCATAGAGAAGATCCCATGCGTAGCAAGACCCGGATGCAGCCAAAAATAAATAAACACATAAATAAATAAATATTTTTTTTAAAAATCAATGGGATGGAGATTACAGGGGTGTATCTATTTCTCAACATTCAGTGAAACATTCTCTTAAAATGGGCACATTTGAATAAATGTAAATTTTAAAATAAAAAGCACACATAAAAGTTCTACTGTATTTGTTATATCCCAAATAGGCCTCTCTGTACTGCAAAATCATAACTTAAAATTGCCTTCCCAGATATAATAAATTACAAAGCATATCATTATTGTTATTATGCCATTATTTGTTGAATTGAAGTAAGAGTGATATGTAATATTTATGTAATAATATGTCTGAAGTTGATACCTTACTTCAGAATGTCCCCTGTACTCAAGATACCAAGCTTGTGAATTACCCCCCTCATCACCATCCCTACTCATTCAGGGTTGTCACTAAGTTACACCATGGTCTTTTCTTCTTCTTTTAACAGTTAGGCCTATCCTGTACTACTATCGCTTTGTTTGCTCCTTAAAATTCGATTCTTGACAGGCCATCTCTTTCTCATAATGAAAACTGTGTGCCCCTAAACCCCTTTCCCTTTTGGGGTACATTGGAAAAACTACTCAGTTCCATTTTTGTAAACCAAAAAAAGAGTTCAGTCCCCATGTGGTAAATATTTATTAGCTACCTACTTATGTGTCAGATACTGGGCTAGATCTTAGAAATGGCTGATAGGTATAAAAGCAATGGCTAGAAATATTTCTTAACAAGGAAAAGAAAAATCACTGATTTTACTGTAAGATTAGGTCTCATAAACAGTGCAGTTGCTCTTAAAAGTACATAGAAATGCTACTTATAAACATATTGCTTTTCTTCAAGTATCAATATTTAGGACAAATAAAAATGTCTTATTCAACCCTGAAATGTTTTTAGATTTAGTTTCACCACTTTTTGTTGTTGTTGTTCAGTTGCTAAGTCAAGTCCGAATCTTTGCAATAACTGATTTTCTAATATTTTTCAGGGTGGCAATGGTTTTTCTATAGTGTGAATAAAATATAATCTTAGACATAATAAAATCAAGCAATCATTTGTTAAATCGTTTCCCAGGGAAGATGGTGCCTAAATTCCCAACAACCCACTCACAAATAAATTTCTAAGGTACAAAACACTTGGAATATGAGGATGACTTATTCCCTATTTCTATATATTTACAATCCTATAGGCTTAAGAAATGGTGCCACTACTAAGATAATATCAATGAGATACTAGTTTAAAATAAAAGCTTACTCTGAAGATTGTGAAGCTATGTGCAATTCTTCCATCAGTCTAAGCACTGAGTGTGGGGAATTCTGTAAAGAAGTAAAACTTGGTTTGTGATATAAATATAATTGCTTTGGATTTACTTTTGACTTCAAGAACAAGATATTAGTTCAGAAAAGGTCTCCACAGACCAGCTAGGTTTCTTCTTATACACAGGTCAACAGGTTTAAAAAAAAACAAAACACACACACACACACAAACCCATGAAACAAAACCTGTTCTACAGGCTTCTGAACACATACAGGAAATATTAGAGAAAGTACAGCCAGTTTACATTATACCTAGAGTACAAAGCCTTTTAATTGTTCACTAACACTCTACTTAAGTTTTCACTTCTGCTAAGTTGTTCTGCCTTAAAGGACTCACTTGAATCAATAACTAAGGACATCTTTTCTGAGGCTGGCAGAATAGATTAGAAACTTTGCTTAGAAAGATGCATCTTTAAGCAATGACTCACTTTAGCAGCTAACAATATATACTTCCTTCTTCCCACAGAAGAACGATTACATGCCTTCCATCGATGCCTTTAAAAAGACATGTAAAATTAGCATACAATTTCCCCTGCTAAGATTGTAAAATGAAGTTTATTGGAATGTGAATACATATTTCAAGAGTTTATTCTTTTTTATTATGCTCTATTGCTTACATACATAAATGCAACTGGTTAAAATAGTTCTTCACCAGAACAACAATATTATAAGAGAGTTTGGTACCATCTAGAGAACAAAATAACTGTTCTTATTCCTTATTCCTTAATTTGAAAGGTGCATTCATTTTGTATCAAATGTAAGTTTGAGATGTAAATTATATAATTTTTATTTTCACTATAGAACTTTGAGTCTAACTGAAGCATTCAACATTCAAATTTCATATCCCTTTAATTAATGGCATCATTAACATTCCTAATTGAATTATGAGGGAATGCTGCAATTTATAATAATTGACACCATCAAACATCACAATGATCATATTAAATTTACTGACATAAACAGAAAGAGGTAACTTTGGAATTTTCATTCAGTTGAAAGAGAAACATGAAAAATGGTATCCTGCCACTGTTTTATTTTTGGAAACACTCTGTAAATAAAAACCCATTTCCAAAATAAGATATTCCATGGACACAGAATAGTTGGTAATGATTCAAGTGCCTTAGGCAACAGAGAAGTATTGTTTTGTAGTTGTTGTTTTTTTAAACCTCTCCTAGTAACAGCAGTTCATCATGCACAAAGAAACGAGGTAGCAGCTTGGTTTATAAAACAAATTTATAAGCAGTAACTGTAAAAGCTCAACTAAATGAAAGTTTATCATATTAATTCCATTTCTGTGAACCAGGATAGGTAACCTGGTTGATACTCACCCAATGTTATAGAAAAGTCCAGGCTTGTCTAAGCAGCAAAAAGTAGACCCATGGTGAGGTGCTGAAGACAGCTCTCTCTGGGGCTCCACGCACTTTAGATGAAGTAGCCTTTATCTCCCATTTAACAGAGGGTGCCTCCTATTACCAAAGCATGGCAGAGAAAAGACTTTCCAAGATCTGTCTTGACTTTCTGTCTTTGAAGAGTAACAGTTACCACCGGAAAACGTTAGCAGAAAATGCTCACTGAACACTCACACGGGGCAGCTGTAAATTTCCACTCTCTTTACTTGCTCTCAGATTCCCAGCCTTGCTTGTCTCTTAATCTGTCACAGGCAGTTCTGTTTCTGGTCAAACCAGCTTGCTGGTGCTTTCTGCTCTGCTCTAATGCACGCTTTTAGACACATACCACACAGTCACAGCTCGTCTTTCTCTCCCTCCCTCAAAATCATGCAATGTCACAAGAATGTGTGTAAAGCAATTAAGTTGAGGCAAATTTAATTCTTGGCCAAAAAAAAAAAGTCTAGGGATAAACAAAATTTTTTTCTCATCACATTTTTTCCCCTCTAAGTCCTATACTTGCATGGGGTTTTGTCAACAGATTAAATTGCCCTGACCATCTTGTTTCAAAATGTAAATAACGAAGGCATGTTGATAGTGATAACAGATTTATCTGCCAATATGCTAGTTCCTCTGGGCAGATGCTATTTTCAATCATAATAAGAAAGTGTAGGAAGTAAATACACCAATATTAGTAATTTAATCTGGAGATTTAAAAAGCAAAGGAGATGGGGGGGGTCAGTGATGCGATGGATAATGCATCTGACTATAGATCAGAAGATTCTTAAAAAAGCAAGGGAGGTGTTACAATGAGTATTCATAATTTCAATGTAATAGTGTGAAAAAAAATTTTAAAAACATGGCATATTTTGAAATTTAGCATCAATATTAGTTATGCAAAGGAAATTACATAGAACATAGAGAAACAACACCAAATACAAAATGGTTTATACCATTTATGTGCAAGCCAAGTGTAATTATTTGGTGTAGACTGTCTCCCCATCCCTCCCCACCTCATCACGCACAAGCACTATTGGTCAGGATATGTAACACTCCTTCAGTGAGAACTTTAAAAGCTAAAGGCTATAAAAAACATTTTTTCATTATTATACATGTATAATTATAGAGCAAACTGTCTTTTTTTTGGGGGGGGGCTATGCTGTGTGGCATGTGGGATCCTAGTTCCTTGACCATGGATCAAACCCACGCTCCCTGGAGTGGAAGCATGGGGTCTTAAACACTGGACCACCAGGAAAGTCCTAATTATCAATTTTGAGAGAAGGAGGCTCATAATATTCACTTTCAATGGTGGCAAATGAGAGACTGGGGTTTTTTTTGGTAGGGGAATTCTTCCTCTTCTTTTGACTATCACTATTAGGTTCACAAATTTTCATATACTTAATATGCTTCAGTCAATTACAGGCACTATTCTTTTTGCTGCTGTCCTTGTAGCCTGTGTTTTTGCCCCTACCAAAAGCATGGTCTGAAGCAAAAAGCTCATGTAATATTATTTTAATAAGAAATCCAATCACAGTGAGCAGGAATGAGAGAATATGGAAATAAAGCAAAGGAGGACAGCCAATATGACAATGCCTCATCAAGCTGGCCACCTGTTAAATCTATCAGACTGAGCCTCTCAGAAGCCATATAAAGTGCATTTCAGGATCACCCCTAGGGCTTGGGGATGGGAGGGTGGAAAAGGAGGGGAAGAATTTACCTATGGCTCTCATCTTTTCTTGATCAAAGGCTTTCCCCAAAGGGCATTAAGTCCCCTACCCTTGAGTTTAACTCCTCTGTTCTGGGTTGCACAAGTGTGGGTCTGGACATTGAGTAGACCTCGTAGCAGTGGCCACAGGGAAGCCTTGGGGCAGGTAGCAAAGGGCTTGCAGAATGACGAGGGATGAAGTTAAGAGATTGTGCCTGCATGAGGGTTCGCACAGAGCTAAAATGAGACAAGCAAGTCCCAGAGGATCTGCAATGGTATACGTTGTTGTTTAGTTGCTCAGTTGTGTCAGACTCTCTTGTGACCCTATGGACTGTAGCCTGCCAGGCTCTTCTGTCTGGGGGATTTCCCAGGCAAGAATACTGGAGAGGGTTGACATTTCCTTCTCCAGGGGATCTTCCCAATCCAGGGACCATGTTTCCTGCCTTGGCAGGCAGATTTTTTTACCACTGAGCCACGTGGGAAGCCCTGTAACAATAGATAAGACAAATCTAAAACAATTGTTCAGGGACTTCTTTAGAAGTCCAGTGATTAAGACTCCTCACTTCTACTGCACAGGGCACAGTTTCGATCCCTGGTCAGGGAACTAAAAACCTGTATGTCACTCCGTGTGGCCAAAAATTTAAACACACACACACATATATATAAAACAATTGCTCAAATTTCCCGTATGAGTTCATTATCTTTTACTCAAAATCCTTTGACTCAAATTCTACCCAGGTAGAACTCTGTGAAATCACATATTACTCCACTTCAGTGATTATGATCATTTCATTTACCCACAACTTTTCTTATTTACAGTATCATGAGGAGGGTGGCTTAAAATCTGGCAATTGGAAGTGATATCTGGAAGGTCCTAAATAAGACTTTCTTTCTCTTTTTTTCTACTTTATTTATATCATTGGGTCAGCCAACAAGTTTTACTGCAAGAAGGCAGAAATTTTACAGCCTCCTTTCACCTTATCTTGCATGCTTTTTTCTAAAAGACCTCTTATTACTTAACTAAATTCCTATTTATTAGTTCTGTACATCACTCCATTTCCCATGGTCCATATCTTTCTGTATTTAACTCTCTATAGAGAGGGGTCAGCCTCTATTTTCCTCACAGTCTTCCCTCCTGATCAATAATACTGTAGTTACCTAAACAGATAAGAAAGCTTATTTTGTGTTTGCTTTAATTATACTTCTAAGGTTGGTGATGGTAAAATAAAACAAGAACTCTAGTGCTTTAACACAGAGTGTAAATTAACATAACTTTTCCCTGTAGGGATATTAACAATAAGTTGCAACAGGCTTAAAATATTCATATTCCTTTTCATTTAGTAATTCAGTGTCTACAAATTCATTCTAAGAATAACAAATATGCAAGGAAGCATATGCAGAGATATTTATTATACTGTGTGTGCTCAGTCACTTCAGTCGTGTCCAACTCTTTGTGATCCCCATGGACACACAGCCCGCCAGACTCTTCTGTAAACTGGATTTCTCAGGCAAGAATACTGGACTGGGGTGCCACCCCCTCCTCCAGGGGATCTTCCTGACCCAGGGCTCAAACCCGCACCTCCTGCATTGCAGGTGGATTCTCTACCACTGAGCCACTACTACTATGTATAGCAAACACCCCTCCCCAGAAAGTCCAAAACTACGTGATTGACTATATTTAATCATTGGATTCCATGTAGCATGGGCATTGACCAACCGAAGCAAGTGTACAAACAACTGGCATAGTCGCAGGCCATTCAGCATACCTGCTGAATACTGAGTGGAGTGCATTCATTCATACAGAATATCATAGTCAAACTGCTTAAGAATATTTAAAGAAATGGGGACATATTTATTGCATAGTATCAAGTTAAAAAATCCAAGATCCTAAGCTTAATAAAGAATATGAGCTCCCAATTTTTGTTCTATTTTTTCCATAAACATTTCTTTTTATATGGATATGGAAACAATACCAAGTGTTAACGTGAGTTGGAACACTGGTAATTTTTTTAAAAAATATTAAAAAATTTTTTTAAATATTTCTTTTTATTTACTTATTTGTTTTTTAACTTGGCTGTGCCAGGTCTTAGCTGCCACATGTGTGATCTTTAGTGGAGGCATGTGGGAATTTTGTTTTTTTAGTTGCAGCGGGGGGAATCTAGTTCCCTGACCAGGGATGGAACTTGGGCCCCCTGCATTTGGAATGCGGAGTCTTAATCACTGGACCACCAGGGAAGTCCTGGAACACTGGTGATTACATTCATATATTCCAGTGTTTTCCAAATATTCTATAATTAACACGTACAATCAGTTTCACTACAAAACAAGGTAAGTGTTCCTAAAAATCACCACGTCACACAGCTCTGTATCATGTAGTAAGAACCACAGGAATTGTGGGGGAAATTGGGTTGGAGCTCAATACTCAAAAATGTCATCAGAAACATACTTTTTTCTCTTAAAGTAGGAACCTAATAAAAATAACACTTTTTTTTTTTTACAGCAAGTGGTTTAAGAAATACATAAAATAAATATGGCATAAACAAATACATAAAATAAATACCACAATAAATGTGGCATTTTTCCTTGAAAAAGACCTGATATTTGCTTGTGGAGGTGGATGTTAGAAGATTTACAACTTGTGAATTATTTCAAAAGCGGAAATAGAATTTATCTTGTTGATAGCCATACCACCCTGAATGCACCTGATCTCATCTCATCTTGGAAGCTAAGCAGGGTTGGGCCTGGTTAGTACTTGGATGGGAGGATTGTCTGTTATCAGCTGAAAAGTTGTAACATCAAAGGTGGATGAATATGACTCACATAACATGAGGTATACGAGAGACGGCTGGTATGTGTTTGAGATGTGTGCATGTCTATGTTTTGTGTATTTCTCCATGCCTTGGCTCAGCTGGGTGGCTTTCTGCATTCATGAAACTGTACAAAAGCAAATGAGGAATCTGTATTATGTTCAAATGTTTCCTAATACATCAATCATATTGGAACAAATCTGTGTTTTCAAAACGTGTTAAAGCAGAAATGACTGTTACTTTCACCATCATAAAATATATATGTATATATATATATGAATATGCTAACAAGTATTGTGAACTTATTGCTATTATTTTGCTAATTTGGGCAACTAAACATTTTTTAAAGTGGTATTTACCTCTCTCTTTGTTTTTTCCCCCTCACTTCTCATTCATGCTTTTGTTTCTCTATTTTTCTCTCTTCTTAAAGACTACAGTGTAGATACAAAATATTAATATCACAGCTACACATTCAGGTAGCCTAGGAATAACATTTGACTTATTCTTCAACAGTCTTAAGCCAAAAAGAAAGCCCCAAAGCAAAGAATCTATTTACTACCTTAGGAGTTTGCCATCCTATCCACATACCACAGATACCTCAAGTTCTTTTCATAATTCCTGTTTCAGGCAGAACTGTTACCCTGGAACTTGCTTAAAGATATTCAAATTGTTTTCATAAAAGCAGAATATAGAAGAAACGCTAGATGAGAAATGCTTTACAGGTGTCCAAGCTGCAGTGAAATGGGGGTTAATTGATAGAATGAAAACACATTTCCAATTATCCATTAATTGCTAATCCTTGGCTAAATTTGGAAAGCTTTACAAGATCTTCAGCAAAATAACAAAGCTTCATTAGTCTGCTTTCGTTCTCATACTAACTCTGCTTCCATCTGTTCCTGCTTTTTTTAGGAAGGAGGAAGCTTGGATTACATAATTTAGGTGACAATCCTGCCCATTGGCTGTATTTCCAAAATGCTGGAGCAATCTTTCAAAGTTGAGAACGTCAGACCTTTTCTCAATTTGGAGCACTACTCTGGCCCCCTGCTGGTACTGCGCTGCAGTGGCAGCTATAATACTTAGGTCTCAGCAGTGAGCTCTACCCTGCCAGTCTAAGGAATGACCACCTTGTTTCCCTAATGCCAAGATAAAATCTATCTCTATGTACATCTATTCACTAGTAAATGAATATATATATATCACCTCTGAAGGCCTTTATGTGATAAACTATTCTGAACATTCTTCTCATATCAAGTGGCTAGTTTCATAGGCCATAGAGTCTTTGGAATTAGGCTGACCCAGACTTGAATGAAAACAGATTGTATGTAAGCAATATTATCTTTCAATTGGATACAACCATATACACTCCAGCGCTAGTTATGAGGATCAAGTGAAATATAATATACATACATGCCTGGCATTAGTTAACTGTTAAATGTTAGACACTGATCCACTCACAAAATTTAAAAAAAAAATAACTCTTATATTCTAAAAGTACATCATCCAACTTTAAGTTTCTCTGTGACTACTCTCAAATGAGGCAGATCTGTTGGAGGGGGGTCACAGGCAGTTCGTAGTCAACCTCATTCATGAAACACTTAGTAGATGCGAAGTGTTACATGAAGAGACCCCGAGGTGCACATAACCCACACACCAACCAGTCATTAACTCTGTGTTTAAGAACTTTTACATTTGTCTTCAGACCTCCCTGGTGGTCCAGTGGTTAAGACTCTGCGCTTCCACCGCAGGAAGGGCGGGTTTGACCCTGGGTTGCGGTTCTAAGATCCTGTATGACACTTCTGTTATTCAGTCACTCAGGTGGGTCCGACTCTTTGCAACCTGATGAACTGCAGCACCCAAGGCTTCCCTGTGTTTCACTATCTCCCGAAATTTTCTCAGACTCATGTCCATTGAGTTTGCTATAGCACAGTCCAAAAAAGAAAAAAAAAAAGGATTATACACCAATGAGGCCAAAATAATGCAATTAAAACAATTCTGAAATAGATCGCCAGTCCAGGTTCAATGCATGAGACAGGGTGCTCAGGGCTGGTGCACTGGGATGACCCTGAGGGATGGGGTGGGGGGAGGGGGAGGGGGGTTCAAGATGGGGAACACATGGACACCCATGGCTGATTCATGTCAATATATGGCAACAACAACTACAGTATTGTAAAGTAATTAGCCTCCAATTAAAATAAATAAATTTTTTTAAAAAAGAATTCCGCATGCAGTTTTTTTTGTTTTGTTTTGTTTTTTGCCACACCACATGGCCTGTGGGATCTTAGATCCCCCATGAGGAACTGAACCTGCCCTTGGAAGTAAAACCATGGATTCCTAATCACTGGACCGCCAAGGAATTCCCTGGATGCAGCATTTTAAAAAAGCACAGGAGTATAGAAACTCTGGAGTCTAGTCTAATTTACTCTAACCAAAAGATGGAGTTGAGGTGGGGGAAAGGGAAATGGGACTATTAGCCATTTGATCTAAGTAAAATATTACAAGAAATCTCAAAGGTTCTAGAAGTATCACAGGGGTTCCAGAATATTTATGAATTTGAGATTAATTGCTAATTATCAAGGACACTGTCTATAACAATGCTTTATTTTACACTTGATTAATCCACATCTTTCAACAAACAAATCTGGGGTACTTTCTATGTGACACAAAGTAGGGTTTTTTAAATACTTATTTATTTATTTGGCTGCGCCAGGTCTTAGTTGCCGCACGTGGGGTCTTTCATCTTTGTTTCCACATGTGGGATCTAGTTCCTGAACCAGGGATTGAACCTGGGCCCCCAGCATTGGGCGCGGGGAGTCTTAGCCACTGGACCACCAGGGAAGTCCCCAAAATAGTTTCCATAATGAACTTCAATCAATCCTTTCGGTACTTTCAGGGTTACTACTAGCTTACTTTGGTAAGAGTCAGAAAAAGGGACAGGTACAGTCAAGCAGGTGCACAGATCAACCGGCACATAGCATCGTCAGGCAAAGAACAAGTATTCTTTTCTTCAGGCAGAGGCAACCCTGCACCAGCCTGGCACGTAGTTTGATTGGAGGGTAACTGTGAGCTGGATTTCAGGCCCTACTCAATTCCCTAGCCAGGAGTTTTGAGCAGTGGACAAACCATACAACTAATATGCAATGGCCCTGAACACAATGGCAAGGCCCTGTTACAACTTTCTTATCATGTCCATATATAGGATTCATTCATCCAACCATCTGAGGAAAATATGCTCTTTGGGGATACAGAGTGAAATAAGGAATTCATATTCTCTTAGGGGGTATAATACATGTACCAAAAATCACTACAGTGTAAGGCAAAAAGTTATGAATCACAAATGAAAAGACTAATGAAATGCCAAAAAATTCAGGAGAGCCAAACCGTACTTATATCTTGAGGAATCACAGAAGGTTTCAGAGAAAAGGTGCACTGAACCCAGTTAGGAGTGATGGGTAGCATTTGGTCACATGGAGACAGGAACAGAGGATTTAGGAAGAGCAAGATGTAAATAACAAACAACAATTTAGTTTATCTGAAGCAAATGCTATATGAATGACAGTAAAGTGAAAAACAGATTGGGATCAGATTATGAAGAGTTTGTCATACTAGGCTAATGAGTTTAACTGTTAATTTGTGGGCAAAGGGGAGCCATGAGAAAATCAGACTCTCATGAATATGAATTTAGCAGAGTAAAAGGAATAAAAAAGGTATAGAAATAGGAGGAGATGAAATGAAAGAAAATTGCACTAATCTAGGATGACAATGAAACTAACTACGCAGTGGGAAGGAGAGGACTACATGAGTGTCAGAGACAATAATTTGGCAACTGAACAAATGTTGGTGGGAATGGAGAGAACAAACAAGATGACGAGTTTCCATGCCTATGTGAGAGTAGATGGGTAATATCTTCAAAGTAAATAAGGGCCAAAGAAGAAAAAACTATTTTTACACAATAACAAGTTGCTTTTATGTAACAAGTTTGAGATGCCAGCAAGACTTCTGGATATAGATGCTTACAGAGGCATTTGAACACACAGAACTAGGAGAGAAAACAGAGTCAGAAACACACATCCGGGGTCACTCATTCTGCCTATGCAATATGTGCTCGGTCAGCTGCTCACTCTTGTCCAGTTCTTCGTGACATCAGGGACTGCTGGCCGCCAGGGTCCTCTGTCCATGGAATTTTCCAGGAAAGAATACTGGAATGGGTTGCCATTTCCTACTCCAAGGGATCTTTCTGACCCAGGGATCAAACCCACATCTCCTATGTCTCCTCCATTGGCAGGTGGATTCTTTACCACTGTGCCACCTGGGAAGTCAATGCAATAGGAGAGACCAACAAGAAAGACAAGAACAAACCTTTAAAGAATACCTACAGGTGGTGGTAGAAAAAAACAGTGACTAAAGAAATCATAGAGAAGGAAAGGAGAACCAGAAGAGTATACTATCACTATGACCAAAAATCAGAGCATCAGGAACATGAAGTGTGCAATAACAGTACTGAACACTGCAGAACAGTGATGAGCACTCTGCGTAAACCTGTAATCTAACTTCCAAGGCTCGCTTTCGATTCTTACAAACCAAAAGCATTATGGGAAATAGTGATATCCAAAGAAGTAGGACAAGGAAGGGGACCTTTAAGTATTCATATTCCCCTAAAATCCTGAAATATAGGCTGATCAGTTCAGTTCAGTTCAGTCACTCAGTCATGTCTGACTCTTTGTGATCCCATGGACTGCAGCACGCCAGGCCTCCCTGTCCATCACCAACTCCCAGAGCTTGCTCAAACTCATGTCCACTGAGTCAGTGATGCCATCCAACCATCTCATCCTCTGTCGACCCCTTCTCCTCCTGCTTTCAATCTTTCCGAGCATCAGGGTCTTTTCAAATGAGTCAGTACTTCCCATCAGGTGGCCAAAGTATTGGAGTTTCAGCTTTAGCATCAGTCCATCCAATGAATATTCAGGACTGATTTCTTTTATGATTGACTGGTTGGATCTCCTTGCAGTCCTAGGGACTCTCAAGAGTCTTCTCCAATATCACAGTTCAAAAGCATCAATTCTTCGGCCCTCAGCTTTCTTTATAGTCCAACTCTCACATCCATACATGACTACTGGAAAAACCATAGCTATGACTAGACAGACCTTTGTTGACAAAGTAATGTCTTAGCTTTTTAATATGCTGTCTAGGTTGGTCATAACTTTTCTTCCAAGGAGGAAGTGTCTTTTAATTTCATGGCTGCAGCCACCATCTGCAGTGATTTTGGAGCCCAAAACAATAAAGTCTCTCACTGTTTCCATTGTTTCCCCATCTATTTGCCATGAAGTGATGGGACCAGATGCCATGATCTTCGTTTTCTGAATGTTGAGTTTTAAGCCAACTTTTTCACTCTCCTCTTTCACTTTCATCAAGAGGCTCTTTAGTTCTTCTTTGCTTTCTGTCATAAGGGTGGTGTCATCTGTGTATCTGAGGTTATTGATATTTCTCCCGGCAATCCTGATTCCAGCTTGTGCTTCATCCAGCCCAGTATTTTGTATGATGTACTCTGCATATAAGTTAAATAACTAGGGTGACAATATACAGCCTTGACGTACTCCTTTTCCTATTTGGAACTAGCCTGTTGTTCCATGTCCAATTCTAACTGTTGCTTCCTGACCTGCATACAGATTTCTCAGGAGGCAGGTCAGGTGGTCCGGTATTCCCACCTGTTTAAGAATCTTCCACAGTTTGTTGTGATCCACACAGTCAAAGGCTTTGGCATAGTCAATAAAGCAGAAATAGATGTTTTTCTGGAATTCCCTTGCTTTTTCGATGATCCAACAGGTGTTGGCAATTTGATCTCTGGTTCCTCTGCCTTTTCTAATCCAGCCTGAACATCTGTTAAGTTCATGGTTCACGTACTGTTGAAACCTGGCTTGGAGAATTTCGAGCATTACTTTACTAGCGTGTGAGATGAGTGCAATTGTGCGGTAGTTTGAGCATTCTTTGGCATTGCCTTTCTTAGGGATTGGAATGAAAACTGAGATTTTCCAGTCCTGTCACCACTGCTGAGTTTTCCACATTTGTGGGCATATTGAGTGCAGCACTTCAATAGCATCATCTTTCAGGATTTGAAATAGCTCAACTGGAATTCCATCATGTCCACTAGCTTTGTGCGTAGTGATGCTTCCTAAGACCCACTTGACTTCACATTCCAGGATGTCTGGCTCTAGGTGACTGATCACACCATCATGGTTATCTGGGTCATAAAGATCTTTTTTGAATAGTTCTTCTGTGTATTCTTGCCACCTCTTCTTAATATCTTCTGCTAGGTCCATACCATTTCTGTCCTTTATTATGCCCATCTTTGCATGAAATGTTCCCTTGGTATCTCTAATTTTCTTGAAGATATCTCTAGTCTTTCCCATTCTATTGTTTTCCTCTATTTTTTGCACTGATCACTGAGGAAGGCTTTCTTATCTCTCCTTGCTATTCTTTGGAACTCTGCATTCAGATGGGTATATCTTTCTTTTCTACTTTGCCTTTAGCTTCTCTTCTTTTCTCAGCTATTTTTAAGGCCTCCTCAGACAACCATTTTGCCTTTTTGTGTTTCTTTTTCTTGATAGAGAGGTCAAAGCCAGGTTGCGATCATCAGATCACATGGCATGATGCGTGCATGCGTGCTAAGTCACTTCAGTTGTGTCCAACTCTTTGAGAGTCCATGGACAGTAGTCTACCATGCTCCTCAGTCCATTGGATTCTCCAGGCAAGAATACTGGAGTGGGTTGCCATGTCCTCCTCCAGGGGATCCTTCCCACCTAGTGCTTGAACCTGCATCTCTTAGGTCTCCTGCATTGGCAGGCAGGTTCTTTACCAGTAGCGTCCCCTGAGAAGCCCCATATGGGCACTATAGCAAAGCATAAAGCAGGAAGAGGACCCCAAGGCGGCAGTCCTTCTGGGAAACTGGTAATATTGGTTCAGATCTAGGTAGCATGGCTCAGCTGCCTCACCTAGAACACTGTATGAAAGGTCAGAGCCTTCGCAGTACCTGACACACAACAAGAAGTCCCGGGCAAAAGTAAGATTGTAAGAGGTTAAGGATGAGGTGATGAAGGCACTAGCATATAACACTGTTTCCAAGCATTTGATAAGGAAGAGAAGGACACCTTGAAGGATTTTTGTTGCTTTTTTGTTAACTTTGAACTCTCAGTAGACTGAGTGGGTGCAACAGATAGGAAGAAGATGCAAGATAAGAAGAGGACAGTTAATGAGGCAAGAGTCTTATGCCCACAACAGAAGATGGAATCAAGACCATAGTGGAAAGTTTAACCCCCACGAAGAATTATATATATTTTTCTAAAATGAAAAAGGAAGAGAAAGAGTGAGTAAAGAAACTGTCCAGGTAAAGAGGAATGAAGTTACAAAGTACATGATTGCTCCCATTTTCTCAGAAGAGAAGGACTCAAAATCATCTCAAGAGAGTAAGAGTGAACTAACAGAATGCGTACTGGAGCAGAGTGAAAAGTGAGGTTACAAAAACACACAAATGTATTAAGAAGAAAAGCTAAAGTCTATAATTCATGTTCATCAAATTCAACGTCCAATGGTTACAATTTCACTTAAAATTGCGCCACAAAAACTAACTAGGCGAGACACATGCTATGGTATTCCTCCAACTTCCCAATTTAAGGACTAACAAAGAATGACATAAGAAAGAAGTCATGGAATCCTCAGGTATAATACACAATAGCATTATAACCAACAAAGATGGGCTCAGAGTCAGATGGTGATGAGTCTCATATTTCTCTGCCCTTCTTTGCTGGAGCTGTTTTCTGCTTTTTCCACAGTCGATACTTCTATGAAAAGTTCTTTCCTGAATCATTTACCGACACAACATAGCTTTTAAACAACTCTCATCCCATGTTTGCTCTCTTTTTATAAAGTATGTCATCTTCTAATTTTCCAAGTTTTTACAAACTTTCACTTTGCTACAAATTATTGAAATCAGAGCTACATGAAAAATTTTATGTTGGAAAATCATATTATTTCTATTATAAATCTTTAAAAGTACAATTTGTAAGCTGGTGCCCTAGAGCCAAGGAGAAAACAGGATTTAAAAAGAACACAGAAAGGACAAACAAAGATAAGGCTGAGTGAAGAGAGAGAAAACCTTGAGTTATAAATTACTCAGTTTAAAATGTCAAGGGAAACTTGTCTCAAAGTTTCCCTTTCTATGTTTTGAAGCTTGTTAATAATGGAAAGTCCTTTTAAACAAGATATTTAATTTTCAGATTCCAACAAATCCATTGACAGCAAACAAATACATAGAACTTATAATAAAACATATACACTGAATGGAAAAATCTCTATGGAATTAGTTCAGTAACTATAGTTGGATTCCATTTTCTTTATAAAACACATTTTACCATAACTCTAAAGACTTATAAAACATGATCTAGAATAGGAGAAATAATTACAATCTATTAATCACTACTGACCACAGGAAAAAAAATCTGTAATAAATATAAACACACAATGGTATCTTGTTTTACAAACAAAATGTGAACTAATTCTTGTGCCAACTACTAAAAGATGGAAAATTTCTCCATTTCAACACAGAATCCAAAACGTAGATGAAAGTTTTCACCTTAGTAAAAGAAGCGTAACTGTTATAAGAAACAGAATCTTCCTAAGAAAAAGAAAGATTTTTTAAAACATAAACTACCACCATGTGATAAGACAAAATCTCATATGCTGCTGTGCAGAATAAAATCACTAAGAATATTTCTAGGAAGCAATTTTTCGAACGTTTATGCTCTTCAATGCACCATTTCTACTAACAGAAAGCTAGTCTGAGAAAGTAATCAGAAATATGACCAGATATTCAATGATGCTATACAATGTTATTTATAATAGGAAAGCCCGGAATATCTACAAAAAAGAAATGGTTGAATAAATTATGCTATGCTATCACTTTATTATAGAATTTAATAGAATGTCAAAATAACATTTGAAAGGGTCATAGATTCATATAAGAAAAATATGCTAAATAAAAATTAAAAAATAAAATATATGAGTATTTCAAATTCATTTTTTATTGGAATACAACTGTTTCACAATACGGCAGTGCTTCTGCTGGACGGGGAAGTGAATCAGCTGTTATATGTGTATGGTGGTGCTGGTGGGTCAGTCACTCAGTCGTGTCCAACTCTTGCATGGGCTAGAGCCCACCAGGCTCCTCTGTCCATGGGATTCTCCAGGCAAGAATACTGGAGTGGGTTGCCATTTCCTTCTCCAGGGGATCTTCCCCACCCAGGAATTGAACCTGGAACTCCTGCACTGCAGGCAGTTTCTTTACCGATTGAGCTACCAGGGAAGCGCATATACATGTATCAAATTCACTTTTAATTACATATATACATACAACCTGGGGAAGGAAATGGCGACTGACTGCAATAGTCTTGCTTGGAGAACTCCACGGACAGAGGAGCCTGGTGGGCTGCAGTCCATGGGGTCGCAAAGAACTGGACACAACTTAGGGACTGAACAGTAACAACCTCAATACACACAGCCATTTGCATGTCCATAAACACATATAATTTTTATGCAGATAACATTAGAAGGAAATACTGTGAAATTTTTAAAGTAATTTTGTTTTTAGAATTACTTTTTTTTTTTCCTCTATTCTTTTCTGAAATAATCAGAAGTGAGATGAGGAAGGGAATATTGTTGTTTGGAAAATGTCACAATAAGACATGTGTTGTGCCGCTGTTGTAGCTCTAAGTTCTATCACTGACATAAATCGACCTGTGGCAAATGTGACTACCCTGCCGAGTGCAAGAGAAGGAAAGAAGTGCCACTGGCGCTAGTTGAGTAAGGCACCTAAAAGTTGTATACAGCAGGTTCAGGCTTCAATTCCTGAATAACATCACCTAATCCGAAAAGAGCAGCTGCGACAGCATCCAGCGGATATTCAGGGTTTCGATAATTAGTTGCTCAATAAATGTTCCAGTTTAAAAAGAAACACACTAAAAAAAAAAAAAAAGAAACACCCTGAGCTTTCTACCATAGCATTTGTAAGTAGAAAGTTTCATTTTTAAAAAAGTAGCAGCTATGTTTCTCTTTAAACAGGCATTTTAAAAAAAAAATGTAGGTTCTGATACATATAATGTACACACTCTACACTGAATATGATCAAGTCTGCAGACTCCTGGATTTCCATTATAACTCCATGCTGAGGAAAGCTATGAATGAAAAGGAAAGGGAAAAGCATGCTGTTGTCTTGATGTTCACTTCCTAACTGACAACTTTAAGGACACTAGAACATAAGCTAATGTGAAGGGAGGGAATTTGTGTGTTTTGTTCACTGCTTTATCCTGCTTTATTCTCAGCAAATATTTGTGAATAAATCTACAACTGATTTTTTAAAATTATGAATTACTTTCCTGTTATACAATGTTCTTTGTCTTGAATCAAAAAGTAAGACAAGGAGGAAGTGCTGACTTTTATGTGATGAGCTGGGGAACTCACTGAATAAAATTAGTTCTGCTTTTTTTTTTCTTCCTGCCCTTACAAGGGGGATGATGCTTTCTCTCTAGAGAAGTTCATCTCTTCTACTTTAATATTAACTTTCTTGCACAGATTGTATCCTGCTATTCTGATTAACTCATCTCACAATTTCTTTTATTTTTTCTGTATCTTTTTTCTTTGTGTATGGCCTTCTATGCAGAGTTGACCCTGGAACAAATGGAGGGTTAGGGGTACTAACCACCATGCAGTGAAAAATCTATGTTTAACTTTACAATTAGCTTTCCGTAATTGCAGTAACCACATTTGTGGGTTCAGCCAACCACAGATCATGTAGTACTGTAGTAGGTACTTTTTGAAAAAAATTCACAAGGTCAACTATAGTTTCTTTCTCTTTTTAACTGTGCCTTATATGCTGGGTTTAACATCTTTACTTCTTAGTTTCATTATGGGGTTTATCATTTCTTATATCCTAATTTGTTCTTATTTTAGTGTGCCTGGCCATTTTTATAGTCTGTTACTTTTTATATTTTAGAATCCCTCTTTTATTTATTAAATATATTTATCTTATATATTGGATACTTCTAATAGCTGAAATATCTGTAGATAAGTTTTAGTTCTGGTTTCTGCTGACTCTAGCTCAACGTATTTTTTTTTTCTCCCTTGTGTTTTGTGATTTTAAAAAAATGCATATGAGCTTAGTTTTTAGAATTTTAACTATGACTGTTTGATAACTAGGTTGATAATCCTGTCTATGGAGGATTTGTGATGGTTTCTGAAAACTGTTTCAGACCCAAGTCTATTATAAATTAAAACTCTCCTTGTAGAGTTTTGAGACCATGAAAATAGCATAAAATAAGGCCTCAAATCCAAGCAAATGTGAGCTGGTAACCAGGAATTTCTCAGGGAGATTTTAACTCCACCTAGAGTTGTATGCCTCTCCAGGATGGTCTCTGACAGGCCCCCCTACACTTTGCAGAGTGCAAGGGATTTTCCCCAAGTCTCCATTTTTCCCCACGTACAAGTTTCTATGCCAACAGAAACTGATGGATGCTGCCAAAGTATTCAGTGATTTCAGCACTTGTTTACCTCACAGAATAGATTTGCTTGGTTTCTAGCCCCAGAAAGTTTCCTTTGTTTTCTTATAGGTTCATCCATTTATTTTAAAGGATGTTTTAATATGGAATCTACTATTTTACATATTTTATGGACGTCTTCTCTATCATGATCGTCTCTGTTGGCTCAGACAGTAAAGAGTCTGCCTGCAATTCAGGAGACCTGGGTTCGATCCCTGGGTCAGAAAGATTCCCCTGGAGAAGGAAATGGCAACCCAGTCCAGTATTCTTGCCTGGAAAATCCCACGGGCAGAGGAGCCTGGCAGGCTACATACAGTCCATGGGGTCACAAAGAGTCGGACACGACTAAGCAACTTCACTTTCTTTTCTCTATCATATTCTCAGAAATGGAAATCTATTTAATACTTCTGCAATTGCTTTGTACAATTTAAATTGGGATATTATAATTAATCCTGATAAATCTTGTTTTAATGTGTTAGGGTAGTCTACAAGTCTGTCAAGGGCACCTATAATCTTGACTGAGTTATTATTGGGTTGGCCAAAGAGTTCATTCAGGTTTTTCTGTTAGATGATATGGAGAAACCCAAATGAACTTTCTGGCCAATCCAGTATGTTAGCTTACCTTAGAAGTTTGTATCACCTGCAAATTTGCTTCAACTTTCTCAGCCTTCACCACAGTCACTGATCAACACAGCTTCTGACAAAAAGAAAAGCTAAAAACTTAATTTAAAAAATCTTTATAGAAATTTTAACATTTTTTTCTTATTGTTATCAGGTACATAGAATTATAAATTGAATTTTCATCATCACCATATATCAATACAAATAAATCAAATTAAAATAGCCTATCCTGATTACTTTAACTGGTAGACATTTTAAAAAGTAGTATTGAACCAAATAAAAATATTTCAACATTGGGGGAAATAAGTAGAAATGTGAAAGGGTGGTATGGATAAGAGGAACTCTAACATGGCTGAAATCCCTATCAACCCTCACCTTACACAGGAGGAAACCACCTTATCTAAACTAGCATTTTCTAAACCACACATCTTGAATATGTACAAAAAGGTTGTGCAAAGCTTAGAAGAGCTCTGAAATATCACAAAGGGAAGCTTTGAAAGGTTTTTTGCTGATAAAAGCACCATGAAAACCCATGACTACTAGATTCTTTTTTCTTTTCTGCTTTGCCATAGCTTTAGTTCATATCTTTCACTAATTTCAGTCATCAATAGAAACTTTTATAAAATTTTTCTCTCTCAATATCCATATGATGGTGTACATGTGTACATGTGTGTATGTTTACATTTTCCCCTTAGAAATAAGAGAAAACTTATACTCTCTCCTTTAGTATAATGCTCTTGCATGAAGAATGTATAAACCACTGACTCTGGGTCTGCATCTTTATTTTCTGAGCAGCAACTAGCGGTTTAAATAGAACATTTAGCTCTTGATATTCTTTCTTCGCAATACTTGATGTATATATCCTGCAATAATGTAGTAGAAAAAACACAGGCTTTGGAATCACATAGATCTGGGTTTAAATCTCAACATCTCTGACCCTCTTATGAAAATAGTATCACAAATCTCAAAGGACACCTGTTAAGGGTCAAATTATGTATGTGTATATACATACATACATATATATATATATATATATATATATATATATATATATATATATATATAGTGTCTAGCACAAAGCCTGCCATGTGACCTGTGCTCTGATATGTTAGCTGTCTTTCTGTGTAATTTTGTACTTCATTTCCACTTTGCTCAATCTAGCAAAGGACTTTCCAAGCTAAATTTTCTAAGTCATAGCCCTGATAAACTACTGTGGCTCTGTTCAAGAATTAACATTTTGCAACACTTATTTTACCCAACAATAGACTTAAAATACTTTAAAAATAGCAATGCAACAACAATTATACTACTGAATATATCCCACTAAGGTACGGTCATCTCTTGTTATCCATGGGGGACTGGTTCCAGCCCAACCCCCTCATGGACAACAAAATCCATGGATGCTTACATCCCTTATATAAAATGGTATAGTGTTTGCATATATCATATGCACATTACACATATACTTTAAATCATCTCTATATTATTTAACAATGTACATGCTCTATAAATTGGGGGCAAATTAAGTTTTGCTTTTTGGAACTTTCTCGAATTTCTTTTTCCCGGAACATGCTCAATCTGTGGTTGGTTGACACTGCAGATGCAGAGGGCCAAGGTACAGCCCAGAATTTATGTTCTAAAGTCACTAAAATTAGGGCTTCCCTGGTGGTCCAGTGGTTAAGCATCTGCCTGCTAATGCAGGGGATATCGGTTCGATCCCTGGTCTGGGAAGATCCCACATGTTGTGGGACAACTAAGCCCATGAGCTGCAACTATTCAGCTTGCACACCCTAGATCCCATCTCTGCAACAAGAGAAGCCACCGCAATGAGAAGCTTGAGCACTGCAACTAGAGAAAGCCTTTGAGTAGCAATGAAGACCCAATGCAGCCATAAATAAAAAGATAAAGTTACCAAAATTGTTCCTTTTCTTGAGTGGATATGTCATCAAAATTCTTTATAGTTACATAAATTCATTTCCTTTTAGATTTCTCTTTCTACCTCTTTATTTTATTTTTGAATATGTAAACATACATGATTCTAAGATCGAAACTATATAAACAAGTTACAGAGAAATCGCTCCATCATTGGCACCATCCCTTCTACTTATAGATTAATCTATAGACTCTTCTGGGCTTTTGTTTTTTCCACTTCAAAATATACTCTGCAGATCACCCTATACTGGTGCATGGAGACTTTCTATAGTCTCTTTATGCATTCTGAGGAAAAGAGTGGCTTGGAAGGGACACCATCAACCTGGAGATTATTTCATTGTTGCCAATCTTTTGGTACTACAAGTAATTGTTTGACTAAATTTATACAAATGCCAGTTTATATTTTATGCCAATGTGTCCTTAGAACAGATTCCTAAAAGTGAGATGTCTGGGTCAAAAGATACATGCATATGTGATTCTATGAGATACTGTCAAATTCCCTCCTGGGCTTTGCACTTTTGTATTCTTACCAGAAAGGCATCAAAGTGCTGGTCTCCCACAGTCCATAGACTATATTATATAACTTTGGATTTGGGTGAGAAGGGCTTTTTTTAAGATAATTAATCATTTGTGGCTGTTTTATAATTTTTTTAATTGAACAGAAATTGCTCTACAGTATTGTGTTGGTGCTGCCATATGTCAACATGAATTGTTTTTGGCTGTTTTTGCAATATGCATGTATGCTCAGTTGTGTGTCTTTGCGACTCCATATAGCCGACCAGGCTCCTCTGTCCACCGAATTTTCCAGGCAAGAATACTGGAATGGGTTGCCATTTCCTTTTCCAGGGGATCTTCCCGACCTAAGGGTTGAACTCGTGTCTCTCGCATCTCTTGCATTGGCAGGTGGATTCTTTATCATTAGTGCCACTTGGGAAGCCCAGGTGAATTCTTTACCAACTGAGCCATCAAGGATTTTCCTCTTTAGGGTAGGCTTTTCTCTTCTACTTGCATTCTACTGACCCCAGGTCCTGCTTCCCTTTCCTCCGTTCTGAAGTCTCAACTTCACTTGTCATCTGAGCACAGGTTCTAGAGCTGACACTGTTTTATTTCAGTGTTAACTTGCCTACATAACCATAATTTGAAATTGTTAGGCAAGGGCGGTGGTAGTTAACTTTGCTCTCCTTATAGATCTGTGTGGTTTTCAAAAAGGATATATGGAGAGATTTGGATTTAGACAGGTACCATCATCCTACAGAAACCTTGAGCCAGGTTTTGTTTTGTTTTTTTAATTTTTGAATTATTTTCTTGACTTACTATGTGTGATCAAAATTTTTACTTTTTGTATTCTGGAACCAAGATATTCTTTGTGGTCTAATATAAAATAGATTTTTATAACTGTCCTATGTGCACTTGAGAACATATATTCTCTATTAATGGATTCAGACTTTGATACAAATCTGTAAGAGCTACTTTACTGATTTTTTTGGTCTACTTAACCTGACTTACGCCGAGACATGTGTTAGTCTTCTATAGATTTTTATAACTGTCCTATGTGCACTTGAGAACATATATTCTCTATTAATGGATTCAGATTTTGATACAAATCTGTAAGAGCTACTTTACTGATTTTTTTGGTCCACTTAACCTGACTTACGCCGAGACATGTGTTAGTCTTCTATAATTAGAGGTTTCTGTTCCTTCTTACCTCTCTAGCAGTTTCTACTTTATGATGTCTATTGATGTGTCATTTGATAAATAGATATGTTTTAAAATCTTTACTGTAAATATAGCCCTTAGCTTTATAAGGGTTATTTTATAATATCCTTCATCTTAATTTTTCAATTAATTCTTTTCAATTAAATTCTGCCTTGTCTAATACTAAGATGATGAATCCTGCTTTCTAAAAACTTTGCATTTATTTGATATGTCTTATACTCTTACTATTTTTATTCATCTATTAACTCCCTTTATACTTTTTACAACTGTATCTTTCATATACAACAGTCATTAAGTTGAGCCATACACATGTATTAATACATCTATTTTGCAATGAGATAATGCTTCACCTTCATTTTGTGTGTGTACAGATAAAAATATACAGAATATGTGTTCACATCATTATATGGTCTGCTCTCTTTGCTCTTTTTAGGGTAGATATTTCTTTTAACATTTAGGGGAGTGTTGTATATTTTGTTATCAGGGGTTAACTCTATAATAATAGCTTTATACAATACTCCTCATTTTCCCCTGCCCTTTTTAAGATAGTTAGTTCCCTGCTATTAACAGTAATAAAATTACTAACTTCCTCTTCTCCCCTACCTGGTATTGTAACACTTTAATGAGTGCTTTACATCTAAGTATGTATACTTATTTATAATATGTTTCTGTCCATCAGTCAGCTTCAAGCATTATCGTTTTCCTTATAGCTAATTCCTCTGAAGCAAGTGACCACTATTCTACTTTGCACTTCTCCTCACCCCCTCCTCCCTTTTTCTGTAGGTTGTATTATTTCAACATCAGATTATATAACATTTATATACCATTCTATCACTATATTATCATTCCTATCACTATTATGTCTGAAATTCTCCAGTATATTCTTCAAGAAGGGTTCCTAGGAACAACATTCCTTGAGTTGTTTCATGTTTATAAATGCTTGTTGATGTCCTGAATTCTTAATAGTTTGGTGAGAAATGGAATATTTATTTCCTTGAATTTTTAAAACATGTTGGGCTATTGTTTTTTAGTAGCTAAGTTGTGTCCAACTCTTTTGCAACCCCATGAACTGCAGCCCGCCAGGCTCCTTTGTCAATGGGACTTCCCAGGCAAGAAAACTGGAGTGGGTTGCCATTTTCTTTTCCAGGAGATCTTCCCAACCCAGGGATAGAACCTACATCTCCTGCATTGGCAGGAGGATTCTTTACCACTGAGCTACCAGCATGCTTTGTTAACATCTGGCATAAAATGTCACTGCTAAAAAAATCTAATCCTATCTGATTTTCTTTCCAAGTTTACTTGGTCTTTTCTCCATGGGTGCAGTCACGGAAGTCAAACTTGTGTCTTAACTAATACAAATTTAAAGTCAAGGAGAGGGATGGGGGTGGGGAGGGAAAAAATAAATAAATAAATAAAGTCAAGGAGAATGAGCTTTGTCAATACTACCATGGCATATGAAATGTTAAGAAAAAGAAAAGGAAGACCTAAAATAATTCAGGACAGTGGCAGTGATAGTAGAAAATGAAGAAAGCCATTTGGAGGCTGAAGTTACAAATTATAAAATTGGGCAAAAGGGAGACATAAGAATTTTGTTCTACATCTGAGCCACTGAAAAGCCATTAATCAACATAGGAAACATGAAAGGGGGTAAGTAGTACATAAATTGAGTAGATCTAATTATCAAAAGGCTGTGAGACATGTGTTAAGTGCTTAAGAGAGCAGAACTTTAGAATTAGGGCTCATTTACACAAAAATGAACAGCAGGAACAAGTGAGATTTCAAAGGAAGAAGTAGTGTTTCAATTCCCCTATGCTTTTCAAAAAACCTAAATATATAATAATTTAAAAATTTCCTTGCTTAAGTGAAATATAAGTGTACCATGTGTTTACCTCAGAAGCATTTTCAGTAGTTAATGGACATTCTCATAATTCAAACATCCAATCAATTCCATTGATTAGCTGAAAAGCACAAACTGCAGCAGTCATTTTGATTTTTATAGTTTTTATTTTTTTCTTAATTGAAATAGTTAATTTACAATGATGTGTCTTTTTCTGTCACACATAGAATTGATTCAGCTATACATGAATACATTTTTTATTTTCTTTTCCAAAGCAGTTTACATCAGGATATTGAATATAGCTCTCTGAGCTATAAAATAGAATGATCTTTATAAGTTTTAAATATTTTATTTTTAGTCACATTGTTTTATTCCCATAATGGACCTTATTGAATATCAGAAAAATAATGGTAAAACACATCAAATTAATGAAGACTATAGAAATATTTCTGAAAATCTCAAAATGTTCCCCCTAAAGTGATATCTACATAGTCAAAACTAATTACAAAGCCCAGCAAAGTATTTCTGGTACTTCAAAATAAATTTTAAAAGGATGATTATATGCAATATAGTTACAGAGAGGAAAACCTATCACATTTTAATGTTTTTAATAAAGAAGTGCTTGTATTTTCACTTATATATGGAATCTAAAAAATAAAACAAATGTAACAAGGCAGAAACAGACTCACAGATACTATACAAAGAAAAAAACTATTGGTTACCAAAGAGGAGAGGTATGGGTACAAGGCAAAACAGGTGAAGGGGATTAAGAGGTACAAACTGCTAGGCATAAAACTAAAAAGTTACAAGAATGTAATGTACAGCACAGGGAATATGAAACTGAGGCCCCCTAAAACTGAGCTCCTCTGCTGAGTTTATGATTAACCTCTCCAACCAAAACTTTATTCCCTTCCTTGTCCCCACCTGTTCCCCTCAAGATTAAGCAGTATCAAAGAAAAAGGAGGTACTGAAACAAAGCATGTTCCTGGGGGCCCCCCTTGGTACAAAAGCCCCCTCTGTGTTCCCCATTTCTTTGTTTGTAGAAGAAGGCTTTAGTCTTCCAGGCTTTCCCTGAGTTCCAAAGAGCAGGCACAGGCAGTTACTAATTATGGAAATGAGGGAATGCAGAAACAAAGGAAAAGCAGTTAAACAAGAAAAGTAAAGACAATAATTCAGTGATAAAGCAAGAGTCTTAGTTCCTCCTCAAGGGACAGACATAACAATCTGACAGATATCTTTATCAGGAACTAAGCCCCCCACCCAACTCTCCACCCAGGTGGAGGATGGTGACTACATCCTCAAGCACTAGACCCCAGATGAGCTCGGGCCAGAAGGTTGACGATTGAGACTTCTGAAGCATCACTGTTACCTCACTACCAACCAATCAGAAGAAAGTCATGAATTCTGCAGCCCTCACCCTGAAATGTTGTCTTCAAAACCAATCCCCTGAAAACCACCCAGGAGTTTGGCTCTTTTTAACATGAGCTACCCATACTTCTTATTAGGGCCTGCAATAATCGCTGTATTTTCCTTTACCATAGGCAATGTCAATAAATTGGCTTTGCTGTATGGCAGGTGAGCAGACTCACGTTTGGTTCAGTAAAAAATATAGTCAATATTTTATATTAACTTTGTATGAAGTATTATATATAAAGATATTGAATTGCAATGAACACCTGAAACTATATAATATTTAAGTCAACTCTATTTTAATAATAATATAAAAGAAATGCTTATCATCCATCACTCTAAAACCTTCACTCATAAAACCTTTAGGCATTTTAAAGTACCAAATGCAAGAATTCCAAACAGGTTATGGGAACAATTTTTATTGACTTTTTAAAATGCTGTGTTAGCATGTATATCCATGGCTGATTCATGTCAATGTATGGCAAAAACCACTACAATACTGTAAAGTAATTAGCCTCCCACTAATAAAAATAAATGAAAAAAATAAAAAATAATTTAAAAATAAATAAAATGCTGTTAGATAGATTCTAATCTATATTCAGTCACAAAAATATTTAAAAGGTTTCATCTAATTTTTTCTTTTATAAACTATGTATCACTTGATAATGGAAAAGAATCTAAATTTGTATATATGAGATTGCGTTAAAAAATAATCTAACATCAAAGTTAAATCACTTTTACTTAACATCACTTAACATTGTTCACGTAAAAGTGTTACAACAAACATTTCTATGGATCTTCAGATTATATATTATGAAATCTAGAGAATTATATTCTTCAAACAAAAGTCTGCGGATACTCACCTAATTTGTTATGTTAAAATTACTTATATATAGAACATATTTACGCAATATAGTAAATGTAAACACAGTATTTTGACTTTAAGTTGTGTTAAAAAGAAAATAAAAGAGTAATAAATTTTCTTCAGCAGAAGAGACTGAGAGCAATAAGTTTGGCATCATTTACTGAGACTGGATACTTTCAAGAAAAAAAATGGCAAATAGAGCATTATTACTTAAGGGTTCATTTTCATTACCTCTACTGTAGGATCTCATAAACAGACCTCAGAAAAAAAGGATTATGAACCTGTCCTTAGTATTATTCTAATGTATAAAATGGAAAAGAAAAACTTAAGTTCAAGTTTTCTGGAAAGCAGATTAAAAAATTATTTTCCAGTTAGGCTAAAGAAAAAAAAAATGGACACGAGTTTGAGTAAACTCAATGGACATGAGTTTGAGTAAACTCTGGGAGTTGATGATGGACAGGGAGATCTGGTGTGCTGCAATCCATGGAGTCGCAGAGTCAGACACGACTGAGCGGCTGAACTCAACTGAAAAAAAAAAAGTGTATCCATACCTCCCAATTGCTGTATTTTTTAAATTTATTCATTCAACAATTATATTTTTGAATATATCCCAAGAACTATTACCATGTTATCCTTACCCAAAGGCTTTCACAAACATTTACTGAGCAGCTACTTTGTGATATTGGTGTTTGTTAACCACCAAACCCTTTGATAGCCTATACAGTTCTCCAGAGCCAAGGACTGGTTCCAAAACTCCCCATAGACACCAAAATTCCTTAGGCACCTAATACCTAAGCCATCAACTCCATAATAAATTACTGATATTTGAACTCTTATGACTTAAGTTTTTAAGATTCATGGATAAAAAAGTAAAATTTTTAAAGAAAATTAATTTTCAATTGTTTATTTTACTGCTGTTTTCCTTGATACTCCTGCCACAAAATAAAAAGCACTGTTGACTTGATTGGGTTACCAGTTTACCTTGAAAAGTGATTTCTAAACTCAAGGCAGTATCTTCGCTCCTTCTCATGAGTATCAAAACGGCTAACGTTAATCATGAAGTATTAGCCTTTTAGCTAGGTTTTCGGATCTGAGATAATTTCCCCCTCAAATGAATAACCAAGCAAGCTTTCTACTTTGGTTTTTAAAAATAATAAAGGGGAGAAGGAGATAATTCCTGCCTCCGTCCTCCCATCTCAAAGAGCTTGGGAGTTAAAAATGTTTTCTTTTACACAAACCTCTGCCTACCCAGGACAAAGCCACCAAGCATGCCAAGGCAAACCCTGAGATTCCCAAATCTTCAGCAGATTGTAATCAGGAAAACCAAGATTTGACAAAATTCTTCCTTTGCTTCCACTGTTTCTGCAAAGGCCATCCACGTTCTAGCTTTTAAACAAACAAACAAAAAAAACCCCGCTGCAGGAGTACCGGCTGTACACTAATGAATGAAACTGCCCTAACGCAGAACCTGGGGCTCACGGCTTCCAAAGGATGGTCTTAGAGGTTAAGCAAAACACATGAGTAGTCACTCCCTCGCAAACGACAGAAAACGAAGACGTCTCTTTCGACTCGTAAAGATAGTCGTATCTCCCTCTCTCCTCTTCCATTACCAGTCTTGTTCCTTTCTCCATCAGACAACCCTCCTTGTCACTATAGAGGGCTGATGGTCAGAATCTTTCGCAGACAACGATTACTAGACTAGTTCCCTGGAACCCAAGGGATCACCGTTAAAGCGTCAGAGTCCACGCCAAGCCCTGACAATAACAAACCAAAGCCTGTGTGTGATCCTAATCACCTCCATCATTTATCTCTCTTTCCAGCCAGGGCTGAGACTCAGACCAGGAAAACTTTTCCCTTTCAGGGAGGTAAGAAGCTTCCAGGTCTGTTTCCTCAGGCCCCTTCTTTCCTCCATTGCTTCTTCAGGACATCTCTATAGCTTGAGTCGCTAAGGAAGGTTCCAAAGGCCCAGCGGCCCAGTCCCAGCCACACACAAGATGGCAGCCAAGCACCTACCAGAGGAAACAGACGAACCACCCCTCCAGCGATGCCGGCCTCTCAACTGTGGATAGCCGCATTGGTCCAGTCGGAGAGCGCGAGACAACCCGAGAGCTCTGACAGCCAAT
Source organism: Cervus elaphus (assembly GCF_910594005.1). Classification (NCBI taxonomy): domain Eukaryota; kingdom Metazoa; phylum Chordata; class Mammalia; order Artiodactyla; family Cervidae; genus Cervus; species Cervus elaphus. Next base: position 19,767,404 of record NC_057844.1, read on the forward strand.
CGGAAGACGGCGCGCTCAAGCGCCGCCGCGTTGCAGGCTGTACGCGCTCGGAACCTCTGAGGCGTGAACCCGGTGGAGGTGTGCAGTCAATGCGCTAGGGGCTGGGTAGTGGGAGCGGTAGGTGTCCTACTCCTCCCATTTCGGGTTGGAAATATGGGCGGTCCTCCTTACCCGGCTGAGGCGAGGAGGGACTGTTGGCAAAGGTGAGGTTTAGTAAGTGGGAAGTACTTCCCGGCCAGGGGGCAGCTGAGGCCGCGGCTTCTCGGCGGCATTGAGTGGGAGAGGAGTCCGACCCGCGGGGAACTCAGCCTCGCCAGCGGGGCGGGCGGAGCGCAGCTCTCGACTGTCGCGGGCTGCGTGGAAAGCGTTAGCTGAGCTAGTGTAACGGCCCTGGGTGGCCCTCCCGAAGCCTCGCTCCAGGACCAGGGAACGCGGCGGAACTCTTGCCGCCTGGATCCCAGCCTTTGCGACCTCCCTTGTCCCTCTTACCCGCGTCCAGTCCCGGGCTGAAGGGGGGGAATCGCGGGCGCCCTGAGTTCTCACCCCCCGCATTTCAGTCTCCTGTAATCCGGTTGCACACGTTCTTGAGAGGTGATTCCTAAAGCAGCTGGGAACCTGAAGCTGTGAAAGGGGCTGCGGAAAATGAACTGCAGTCCAAAATCCAGAAGCAGAACTTGACGATTTAACCACTGACCCATTTCACAGGTAAGACTACAGAAACCCTGAATAAGTAAAATCATTTCCCCAAGATCACGGAGTTGAGAGCAGATGCTCAGAGCTCCTGACTCTAATTAACCACAACCCCATAAGTAGTTATCCCCAATAGGTAGGAAGTAAAATAAGAAACAATATGTAATTGTGCTCATCAGCAAGTGGAATCCTGCAGTGAGTTCTGTGTGTGTTAAGAATGAGGCGGTAGATTAGAAGGATCAAAAAACGGGCTCAGAAACCAGGCTGCTTGGTTCCTTAGTTTGTCTTTGCTATTTACAGTGTAATATCTTTAGCTTCTTTGTGAGAAAAACCAGGCATGCTACAGTTTGTCCCTCGCGATTGTTATGCAGGTTAATAAGAACAGGGGAAGTGTTTAGAAGCCTGCCTGACACATGGTTTATACTCAATAAATATTCATTACTGTCATCCCTGTTAAAACATAACGGAAGAGTCACAGTTTCACAAAAGCCTATTGGTGAAAACGAACCATAAATCGAAGCGAATCAGTATTTTTCTGCCAAAATGAAAAAGTGAGAAGGGGGGAAAATATGAACAAATTTTTAAGTACTGTTACAATCTAAAGTTAAATTGGTAGTCTCTGGATGATGAGATTATGAATGATTTAAATTTTCTTCTCTGTGCTTTACAATATTCTGCAAATTTACTGAAGAAAACCTTTTTTGTGATTACTAACATATTTGGCCTCTTTCATGTCTTCTTTATTTACCGTGTTTCTGTTCGTATCTTTTGTATCTTGTATTTTTCCATTTTTCTTTGAGTTTAGCCCCAAGTTTTCTTTGTTCTGTTTTCTTTTTCATACTGTTCTTTTTACATTTTTTAAAATTAATTTTTATTGGAGGATAGTTGCTTTCCAAAGTGTTACCTTTATATTTTTAATGCAATTCATACATTTAATTCGTATTGATATCCTCTCTACAAAGAACTTAGTATGATTTACTTTACTTTCTCTAATCTTAGAACAATCCCCTTCTGTCCCTCCTCCAAAAAGAACGTTAATTTCCTGTGGTTTTATCTTCTAGCATTATTTCATTTGTCATTAAAACCCACTTTTAATCTGTTTTTATGTAGCATTAATGTGTTTTATTTATGTATTTGCTCACTTTTGCTTCTTTTACCTCAGTACTTCCTTCTAGGTTAGTTTTTTTTTTTTTTTTTTTTTTAGGTTAGTTTTTATTAATGAAGTACTTCTTCATTTCTTTCAGAGTCTCTGAATGGCTCTTTGAGTGTCTGTAAGAGTTTTTGTCTTTTTTTTTTTTTAAACTCTTACTATTGAAACATAACGTGGCTGAAATAGTATTCTGGATTCAGACTTATTTTCCCTTAATATTTTGCATCGACATTTCTGATGAGAAGTCTGATTACCAGTTTGATAAATGTTCATTTTAGATCATCTAGATTTTCTGAAAGTTTCTGAGACTTTGTCTTTATTCTTGATATTCTGAAGTTTACCCATGGTTTGTCTAGTGGTGTGTATTAATAAGTTTATTTTGTAACTCAGTGGACCCTTAGTGGCCTATGTGTTTTCCAGTTATAAGAATTTTTTGGTCATTATTACCTTGTCTTCTGTCTACTTACCCCTCTTTTTGTCAGTTCTTTGCTCTATATTCTGAGTGAATTACTCAACTTCGTCTCCTAGCTTACTAACTGGCTCTTCATCTGAATATATGTTACTATGACTGTTAATTATTGAGTTTATTTAACAACTACTTTTATATCCAAGATATCCAGTTAATTATTTTTCAGAATTGTATGTTATTTCATAGATGAGGCTTCCTTCATTAGCTCTTTGATATTAAATACAATACTATTTGTTTTAAAACTATTTTCAGGACGCTCTGTTAATCCTCTTGAATTCAATTCAGTTCATCAGTTTGGTGGGCTTGTTGAGTGTCTTCCATGGTGTAACTTTTTTCAGATGTTTGATGACTCTTGGTTGTATATACTCATCTCCTCTGAGAGGATCTTCTCTTTATTTTGCCATGATACATTTGTGGTTGGCATTATCTTTGCAACTTCCCATCTGTTGCCTTTCCACAGAGAGGTCCCACAGACTCAGTCTGTAGATAATTTCCTCTTTATTTTCAGCATGATTCTATATTTTTAATTAAAAAAATTAAGATTTCTGTGAATTTGGTGTGGGAGTAGGGGAAGAATTTATCATATGTTGACTAACATCCTGAGACTAAAATTGCTGACCTCTTTTTGACCCTGAGTTCCACCTCTAGGTGTATATCTTAAAGAAATAATCAGAGATAGGCATAAAGTATATTCCATCATTATTTATTGTATTGGAAAACCAGAAATAATCTAAATGTCTGATATAGAGGTTTACTTAACTTACTACATTTTAATTGTTAAAATTCTTTAGTATAATTTAACTTATGGATTATTGACCAAAGTACATTGTACAGTCACTTAAAAGGTCATATTATAGGAAAACATTAATGATGAGAGAAAGTACAAGATATATTATCAATGAAAGATTATAAAAATTTATATATACTAAAATTCAATTTTGTTTTTAAAGTATATATACTGAAAGAATAATAATGACTGTTAGCATTTATTGAGTCCTTTGTAATATGCTGGGTATTATTCTAAGGGATTAAGTCAGCCTCACAACAGTCTTTTGAAGTAGTTAACATGATTAGCCCCATTTAAAAGTTTTTAAAGCTTTATGAAATGGAGATAGTTTATATTAATTAACATATTTTAAATAGGTAATTTTGAATTTTTCTATAATATTCATAATATTGATATTTTACATGTTTTTCCAGTTAATATGTATTCTTTTTTCATAATAGTTCGTGCTATTTTAAAAGATAGAGCTATTGTTACAACAACCCTTTTTTTCTGATATATTTTATTATTTTCAAATATGCCATTTACCATTCCTTATTGTTTTCCTTACAGAATGTTTGATGTATTCATGGACCAAAAGATGAAGATGATTTTTGTTTTTAAAAAGATATTGTTGATGATCTGATACAACTGTATGTGTTCGCTTGATAAAGATTCATGGAGTGATCATTAAGTTGGACTAGTAATCATTTCTGAAAGTTTCTTCAAGCACAGTTTAAAATTCAAGTGTCAACGAATATTCAGCTTAAAACAGTATAATGATATATTTTCTCTGAGTACTGCAAATTTCAGAGACCACAGTTGGATTCCAGTTATATTCTACAATCAAAGTGATTCAATTCTTTGATAAAGTTAATTTCGAAGAATTTTATGTTTGTAAACAGCACCAAAAGATGGGAGAAAAAAATGGTAGGTTGAAAAACCATTGTTAAACTTTATGTTTAAAAGTATATAGACTACTTAATGAAGTTGAATTGTCGAATTTTCAAGTTTTTTCATTGCACGTGACTTTCCTGAATTACAATTAAGGATTTATTCTCATGGAACAACAGTTTTGACTCTTTATAATTAATTGTGTATCTGTAATGCTTAGTCAGTACTTTAATGTACTTTTAAAAAATATACTTTATTTTTTTAGAAAACTTTCAGCTTTACAGAAAAATTGAAAGGCTGGTACAGAGTTCCCTGCACCCAGTTCTGCCTATGTTTAAAATCTAACATTTGGCTGATACATTTGTTACAGTTATTGTTACTGACACATTATTGTTAACTAAAGTCCATAGTTTATTCTTATTTCCTTACATGATGTCTTTTTCTATTCCAGGGTCCCATTCAGGATACCACATTACATTTACTTGTCATGTCTCCTTAGGGTCCTCATGGATATAACAGTTTCTCAGACATTTCTTGTTTTTGTAAGATTTTGTATCCAAGTGTCTTATAAGATGCCCCTCTATTGGAATTATTGAGTGGTATTTTTTTTCTCATGATTAGACCTGGGGTTGTTTTTTGGGGGGAGGAAGACCATAGAGATAAAGTGTCATTTTTTACCAAATGATGTCAAGGGTACGTGGTATCAACATGATTTCTCGCCTGTTGATATTGAGCTTGATCACCTGGCTGACATCGTGTTCAGTGATTTTTCCACTGTAAATTAATGCTCTCTTTTCCCCTCCATTTCCCTACTTACTCTTTGACAGGAGATCACTACGTGCAGCCTATACTTCCAGAGTGGAAAGTCATACTCCTCCTCTTTGAGAGCAGGATGCTCACACTATTATTCAAAATACTTCTGCAAGGGAGATTGGTCTCCTCTCCCCAATATATGTATTTACTCAGTCATGTATTTATATCAGTATAGATTCATGGATACATATTTTATATTTTGGGTTATAATCCAGTACTTTTTAATTTTGTTACTCAAATTATCCCAGGATTGGGCATTTGGAGCTCTTTCAGTGAGTCTCCTCCCCCTTTGACATACCCCATCAGGGCAGGTGGTTTTTGTTTTGTTCTTCGTTTTTGGTTTTTAGCACTTTCTTATTTTCTGTTACTAAAAGATGCTCCAAGTTCATCTCATGTATTTCCTGCCATCCTCCTAGAATGAGCTGTTTCTTGAATAGCCTACCTGGTTCCTTTTTTTGGAGAATTGTATTACAAACCAAGATCTGGGCAATAGGTGTGTTTGTTGCTCTTGGGGTGTCTTGATTATAGGCTCTCTCAACTGACAGAGCAAGGTATATATAAATTGTATTTACACATATCTATAAATATTTCTGTATGTAACCATCTCTAACTATATTAAGTTAAACATGAGTTTATACTGATGTTTCTGGCTCTAATCCATTACCATATGGGTATGCTAAGCTAGTCTCCTTGCTTATCTGTAAATTCCCATTATCTGTTATGGACTTATTTATTTGCTTAATTCCAATATATATGTACAGCAGTATCAGAAGTATAAACTCATTCCAAAGTGAGAAGCCTCAGTGCTTGTGCAAGTTCCTTTTGCCTGTAGTTTTACAGAGTCCACTTATTTCCAAAGTTGTTTCAATCAGCATCTTTTCCACCCAGCCCTTCAGCAAAGTTGAGTATACATGCTTTCGTGGGATCCCTGATCTCTTAAATGATATTGCGTGCATTAAGCTTCCCTCTTTGTGCTTTCAAGTACTGTGGGTTTTGATGAATGCGTAATGTCATGTATACACCATTACAGTATCATACAGAACAGTTTCACCACCCTTTAACATATGTGTAGTAGGTGAATTGTTATACAGATTATAGTACCTATTTCACTGGAGAGTTATCTAGGCCAGTGGTTTCAAGCCTTCTTTTGATTTCAGGACTACTTTATACTCTTAAAAGTATTTAAAACCCTCAATAGCTTTTGTTTATGTGGTTCATATCTGTTTATATTTACTGTATTAAGAAATTGAGAAGCTTCAAAAATGGTAATTGACCTATATTTTTAAAATAATAAACCCAACATGTTAATATAAATTACGTGAGAGAGAACTATTTTCTGAAACAAAAAAATTAGTGAGAAAACCACTGCTTTTTATTTTTACGAATCTCTGATAGTTGGCTTAATAGAAGAGAGATTCTCATATCTGCTTCTGCCTTCAGTCTGTTGTGATATGAGGCTTTGGTGTAAATATATAAAGAAAATGAAGCTTCACACAGACAAGAAGTTGGAAAAAGGAAGAATATTTTAATAGCCTCTCAGATAATCGTGGAAATTTTTCTTTGATACAGCTACAAAACTCAACAAGTAATCATTCCTTCAAGGTTAGTTATAGTGTGGAATCTGAATTCATATCAGTGTGCTTTCTTTACACTGTTACATTAAAATCCATTGATTTGTCTTGCACTTTGAATAGGTCTCGGAGAAGGCAATGGCACCCCACTCCAGTACTCTTCTTGCCTGGAAAATCCGATGGACGGAGGAGCCTGGTAGGCTGCAGTCCATGGGGTCGCAAAGAGTCAGACATGACTGAGCGACTTCACTTTCACTTTTCACTTTCATGCATTGGAGAAGGAAATGGCAACCCACTCCAGTGTTCTTGCCTGGAGAATCCCAGGGATGGGGTCGCACAGAGTCGGACACAACTGAAGTGACTTAGCAGTAGCAGTTGAATGGGTCTCTTACACAGGTATGATTTTATAACATGCATTGGCCACTTGGAAAACATTGATGCAATGAATTATGCAGATTTTTCCAAATGTTGACACATTTAATCACAATATTTTAAAATTACATTTGTTAATATTGCTATCAATCATCAGAAAATGATGAATTAGTGAGAACCTTTCAAATTTACCATGGCAGATGCAAGTTTTCTAAATTTTCAATTTTAATTTGAAAATTAAAGTAGCTTGAATTTTATCATTAGCCATGACTGCCATTAGTTTTGTCCTTCAAGTTTGAGAAAATGTGTACCAAACACCCAGTCAGAAAACCATTATTTTTATTAGTATTTCTTTTAAGGAAAAATGGTTTTCCATGGGAGAAGAAGAAAGCTAGTTTATCTTACAACTCAAAATGATCTCACTAGTGTTTTTCATTGAAAGAGCCATTGTACTGTGGTAATTACTTATGTTGCTTTATCAAGGACCTTAAGTGAAATTGGTGAGAAACAGTACAATACGGTGGTAGTTTGGTGCAACTGCCTTGATTCACACTAAGGCTCCAGCACTTTTATTCACCAGAGCTTTTGAACTATCAGCTAATGTCAATATAGGGAAGAAAAAGGCAAATAATATCTTGTATTACTGTTAAAATAGTTTGACCTAGTGTATTGTCTGAAAGGATTTGTGCTATGCTGTGCTTAGTTGCTCAGTCATGTCCAACTCTTTGCGACCCATGGACTATAGCCCCCCAGGCTCCTCTATCCATGGGGATTCTCTAGGCAAGAATACTGGAGTGGGTTGCCATTCCCTTCTCCAGGGTATCGTCCTCACCCAGGGATCAAACCCAGGTGTCCTGTATTGCAGGTGGATTCTTTACCATCTGAGCCACCAGGGAAGCCCCACCAGCCGAGAATTCGTAGACTATACTTTACTGATAACAGGCTCAAAGGTGTCTAGGGATTCTCTGGACCACTGCCCTGAAGCTCTTCAAGGAATGGATGGAGAAATATAAATACATACATATACATGTACCTAGGTCATTATCAATGTATTTACTAAGCACTCCATAAATATTCATCTGCTAAATGACCTCAGGTCAACGTGATTCATGAGCATTGCCTATTTACAAAGACTTTCTGTCTCATGTGAGATTGGAAGACATATAGTATAACTATGTAGTTTACTTGTCTTCCTTCTTTGCAAAGGTGCCGTACCTCTTGCTTCATGATTATGTTCTTGCAATAAATCTTAGTATCTAGCTGAATAATGGAGCAAACTTGGACAGACAGTGGAGCTGTAAGATGATCTTCATTTCTAGAGGCAAGTAGCAGTAGTATTAGTTTACTGATTTGAGTTTCAGCTCAAGTATCTGCTGCTATATTCCTTCTCAGTCTCCATGTTTCCTTTTTCTTATTCTCATCACTTACATGTTGATGTTTTACAGAAAACCCTTCTCGTTCTGCACATTCTCTCTAATCACATCTCCTCTGTGGCTTCAGTCAAGAATTTTTGTATTCTTGACTCCAAAATTAACTTGTATATCTGGACCAGATCTTACTCTGGAACCTACGTATCCTCTTTACCTAACGCTGCTTGAATTTCTCACTTGTTGCTCTACTTTATTCCCTATTGCAAATAATACCAGTATTACACACATGGTTGACCAAATCAGAAACATAGAAATCAGTCTTGACTCCCTTTCCCACTGCCCTGTGAGTGATATTCTTAAAAACAAACATAATGATAAGACATAATGATAAGATGCTTAAACCACTTAAGTGGCTCCCCATTGCCTTCCATATAAAAATAAGATTGCTTAGCATGGCACGCAAGGCCCTCCATGTCACAGCCCCTACCTTTCTCTAAGACATCATTTCTCATCCCTTCTGCCTTTTCACATTGTGGTGGTTTTGGTTTTTTTTTTCAAGTGTTGAAACCTTTGAACTGTGCTTTGGGGAGTTAAAAGTAGGCTTAGTCTTGTGTAGTACACGACAGGCCAGAGAGTCTACAGGGAAGCAGTGCTCCTCCTGAGGCTGCTGGAGAGCGGCGGCCCTCATTAGCCAGAGGTCCCCTTTGGGTAAGATGGCTCCCAGGGAGAGTTGGGACTTTGAAGTCTAAGCCTCCTTTGAAGAATTCCCCACCGTTACTCTCTCGGAGGTTCTGGGTTTAATTTTTATGAAGGAAAATGTATTTTTGGGTGAACTTACTGTGCTGTCTGCTCATTAATCCTCCCAGTGGCTTCTCAAGTGACCTGTCTGCAGTGCAGTTATTATGTGCCTCCTTTGCTTAAGGCCCTATTCATTTTAAGCATTTTATACATTAATGTTATCTATTTTAGAAATAATTTGTGTTTAACATTTTAGGTATTTTTGTTACTTTTAAACATGGTGTGAGATTTGACTTTTGTCAGTTTATTTTCATGGCATTTCTCATATTTCTGTTTTCAACTGTGAAAGGATGGAAATTTTTGATTACAGTGTTAGTTTGCTGAGCATCTGAAATGTTGGTTTATCTATATAACTTTATAAAGGCTTTAAACATTATTTTGCCTCACGTCACTGTGAACAAAAAAAATGTTGCCTGCCATTTCAGAAAATAGTGAGTGCTGTCTGCCATCAAGCCAACATCTACATCTGCCCCAAGTGGCACTCCCTGAGGAGAATTCAGAAGGTAGAAAAACTAGATACTGACGGTAGATAGTTAAGATGCATATCTGAAGAATAATTTCAATGAGCCCAGACTCTTGTATCTCCCTAGGCATAAAAAAGCACTAACATCATTAAATTGAGACATCTGTTCTTTGTGATCGGCAGTAATCATTCGATCTTTAAGTACATGTTTTATTTTTTCCTCTCAGCAAAAACTGTTTATCCTGACTCCTCCCTTACCTCTTGGGAGGTGTTTCTCAGAGCTATCACAGAGGCTCTCTCCCAGACTGCAGTCCTCAGTAGGTCCCAAATAAAACATAATTCGCAGCTTTTAGATTGTTCGCTTTTCTTCAGTCAACGTAACTATTAAAAAGTTGATAGCAAAGGTATTTTTAAAAGCATTAGTGTCAGACGTTTCGTTATTTCAACAGTCGTTGGGATGTTTCATTCTGAAACCATCCACTTGCATACTCATTGGAGGTTATGTCCTTGAAAAATTTTAAAGGTATAGTTGTCTATAAGTACACCTGCTTCCACCCCAGAATGAAATCATTCCTTCTGTTTTCCAGTCAAGAAATAGTTTCACTAGTTTTCAACACTTTTTTTTTTTTTTTAATTAGCAGAAATAAGGGAGATGGCTAGGTTATCTTTGTTTTTCATTCTTTCTAAAGAGACAGTGACCGAGTACTCCAGTGGCTAGGCCTCCACACTTCCACTGCCAAGGACCCAGGTTCAGTCCCTGGTCAGGGAACTAAGATCATGTGGCCAAAAGAGAAAAGAAGAAACAGTGACGAAAATGTTTTTCCTGAAAGAAAGTAATAACCCAATTAAATCTTGATTTTATTTAGAAACCAAGTGGATTTTTAATGGCATGTGCTTTAGGAAAGTTACAGTCTGTGTCTGTTGAGCTCTTAGGCTATTCACTTATTTTTTCTTTAGGTGATGCAGAAACTTTCTGGATGGAGCTGGAAGATGATGGGAAAGTGGATTTCATATTTGAACAAGTGCAAAATGTGCTGCAATCACTGAAACAAAAGATCAAAGATGGGTCTGCCACAAATAAAGGTATGAAGCAGTAAGAACTTTCAACACATTTAATGCTAAATATTACCCACTGGCAATACAGTTTAGTTCTATTTCCAGTATTGCTATTTGTTTTAAAAGTCAAAATATTTTCTTTTGTTTTCTAAGAACTTGACATCAGTTCTGTTTGCTTTTTTTGTGTATATGCTCTGCTTCTATAAAAACTCATTTTTCTCATACTATGAACATTTGTAAAAGTGGATGAAGATGATTATTTTGAATAATAAATAATAAATAAATAAATCTCTCTTTATCTCAGGCTACTTTTCTCTCCCTCATTTTATCTTTATGCGGGGGTGGAGGGGGTGTATTGCAAAACTAGTATGTGCTCCTTGTAGAACATTTGGTACATACAGAAAAATATAGCAGATTATCCATCACCCAATCTTTCAGAGACAGCTTAGACATAATGGATATGTTTTGCCTGCTTTAAACAGGATTTGCCTTAGTAGTCTTCAGAAGGCAAACCTTGGGTTTTACATCGGCAGGCAGTTCAGTCATCCAGGTTTTTATTTTTTCTGTTTATTTGTCTTCAGCCCAGGTAGCTGTAGAATATAGACTTTTATATGGAAACTTCCTTCATTCCATCAGAATATATGATTTTCAAGCAAAATTTCCCCCCTCCTATTCTTTGTTTTCCCCAGGATATTCTTAATTCTTTTTGGATATTCTATGACATTAATCAGTTGTGTGTTTGTCTACAAAATTAATACTGTCTTTCATTTTAATATTCTCATTCCTTCATGACTCTGATATATCTAGGTTTGAATTCAGTTCTACCTCTTCTGTCTGATTGACCTGAAGTGAACAGCTTAACCTCTAAGCTTCAATTTCTTTGTCTTTAAAGTAGATACTCATAAAAACCTCTCAGAGGAGTTACGAAGATTGAATGGGATAAAGTATGTATCAGTGAATTGCATAGCACAGTAGCTGACATCTTGAATAAAGGTGCTGCTGCTGCTGATTGTTTTCATTCTTTTTTCCCTTCCTTAACAGAATATATCCAAGCAATGATTCTAGTAAAAGATGCAACTATAAGCCACAATTCAACATTGATAAAGGGTATGTACATTTCTAATCCTAATCTAGAATATTCTCTGCTGTTTTCTTGCTTTGAAGCAAGCCAGCCTTAATTATGTTGCCTTAACCAAAGACAGTTTAAAATAAAACTGCAAGATCCATATAGGTAAGTTATGGAAATTAGTGTTCCTAGTCAATGAAAAGTCCTGCCCATCCATAGATAGGACATGCACACCCTATTAAACCTCTCAGGAAGAACAAATGTATCTCTTCTTCAAAACAGCTTCTCCTATAAGAAGCCCAAACAGAATTCCAAGACACCAAACCACTCTAAACCTGCTTTGTGTAAAGAACAATGCTAGAAAGATATATTTTGGTATAGATAAATTGATGGAAACTTTTTTCATTTCTAGATTATTATTAGAACATCAATGTATCAACTTTAAAGGAATTGAACAAAGATAATGTACTAGGATTAGAAAAAGAAAAATTGAAAAGTTGTTTTAGGTAAACAACAAGGTCCTACTGTATAGTAAAGGGAACTATATTCAATTTGCTATAATAGTCCGTAATGGAAAAGAATATGAAGAAGAACATATATGTGTGTGTGTGTATATATATATATATATATAACTGAATCACATTTCTATATAACAAACACAACACTGTTGATCAATTATCCTTCAGTTAAAAAACTTTTTTTAATTAAAAAGTTATCAGAATCACTATCCTATAAATCTTAGACTATCACCAATTTGCTAAAGTGTTGAGGAAGTATATTTTCTGAATTTTTATTAATACTGCTAAATATTTTCAACAGATTGTAATCATTTTAACTGTCATGATTTGGAGCCTTAGAGTTTTAAATCTCTGAAAATATGGCTTAACATCATCAGTTTATTTTAAAGAAAGGTTTTGTTATTCAGAAATGTTTTCACTTTCAGTCACTAATGTAAAGTTTTAGAAGAGAGTACATTCTTTCAAGAAAACAGTCTTTCTCCCAGTAGCCTACAGTAGCACTTAGAATCAACATACCCTTAAGGGGTTACATTAGTTTCCTAAGAGAGAAGCCTGTAAGTGCAAGAGGTGGTAAGAAGAAATAATTGTAAACAGCTTTTTTCTTTCTAAATAATCTTTCCCAGTAAAAGAAACTAAGTTGGGTTTTTGTCTTGGTTCTTTTAAAGTGATTTCATTGGTAGAAATGCAGAGTATTCTAGTCTCATATTTTTATATAGGTCATCTGAAATGTAATAAATTTATCAAAATAGAAGTATATGTTTGCTAGTGGTAGAGCTAGCAAATGTTTTTAAAATATCAGGGAATTATGTAGTGACATTGCTAGCAAGTGTAGGGATTAAACACTTCATAGTAATAAAGTTTCATATTAGTATTTATTTTAAAAGGAATACTGAGACTGGGAGAAACAAAAGGACTTGGTGTTGGGGTCTAAACAAGCCATCCCAGATCCAGCCTGAATTCCCCAAACCACTAATCTACGTTTGATTTTTCTTTGCTTGTGTATAGTTCTGTAAATATTTGCTGTATCCCCATACAAAGAATTGGATACTGTTTTCTTGAAAGAAACTATTATTTCTCCTTTCTTCTCTTATCTAATGGTTAATAAAAATCTCCATTTTTTTAGTAAATCTTGTTTCTAACTATGCTTACATACCTTGGTTACATTTGTATTTCTTAGTATGGCGTTATATGGCTCATTCAAAGAAATTTGCTGGGAAAAATCAGAAATTCTTAATTTGAAAAACTTACTTACTTTTTTTTTAAAGGCTCTGCCATGTTGCGTTGGGTTATTACTTCCCCTACCAGGGATTGAATTTTTGCCCCCTACTGCATTGGGAGCACAGAGTCTTAACCACTGACCGAAACTTATTTATTAATCAGTTATTGTAGCTCTCTTCATCTATCAGATTTTAAATCTTCTTTCTTTACCTCAATAACTAAAGAGGGATATTTACTTTCCAATTAGCCAAGGATGACGTTGGGTCAGGGCTTCCCATGTGGCACTAGTGGTAAAGAACCTGCTTCCCAATGCAGGAAACATGAGACGCAGGTTCGATCCCTGGGTCAGGAAGGTCCCCTGGAGTAGGGCATGGCAAGTATTCTTGTATTCATCTCCAGTATTCTTGCCTGGAGAATCCCATGGACAGAGGAGCCTGGTGGCCTAAGGTCACAAAAAGCTGGACATGACTGAAGTGACGCATGCATCCACACACATGACCCTGGATTATAACTTAAACTACTCTTTTATTTTCTTAAACTTTTTTTTTTCTGTTTAATAAGACTGGTCTACACTAAAGGACCAATGCAAGTTAATAATAAGGCAGGAAGAGAATCACTTTTTTATTAAGGTCCACTACTGCATAGGAAAAAGCATGATTAAAAAAAACCAATTTTTTAAAAAACAAACATAGATTATTCTGCATATTCACTTTTTTTTTCAAAATAAGAGCAGGAAATGTATAACTTTTTTTTCATTAACTGCATAGTTTATTTGTATAGTGAAGTCATGTTAGAGAGTAAGAATAGGTGAAGTTGAAAAATACAGAGACAAGAATGAACCAGGGACATCCTGGCTCAAGATGAAATTAAGTATAGAAAGATACAGGGGAAACTAAGAGAATTATGAATGAACAAATGAAAAGACAAAAAGAGCAACCCAAATACTTTTCCCTCCTCTGCAAAAATAGAAAGTGATAGAATAAGAAACGTAAAGGCTTCCCATTTTACAACCTTAATAGAGTCTCTGAGAGTTACACTATTTTTTCTGTAAAATACAAGCAGAAATAGGGATACTTGATGTTTGCTTTAAAGGATGATTAAAATACAGATGAAGTTTGGGCCAAATTAGAATTTCTGCAGTAGAAATTTCTTCTATGTCTTATTTTATCCTGTCTTATTTTCTTAATATCCTTGAAAATGTTGATACCTAATTTTTGCCTCAATTTTGAAACCTTAATGTTTTCAGATTTAAGGGCTCCTTATATCTTTAGTCAATAAAGTTATTATTTAGATATTACAGTGACTCATTTTTAACTTGTTTGTAATTTTTTCATGTAGATCATACATCTGTGACCCAGAATGCAGAAGAAAACAAATCAAGTTCATTGCCCTCGACGTCATATGAAGACTTCTTTCCAAAAGACTGCACCTCTCAGTATGTGTAGAAGTTAAATTTATTTATGTTGTTAGTGCTTTTGCTCCCAGAAAGCGATTTACTGTTGCTAATCATTTGACATAAGAGTAGATAAAATATATAAAAAAAGGATTCTTTCCCATGAAAACTTTTTTTTTTTAATCTTCTTTATTTTGTATTGGAGTATAGCCGATTAACAATGCTGTGATAGTTTCAGGTGGACGGCAAAGGCTCTCAGCCATACATACATATGTATCCATTCTCCCCAAACTCCCTCCCATCCAGACTTCCACATAACATTGAGCAGAGTTCCCTGTGCTCTACAGTAGGTCCTTGTGGGTTATCCATTTTATTTTATTTTATTTTATATCAAATAAATAGGTCAAGTGACATAATTCTTTATTCCCACTAAGATGAAATCAGACAAATAAGACATTATGTTCCATTTCGACCAAGAATTTTAAAAGTTAAGAATAAGTGACGAGAGACACAAGTGAAAAAGATACAAACAAATTCTACTAGTAAGATTTAAATATGGTACTATACAAAGATTTAAATATTTTCTACCTCATGCTATTTGTTACTGGAGTATAAAGAATCAGAACACTAGGAATTTATACATTTATAGGAATTTATGTTATCAGATGTTATTTTACTTTGAAATTAGGCTTCCTAATGTAAGACAATATAACTAATGTCTCTCTATTGCTTGTCCCTTGGAATAGTGATTCTTTAAAACGAATTTGATTTCTCTCTAAAAGGGAATTAATTCTAACTAGTAAAGTATTTTCAGATACTCAAGTTATTGATGAATTCATGAGTGAAATAACTGCCTGCACCGGTCAGATGTGGAGAAACTTCACCTTATGTTTAAGATAATTAATTTTTAGGCCAAGAGTCCTCCCACAAATTTTAATGCTGCTGCTGCTGCTGCTAAGTCACTTCAGTTGTGTCCGACTCTGTGCGACCCCATAGATGGCAGCCCACCAGGCTCCTCTGTCCCTGGGATTCTCTAGGCAAGAGCACTGGAGTGGGTTGCCATTTCCTTCTCCAATGCATGAAAGTGAAAAGTGGAAGGGAAGTCGCTCAGTCGTGTCCGACTCTTAGCAACCCCATGGATTGCAGCCTACCAAGCTCCTCCATCCATGGGGTTTTCCAGGCAAGAGTACTGGAGTGGGTTGCCATTGCCTTCTCCGTGGTTATCCATTTTAAATATAGCAGTGTATACATGTCCATCCCAAACTAACTATCCATTTCCCCTACCCTTTCTGAAAAGTTTTAGAAGTTGTGTATTTTATGTAGGTTCATAATTCTCTATATAGGTTATTAGTTAAATCTGTAAATAATAAAATCTTTTAATAAACTTTAGAACTAAGGATGCCCCAGATACAATTTTTTCCCTTGAATATATGCTGAATTAATCCCTTCATAGCAAAGAACTTCTTGAATCATCAATATTTCATATTCCCCTTCCCCAAAAATAGGGGAAATAAATTGATGACATTTTGTAGAAAAGAATGCTACAGAACCCAGCTTGGAACATAATTTATTTGTTTTAAAGTTCAAAATCAAGTTGAAAAGGGAAATGAAACATTCAATTTACTGGTTATACAACACTAGTGGAATCGCTCAGTTGTGTCCCACTCTTTGCAACCTCATGGACTGTAGCCTACCAGGCTCCTCCATCCATGGAATTTTCCAGGCAAGAGTACTGGAGTTAGTTGCCATTTCCTTCTCTAGGGGATCTTCCCGACCCAGGAATTGAACCGAGGTCTCCTGCATTGCAGACAGACGCTTTACCCTCTGAGCCACACTGTAGCTATGTAAATCACTCAAGAGTAAATTAGTCTAGAACAGAACAAAGCTACGAGAGCTTAAGAGAATTTATTTCAGTCAGTACTGAATGAAGCCAAGGGTATATATATCCCAGGTAGACAAATAGTAGTGCTCATAGCTCAGAATATACTATAATGCTCTATAAGAAAAAGTGGTAGAAAGGCACTTGGCACTTAATAATAAGGAAAGAGCAATTCCAGGCACAGTCTTTAAAAAAAAGAAGGAAATACTGAATACCTAAATAAATAAATAACTTATTAAAGTGGACTAGGCTAAGAAGATTAAAGTTAAATGGAAAAACAAAGCAAAATGGAAGAACACAGCAAAAAATGCATTATAGACTATATTTTTACTATGGAATGTACCCCCAGTATTATTCAAAAACTATTAAAATAGATTGAAGTTATATAAGGGAAAACATAACCTTACCTCTTTTTTTTTTGTTTCTGCCCTCGTTTTTAATGTATTAGGTGCTATTGCATTGTAGTCCATGGATGTGATAGATTTGCATTGATCTTTTAGCTGCATTCTCTTTTTGTTGCAATGGTGAATGGTATTGTTTCCTTAATTTCTCTTTCTGTTTTCTCATTGTTAGTGTATAGGAATGCAAGGGATTTCTTTGTGTTAATTTTATATCCTGCAACATTACTGTATTCATTGATTAGCTCTAGTAATTTTCTGGTAGAGTCTTTAGGGTTTTCTATGTAGAGGATCATGTCGTCTGCAAACAGAGTTTTACTTTTCCTATCTGGATTCCTTTTATTTCTTTTTCTGCTCTGATTGCTGTGGCCAACACTTCCAAAACTATGTTGAATAGTAGTGGTGAGAGTGGGCATTTTAGCTGCATTCTCATTCAATATTTTTTACTATCTTTTTGAGAATTTTAAAGATTGAAAACATATAAAAGAATATAGCAAAAACTATACTACCACCAGCCAGAACTAATAGCTATTAACATTTCATTGTATGTGCTTCCAATGTCTTTTTTTTAAAAGAAAACAAAACACTGTAGTCTATTTGAGCCATACCTAACTTCTCACCCTGACAACGTTCTGTTCTCCTCTCTGCTTTTCAAAGAGCAGTCACTGTCATCAGTTATTTCTCTAGTTCATTTTTTTAATATTTACACAGCCTTAAATAATATATAGTGCTATTATTTATATTTTTAAATTTTAGATAAATATTCATATATGTACCTTCTTACTTTACTCAGCATTAGTTTTGAGATCTAATCATGCTGCTTGCTCTGTTATAGATCTGTTTCATTCCCTTTAACTGTTGTTTGGATTTCCATAATGTGAAAATACATTTTATTTACCCATCCCTTTAAGGATGGATAGATAGTTCCAAATATTACCTAATGTAAATAGTAGTACAGTAATCAGTTTTACCCCAAACTTTCTTTTAAGGAAGTATTCATTGTGAAAGTTGCCTATTAAAGGAACTCAAAGGTATAGTCTGGAATCTATAAGGTTACCCAAAATGTAGAATAAAAGGGCAAATGGATGAGAAAAAGAAGAGAATGATGAATAGTGTTCTTAAAAAAGAAACCATTACCAGAAAACTAATGATTTTAATTAACACTACAGAAATATTTTCTGGATTATCCATATGTTATAATGTTTTTTTAGGAAACGTTAAGAGTTTCAAGCTAAGATGATAGAGTTAGGGCCACTGTGCTGTTCATAGCTCCAGTGCAGGAAATCACAATATCTAAACTAGGCTTCAGAATGGTTCCAGCAACTAGAAAATGAAAATACATGTTTTTCATTCAAAAATTTGCTATTTAGGGAATTCCCTGATTGTCCAGTGATTAAGACTCCATGCTACCAGTGCAGGGGACTTGGGTTCTTTCCCTGATCAGGGAACTGAGATCCTACATGCCCTACAGCATGGCCAAAAGAAAAAAGAAGATTTCAATCTAAAGGCAGAATGAGTCTAGAAAATAAGAAAACATTTTTGTGTATTTATAAGAACTTGAGATATTAAGCTAGTAAGTCAAAGTCAGGTGAAAGGACTGTCTACAGTATTCAGTAAAAGACTCCAGAACAATTGGATATCATTTGGAGATTTTAAGTTGGATATTCATGTTACATCAGTATAAACTCCAGATGAAATTGAACTGTCGAACCTAGAAAGATTAATTATAAAATTAGAACCCTTAAAGTCAGAAAAAAGATTAGATGTCTTTCCATAACATTATATAGCATGGCATTATTCATAATATCATTTATACTTTATTATAAATACTTAATTCTCTGCCTCGAATGTAAGTTCCTTGAGATTACTGAGCTCTCATCTTTGTTTTCATAGCACCTGGCACATAGCAGGCATTCAAGAAATCTTTGATGCCCTTGCAGCCCTACCTCCAAGCCTCCAGGGAGGGGAGAAAGGCTGCAGGTGGAGATAATTACCAGTCGCCAGTGATTTAATCTTTCATGCTTAAGCAGTTAAACCACTATAAAAAGCAACAGGGCTCCTGGAGCTTCCTGGTTGGCAGACACTTTGAGGTGCTAGGAGGGGGGTGCATTTGGAGAGAGCATATGGAAACTCCATGCCCCTTCTTAGCTACCTTGCCCCATGCCTCTCTCCCATTTGGCTGTTCCTGAGTGCATCTTTTATTATAAACTGGTAATAGTAGTTAAAGTGCTTTCCTGAATTCTGTTAGTCTTTCCAGCCCATTAACAAAGAGAAGGTTGTGGGAACTCATGGATTGGTCAGAAGTGTGGGTGACCTGAAAATTGCATTTCACGTCTGGATTGGGGGCAGTTTTATGGGACTGAACTAATTTGTGGAATCTGGTGCTGACTCCAGGTAGATAATGCCAGAATTGAACTGAATTATTGGACACTCATTGAAGAAGTCATGCTGGAAAAAAACACCACATATTTGGTGCTCAGAACGAGATTAAAAAAAACACTTACATAACTTTATATAACCACAGAACATAGATGTTTTATTTCAGAGTCTGGCTTATTTTCATGTTGTCTGAGAAGAAACTAATACAGGAATTAAATATCATCTTAGTGTTTTTTTTTTTTTTTTTAATATGGGGAATTGTGCTATAAATTTGAGGTTCTAATAAATAATTAATTTTAAACAGATCTACAGAAAACCTGGAAGTTCCCCCTATGGAAAATAAAGTTGCAGACTTTATAGAAAAAGAATCTTCTTTAAATTTATCTTACCAAAAGCATGAGTGCTCTGGCGCCTGTCTGATGAAAATGCCACTTACCTTCAAGGGGGAAAACCCTCTGCAGCTACCAATCAAATGCCATTTCCAAAGACGACACGCAAAGACAAACTCTCATTCTTCAGCACTCCACGTGAGTTATAAAACCCCTTGTGGAAGGAGTCTACGAAACATGGAGGAAGTTTTTCGTTACCTGCTTGAGACAGAGTGTAACTTTCTATTTACAGATAACTTTTCTTTCAATACCTATGTTCAGTTGACTCGGAATTACCCAAAGAAAGAAGAAATTGTTTCTGATGTGGATATTAGCAATGGAGTGGAATCGGTGCCCATTTCTTTCTGTAATGAAATTGACAATAGAAAACTTCCACAGTTTAAGTACAGAAAGACTATGTGGCCACGAGCATATTATCTAAACAGCTTTTCCAACATGTTTACTGATTCATGTGACTGTTCTGAGGGCTGCGTAGACATGTGAGTAGAAGAACATGGCATTTCAAAAAAATCTTCTGAATGTAGGGGTACTTGTCAAGAAATCCTGCTGTGTATCCGTTTGTCTGTCTGTCTTATCTAAAACCAGTTCATCAAGAATTGAAAATAGAAAGATGCACTCTCTCTTTAGCAATAGGAAGGAAACTCTTCACCAGTTATTTTATTAATTTGGGAATTATTTCTTGCAATGATAAGTTTTCTCCTTAATCTGTTACTGTAACTCTTCATAGCAACAGTTGGAGCTAATGCCATGTAACTGTGCCGAACATTGTGATAAGTGCTTTCCGTCTATTTTCTTTTCTAGTTCTCACAAAGTCTTATGGGGTAGTTAATATTATTTCCATGTTACAAATGAGGAAGTTGAGAAACCAGGTGTAAGGTCAACAAATTTAAGCACCAGGATTTGAACCTATGCTGCTGCTAAGTCGCTTCAGTCGTGTCCGATTCTGTGCGACTCCATAAAGGCAGCCCACCAGGCTCCTCCACCCCTGGGATTCTCCAGGCAAGAACGCTGGACTGGGTTGCCACTTCCTTCTCCTGTGCTCTCAACTGTTATATGTCATGTTTTACTTTCACATATCTTTTCCTTGCTCCTTTTTTCGAAAGTTAATGGTTCCTCTCCTGATCCCAAAATTGACATTCCATAAAAAAATGAAAACATGTTCTAATATATTAAGACTTTGAAAACCATTTTGTTTTAAAGGTGTATAATTTACTGGTATTTGTAGGTTTGCATCGTTAGAGCAGAGTTGCATTATATGTACATTTAACTTAATGCAAACTTAGCTGCCTATACTAGGAAAAAGAAAATGCATGAGAGAGATAAAGAGAATTAATTTAAAATGTATAGATCGTAGTTTTTAACCATCCTGTCAGTTAGGAGTGTGAGATGAGATACATAAATCTAGTTTGGCCCAGTTCCTTTAGGTTTTGTCATAGAGGAAACCTTTCACTGTGCCAGGTTTTATTCTGTTTAAATATAAATTGTTGTTTTTAAGCATTGCCTCTAACCTGTCTACATCTGGCCAAGCTCAGTCTCCTTCAGTGCTAGAGGAAAAAACTAACTGTTGGGTTAGACAGTGTTTACTGTACTTTATGGTTAGTTTAACAAGGTTTCTTTAAAAACTAATTTTGATGGTGTGTGATTTTTGCCTTAGACCATAGAAACGAATCCCCATGTAACGTGCACCACCAGCATACATGTGTTCGTTTCTTGGTCACAGATTACAAGAGAAGTCACAAAATAAGCAAAAGCTGAGGCTCACGGGGATCTGGAATCGGACAGTAGCACTATGGCCAGGGATTCTAATCCTGACGGGAATGGGAATTAAACATGTCCCATGCATGGTGGAGAGTGGGCACCAAGCTCTCAGGAAAGGGGGGCAGAGACAGGGACCTACCCAAGGCTAGGAGGTTGGCTAATAATTCACAGGGCCTGCAATTGTATAATTGGATTGATAACAACCAGGCTTAGAGCTGTGAAACCCGTAGGTCGGAGCCAGAACAGCCAGTGTAGAGGAGCACCCAGGAGTCACCTCTGCAGAAGTATAATCTTGCACACTCAGAGCACATAAAGGCATTTAGGACCATGAAGGCAGCGTAAGTTCCAACAAATGGCAGAATTCACACCCGAGGAATCAGAGATAAATGTAGAATATGACTGAAGGAGGCTTTAAAATAGGTATGTTTAAAATGTCCAAAGAGATAAAATATTAATATCCATGAAATGAGAAGGAGATTATTTTTAACTATACTGTATAAGTAAAAGAGCCATTTGGAAATATGGGAAATAAAGCATATGGTTATGAAAGTAAAAAACTAAATAGAGGGACTTCCCTGGTGGCCCAGTGGTTAGGACTCCACACTCCCAATGCAGGGGGGCCTAGGTTCAGTCCCTGGTCAGGGAACTAGATCCCACATGCCTCAACTAAGAGTTCACATGCATGCAACTAAAGACCACAACTAAAGATCCTAAGTGCTGCAACTAAGACTCAGCGCAGACAAATAAATAAATAAATGCATTAAAAAAAAAAAAAACTAAATAGATGGACTAAATGGTAGCATTGGTATAGCTGGAGAAACAAACAGTGAATAACAAAGCAAAACTAAAGGGTTCTCCCAGAATGCAAAGAGATAAAGATACGAGGAAAAAAAATTTACAGGTCGAAAAATATGAAAGGTCAATGAGAAATTCTAACATACCTCTGAGAAGAGAGCATCATTCAAAGAGATAATAGCTGAGAATTTTCCAGAACTGAAGAAAGACAGGAGTCCTCAGAGTGAAAAAGCCTACTGTGTACTAGAAAGGGAAAATAAGATAACTACATCTAAATATATCATGATGCAACTTCACAAGTATCTAGGGCAAAGAATAAATATGCTAGCAGATGGAAAAGAGAAAAAATATATTGACAAGGAAGTTTTCATCAAAAATAAGAGAAGACAAAAAGGCATATTAGCTTAAAATGCTGAAGGAAAATAAATATAAAACTGGAATTCTGTACCAAGCCAGACAGTTATTTAGTGGGGGGTGGGGGTCTTAAGAGGGTGTTCAAACAATTACACAGCAGTTGAAGATATGCATTCCTGCTTTTCAGCAATAGTATTTTTATACCTAGAGCATTGTTTTCCAAGCTCTGAGTTTAGTAGGATGTAAAATCACTTAGCGGGTTGTAACTAGAATCTTTTAAATTGTACAGAAAGTATCATGTGTACCGAAAGTAAGTGATACTTATGTGCTACAGCTATTTCTTACTTTACATATACACACGCATATAAATATGCATGCCTCTGTAGGATCTTTTCTTAGAAATGTAAGACATTTCTTGCTGTGAGTCATCGTCAAATATGAAAGCTGCTACCCAAGAGATGCTTAGACAAGGACATAAGAATAAGGATGTTGCAGCATTGTTGTATTGAAAACTAGAAGCAGTTTAATTGTGATTCTAAATGCTGTGGAAAAGTTAAAAAGATGGATCTGAAAAGCATTATATTGAATGAAAAGACAAGTTGTAGGATAATAACTGTGGTAATTTTTAAAAACAATACATTGTATTGTTTGTAGGTAAATATATATGTAAAAGTATAAAGGATGCCTCACCAAACCTCTTGAGAGCTTAGTTTTATCTTTTTTTTTTTTTTAAGGAAGATCATATATACAGTATATATGTGGTAAATTATAGTTGAACTTTGAACAATGCAGGGGTTAGGGGTGCCAGCCCTCAAAAATATAGCATGTAACATAATTGGCCCTCCACATAAGCGGTTCCGCATCCATAATTCCACATCCAAGTTTTCATCCAACTGTAGATTATGTAGTACTGTGTTATTTACTATTGAAAAATATCCACATAAAAGTGGACCTGCGTGGTTCAAATCCATGCTGATCAAGGGTCAAGAGAAAGGACTAGACAAAACGATGACAGCTGATTCTGTGTGGTCAGAATGAGTGTGTGTTATTGTTTGTGTTGCCTGTACTTTGTAAACTTTGCAAACAAACTCATATTGAAAAAGCAACAATAGATTTCTACATTTGTAAATAGAATCCAAATCAATCAATTTATTGCTTATTTTTTCTGTTGCAAATGGTAGTTACCACTCTGACTTGTATTATATATGTACAGAAAAATACTGAAGTGAATCATAGAGGAAACGATCTTAAAGTCACTTGCTATTTAACACAGGAGATGAGATTCAAGAGATTTTTAACCAGTAGTCACATATCTGGTTTATACCTGAGATACCCAGGTTCCTTACTCCTATCGAGTGTTAAGTCCCTGTCATGTTAGATAGTCATCTCAGTAGTTAGAGAGGAAATTTGTTTTTAGCTTTTCATGTTTACTGCTTAGCAGTGCTATGAAAAACAGATTGTAGTAGCCAGATACATGGCATCAGTCTCCTCAATCTATTTTTATGTCATTGGAGAGAGAGATAATATAAAACATACAGAAAATTATGTAAGTTCTTTCGAGCTAGACACGTTTAAGTTTATCCATTGTAGGAGAGCAACCCTGGGAGAATTCTCACAATGAAGCTTCTGCTGAATCGGAAATGAAAGGAGTTCATTTTGAAATGTTAAAACTCTTATAGTTAACTATTTCATAAGCAAGCGAGGTACAGGGCAGTTTATAATTAATTTATAAACTTTTGGTAAATGTTGTCTTTCAAAGAGGCCTATTTTATTTAGGGAAGAAGTCTTAACAGTCCATGAGCCAAACAACTGTTTTAAAAACAATTATGTTCTTTATACTTTTGTCAAGAGACTCTCTTGATGCTTTTTTATTCTGACTTCTCCATCCATTGTCTTCCTTTTAGAACAAAATGTGCATGTCTTCAACTGACAGCAAGGAATTCCAAGACTTGCACCTTGTCAAGTAATAAAATAACCACTGGATATAAATATAAAAGACTAGAGAGACAGATACCTACTGGGTAAGATACACTGTGGATTTGTTGCAGGGTGTTTAAAGTACCCTTTGAAGGAGGGTACTTTATCATTGTGGCCTATTTAGTCTTATAAGTGTTGTTAATGCTTAAAGGCAATGCCAAAGAATGCTCAAACTACCACACAATTGCACTCATCTCACACTCTAGTAAAGTAATGCTCAAAATTCTCCAAGCCAGGCTTCAGCAATACATGAACCATGAACTTAACAGATGTTCAAGCTGGTTTTAGAAAAGGCAGAGGAACCAGAGATCAAATTGCCAACATCTGTTGGATCATCAAAAAAGCAAGAGAGTTCCAGAAAAACATCTATTTCTGCTTTATTGACTATGCCAAAGCCTTTGACTATGTGGATCACAATAAACTGTGGAAAATTCTTCAAGAGATGGGAATACCAGACCACCTGACCTGCCTCTTGAGAAATCTATGCAGGTCAGGAAGCAACAGTTAGAACTGGACATGGAACAACAAACTGGTTCCAAATAGGAAAAAGAGTATGTCAAGGGTGTATATTGTCACCCTGCTTATTTAACTTATATGCAGAGTACATCATGAGAAATGCTGGGCTGGGGGAAGCACAAGCTGGAATCAAGATTGCCGGGAGAAATATCAATAACCTCAGATATGCAGATGACACCACATTATGGTAGAAAGTGAAGAGGAACTAAAGAGCGTCTTGATGAAAGTGAAAGAGAAGAGTGAAAAAGTTGACTTAAAACTCAACATTCAGAAAACTAAGATCATGGCATCTGGTCCCATCACTTCATGGCAAATAGATGGGGAAACAGTGGAAACAGTGGCTGACTATTTTTCTGGGCTCCAAAATCACTGCAGATGGTGACTGCAGCCAGGAAATTAAAAGATGCTTACTCCTTGGAAGGAAAGTTATGGCCAACCTAGACAGCATGTTAAAAAGCAGAGACATAACTTTGCCAACAAAGGTCCATCTAGTCGAGGCTATGATTTTTCCAGTGGTCATGTATGGATGTGAGAGTTGGACTATAAAGAAAGCTGAGCGCCGAAGAATTGATGTTTTTGAACTGTGGTGTTGGAGAAGACTCTTGAGAGTCCCATGGACTGCAAGGAGATCCAACCAGTCCATCCTAAAGATCAGTCCTGGGTGTTCATTGGAAGGACTCATGCTGAAGCTGAAACTCAATACTTTGGCCACCTGATGTGAAGAGCTGACTCATTTGAAAAGACCCTGATGCTGGGAAAGATTGAGGGCAGGAGGAGAAGGGGACGACAGAGGGGTGAGATGATTGGATGGCATCACCGACTCAGTGGACATGGGTTTGGGTAGACTCCGGGGGTTGGTGATGGACAGGGAGGCCTGGCATGTTGCTGTTCATGGGGTCGCAAAGAGTCGAACACGACTGAGCGACTGAACGGAACTGAACTGAACCCTTATTCTGTGCCAGGCATTGTCTCAAGCACCTTGTAAATACTGACTTATTTAATCTTTTTTTAAAATTAAATTTTATTGAAACATAGGTGATTTCCATGTTGTGTTAGTTGTGGCTATGCAGCAGTGTGATTCACTTATGCATCTATCCACTTGTTTTTAGACTATTTCCATATAGGTTATTATAGAGTATTGAGTAGAGTTCCCGTGCTGTACAGTAAGTCCTTATTAGTTGTCTATTTTATGTATAGTAGTGAGTATATGTCAACCCCCATCTCCCGAGTTATCCCCCCCACAACTTTCCCCTTTGGTAACCTGAAACTTGTTTTCTACATCTCTGACTCTATTTCTACTTTGTGAACAAGTTCATTAATACCATTTTCTTAGATTCCACATATAAACAATATCATATGATATTTGTCTTTCTCTGTCTGACTTACCCAATTCATTTAATCTTCACAAAACCACCCTGTGCCATATAATCCATATTATATGGTGGTACCATATAATCCCCATTTTAAAAATGGAAAATTGAAGCACAAAGAGATTAAATCCATGGTCACGCAGCTAGTGAGCGCTGGAGCTGTGATGGGAACTAGGCAGTCTAGCCCTGGGAGCCTTCACACTTAGTCTCTTTCCCTCAGTAATTATTAGTGAGGTAGCAATAGAAAGTGCTTTTGCTTTTAATTTAAGATGTCTAATTGATTTTTCTCTTGTATATTTTATTGACAAGCATTTATGAATGCAGCCTATTATGCAAGTGTGATCGACGAATGTGTCAAAACCGAGTTGTCCAGCATGGACCTCAAGTAAGGCTACAAGTGTTCAAAACTGAGAAGAAGGGATGGGGAGTGCGCTGTCTAGATGACATTGACAGAGGGACGTTTGTTTGCATTTATTCAGGTAAAGCAAAGGTTTACTTTCACATTACGCTGTGGTAATATCTGTATTTCTGAATCTCCATTTTACTAGTCAGGGCCACTGAGATCTTATAGCAAGGGCAAGAGCGACAATATAGGAGGGGTATCAGAGGATGACAAGTGACTGGGAAATTGAGCACTGAAGGGACGACATGCGTTAGGAGGTACCAGGTGTTCCAGAAAAGAAAGGATAAAGGATAAAACTTGGGTTACTGCGTGAGATTTGTTTTTTGGTCTCTGTGGCCGCAGATGCTTCGGGATAAAGTAAGAAAACTTTTAAATAGAAAAATGACTGATTTACTAAGATAAAGATTATTGGTCAAAGACTGTCTTCATCAACATCTTGAGCTATTAGAACTTAACAAGTTAATGTTATAATGAATACCTGTAGGTGATGATTCAGTCAAGGCAGTTCACTCCATTTCAGGGATTCTATAGAGAGTTGCCCGTGTTCTGAGCAAAGCCTCCCCCCAGTGTGTTACGGTCGTGCAATTACTGATTCTTTCAGGTCATAGCCCACAGGCCAGACACGTCCATCTCTAGTAGTCTCTTCTTTTTACCCCAGAGTGTCAGGCAAAAGCCCTCACTTTCTGTGTGTACCATGAAGTGAGAAAGGTTGGTGAAATGTGACTCCCAAGGCAGTCTGAAGGAAATGTGGGACCCCAGGCAGCAGGGATCAGAGCAGTCCTCCTCATCTGGAATTCCAGGTTCACTTCAGTGAGGGCAAGAATCCTGAGTTCAGAACAGTCACAGCTGGATCCCTGGCACATCCCACTTACAGACACAAATACTGCACAACTTGCCTGGACATTTGTCTCTCATATTTCTGAGTAACTCTTTGATAAAAGTTAGCTTACCATAAAATGCCAGATGATGTCCAGGAAGTATTACTGACTTTACCTACATTGCTAGAAAATGCACCTAAGGGTATCTCTCTAATCTAGCTGTTAATTTTGACTTGTTAACTGTAATTTTAAGTTCCTTGAAAGAAAATGCATAAACTTCAGACTAACCTTTTGATTACATTTAAGGCTTAAGGTGAGAACAGGCACATATCACCACAGATTTAAATACATCACTTTGTAAATAAAGTTTTTAAATGATAAAGCATTCATAACTAGATACAAAGGCTATAATTGTAAGACTAGAGTTCACCTCTCTAATTTCCTGGAGTGCTTTCTGATCTGTATTTTTGTTTTATATTATTGTAGCTCAATCTCTTATCTTCTGTGTTATTTCCCAACAGACAAATACTTGTTCCTGTGTTTTTTCATGTACTGGAAGATATGAAATCTCTTCTTGGTCTTTTATTTTTATTATTTCTCACAATAGTATTCTGGGATGAATTAATGTTTACCTTCATTATAGAAATGAGGTACACCATACACAGTTCTAATAGAGCAGAAGAAATGCCCTTTTGTTGCTTAGTAATTATATTACTTTTTGTCATATTTAGCTCTTTTACTTTTTTCTTTTAGGAAGATTACTAAGCAGATCTAACACTGAGAAACCTGATGCTATTGATGAAAATGGAAAAGAGAATATTATGAAAAATATGTTTTCCAAAAAGAGGAAAATAGAAGTTGCAGATTGTGAGATTGAAGTTATCCCAATAGAACTGGAAGCGCGTCCTGGAAGTATGGAGACTCGGGAGTATCCACCTAAGCTCCATAGTAATACCAAAGAGCCTGTTATGTGAGTGAGATCGTAGGAACGCAGTCAAGATTGAGCTATACTGTTTACTACCAATTAAGAGTAGTTCGTTCTTTTTCTTCTTTCTTACTTTCTACTCCAACTTCTGTATCTCCTATATATCAGTTTGCTTCATAGTTGTAAGTTTAACACTGAGAAATCTAGGGCACTTAAATTTAAAAATCTAACCAACATACTGTATTTCCTCAGTTTCCATCTGTGAAACTTCATCTTTAAAAACTTTGACTTTAATCAGATTGTTTATGGATGTCATGACTTTGGCAGTTCTTTTTATTTTCTATCACCATTTTATTTGCAAAGGTTTTCTTAGATTTTCTTCATTTTTTAAATATACTTCCAGAATGATTAACTTTAAAATATGATTATTCTAGTGAAGAGTAGGCATAGGTGTTATAACTTAGATTAATTTCTAATGAATATTTACATAACAGTAATGCTGTCTATATTTCAGGGCACAGTAGAGAGCATTTTTAGTGATTTACAGAATAACTTTGTTTTCCTTTTCAGAGGGATGAAATATAACAGCATTTCAAGAATTCGGTATCATTCAGTCATTAGAAGTCCTAAAACCAAGACTGTCATTATTCAACACAATGGGAAAAATATGGTAAAAAGTGCAAAACGTATATGGTGCCCTTCTGAGAACGTTAACTACTACTTAATTCAAATTGTTTGTGTTACTTAATAATGTGTAGGATTTCTTTTATTATTTTGTAATGTGGTGCTGTTGAAGTGTTAGGACTATGATTTTTACTGACTTTGTATCCTAAGTAACGGTTGGCATGTTCCCAACTTAGATATAGAAGGAGAATGTTGATCATGATCTGACAGTGTATCTACTGAGACTGAGAGCTATAGAGTGTAAGAATTCATGGAAGAAGCTAAAGTGATAGTATTACATAAGAAAGAAGGATAGAGTAATTTAGGTTGAGGAGATATGGTTGTGAGATGTAGGAGAAAGAACAGAAGCAGTCTAATGAGAGAATCATCCAGAAAGCAGCACTTTACATGATAGCCTCTGAAGATACACTTTTCAGTCTGTCCTGAGAAGAATAACTAGTCAGAGACTGTAACTTAAGAGAATGATGCAAGAAATAGAACAGGCAGACAAAATGGTAGTTCATGGCTTGTTGGTGAAAAATAAAAATTCTAATGTAGGTGGTACACAAATATTTTCCCTCTGCCTAGTAACATACAGAAGATAACTCCTTAATTCCACATCATTATGCGAAGATTGGCCAGATCACATAGAGCTGGTTTGCCCTCCAACACTGCACCTTAACTAGCTGGTTAACATCTTCTGTCTGCATTTCTTTTAGCATACTATTAGAATAATAGTATCTGTCTCAGAATTAAAAGGGTTAAATGAGATAACGTTAGAAACTTAGTGTAGCACAATGCTTGACACCCAGCTAAGTGCTCAACATATGTTGACCATTGAAATACATGGGTAAGAATAGTAATGGTCAAATGTGTTGCGTGCCAAGCATTGTGCTAAACCTAATACCCCTTTTTGAAAGTTATCATTACCATGTAAAGTGATTGCAGTGTCCTCAACTCATGGAGATTAGGCAGCTCCTTTAACCTTTTCTTTCAAGTAACTAGCCAAAGAGTGTTTTTAATCTTTGCACATCTTATAGTGGTAGCCAAATTTATCATCTGGTATCAGAATTGAGGGATACCGACAGACCTGTTGGTATTTGTATTTTATTTTGAATTTATAATGCCTCAAGAATGTCTAGACAGTCCTTATAATTTTCATAGCTGTGCCCCACTAAAGTGCCTGGGAGTAGAACACAGCTAAAAGGGCTCCATCGTGTCAGAGATTGCTCGGGCTGTCAGTTTTGAGTCTTTGAAAACTAATCTAATTGCTGCAGTCTATGGAGATTGATACTTGATGAAAGAGGCCTTACTGCTAACTTAAATTCTTTTTCCTAACCTAGAAAGTAAAATTTTCTAAACAAGTAATCTTCCTTGTTTTCTTTTAAGGGATTTACTTCCTCAGAGTCTGTCACCTCAGAAGATAATGGGGAACTTAATCCAGCTCAAGTACATCTGAACTCTAAAGCCAAGGAAATGAGAAGTAGGCTTTGTTTCATTCTGTGGTTGCCTGCCTCTTCTGCCTTTTTGTCCCTCTTACTCAATACTTGTAGCTCATTTTTTCAGACACTGTTACAAAAATGCTGCATTCATCACAAGGCTTTCTATATGTCTAGATCAGAGGTCGACAAACCGTGATCTGTGGGCCACATCTAGCCCACCACCGGTTTATGTATGCCCTGTAAGCTAAGATAATTTTTACCTTTTAAAATAACTGAGAAGAGATGAGAAGATAAATAATACTTTGTGACACTCAAAACTTATAGGAAATTATAATTTCAGTGTTGCTAAATAAATTGTATCGGAAGATAGCCACACTCTTTCATTTACACATTGTCTCTACTTTCACACTATAGTAGCAGAGCTGAATACTCACAACAGAGATGGTGTAGCCCACAGTGTTTACTGTTTGGCCCCATACAGAAGAAGTTTGCTGACCCCTGGTCTAGATGCCAACTGTGACCTGATGCTGGGCAGGAGAATAGTGTGGACCACTCACAGTCCATCTCTGGCTTTGGAAGCCCTGCCCAGCACAGCCATCTCCTAACTCCTTGTTTAGGCTCCTTTAAAAATTAAGACATGACATTCTCCTGCAGTATTCCAGCCAGTGCTGCCCCAGAGGATGCTTAGTAAAAAGTGAAAATATTGCTACCCTGAGTGCTCATCTTTCAGTGTTACCAGTCTTGCCATGGTATAGACTATACAGTCCATGGAATTCTTCGGGCAAGAATAGTGGAGTGGGTAGCCTTTCCCTTCCCCAGGGATCTTCCCAACCCAGGGATCGAACTCAGGTGTCCCGCACTGCAGGCGGATTCTTTACCAGCTGAGCCACAAGGGAAGCCCAATTTAATATTAAAACCTGACAAAACTGGACTTTAGTTTATTTGCATTTCAGTATATCCCTCAGTGAAGAGATGTTGCGGAGACATGACCCTTTGTGAAGAACTGACTGACCGTGGCCTTTTCTCTCTTTGGGCTTCCTTGGCATATGCACCCCCAACTCCCCACCTTCCTAGTATTAATAGAAAGAAGGACACCTTTGTAAATTTATATCCTGTTTTTAGACAGAGAGGGGAGAGGACTGAGAGATTTTCCTGTATTACTGCTTAGCTCAAATTGCCCTTAGCTCAAAATAGTTCTTATGTCAAAGATGTGTATTTGAGGACAACATTCTGATATATCACCATTTAATGCATGAAAGTCATCTGAATACTATTGCTCTTGGTTCTTTTGTTGTTTTCATTGACCACTACAGTACATATAGCAGGCACTACAAAATGTACTGTTAATATTATTGGTTAATATTATTATTAATATTAATTAATTAATATTAATTAATATGTACTATTAATATTACTGCAAGTAACCCATGATAGGAAAAAGCAGCCAGAAACAGTGATGATTACATCAAAAACATTAATTTTAGAAAAGTATAACTTCTTTCTGCCACTGAATTAGGTGGCACAAATGACTTTTTAATAATAATTTTAGGTATTCCATTTGACATGCATTCATACTTTTGAATATTTTGGAAAATTATTTTCATTATTGGATAAGAAGAATAAGCAGTTCATCTTCTAAAGTAGTGTTGTTTGTAAAAGTGTAATAACTGAATGATCATCTAGCAAAAACATATACAAAATCCATAGCGGTAGTTATTGCTACTGGGCCTTAGAGTGGGTGACTCTTATCGGGGTCTCCCCAGCCTTTCATTGGTATCATAAAGGCCTAAAATGCTCCCTAAACCCTCTGTTACAGCTGTTTAGAATATATTTAAATGCAGAGTCCAAAGTTGAAGAGAAGTCAATTTATAAGTAGAGCTTAAGTATAGTTACAGCAACATGTATACAGATTCATAAAAAGGCATTGTTAGGTAATAGAAAGAAGGTAGACTTCAGAATCAGATATTTCTGTGTTTCTTACCCCACTTTTCATTATTATTGCTAGTTAGTTGAGTGAATCCCTTAAGCCTTCAGAAGCTCAGAGTTTTTATTTGTAAAACTGAAGTATTGTGTACCTTAATACATTGTACATACTGTGTACCTTAATACATTGTACGGATTAGCAATAATTAACTTGCAGTTAATTAGTTTTGTTACTCTCAGCAGTGTTGCTCAGCCAATTATATTCCCTGACAATTCCTTCCAAAATGTTTATTAGAGGACTCAAGCTCAAACGAAGTTGAAGATTCTGAAGACAACGATGTGATAGATATAACCAAGTGTAGAGAAGAAACTCCACCAGGGGGCACATGTCACCAAGCAGTTACACTGGATGACAAGAATGAGGTTCAAATACAAAAGCCCCAAGAGGAAAAATCTCCAGCATGTCAAAACCAGCAGGTCTTTTGTGGTAAAGTGTTACCAAATGAAACCAAGGATGCTTCATCTGATTCTCTAGAGAAGTTCAATAAAGGGAATGTGTTTTTATTGGATGCCACAAAAGAAGGAAATGTGGGCCGCTTCCTTAATGTGAGTATATGGGCTGAGATTCCTATATCTAAACACATTTTTTCCCTAGGCTTCTTCACAAAATCATGAGGAAAATATGACTGACAGATTCCAGAGCCACACTACCTGGATTAGAATGCCAGTCCTCTACTTATATGACCTTGGACATCTCACTTGACCCCTCCATGCTGTATTTCCCACTTCAGTAATATGGAGTTAATAACTGTCTAGAATGCTGTGAAGATTAAATGTATTATATATAAAGTGCTTAAACTGTATCTAGCACACAGTAAACATTTGCTTCAAGAAACTATAAGAAATGATAAGTAAGAAAATCATATATATTTACTGAAAGGCTTTTAAGATGCATTCCTTTGAAAAAACAATGGGGCACATAGAATAAGTTTTTCTTTTGTGTCGCATATAATAGAAGGTCTTGTTCAGAAATACCTCTATTAAAAAAATTAGTTGGGAGCACTTACGTTTTACTTACTCTCACTAAATTTTTAGTGATTTAGTGGCTTAGTACTGGAGAAGGCAATGGCAACCCACTCTGGTACTCTTGCCTGGAAAATCCCATGGATGGAGGAGCCTGGTAGGCTGCAGTCCATGGGGTTGCTAAGAGTTGGACACAACTGAGTGACTTCACTTTCACTTTTCACTTTCATGCATTGGAGAAGGAAATGGCAACCCACTCCAGTGTTCTTGCCTGGAGAGTCCCAGGGGTGGGGGAGCCTGGAGGGCTGCCGTCTATGGGGTCGCACAGAGTCGGACACGACTGAAGCGACTTAGCAGCAGCAGCAGCAGTGGCTTAGTACAGAAAACCAGTGCGTTTATCAGAATATTGCATTTTACTATCTTACTCTTTTTTTATTCCTAAGCCATAGTCATTTGCTGTTTCTGTGTATGTTTGGGATATATGTAATGAGACTTATTTTCATTTATATAGAGGAATATTTATGATTTCTCTGATTTAAGGTTCATTGGGCTTCCCTGATAGCTCAATTGGAAAAGAATCTGCCTGCAGCGCAGGAAACCCCGGTTCTATTCCTGGGTCAAGAAGATCCGCTGGAAAAGGGATAGGCTACCCACTTCAGCATTCTTGGGCTTCCCTTGTGGCTCAGCTGGTAAAGAATCCACCTGCAATGCCGGAGACCTGGGTTCGATCCCTGGGTGAGGAAGATCCCCTGGAGAAGGGAAAGGCTGCCCACTCCAGTATTCTGGCCTAGAGAATTCCATGAACTGTATAGTCCATGGGGTCACAAAGAGTCAGACACGACTGAGCAACTTTCACTTCACAAGGTTCATTGACACTTAAGACTCCTGGCATCTTCATGATGAGAGGGATACTGTGTATTATTGGCCATAACTACTGTGTAGGGTGGAATTGGAGCTAGCTTTTCCCATCAGACTGCCAGTCTCGTCTCTCCTGCCTCCTACCATCATACATGCTTTTCAAAGAATGTATAGTCCCAGAAATTTTCCAGGGGAAAAAAGAAAAATACCTTTACCACTAGTCCCAGTGTATATAGACTGTCTTGTCTTTGGCCAGCCGGACCGTGCAGAAGCCACCTGCATTCCTCCTACTCTCTGGGCTCTACTTTGTTCTGACTTATCCTACCCAGGAGGGTGATGAGGAGTCGTGGAAGCAGGACGGGAACTTTATGATAGCCTCCACACATCCTTTGGAAAGGTCCATTCAGGTTCACTGATCTCTGGATATGGCCTTAATTTTCCTCTTTTCTCTGTATCAGAGCTCTTCTTCCTCTCTGGGGGGTTCAGTTAGTGGGATGGGCAGCTTTGACTTTTCCCTTAAAATAATGGGAAGCATGCATAGCCCAAGATTCTTTTATGTATTTCCTTTGCTAAACTGAAGACCTATTTATTTATTTATTTGTGGCTGTACTATTTGGCTCACAGGATCTTAGTTCACTGACCAAGGATCAAACCTGTGCCCTCTGCAGTGAAAGTAGAGTCCTAAGAACTGAACCACCAGGGAATTCCCTCAACACCTCTTCAAAATGTGACATTTGAATGGTTTGAAATTGATGTTTACTGATCATTTTACATGTAATTCATGTGCCATCAGAGGAAAAAGTACTCTCAAGTCAGAAAATCTTTGAAACCAAAGAACTTTTTTTTCTTTCTAGAGAAATCTGTTTGGCCTTTTTCTTTTTCTCTCTCCTAGTTAGAAGGATACTTGGTTAACAAGAGAATCCTCTCTGAATACTGGAGTGGGTTGCCATTCCTGTCTCCATGGGATCTTCCTGACCCAGGGATCGAATCTGGGTCTCCTGCACTTTCACTACTTCTACACTATTGCCAAACATGCTGGAAGCTACTAAACATGCCAGGAGAGCCAGGAGATCAGTAAAGAATGATCCCTAGCAAAGGACTGTCGTGGCTTTCTTTCCAGTCAGTTACGTTGAATAGTGGCTGCACTGGAATGTTATGGTTGGTCTCACTATCTGGATCCCCCCTTGTTTGTAGAAGGAGAAAAACAAGGCTTTTCTGTCTTTTTAAATTTAATTTTCTACATAGATAATCCAGTCTCATGATTTAAAAACTTAAATAGAACACCTTAGAGAATACATACAAACAGAATTGTTTCACGGCAGCTCTGACCCTGCCAAGTAGGTACCCTGAGTAAAGCTCACCAGGCTCAAACTGAAAAAAAATGTATGGATGATAGGAAGTTATCATTGAAATCTAACAGTGGTAAATGTGTCAGGAATATTGCTGGGATTCAATCCCTTTATGAATCTGGTGATAGATGACTGTGTAGCAATAACAGCTCATGTGCAGCAAAATAACACTGGATTGGTGGTGATAGGAAATAGTTATCACCATGTTAGAAGCCTTGGAAAAACAATAAATAATGGTGTGTTCAGCAGAGAAATCAATTACCTACATAGATACCCTTTCCAAAGGATCTGTTTGACTATGATGTAAAATTTAGGTCATAACATATTCTTCATATTAAACTTTTTGTTTTGTTTTAAAAATAATGTATGCTGCCCCTGTTCGCCCTGCCCCCAATCCACCCTCTATAGTAAAATCATTTTTTATTACTTTTTGGTATATTCTTATAGTGTTTCTTTATACAAATACAAGTAAGTGTAAGGATGTGTTCTTATTCCTACCCCTTACCTAAAAGATAGCATGTTACATTCAGTGCCCTACACCTTGTGTTTTAAGTTAACAATATACTCTGGAGATTTTTCTGTATGAGTACACAGAGCTCCTCATTTATTTTTTGTTTATAGGTGCATATGGTTTCAATGTGTGGCTGTCCCGAAGTTTAAATAATCCTCTTTAGATAGACATTTGGACTGCTTCCAATCCTCTACTGTTGAAAACAATGTTCAGTAAATAATCTTACGTGGATACATATGCACATATATCTGTCGAATACACTCCCAGATACTGGATTGGTGAATCAAAAGATAAATGCATTTATAATAATGATAAATAGGAGTTTTTACTATTTTTCATTTCTACTGGCAAGATGTAAGAATGTCAAAACAGGGCTTTCTGAATGAATTCCTACCATCAACAAAATTGTAATGAGCTGTGATATTTTACATACTAGTCAGGAAAAAAAAAGAAATAAAAATAAGATGTGTTGGAAACAGAATGGTATTCTAATGCTTCAAAGAACAATGTATCAGACTTTATGCTATGTCTAACTTACGTGTTTGTCTATTTTTGTTAACAGCATAGTTGTTGCCCAAATCTTTTGGTACAGAATGTTTTTGTAGAAACACATGACAGAAATTTTCCCTTGGTGGCGTTCTTCACCAACAGGTTTGAAAATTTTTTTAATATGATTAATTTTGAAATTGTGACTTTAAAAATAACAGTACAAAAATATTAAAAAAAGATATATGCTATAGCCCCAACTCTCTGGTACCCTAGGATACTCAGTCATCCCAAAATGTTTAGAGGTGATAAAATTTTAAATAGTTGAAATTTTAATTCTTATTTCCGCTTAGAATTAATGTCCAAAAAGGCTAAGAATTGCAGGTCTCAGCCAGTTCAGTTCAGAGAATAAATGATGCAGAATGCTACATCTTTTAAGTCAAAACTACCCGCGATTACCTCCCCAGGCCTCAGCGCATTGCTGGGGCCCACTCTTTTTAAAAACACACTTACTCCCTTGTGGATATTGACAAGTTTCTTCTTATTTGGGATTTTAATAGATGTGAAATAAAACTCAAATGATTATCCTTAATAAAAGAGCATTCCTAAGTAGTGGATGTTGGAGAGAGAAAACCATATTGTTGAGGAGGGTTAATGATGTTAATATGAAAATTGATTATAGTAAAATTTGGTTCATTCAGGATAATTTATGATTATTTTTAAAATTTCTACTTTCTAGGTATGTGAAAGCAAGAACAGAACTAACATGGGATTATGGTTATGAAGCTGGGACTATGCCTGAGAAAGAAATCCTCTGCCAATGTGGGGTTAATAAGTGTAGAAAAAAAATATTATAAATCTAGTTAATGCCTGCTCATGAAATCAGCTGATCAAGCTGAAACCAGGGCCATGCAAAGGAAACCCCACTGGTCAGTGGAATTAATTTACATTACGATCTGTCAAGAGAATTCCTCTCAGTTTACCCTTATTGGGAGTGTTTATTTGCGTTACTTAGAAATGCTTGGAACAAAATAAGGACATTTTCATATGCATAGTCTATCTCTTTATTCTTACTGCTGTTCAACTATACATGAGTAGAATGAATGTGTATATTTTATATGAAATACCACTATATAATTTGTAACTTATTTGTAAATTACATATTCAGAAGAACAAGTGTCACAATTGATTTCAGCACTTCTTACTGTTTTTGTAATTATTATCTTTGACTTTCAGGGCCCACAGGGCCAAATTTCACCTCTTTACCTACAAAATTTATTTATGTTTAATTCCTGGCAAATAATTTACCATTGTGAGCCATACGATGGGCATCAGAGCCTGAAGAATATTAGTATTGTGCATATTACTTCCAAGTATTTTAAGTTAATTGGAGAAGCTCCATGAAATAGTGTCCTGTAAGTCCACTTGAATGAGAAAGAAGAGAAACTCTCCTAGGGGAAAGTTTTGGCACATTTTTTGAAATGAAACTTCTTTTCCACAGATTCTCTTCACTCCTTCTATACAAACACAGGAAAAGAGGGAATAGAAACTTGGAGGAGCTGAAATATTTTTGTTCTAGACAGAGTAGAACCGTAAGAAAAGGAAACTTAAGAGAATAGTCAGACATGGCTTATTTATTGCCAGAAGAGATGGTGTTGGGTAAGAATTTCACTTACAACAATTCTGTTGAAAAAGTCTGAAACAAAAAAAAAAGTCTGAAACAGACCGTTGGACTTTCCTGGGCATGATGTGCAAATTATTTTCCTAGAGAAAAATGGAAAGATTTACTCTGCTGTAGGTTTCCTGACCATGATCATCTAGTGGAAAGGGGGTGAAAGTCTCCCAGAGTTAAAACTAACTTTATCTGTAACTAAGATGTACATTTGGCTGTCAGGAAATTCTCCCCACCCTTGGAGCCAGCATGGGAATACTAGCTCAAAAAGGAGTAATTGAAGTAGTTCTGTTTTTTTTAGGGTTTGTTTTTTTTCTTTTTTCTCAGCTTGCTTCTGGGTTTAATTACCTTTGGTTACCTTTCAGACAATGGAGAAGGAAATGGCAACCCACTCCAGTGTTCTTGCCTGGAGAATCCCAGGGACACAGGAGCCTGGGTGGGCTGCCATTTGTGGGGTCGCACAGAGTCAGACACGACTGATGTGACTTAGCAGCAGCAGCAGCACCTTTCAAACAAGAATCTAAATTTGTACTGGATTTAATTTCTTAAAAATATTGAACTAAATAAAAATTTAACTTGAAGGTGGTTTAGAGAGTGGGAGACCAAAGAGCTAGGAAAGGGAGCAAGAAATTGTAACCCGACAGCCATAGACAAATGGGGAAAGCTGAGAAGTTCATTTATTCACAGTAAACATCCAGGAATTTTAGGCAACGCACTGAAATAAAATGAAGACACTTGAAAAATGTGGGAAATTTGTACAGAGATCTGACATCTTGATCTTCTTCATCTGTACTGGTTCCCAGTTGTCATTTCCCATCAGCATCTTAGAGATTCCCTTTGTCTTTCCAATGTCAGGTTTATTTCTAGTTAAATCCCCTTATTTCTGCTTTCATTGATTTACTGCCACATATGGGCATGGGGTCACAAAGAATTGGACACAACTGAGTGACTTTCACTTTATGGGTGAAGCACCATCCTCCAGTACCTTTTGAAAGGGAAATAATGAGAGGTAAATGAGACTATATGTTTGAACATGTTCTTTTGCCCTTACACTTGATTGCCGTTTTGGCAGGGCAGAGAGTTCGTGAGTAGTTTTCATACCCAATTTTGAATATACCTGCTACATTCCAGTGTTGCTGCTTTGAAATCTGAAAATGTTCTCACCTCTGGCCTTCAGAGTGACTATTGGAAGTCAGAGGCCAATCTTTATCTTTTATATTCATGACCAGTCTTTCTCTCTCTTGAACCTTATAGCGATCTCTTTGACCCAGTGTTCTATTCCCAGTAAAGGTCTATTATTATACCTCATACTAGGTGCTTGGTGGGATCTTTCAGTCTGAAAACTTTGTTCTTCAGTTCAGGGAACTGTTCTTGAAGTGTTTCTTTAATAATACCTTATCTGTTCTCTCTTTCTAGAATTCCTGTTACCCAGACATAAGACCTCCAGGAT
The DNA here is from genome assembly GCF_910594005.1 of Cervus elaphus. Classification (NCBI taxonomy): domain Eukaryota; kingdom Metazoa; phylum Chordata; class Mammalia; order Artiodactyla; family Cervidae; genus Cervus; species Cervus elaphus. The sequence goes on from NC_057844.1 coordinate 19,807,346, forward strand.
TTGTCTCTGATTTTCTTATCTTCTGTGTTAATTTCCAGCTTTGTCTTCTTGCTCTACTTTCTGGGAGATTTCCTCAGTTTAATCTTCCAATTTGTCTGTTGTGGTGGGTTTTGGTTTCTTTATTTTTTTTTGGGGGGGGGGGCTCATTTTTTTTATTTCTAGAGCTCTCTTTGAACATTTTGTTTTTCTTCAATAGTATCCTATTTTTGGTTCATGGTTGCAGTATCTTCATGGTTCGTGGTTGGAAAATACTGTTTGTATAGTACATCACACACAGGCATTTGTGTCTATGTTTTCTTCCTGAATATTCTGTGACCTACAAGGTTTCTGTTTTCTTTGTATGTTTCCTTTGGTCTTTGTCTTTCAGGATTTAGGCTTTCCTCAGTTAGCGGCCTTGGCAGTCTGCTCCTCCTTGAGAGTGAAACACTGAAAAGCTGAGATTATGACCTGACAGTGGGAGAAGGGGCCCTTCACCTGCTTCACTTGGCCCAGCTGAGCTGTTCAATCTTTTATTTGGTCTCTTTAGGCCTTTCCTTTTGGCCTGCAAGGAGTCAGTCTTACTGCTTGAAGGCAAAAATCTGCTGCCAGAGCCTGCCCTTTTCTCTCGTCTTGCTGCTCCACACACCTGCTTCTGTAATTCATGTGTGTTGGTCAAGACTAAGTTATCCTTTCTAACCCTGTTTCTCTTCTATCCCCAATTTGCCTCCTTTCCTCTCTTCAAAACCTGCTCAAAAAGCAAGACTTCAGAAGTTTTTCCTTTGATTGCCTCAGCAAACCACCAGCTATTACATGTTTCTTTTTTACAGAGCAACTTATTTTGTAACTGCGACTTAATTACCCGCGTCTGTGTTCCTTTGTGTGTTTGTTCCCTGAGCCAGAAACCTCATCTTGTATGGTGCCGTGTACCCTATGGGTGCTAAATAAAGGCTTACCATTGGAAACTGGCATTGCATTCAGTTAATACTTGGGGGGGGGGGGTGGTGGTGGAGTGTTATTAATTTTGATTGTGCCGCATGGCATGTGGGCTTTCAGTTCCCCAAGTGAAGGAAGAAACAGAACAGAATCTATCTTGAATACTGGACTACATCTTGGGCCGGACTGTGGACTTTGAGCTATATGCACAGTATCTATGGAAACAACATACCAACTGGAAAACCAGGCCCCCTGGATGGAAGCGCCCCAGGGCTCTCCATTCCTAAAAGAATACCGTATTATCTGTGTAACCGAATAGAATCATACATTCTATTATGCTTATTGGGGTATGACCACAAGCCAATTGATAATTGTCCACTGTTAGCTACCTAGGCTTAAGGCTTATGAATCACGGGTTAACTTTGATTGTATCTTTCTTTTTCCTTTGTTCAGACTAGTTTCACGGGATTTTCAGGAAATGGGTTTGGACACATACACCTAGGGTATATAAGGTTTTCACAAAAACTGGTCGAGGTCCTTGACTAAGAGGAGACTGTGCCTTGGGCCCGCCAGTGTAATAAACTACACTCCACTATCTGCATTGTCCTGAGTGAGTTTGTTTCCCGAAAGGCGTGGCTACAACATTTGGTGCATTGGCCAGGAAACTCCTCACTTTGAGGAGACAAAGTCCCACTTGGGACTACTCCGAGGCCTTGTGACTTGAATCTTCTAGAGAGGGGAAGGCACTCGCCTTCTGGAAGGATTCTGCTTCTCAACGCCCAGACCTTTCACGTTAGCAGGTAGTGGACAGCAGCAGGGGAACTGAATGCTCAGGTGAGGAGGAACCCACCCAGCAGGGTGGAAGAGGGGGCCTGATCACCCCCCTGGGAGGGACTAAAGGGGCATGGACCCACAGGAGCCTGGAATAGGCAGGCGGCGATTGCTTGGTACACAGGTCGACGAGCGTGCTAGCACTTAGGAAGGAAATTTGTGAAGGTCGTTTAGGAGGTGTGTCCACGCCGTCTCAGGGAAAATTACCAGCGGTTGCCAGGGGATTTTTAGGATAGAAAACGTCCTTGTATGTTCGTATTATGCCCTCCGCCAGGAGGTGTCCCGTCTGCTGTGAAATTCTTGACCCCCTTGAAATTGTTAGGCTAGAAGGAGGGGGATATATATGAGTGAGTATGAATTGGCTTTTCCAGAGACGGCCTGGGACATGGGATATTTAACCCATCTGTGTTTTCATCTGCACCTGATCAAGCCCACCAAGACAGAATAGACTTTAAGGAAAAAACAGTCTTGGACCACGTGGTGTTCTGGTTTGGCCGTGCCGTGCCGACCGGCAGGTGAAGACACGCCAATCCCCCTTCTCCCTCTGGGATGAGGCAGGATTTGGACGAGGATGACCTGCCCCTCCCCCATACTGGATGACGATGCGCCCGCCGGCCCAGTGCTCCACCAGGACCTGAGGCCGCCGTAATGCCCGATTCAGGGCCCGGTGAAGTTCCTGCAGCAGCTGCTGCTCCTCCACCAGCTCTCCCGGAGGTCGTAGAGCCGCCACCTCGGCGGGCTCCGATCCCGGTGGCAGAAGCCTCTGGCCAACACTTCCAGGATCTGGCTGCAGCCAAACCGCCCAATCTATACCCGCCTCTCCCAGTGAGTACTGACAAAAGGGGGAGGGAGACGTTGGAATTAAGCAGAGACTGCGCTCTGCCAGAGAGCTGGAGGGAACGAAAGAGAACCGACAAGAGACTTATAGTGCAAGCTGCTGCTCTGGGAAAGTCTATCTTGGGCCCTCCGGAAAACCTCCTCTGCCCCAGGGACAGGACAGTCCTTCAAGCGGTCCCAACGGAGGCCCCGGGCCCCGTTACAGCCAAACCAGTGTGCCCGGTGCTGAGCTTTTGGCCACTGGAAGAATGAATGCCCTAAGGCAAGGAAGGAAGAGGAAGCTCCCGCAGCTGTGGGGCTTGCTGACTTGGAAATTAACTAGGGCTGCCGGGGCTCAGAGATATCAGGTCCCCGAGAGCCCATGGTAACCTTAAAAGTGGGGGACCAAAACATTGACTTCATGGTGGATACAGGAGCAGAAATGTCGGTAGTAACAAAACCTGTGGCACCACTGTCCAAAAAGACTACCGCTGTATCGGGAGAAGAGATGATTAAATCGTTTTGCCAGCCCAGAAAATGTCAGATGGGGGGGGGGCACCAAGTGATTCGTGAATTCCTCTACATTCCTGAGTGCCCAGTACCCCTGTTGGGAAGAGACTTGCTCTCCAAACTAGGAGCACAAGTGACTTTCTCCCCTGAGGAGAGGCCAACCTTCCGGATGGGCACTATGATTTATTTGCTCTCTCTCTCAATACCACCCCAAGATGAGTAGAAGTTGCATGAGCCTCCAAAAGAAGAACTGGGTGGGCCGGAAGAGCATGAGAGAGAGCTAACTCATTCCCTGAGGTCTAGGCAGAAGACAACCCCCCTTCCTCCAGGCTGACTAAACATCAAGCCCCAGTGATAATAGAACTCAAACCAGGCACCATCCCGGTTCGAAAGAGCCAGTACCCGCTACCGATAGAGGCCCTGGGCCGCATACTACCCTACATCAATAGCTTAAAATAAGCGGACATTCTGGTAGAGTGCCAGTCAGCTTGGAATACGCCAATCCTGCCAGTCAAAAAGGAAGGACAGTACTATAGGCCTGTACAAGATCTCAGGCTAGTCAACCAGGCTACTGTGACTTTACACCCCACTGTTCCAAACCCCTATACCTTACTTAGCCTCCTCCCACTGAGGACTAAACTTGATACTTGCCTAGATCTCAAGGATGCCGCCTTCTGCATACGCCTTGCCCCAGCGTCACAGCCCATCTTTGCCTTTGAATGGGAAGATCCAGCCGGGGGCACCAAACAACAGCTCACCCGGAACCCCCACAAGGGTTTAAGAACTCCCCAGCCAAAAAAAAAATTAAAAAAAAAAAAAAGAAGAACTCCCCAGCCATCTTTGGGGAAGCCTTGACTTCTGACCTGGACTCATTCCCTCCGGAAGAGTATGGATGTTGGCTCCTACAATACGGGGATGACCTGCTGCTGGCTGCCGAGACCAAGCAAAAATGCTGGAAAGAGACAAAAGCACTGCTGCAGCTGCTGATGGAAGCAGGTTACCGGGTGTTGAAGAAGAAGACACAGATCTACAAAGAGGAGGTAAGGTATCTGGGGTTTGTTTTAAGAAGGACACAAGGTTCCAGACCCTAATTGGGTCCTATATACTGATGGCACTAGCCTGATAAAACAAGGACAACGGCTGTCAGGTTAGCCAAAGCGGAAGGGGCCATTAAGACTAAAAAAAAGAAAAATGGTAAAAATTGCCAAGTGGCAAATTGTTGGTACTGGAGGAGCTGGCACACACTCTGGTAAGCCAAACACACCAAGCGACCCACCTAGGCCATGCTGCCCGCTCACAGGTTAATGCTGCCTCTCGGCACAGACAAAAACCTCCGGGCATTCAGCTGAAAGGCACGCTGCCCTTTGAACACCTAGGAGTGGATTTCACTGAAATGAAACCTCAGTGACACTACCGTTACCTGCTGGTCATGGTATGTACGTTCTCGGGATGGGTAGAAGCTTTTCCTACCTGGGCTGAAAGAACATCAAAAATAGCCCGGTGCCTGCTTAGAAAAATAGTTTCCAGATTTGGATTTCCTACCAGCGTTAGATCAGACAATGGCGCAGCTTTTGTAGCTGATTTAGTAAACTACACACTGCATATACCCAGAGTTCAGAAATGGTAGAATGAACCAACCGGACACTTAAAGAGACTCTCCGAGTAGATCATAGAGACTGACTGCTCCTGTGTGGACTTGCTTCCAACGGCTCTGCTCAGATTCAGGATGACCCCACAGTCCCAAGGCTATTCTCCATACGAACTTGTGTATGGGAGGCCCCCTCCCATAATAAAACAGGTGTCAACAAATTTACCTCAGGTAAAGGGGGATAGGATTTTGCAGCAGATGGAACTGGGTACGGTAATAAATCGGGTGACTAAGTTTGTACAAGAAAGGGTGCCGTTCCCCCTTGGGAAACAGATTCATGAGTTTATGCTTAGTGACCAAGTATGGGTCAAAGATTAGAAACATGATTTACTAGCCCCTCGGTGGAAGGGCCCTTATACTGTTATTCTAACTACCCCTACTGCAGTTAAAAGTTGCAGGTATTGCCCCTTGGATCCATCATACGAGGGTGAAGATAACATACCACGCAGGCCCAGAAAACGCTGAGTAGACTGCACAGAGGGACCCTGCTGACCCTCAAGAGACTAAGACCATCCTTAAAAAGAAAAAAAATAAGATCCTGGACGAGCCCCTTGAAGATGAAGCCGCATAATCAACTCCTGCTGCTTGGTCTTATCAACGTACACAGTCCTATGCCAATTTCATAATACCTCCAACTGTTGGGTGTGCGGGGCTATGCCTCTGTCTGTGATGGATGGACTTCCCTGGTAGCTGTCACCGCTCTGCCAAGATTTTAAACCACTCTGCTCTTTTCTGGGACACAATCATAATCTCTCCCTGCTCTCTTGGTGTAAGCCAGACCTACAGTCAATAGACTCAGGTCATGGGGTTACATATTATGTAAACACCAGTTTCATAAAAGTAACAAAAGTGGTAATTCTAATTAAAATGGTTTTGGACATGCTCACAGCTGTTCAAAGAGGGACCTATGCTATAATTAAGGTTAAATGTTGTGTATATATTCCTGATTTATCTGACAATGTATCAGCTGCTTTAGATGTCATAAAAAACAGGTAAAAACAATGTCAAATGCTAGACTTCGGTACTATCTTGGGTGAAGTGTGATTGGTGGAAAAATTAATTTACCATTGTTACAGTTGCCTTGATAGTTCTGTTCTGAGACCTTGCATTTTACAATGTATTATAAGCTATGTAACCCAAAGGTTGGTGTCGTTCTGCCAAATTGGCGGTCAGAGAGCCAGGGTGCAATATGAATGATGCTCATACTATGAGTTAAGAGCATCAAGAGAAGGGAGTCAAGGAGGAAACAGAACAGGCTCTATCTTGAAAGCAGGACTCCATCTTGGGCCGGACTGTGGACTTTGAGGTATGTGCCCACCATCTATGGAAACGACATACCAACTGGAAAACCAGGCCCCCAGAAGGAAGAGCCCCAGGGCTCTCCATCGCCTATGGTTAACTGTGATTGTATTTTTACTTTATCTTTGTTCAGACTAGTTTCAGGGGATTTTGGGGAAATGGAAGTTTGGACACGTATGCTTAGGGTATATAAGGTTTTCACAAAAACTGGTTGGGATCCTTGGCTAAGAGGAGACTCTGCCTTGGGCCCACTGGTATAATAAACTGCACTCCACTATCTGCATTGTCCTTCTGAGTGAGTTTGTTTCCTGGAGCGCGTGGCTACAACACAACCAGGACTGAATCCCGGCCCCCTGCAATGGAAGTGTGGAGTCTCAATCACTGGGCCAGCAGGGAAGCCCACGTGATATCGGCTTTTGAAAATAATGGGTAATCCCTCAGGGAGACCCATTACTTATCTAGCTGAGTCCAGGGGGCTTCGGCCACATTTTCTCCGACCCTGGATAAGTGGGCACAGGGTGGGGAGCGCCTGGCATGATTCATTTTTTTTTTAAAGCAGTTCGAATTCAGAAGCCCCGAGCTCCCGTTTGAGAAGCCGTCTGCAAAGCCTCCGTAGGCTTCCCGGCAGGGGAAATCCATCATCTAGATTTCGCCAAAGCGGACTTCCGGCGGCGGGGACGCAGCGCGCAGACATGGACCCGGCGGGGCCTTCCGCGCCCGAGTCGACCCGCGGCGCCAGCTGGTACGAGGCCCAGGCCGGGCGGGACACAGTCCCGCTCCCGACCGGTGAGTACCGCGCCGGGGGCTGTCGGGTGGGGCTCGGTGGGGGCCCAGGGCCGCTCTCCGGTCGCCGCCTCACGGGGCTCGCCGGCCCCGCCTCCGAGACTGCGCTGAAGTCTTTGCTCCGCGGCCCCGGGGCGTCCAGCGCCAGCGGCCCCACGCCCAGACCACTACCCGGGGCCTCTCGGAGGGGCGAGTTTGCCCCCGTTTACCGTGTGCCTTGCCTCCCCCACTGCAGATGGGACAGCCCATTGCTGCGGTCCTACAGCGCTAGGATTGCAGCCAGCTGGGGAAAGCGAAAGAAACGCCTGTGGGTTTCCTTTCCCAGCACGGCTCCACCCGCTTCTAAAACAATGCGGTCGGAGAAGTGCCCCGGGGAGAGGGGAGCTAGGCTGGAGGTGGACCCCTTTTGAAGAGAACTGGTCAGTTGGGTCTCAGGATCAGTTGTTTAGTCGCTAAATCGCGTTCGACTCTTTGTGACCCCATGGATTGTAGCCCGCCAGGCTCCTCTGTCTAAGGGATTCCCCAGCAGGAATACTGGAGTGGATAGCCATGCCCTCCTCCAGGGGAGCTTCTGGACCCAGGGATCGAACCCGGGTCTCCTGCACTGGCAGGCGGATTTGTTTTTTCTTTAACCGCTGAGCCACTGGAGAAGCCGGGCGGGGAGTGGGGGTGGGGGCGGGCTGGCTGGGTTTAAGGAAGCAGTTTGGAAACTTTCCACAGAGAAGGAAACGTTTTGGAACCACGCCCTCCTTTCCATTTAGTTGTTCAAGTCTGTGGCCCTGTCTTTAAGCGAGACAGCAGCTTCTTGAGGGGGCACCTTTCTTGCCGTTCAGCAGGTGTGGATCTTCTAACCCGTGTAGGCCAGGTGCCAGAATACAGAGATGAGCTGGGCAGACCCTGCCCTAGAGAATCAAATAGGCAACTCGTGTGTGAGCTGCTGAGAACCACAGAGGCGCAAATGAGGGGCTCCTTCAGCTCAGCCTGGTGTTCCGGGACAACCTGTCTTCGTTTTAAAAGGCAAGAGTCAGTCACCCAGGGGTAGAAAGGTTGAAAGGGCAGTCCAGAGATAAAGACTCGAATAAAGGCGCCGGCCACAAAACATCAAATGGCAGCCACAAGGGAAGCAACATGCTGACTGTCTCACTTCAGCCCGCGAACATTTAGCTAGGGGGCTTCCCTCGTGGCTCAAATGGTAAAGACTCTTTCAGCAATGCAGGAGACCTGGGTCTGATCCCTGGTTGGGAAGATACCCTGGAAAACGGAATGGCTGCCCACTCCAGTTTTCTTGCCTGGAGAATCCCATAGACAGAGGAGCTTGGTGGGCTACATACAGTCCATGAGGTCGCAAAGAGTTGGACACAGCCGAGCGACTTAACATGAGCACTAGTGATCATACAGAATGCAAGATAAGTTACTGGAGATGAGGTTGCTTCCCGACCCTTTCCCCAAACTCCAGACTCCTATAAACAATTTAATCAAGGCCTGGAACGATCTCAAACTCCTGTTTGCCTGCACACACCCACATTCTCCAAGCTGCTTAACCACTAGCAGCCTTCCCCATTCCATTCACCCAGGTGCTCAAACCAAAACCCTAGTGTGGTACTCGGTGCCGCTCTTTCCTCCTTACCTCCCATCTCACGTGTTAGTCAGACCAGTCAGTCCTGTCTCCAAAATTTATCTCGAGCCTGACCTCTTCTTGCCACTTCTATCACTACCATCCAAGCCACTATCATCTCAGGCTTAGACTGTGGGTTTCCTGACTTCCACTCTAGCCTCTCATACAGACAAAACTGTGCAGTAGCCAAAAGGGCCTTATAAAACAAAAAGCAAATGTGATTCTCCTGCTCAAAGCCCTCTAGTAGTCTCATTGCTTTCAGAATAATCTTACTGTGGCTACTGTGTACCCCATGTCCTGACCTGATCCAGTCCCTACCCATCTTGATGACTGCCACCCTTCACTGCCTTGTGAGTCCTCTAAACCCCCACCATATTCAAGTCTCTGCTCAGAGGTAACCTCCACAGACAGCCTTGCCTGCCCACCCTGTTTGGAAGAGCCCTCCCCCGACCCTCATCAATCTCACCCTCCTTCCTTTGCTCGGTTTTTCTTCATAGCACTTACTACTACCTGAAAATAATATATGTTTGAGGGTCTGTCTCTACTACTAGGATGTAAGTTTCATGAGTGTTGAAATTCACATCTTATTCCCTGCTTTATTTCTAGTGCCTAAAAGGATACATAATAGATGCTCATCACGTATTGAAGAAACCAGTCAGTCTGCATGTAAAGAGCTTGGCTTCTATTCTTCAGGTGATAGAGAAGGGTTTTTAGCAGGAGAGAGACACAGACAGTGGACATTTTAGATAGCTCACTCCGGCAGCAATGTGAAGAAGGAAGTGGAGGCGTGACAAGGGAAAGCAGGAGGAGGGAGATGAGATTATCAGAATGGACAAGATAAAAGACAGTGAGGGCAAGGCAGTCCACTTTTCCACACCGCTGCTAGAACTCACTCTCCGGTGCACATGTGCCTACACACAGAGATCAGGTCATGGTAGTACCATTCAGTTCAGTTCAGTCGCTCAGTCATGTCCGACTTGTTGCGACCCCATGAACTGCAACACGCCAGGCCTCCCTGTCCATCACCAACTCCCAGTTTACTCAAACTCATGTCCATCGAGTCGGTGATGCCATCCAGCCATCTCATCCTCTGTCATCCCCTTCTCCTCCTGCCCCTAGTCCCTCCCAGCATCAGTTCCATTAGGACCTGTTAATTAGGACCTGTTGGCTACCAAGGGTGCAAAATCAACCTGATACCATTTAAGCAAAGGGGATGCTAATTAAGTGGAAAGCAGGGAGACCAGACTCATCCCAGGAGCATGGATGCTGTTGCGTTTTCCAGAAAGAGCCAGGAACCAGGGCCTGAAAAGTTCTCGTAAAGCTCGACCGCACTCAGCATGTCTGCTTTGTTCTTCTCTTTCTTTGGTCCAGTTTTCCTGCTAATGGGATAGAAGATGGCCACCCTCACAGCTTCTCAGGTTTTTACATCTCCTTCTTCAAGAAACCAGCCCAGTCTGAACTAAAATCTTCTATTCTGAATTCTGTATATCTGGGACGGGCAGGTAGGTCCTCTAGGACTGTCAGCTGTGCGTAGGCAAAGAGTCACATAGTACAGACATGTCTGCTGGGGGTCATTCCTGTGTGCGATGGTGAGCCCAGATAAGTCAGGAAATCGGAAGGAAATAGTGAATTAACCCAGTAGAAAAATGGGCTAAGGATGTCAGTGCCAGAGAAGAAATGCAAATGCCACCTTGTGATACCCATATTCATAATTAGAGATGATGATTCATTTCCTTTGCACTTTGTATTCTTTTTTGACTCACTCATCTAACTTTCTGTCCCAGCTGTACCTTTATAAAATGTTTTAAGATCAGACACTCTCATTTTTTCCTAAGTTTTGTTCACTACCCATAATCATTTATTCTTCCAAATAATATATTTTTCAACTTCTTTAAAATAACCTTCTTGAGATTTAATTTGAAATGGCATTAAATCTAAAACTTATGCCAACCAAAGAAAAACACAACCTAAAAATTGCAAGTTTTGTTTCATGTTGGGACCTTACTCAGGACTATAGCCTTGGAGCCAAACTCTGAGGAACTGCTTTGAAGAGGTGAGGGAGGAGTCAGGATATATAGTTTTTGCTGAAAAAAACCATGTGGTTGAACATCAGAAGACTACTGCTAATAACAAAATCTCAAGTTAATGATTTTAGAGCTTTTCTAAGTATGGGAAGATGCAAGAATCTGGGCTCATGGAAATTGTTCCTTAGAAATGCATCGTAAGTATTTAGAGCAAGTATTCTGTTTTCACCATCCTGAATTCCCCTGAGGGCACACTGTTATTGGGGGGTGGGGGTTGCTGCAGTGGCTGACGGCTTGATGGCAGGCAGCATGTTTTTGTCTGCCCTCATTTGAGATAGAACAGACAGCATTATGACATCCAGCCTTCTGTCCAGGTGCACCGTATTTCTCTCGTACTGAAATGGAACCTAAAACAACTCTTTCATCATGTTATTCCCCTCCTCAAAAATCCTTCCTGGCAGCCTTTCACCATCTGTTCCTCAGATTCTTTTCCAGCTTCCTTTGCACGAACTCTCCTCTTCAGTCCCGCTGATCGGCTGTCTCCCAGTCAGATCTCTTGGCCTCTTCCTCCATCTGTGCTTCTGTCTGCAACATCCCTCCCGCCTTGACTCCCCTTTCCATCTCCAGGTTGTACCAGCTCAAATCCGTGTCCTTGACAGTACCCCATCCCACAGGGAGCACTTCCTCGTCTGACCATAGCAAGTATTTTATTTCCTACTCAGCAGTTACATTACTCTGTGCCATGTATTCTGTTATTTTACTTTCCTAGTTGCTACTTCGTCTCCTTGTTTACCTTGTAAACTTCTTGCAGGGAACAGTTCTGCCTCATGTTTCCTTTATTTCCTCTGTTGTACCTTCATCCATCTGTACCATATCTTCCATATGGTAGCCACCGTCTACCTATGCCTCTTGAGCACCGAAAATGTGGATTGTCCAGTTGAGACGTGCAATAAGCCCTAAACACACTGGACTTCAAAACTCAGTACAAAGGATGAATTAATTGTTTTATTGATTAAATGTTGAAAGGGTAGTATTTTGGATATATTTGATGGAATAAAGCCTATTAAAATTAATTTCACCAACTTCCTTTTGAGGGGGGCCTGCCGTGCAGCATGTGGAATCTTAGATCCCCGATGGGATCAAACCCATGCCCCCTGCATGGAGAGCACAGAGTGTTAACCACTGGACCACCAGGGAAGTCCCTCCTTTGCTTTTTTTAAATGAGGCTTCTAGAAATTCTTCATCTGCACCTGTGGCTCACATGGTGTTTCTGCAGACAGCGCTGGTCTAGAGCCCTCAACACAGTGACTCTTGTATAAAGAGGCACTCCCAACTCGGTGGTAGTTTGAGAGGAATGAAAGGCAGCAGTTCGCCCATTCCATTTCATATGAGGCATTTTTTTCTCAGTCTCCCCCACTCCCGTTTTCTTGGTTGGTAGGAGCAGGAGGATCACTCATTTGTAGCCCCACTAAGCAGGACTCCAATCCAGGAAACAGATGATAATTAAAGAAGAAACTCATCTGAACGTGAAACAAATACTAGCTCCAAAGTGAGGTTTTTGGACAGTGTGAGATGCAAAATCTAATTTAAGAGAGGTGCTAAGAGATCTTACACTTTGGAGTAACCAAAAAAACTTTTAAGAAGAGCTTAAGCAGTTTGTGAAAGTGAAGTCACTCAGTCATATCCGACTCTTTGTGACCCCATGGAGCCCACCAGGCTCCTCCATCCATGGCATTTTCCAGGCAAGAATACTGGAGTGGGTTGCCATTTCCTTCTCCATTAAGCAGTTTAACCTTATCTAAATCAAACCCTTTCACTGTTAAATGAAGTTTTGTTTCAGAACTAAAATTTGAAGGTAAAATTGAAAATGCTTTCTGCTATGGAAAACCAGATGAATTAAGAGGATGAGCATTGGAAAGGGCAAGGAAATATTACATTGATGCTTATGGCCAAATTAACAGCAAACTAATAGATTAGAGAGTAAAGGTTGTCTCCCACTGGTGCGTCCAAGTGGGATGTTGGGAACAGCTGGCTTTTTTCTGTCTCTGACTCTTCCCTGTTCTTCCTGGCTCTCCTTCTCTGTTCTTTCCTTTCTTCATTCTTCTCTTAAAAAAAGAAAAAATCTGCTTCCTACCGTCATGTGTCTTTCTCTCCTAATTTATTATAATGCTAGATTACATCGCATTTAAGTACATTGTTCATTTACTTCTTTAATTCACCCCAAATTTGTTTTTGAATATAGTATAGTATAAGGATCTAAATTCTTTTTTATAGATAGTTAATCAGAGCATTATTTGTGGAATACAGTTGATTTATAATGTCAGTGAATGTAACTGAGAGCTTACTGTGGGCAGGGCAGTGTTGTGAGAACCTTGTATTTAAATTCCTACTTAGGTTTGTTAGGCAAAGGTTTTCCTCATGTCTGTGTGTGCTCAATCTCTTCAGTTGTCATTCCCTCCTCCATGGGAATCTTTCCGATCCAGGGGTCAAACCGTGTCTCTTACGTCTCCTGCATTGGCAGGCGGGTTCTTTACCGCTAGCGCCATCTGGGAAGCCCATTGTTCCTCATGTTTAATTTTATTTATTTATTTACCTTATTTTTTTTTTAGAAAGTCCCTGGACATTTTAAATAAAATATTTTCTTTTTTTTTTCATTAAGCCATTAAAAAATGCAAATGTAAAATTTCAAAAATTGCAAAGGTGCATTTCTACTTGGGTCCTGAATTTTTTCTCCCTGGGAGCTGAGACTCTCTTCTAAAAACAAGTGCCCAGCCCTCTCCTTTATGATGGGTGGAGGAGTTACAGACCAAGAAATTCCACTTTTCCATTTCTCATGAGGGATGTTACTTTGTAGGTGTCTTCCAGGTTGCAGAAAGGTTGCAAAAAAGGATATGCGCGCTCTGCCCCAAAGACCTCGAGTGTAGTGTCCTGTACTTTGCACAGTCAGAGAATATAGCTGCTCATGAAAACTGTTTGGTAAGTTTGAACACACATGAGTCCTTTCAGGGAAGGACATCCCAAAATAGATAAATGTACTTCGAATACAACAAAGAACAACACATTGACTGCCCATGGTTTGGACTTTTAAGTGGGGATTTGGGGAGCATATTTTTCTCTTTCTAAAGTTTCAGGTAGTAATACTTTTTGATTACTTTTGGTTTTATTTATAACTGATCAAACAAGAAATTATGGTGAAGAAGCTTCTTTAAAGATATTTTAATTAAATATTTCAAATATAACAGATACCCATAGACATTTATAAAATGTCTACCCCAGATTTATAAAATGATGTATGATACTCACTTCAGCTTTTTTTTTTTTTTTAAGGGAAAACAGCGTAGATAGCTAAGGACTCTCCCTTCTCTGTCCCATTTGAGGCATTCCTTCACCAACACAAATTTGGTACTTATTATTATCTTGTGTTTTTAATTTTATGCTTCCACCACATATTTAAGTATTTCTAAACAGTAATATGTATTGTTTTACATGTTCTTGGACTTTACAGAATTTCTATCAAATTCTGTGGATTATTGAGACTTACCCTTGTTGATAGTAGCTCTACTCTTTAATTTTAAATGTTACAGTATTCCATTTTATGACTATAATTACTATCTTTTTAAAATGACTTTGTTTTTCTCTCTTTAGTATTTATTTATCTTTTGACTGTGCTGATTCCTCGTTGCTGCGCCTGGGCTTTCTCTGCTTGCAGCAAGCAGGGGCTACTGTCTAGTTGGTGGTGCGTGGGCTTCTCAGTCCTGGGGCTTCTCTTGTTGCGGAGCAGAGGCTCCGGAGGACGCAAGGCTCAGCAGTTGTGCATGGGCTTAGTTGCAAGACATGTGGGATCTTCCCGGATCAGGGATCGAGCCCGAGTCCCCTGCATTGGCAGGCAGATTCTTAGTCACTGGACCCCCAGGGAAGTCCCTATAGTCACTGTTAAAGTGAATGATCATTTGAGGTTTTCCAGTTTTTTGTGTGACTGACCAGCTGCTGTGAATATCCTTGGATAGGTCTCCTAATTCATAGGAGCTTTCCTCTGATCTGGGGCACTTAGCAAAAAGCAGAACTGCTGGGCACGGGAAGGGAGGATTCTGCACCTTACGAAATGTGCCAAACTGCTCTCCAAAGGGATTGCGCCAAGTCTGACTTCCCTTACTTCTTTGTCAACACTTAATTCTGTGTGATATATTTATTTATTTTGGTCTGGTAAAAGTGTGCGTAACTATGTAGAAAATTGCCAAACTGTCCTCCACGGTGGCTGTACCATTTTACATTCCCACCCAAAATGAGTGAGAGTTCATGTTGTTTGTATTTTAATCAGTAATGGCCTGATGACATGAGATTTTGAACATCTTTTCATGTATTTATTTGCCATCTGTCTGTTCAGATCTTTTGTCCAGTTTTTCATTAGCTCGTTATTGTTGTTAAGTTTTAAGAGCTCTTTATATCTTGGATAGAAGTCCTTTGACAGATATATTTTATGTATTTTCTCCCAACCTGTAGCTTTTCTTTTCTTTCTCTTTACAGTTCCTCCTTGGGTCTATGGTTTGTCTGTCATGATACTGTGAAATTTAATGTTTTCCTTTCAGATAGTGTGGGATAGTCTCTTGTTTGTATTTGCAGTTCCTGGATGACTTAGTGGGTTTGCACCTCCCTTGCTGTGCTTCTGTGTGGTTCTGTTTTGCTTTCTTTTTGCAGTTCTGTTTGTCGATTCTATGACTTCTGTTCAGAGACGACATTTTATTTTTGAGATCTTTTTTTTTTTTTAGATCTTAATTTCACTTATATATGTTTATTTACATAAAAATACATTCAATGCTTTATCGTATATTTGGCTTTTGAGTTTATTTATGGTGCTTCCTGTTGCATGGAAGCTTGTAATGTAATTAATATTCATAATTTTTCTTTATAGTTTGTAGGATTCTCACCCTAAGAATTTCTTTTCCATATTAAGGTTCTGTTTCCCAAAAAGTTTAAAAATTGTGTTGTTTTCATTTAGCTTCTTTTTAAAATTATGCTAATCAATTTATTGTTGATAATAAGAATGCCTTTGGATTTAGGAACAGCTCATTTAGGACTGAGGTTAATTAGAAAGCTATGGGCTTCCCAGGTGGCTCAGTGGTTAAGAATCCATCTGACAATGCAGGAGATGTGGATTTGATCCCTAGTTGAGAAGATCCCCTGGAGAAGGAAATGGCAACCCCCTCTAGTATTCTTGCCTGGGAAACCCCCATGAACCGAGGAGCCTGTTGGGCTACAGTCTGTGGGGTCACAAATGAGTTGGATACAACTTAGCTACTAAACAACAACATATTAGAAAGCTAAAGGAAAGATTGAAATAATTAAGGGAAGTGATATTTTTGATGCAACTGAATTTATCTGGATTACCATATAAAGCAGGGATCTACTTTTGACAGCTTATGGTGAATGATGTCGGATTCGTGATATCCAAAGATGATGATTTAGCTTTGGGACCAGGAGCCAGGCTTGATCACTCAAGAACTTCTGTGTAACAGAGTTTTGTTAAAGAGAAAAAGGGACAGAGAAAGCTGACACAGACATCAGAAGTGGGGTGGAGAGTACCCCGCTCACTGGTCTTTGCAAGGGCGCTATATACCTTATTACAGTAAAGGGTCTTACCAGACCCACTCCCACAACATACATCTTAAGATAACAAGGCTAGTCAGAAGGTTCTTGTTAAGGAGAAATGTATCTTTGAGCAAGATTCATTGTTATATTGACTAAGACAAAGCAATGTAGAAAAAAGCGTCTGTCCTTTTCTCCTCTTTGAGAACTCCAGACCCCTCTCTCCTCCTAGAGTACCCCGGACTTCTTATCAACCTACCTAGGAATTGACTCTCTCACTTTTTTTTTTTAATGTGATTAACTACTTCCCCCAGCTCTATCTTGCCTGAAGTGCAGGAGACCTAGGTCTGATCCCTGGAGAATTCCATGGACGGAGGAGACTGGCGGGCTACAGTCCATGGGATTGCAAAGAGTCAGACACAATTGAGCAACTAACACTTTCACTTTCCTGCACTGTTTTTAAAAAAACAATCCTTTCCTTACTGATTTGTAGTGATAATAATGGTAACTATTGTTATTATTACTTGGTGTTCAGTGTGTGTAAGGTAATACTCTGGGAGCTTAACCTGTATTTAACTATTCATCCTCACAAGTACCCTAAGACGGAGGTTTTGTAATTAGGCCCAAACTAAGGAAATGGCTGCCCACTCCAGTACTCTTGCCTGGGAAATCCCATGGACAGAGGAGCGTGGTAGGCTACAGTCCATGGGGTCACAAAGAGTTGGACACGACTGAGCAACTTCACTTTCAAAGGTGGAGCAACTGAGGCACAGAGAAATTAAGTGACTTGCCCAAGGTCACAGGGCTGTAAGTGACTGAGCCAGGACTCTCACCTAGATGTCTAGTTCTTGAACCTTCATCCTTACCTGTTGCTCTTAACAGTA
This sequence comes from Cervus elaphus, assembly GCF_910594005.1. Lineage (NCBI taxonomy): Eukaryota > Metazoa > Chordata > Mammalia > Artiodactyla > Cervidae > Cervus > Cervus elaphus. The sequence goes on from NC_057844.1 coordinate 19,824,251, forward strand.
TTGTCATATGGGCACAGATATCTTTCTGACTGTCCGTTCTGTTCCATTGGTCACTTGTGTATCCCTGAATTGGTACAATACTCTTAACTACTGTGATTTTATGATAAGCCTTGGCTGTTTTTTTTGCACTTTGAATTTTGAGATCAGCTTATCAGGTTTCACAGAAATTTCTATTGGAATTTTAACTGGAATTCCACGAAATTTATAGATAAATTTGGGAAAAAATAGACACCCTTACAATATGTCTTTCCATTAACAGGGGTGTCTCTCCAATTAGCCAGGTCTTTTGTGAATTTCAAAAATGTCCAACAATTTTTGTCTATAGCAGTCTAGAACTTTGGGTTTGGTCTATTCCTGCATTGGTTTTTGTTTTGTTTTTGTTAATACATTTTTAAAATGGACTATTATTGGTATACAGGCTTCCCAGGTGGCTCAGTGGTAAAGAACCCACATGCCAATACAGGAGACACAGGTTCAATCTGGGGATCAGAAAGATCTCCTGGAGAGGAAATGACAGCCCACTCCAGTATATTCTTGCTTGAAGAATCCCATGAACAGAGGAGGCTATAGTCCACAGGGTTACAAAAGCGTCGGATGTGACTTAGCAACTAGACAACAACATAATTGATATACACAAACACTATTGATTTTTTTTTTAACTCATCTAAAAATCTTGCCAAATTCTCGCATCTAAAAGTCAGATTTACTTGGATATTTTATTTGGACAGTCCTCATCTATAAATGAAGACTTTTTTTTCCTTTAAATTTTTTGGCCTCTTAATTTCTTTTTCTTATTTTACCACATTTTTCTAGAACTTTGTGTTATACTGGTGATTAGAAGCATTTTAGTGAGCTTTGATTGTTCTTATATTACTGGGATGCTTCTGGATTTTATCATTAAATTTATATTTAGGTTTTTAATACTTTCAATTTATGAAAATTAGATAGCTCCCTTTTATTTCTAGTTTTCTACAAGTTAAAGTATTGAATATTATGAAGTGCTTTTTTCTGCATCTATTGTAATGATCTTCTGGGTTCTTTCCCTCTCTTTCTCTGGCCATGCACAATGCTAGATGTTTTCTTTTTTTATATACACACTTTGACTTTCTTAAATCTCGAACTTATAGAAAAGTTGCACATACAGTACAAAGAATCTTTTTTGTTCGAACTGATCAAAGAAATATTCACATATTGAGATACAGGAAGGTCATTCTGGCTTATACATGAGTTAACTTGAATTTTATGCTAACTAAAATAGTCTTTCTGTGGCCTGTCAAATATACATTGTACATCTGCTTTATTTGTTAGAGAAAAGGGCACACTGACCAGAAGTAAAGAATGTCCATGTTAAAAACAAAGATTAAATGCCTCTCTTCCTGGCATGCCAATGCTGGTCCTCCTTTGATGATAAACCTCCCTTCCCAGTACCAAGATCATACTGACTCACTGCGTACATGCTGGTCTGTTCTTTTTCTTCTTCTTTTTTTTAAAAATAATTTTGAAGAAATGTAACGCTGACTTGTTTAATGTTCTTTGTTCTGACAAGGGATAAAACTATACTAGAAACAGTGCTTCTGCAGAGCAGTTTTTTAGAGTAATCTGGGAAGTGGACTTCCGGGCTAGGCCTTCATTTGGCTCAAATCCATTCTTATTATAGATTGTTTATTGATTACTTTCATTGACAGAACCATTGGAAATTAAATTGAGGCACGATATACTATCTTTCCTGGACACTTAGTGCGTCTTTTCTAAAAACAAGGATATTTACATAATCACAATGTAACCATCAAAATCAGGGATTTAGCATTAATATATTACTATCACCTGATCCTCAGACCACTCAGGTTTCAGGTTCAAGTGTCCTTCTTTATAGCAGAAGATTCTGATATGTTTGGTTCTCATGTCTCAAGTTTTCTCCTTTTAACTTGTTACTATAAGATATGTGCTTGTTTATTTTCTGTTGTTAACCCATTCTGAGAATAACACTATTTGATTGTGATGTTTATTCTAATATACTCTTGATGTTAATTTTCTATTTTAGTTAACTTTGTTGGTATAATTTACATTAAAAAGCACTCATTTTAAGTGTACAGTTCAGAGTATTAATTCACGTATTTTCCAGTGTAACCGCTGCCACCATCAAGACGTAGAACATTTCTGTTACCACAGAAGGTTCTCTCATGCCTCCTTGTAACCACTTCCCCCCCAACCCCAGCGCCTCTAGGTTGAGCCTGTCTTTCTCATCTCGTATGAAGGGAAGCAATATGTATGCTTTGTGTCTGGCATCTTTTGCTCATTAACAGTCTTTGGAGAGTCTTCCATGGTGTTTCTCATATCTGTATTTTGTTCCTTTTTATTTCTGCGTAGTATTCCATTGTATGGTTCTATCATAATTTGTTTATTCATTTCTCTGTTGATAGACACATGCATTATTTTCATTGTGGGGCTGTGCTAAGTCACTCAGTCGTGTCTGACTCTTTGCGACCCCGTGGACTGTAGCCCGCCAGGCTCCTCTGTCCATGGGATTCTCCAGGCAAGAATCCTGGAGTGGGTTGCCATGCCCTCCTCGGGGGATCTTCCCAACCCAGATCGCTCCTGCATTAGAGGCAGATTCTTTACCATCTGACTCCCTGTTACCCTATGGACAGTAGACACCAGGCTCCTCTGTCCATGGGATTCTCCAGGCAAGAATCCTGGAGTCAGTTGCCATGCCCTCCTCAGGGGATCTTCCCGACCCAGGGACCGTACCTGCTTCTCTCGTGACTCCTTCGTTAGCAGCTGGGTCCTTTACCACCAGCGCCACTAGTTTATTTTTTTTTAGATTCCACATATAAGTGATGACATGTACTGTCTGTCTTTGACTTATTTCACTAAGCATAATACCCTCCACATCCATCCATGTTGTTGCAAATGGCAAAATTTCATTCTTTTTTATGACTGATTAGTATTCCATTGTGTGTTTTTGTGTGTGTGTGTGTGTGTGTATACACAATAAATATACACATTCATACATATATATGTGTGTGTGTGTGTGTGTGTAGATATAGATATAAGCTTCCCTGGTGGCTCAGATGGTAAAGAATCTGCCTGCAGTGTGAGAGACTCGAGTTTGATCCATGGATCTAGAAGATCCCCTGGAGAAGGGATCTTCTGAAGTGGCTACCCACTCCAGTATTCTTGCTTGGAGAATTCCACGGACAGAGAAGCCTGGTGGGCTACAGTCCATGGGGTCACAAAGAATCACACACCACACATCTTTATTATCCTTTCATCTGTTGATGGACTTCCATACTTTGGCTATTGTAAATAATATTGCTATGAACATTATGGTACATGTATCTTTTTGAATTAGTGTTTTCATTTTCTTTGGATGCATACCCAGGAGTGGAATCGCTGGATCATATGATAGTTCTATTTTTAGTTGTTTTTTTTTTTTTTTTTGAGGAACCTCCATATTGTTTTCCATAGCAACTGCACCAACTTACATTCCCACTCTCCGTGTATAGGGTTCCCTTTTCTCAACATCCTCACCAATATTTGTGTGCAGTCTTCTTGATGACAGCCATTCTGACAAGTGTGAGGTGATATCTCTTCCAGGTTTTCATTTGCCCTTCTCTGATGATCAGTGATACTGAGCATCTTTTCATGTGCCTTTGGCCATCTGCATGTCTTCTTTGGAAAAAGGTCCATTCAGATCTTCTACCCATCTTTTAATCAGGTTGTTTTTTGATCTTCAGTTTTATGAGCTGTTTGTATATTAACCCCTTACTGGTCATATCGTATGCAAATATTTTCTCCCACTCAATAGGTTAATAGGTTGTCTTTCTGTCTTATTGATGGTTTGTTGATGCAAAAGCTTTTAGGTTTAATTAGGTCCCGTTTGTTTATTTTTCCTTATATTTTCCTTGCATTTGGAGATAGAAAAGAATATTGCTTTTTGTCAAAGAGTGTCCTGCCTGTGTTTTCTTCTAGGAGTTTATGGTGCCCCATCTTACACTTAGGTCTTTAATCCATTTTGAATTTATTTTTGTATAGATGAGATGTTCAAATTTCATTTTTTAACATGTTGCTGTCCAATTTTCCCATCACTCCTTATTGAAGAGACTATCTTTTCTCCATTGTATATTCTTGCCTTCTTTAAATGTGGACATATGCTTTTATTTCTTGGGTGAATACCTAGAAGAGGAATGCTGGGTCATAAAGTAAGTGTATGTGTAACTTTAAAGGTGACTGCATTATTTTACACTTCTACCAACAATGTGTAAGCATTTCCTTTGCTCCCTACCTGCATTGACACTTTGTTATTTTTCAGTCTTTTTAATTCTAACCAATCTGGTGAGTGTGTATTGGTATCTCATTGTGGCTGTGTCTGTGGGTTACCGATTTTGAGCATCTTTCCATTTGTAACTCTTCTCTGAAGTGTCTATCCAGATTTTTTGCCCATTTTTAATTGTATTGTCTTATTGAGTGGCAACAGTTTTTCCTCTATTCTCGATATAAGTTTTTTGTCAGGTATATGAATTACAAATATTTTCTCCCAATTTCTGGCTTGCCTTTCTGTTTTCTTAGCGATGTCTTTCAAAGAACAAAAACTTTTAATTTTGATGAATTCCAACTTGATAACTTTTTAAAATATATATCTATTTATTTGGCTGTGTTGAGTCTTGGTTACAACATGTGGAGTCTTTTTTTTGCAGCGCATGGGCTTAGTTGCTCCATGGCATGTGGTATCTTAGTTCCCTGACCATGGATTGAACTCATGTCCTCTGCATTGGAAAGCAGATTCTTAACCACTGGACCACCAGGGAAGTCCCAACCAACTTGAGAACTTTTTTATAGTTTTTGCTTTTATTAGAAATCTTTGCCTATGTCAGGGTCAGAATTTTTTTCTCTTAGGTTTTTCATGCCCTTTATAATTTAAGTGTACTGTAATGTTGGTCTTTCATTAGGAAGTAGTTTGGATTCTTTTGGTCTCAAGAAGCTCTTAGAAACTCAAGCCAACCTGAATACACAAGAGTCTTTGTAATGAGTTGCAGGGCCATTCTGTGGCTCCTGAAGGCAGGTCCAGAGGCGGGGCCAAGGAACAGGAGCTGAGAAGCCCTTAGGAACCTGGGATGTCCTGTGTAGCCCTCATTTTTTGTTTTCCCTCTCTCTGTAGACTGACTTTCTCTTCTCTGACTGTGTGCCTCAGAGCCTATTTAACTTTCCTAGAATAGGAACTTTGATTGGCCCAGCTTGGGATCTGGGCCTTGACCAAGCCACTGAGGGTCAGGGTTAGGCAGTGTGAAACATGCCCGGGGATCAGGACTATTCCCGAAGAAAAGCTGGGTGGCTTGAGGTCTGCTTACACACCCCAAAAGGTTGTCATCTTCCATTCCTGATGAATACTTTTTTGGTACCATTTTCTGACTTGTAGCTCTCAACATTTCTTTGTATATAATCTGGATTGTTTTTCTTTTCCTAATCTGCAGCTGTATTCCTCGGCACTTGTGGAATGTGAGGACCATGATTCATGTAATAATGATAGAAATTTTGATGTGGAATCAGTAAAGAAAGAAATCAAGAGAGGAAGGAAGTTGGTAAGTATGAATGATTTTCTTACAAAGTTGAACAGACCCTTGGGGATGCCTTCAAAAGAAAGTCTATTTGATTAATAAACCAGGAATAGAGATGTATCTTGGAGAGCTGAAAGAAGTAGGACCTGTACTGGAAACTTAGATTCAATTGAACATATTAATATTTTTAAATAAGGTACAATGTGTTTCATCATTAAAGTATCAATAGATAATGATTCAGAATGCTTTGGCTAAAAGTAGAAGGAACTCCAGTTGAGACTGGCTTTAAAAAAAAAAAAAGAATGCTCATTTTCTCACTTAGCCAGAGGAAAAACTGGCTTCAGAGTTGGTTGATTCAGGGGCTCAATGATGTCATCAAGGGCCCATCATCCTTTCCACCCTGCTGTCCACAGCATCAGCTGGTTCCTTTGTGATCCTAGGGTGGCCACAGGCAGCTGCTGAAGCATCAGGCTTTCGTCTTCCTGTCTATAAAAAGTTCTTCCTCCTGAAAGCTGAGTTAGGCCACACTTCTTTTTCTGCACCAATTCCTAGAGGCGACCGTACGTAATCAGGAGCTACCCTTGGAGCTGGGCCAGCTCCCTGGGAAGGAAGCACCCTGGGTAGTTAGCCTCCGGGGCTGCTACAGGAGACTCCCCCACTGACAGCACCCTCCACAGCTTAGTCAGCAGGACAGCAGCGTCAGCGCTGACACGCTCAGCACCACCGCCGCCCACAGTCGGGTTAGTGATCCAGAGCAAACACTGTTTTAGTCCTTGTGCAGTGGCAGCATAGACGGGGCAGTGTCCGCAGCACCCGCTGCACTCTGAGATGTGCCTGCTCTGGGCGCTCACGGAGCAGGCAGCTCAGCCCAGCTGGGGCTCAGGAAGCCTTCGGCGCTGGGGGTGGGGGCGAATGAAGACGGGGAACTCCAGAGAGAGGGGACAGGGTGTGCAAAAGCTAATGGAAGGCCGGAAAGAAGATGCGGTGTGTCCATAGAGCCACAGGCATAGCACTCCCTGGCATTCTCTTTACTGACCTCACGGAATTATATAGGATGTAACAGAAGGTGTGAGGCCATTCCCTTGCCCTTAGATAGTGAGTTGACTCTGGTTTTCACTGGAACAGCAAAGCCGCAGTAAACGTCTTTGTGCATTACCCTTACGTGCTGGTGTGCGGGGTACTGTACGGCACAGTCCTAGAAATTCCTTTAAAATCTTTGAAACGTGCTGACAAAATGACCCCCAGGAAGACTGCACCACTTTATACGTCTGTTCTCAGTGGATGAAAGCGCGCTTCTCCCAGCCCTAGACACAAATGAGAATCACAGACCTTGTTGATTTTTGCCAGTCTCACCAAGTTCTCCACTGCGTTTCCCTGACCCCTGGAGAGGCTGACCACCTCCCCTCCCTAGTCACCGTCCTGGCCTCCCGGCGCGCCCAGCTGCAGCGCCTCTTCAGTGGTCTCTGGCCGTGGTCCAGCGCAGCCGTCACCCCCCTGCAGCCCTCCCCGCCCCCGGACGCCCTCTGTGCTCACAGAGCAGACCCCCTCCCTGGGCAAGCACGTCTGTATGGTGTCTGCAGGAGCTCGGTAGCGCTGGCAGCTGAGCCGTTAACCTGAGGAAACCCACAGACGTTCTCGCTGATCTCAGATGCACAGCCGTAAATCTCAAACAGACCGTCGGCACTTCACCCTCCGCACGAACTGGTTCATGTCCTCTCATCTGTCTTTGAAGTCTTGCCCCACCCCAACTTCTCATTCCCAAGATGATGACTCTGCCTGTTGGTTTTGGTGTGTGTGTTTTTTTTAATATTTATTACTTATTTATTTATTTGGCTGCACCGGGTCTTAGTTGCACCATGCGAACTGTTAGAGCATGTGGGATCTAGTTTCCCAGCCAGAGATCAAACTAGGGCCCCCTGCACTGGGAGCTTGGAGTCTTAGCCACCAGACCACCAGGGAAGTCCCGGTTCTGTTTTTCTTTTTGATGAGACTTTATTTTTTAGAGCAATTTAGGTTCACAAAAAAACCTGAGGGGACAGTACAGAGGGTTCCCATATCCCCCCCACCCTTTATCAACACCGACCCGCTCGAGAGGGGACATTTGTTACGACTGATGAACAACACCGACACGTCAGAAGCACCCAGAGGCCATCTCTGAAGTTAGGGTTCCCTCCTGGTGGTGTACGTTGCTTTGCCTGATTCTTACCAAGAAGGTGGAAGCGATTAGACAGGAACTCCTCCAGAATACTCCACCCGCCTGTCCCTAGACCTCCAGCCTGTCACAGCTAACCTTGCACCTGGGCTTTGGAGCCGCTGCTCCCCGCCCCCTCCCCAAGGACCAGGCTCTTGCATTTTCCTCCCCCGCCCCTTCATATCAGTATCCCCTCTTTCTACTTGATAATTCCCATCAGCATATAAACATGATCAACTGATCATGTCATCTTTTAAAAAAATATCCTCCCTCATACACCAAGAGCTGGTCAGTTGCGGGTCACTTGTCTGACTTAGGTGACCTTCCGGCAGGACCCTCACACAGTGGTCCCTGCCCTGCGTCTTGCAGCACTTCCTTCTCAGGTCCCAGACACACACTGCTGGGATGTCTCTTACCTTTCGGGCTGCTTCTTCCCAAGGGCCTGGGCTGTTTCTCCTCCTCTGCTCACCCTCTGTGGTTGGGAGTGCCTGAGGCCCTGTCCTGGGCTCCTTCATCAATCTGAACATCCTTCCCCCATGACCTCATCCAGTTCCTGTGGCTTCAGGATCACTCTTATCCCTGGACTCTTTTATCTCCAGCCCTGAAGACCAGCCTGACATACTTACCTGGATTTCTGATCGCATCTCCTGTTAAAACTGGCCCAGGAAAAAAAAAAAAAAAACTGGCCCAGAAAAAAATAGTTCCATCCCCTGCACATACCTGCACAAGGTCCATCCACACCTGTCCGCTTCTTCTCTGCAAACAGCACATCGCCTGTCCGCCATCATCTGCTCCACAGCCCCAGCCCAGCATCAAGCCCATCAGCGTCACGCTATAGACCTTGCACCCTCTTCTTCTCTCTCACCACCACCCATCCACCAGGGTGAGGTCTGACCCCACTCTCTTGGACGGTTGCTGAACACTGGATACCTGTCCCGCTTTTCTCTTCCACCCACCCTTCCCAGCCATTCTCCACACAGCTGCCAGAACAGTGTCTTTATGCGTCAGTTTATGCTCCCCTTGCACGAAGATAAAACCCCAGCTCATCGCTGTGGTTCATAAGGCCCGTATGTCCAAGCCCCCTGGATCTTAGCTCAGACTCTCCCCCTTACCTCCCCTCTCTTCCAGCAAAACTACCTGTCCCTCTTGTCCTTCTTGTAAGCTGGCCAGTACAGAAGCTCATTCCTGTCTCAAGAACATAAGGCCTTCTGCTGACGATGTCCTTACCCCTGCTTTGATGTAGACTGGGCGCCCTTATTAAAATCTAAGCTTCTCTGTCACCCCCTTAGGGAGGCCTTGTGTATCACTGACCACCCAATCTGAAGTAGGGAACCAGAGACACTTTGTCACTTGGCCTTAATTCTCTGCAAAGCATATGTCATTGTTTTAAAGTTGGCTTTATTTGATCATTGTTTGTCTCCACCACAGAGTTTACCTCATAATGGCAGGTACCTTGTCCACTGCGGGTCCCCCGTCCTAGAAGAGAGTTTGCCAGGTCAACAGCTACTCTGAGGTCCTTCAGTGAGTCAGTGTTTGCTGTTGTTCAGTTGCTAAGACATGTCTGACTCTGTGACCCCATGAATTGCACACCAGGCTCCTCTGTCCTCCACTGTCTCCTGGAGTTTGCTCAAATTCATGTCCATTAAGTTGATGATGCCATCCAACCATCTCATCCTCTGTCGCCCCCTTCTCCTCCTGCCCTCAATCTTTCCCAGCATCAGGGTCTTTTCCAATGAGTCTGCTCTTTGCATCAGGTGGCCAAAGTATTGGAGCTTCAGCATCAGTCCTTCCAATGAATATTCAGGGTTGATTTCCTTTAGAATGGACTGGTTGGATCTCCTTGCAGTCCAAGGGACTCTCAAGAGTCTTCTCCAACACCACAGTTCAGAATCATCAGTTCTTCAGCACTCAGCCTTCTTTATGGTCCAACTGTCACATTCATACATGACCACTGGAAAAACCATGGTTTGACTATATGGACCTTTGTCAGCAAAGTGATGTCTCTGCTTTTTAATATGCTGTCTAGGTTTGTCATAGCTTTCCTTCCAAGGAGCAAGCATCTTCTAATTTGATGTTTATTAGCTGTTTGTACTTCTGGTGCAATTTGCCTCTTCCCATTTTTCTGTGGGTTAGTAGAGTCTTAACCCTTTATCAACTATGCAGCAAACAAGTCTTCCTTTTTTCTTTTTATGGTATCTTATCACCTTAAAGGTGGAGCTTACATTTTCTTATGTAGTCAGATCAGTCTTTTTCTTTGTGGCTTCTGAGTTTCCTGCCTTGCTTAGACAGCCTTCCTCACCTCAGTACTATACTTTTTTCTTTTTTCTCATATTTTCCAGATTTCTGTAGGCTTTTAAAAATAACCTATTTTTTATATAAAGCCTTATTCCACGTGAAATTTATTGGGAAATACATTGTGAGGTAGGGATCTTACTGTTATTTCTTTTCTATGCATCTAGTTAGTGCCCCCCCAGCATTAACTGATCATTCTTTGTGCTCTGACTTCACATCCTGCCTTCCGCACAGTCTAACTGCTCTCCCATATTTGCATTTTGTTTATTTAGAGAGTTGTTTGTGCTGCTCTTGGGATACTGTGTGAGCTTTCTCCTGTTTTGCTAGGTGGTTACCTTGAGCCTACACTTCATGCAGCCGGAGTGTGATATAAACCAGCCTTGGTCATGGCTTGGATTCCCCCAAATGGTTAGGTTTCTGTCCTCCTAGCCATCTCTACCCCACCTTCCTATCAGGCCAATAGACTAATACAGAGAAGCAAGGTATCAAATGAATTGAAGTAAGGGAAAAACTTACTCTTCAGAAGCCTTTTTTATATTTGTTTTTTTACATTTTTGGCCTTTCTGCATAGATGCCAAAGAGGTTTCCCTTCCTTTCTTCACGTCTCCTCAGTCAAGCGTCTATAAGACATGTGCTGTTATCCCAGGGAAGAATGCAGGTCTAGGAGAGGGGAAGGGGCCTGCTTGAGATCACGCAGCTGTCAGGGCCCCCCCCGGAGCGGCCCTTGGCCACATGCTCAGTGTCACCCCCAGAACCGCTGCCTAGAGCCAGGCAGTGTTGCCAGCCCTGCTTTTTAGAAATCTCTTAAAGAGAGGGGACAGGAGTTGGAAACAAGAGTTTTCTGCTTTTAATCAGATCATTAAAAAACATTCCAGTCAGTTGAGATTGTGCTGAAATTCCAAAACGAGCAGCAGATGTCAGGACCCAGTGTTTGTAACTGAGGACATGAGGGAAGCCAGCTTAAAAATAGCACTTGATGACCTCTTGCCTTTTAATTTTTAACAAAAACTCTGAAAAAGCGGGTGCTTACTCAGTAAATCTCCTCTTCTGTAGAAATGCACGTATTGTGGGAAAAAAGGAGCCACCGTGGGATGTGACTTAAAATCCTGTTCCAAGAATTACCACTTTTTCTGTGCCAAGAATGACCACGCAGTTCTGCAAGCTGATGGACATAAAGGAATTTATAAGTATTTAATGAAACTGTTTTAAAGCCACATTTGCAGGAGGGGTGGATTGGAATATGGAATGGTTAGATTAAGAGAAGATTTTTTAAAGCTAGTTTTATACAAATTGTTTCCAAGTAGGAATGTGGTTTGGGAGATGCCCAGTCAGGAACCTGACTTCAAAAGACCATCCCTGGTTTCCCAGGTGGCTCAGTGGTAAAGAACCCGCCTGCCAGTGCATGAATGTGGGTTCAGTCTCTGGGTCAGAAAGATCCCCTGAAGGAGGGCATGGCGACCACTCCAGTATTCTTGCCTGGAGAAAGAATCCCATGGACAAGAGGGCCTGGTGGGCTACAGACCATGAAATCACAAAGAGTTGGACACAACTTAGCGACTAAACAGCAACAACAATTGTCATAGGATGAAAAGAAGCAGGGTTGGTTTTGTCTGGAGTTTTACTCTCCCTGCGTCATTTCTTTCCTGGTAGAAAATGCTGCTTGTCATAGGGGCGCTAGTCACCTAACAGGTGGGAACCAGTTCACACTCGCTTTTTTCTGCAAACAGGAAAGGAGCCTGACTTCTTAGTCAGGTCCCCGCTATACCCATCTTGTCTCCAAATGAATGCATTTTCCCACTAATGTCACCACCCTCTTCACTATAAATAGCCTCTGAAAATTATAAACTAGGCAGCAAGTACAGTTATCAGTCATCAGGTCCTTGAAGAAAAACTTGTCTTGACTTTGAAATCCTGCTCCTTGTCTTTCAATAATTCTATCATGTGAATTTTTACGCAGTGAGGCATATTTCAAGTCTACTACAAGTGTGTTTGTTTTACCCGGAGAAATTTGATCTTCCTTCTGATGAAAGATGTCAGTTAAGTCATTACACAATTTAGTCAGAGGAAATCAGTAAGCCAGGTGTTAATTGATTCAGGTCACTTTAAGTGAACTCTTTCATACATAGATGCAGTCTAGAATATGTTATATAAAGGTGAAGAAAGTTATACAATGGTCTTAACAGTTTTGACCTTTTTCATGTTATGAGATGGAGTAAAACAGAGACTGATGGTCTAGCGTGGACAAGCCAGGCAGACACTTGCCACTTCTTTGGGGCATGTGAATAGATTCTGATCGAACCGGACATTTTATTTATGTATTTTCACTGTGCTGGGTCTTCGTTGCTGCACACGGGCTTCCTCTCGTTGTGGCGATGGGGGGCCACTCTCGAGTTGCTGAGAGGGCTTCTCCTTGCGGTGGCCTCTTGTTGCAGAGCTCGGGCCCTGGGTGCGCGGGCTCTGGAGCACAGGCTCAGTGGTGGTCGCGCACAGGTTTAGTTGCCCCTCAGCATGTGGACTCTTCCCAGACCAGGGATCGAGCCTGTGTCCCCTGCATTGGCAGGTGAATTCTTTATCACTGGACCACCAAGGAAGTCCTGGACATTTGAAAGTTCAGTGAAATATATACATTTTTTTCAGTCATAGTATCTGAATAATAGGATTAGTGTTGAGAGGATTATTATTTTATAACTGGAGTATAGTTGATTTACAGTGTTGTATTAGATTCAAGTATACAGCAAAGTGGTTCAGCTCAGAGGGCATGAAGGAGGGCATGATTCTTTTCCCTTACAGTTTGTTACATGATACTGAGCAGAGTTCCCTGTGCTATAGAGTAGGTCCTTGCTGGTTATCTGTTTCATATATACTAGTATATATATGCTAATCCCAAACTCCTCATTTATCCCTCCCAGAGGGTTACTTTTAATACGATTTTTATAAGATCTGTTACATTCCTAAATGATATTTTAAAATTCCATATGGAGGGTAGACTTCCCCCCCCCCAATTTTATCAGAGTCTTCCAACACTATTTTATTACTTTATTAAAACCACTTACTCTATGCCAGGAATACTTCAAAGCACTTTGCAAAGGTTAATTCATTTAAAGCTCATATAGTAGCCCAGTAAGGTAGATACTGTTATTCCCATACTATTATGAGGAAACTGAGGCCCTGAGGGACAGTAATTTGTACCCAGGCCACACTTTTGTTAAGTGGCAGAGCTGGACTAAAGGGCTCCAGAGTCTTTGCTCTTTGCCACTACATCCTCTTTAAGGTTAGGGGCCACATATGCTAAAATGTGGGCAAAACTAACATTCCAAGAAGTTTAAAATAATTTATAAAATAACTTAACATCTGATTTTACAAGTTCATAGGTATTTTCTTGCTTGAGACTAGACAGGAAATGTATGAATATGTTAATTTTATATTCTTTTTATATTTGATTTACGGAGAAACCCATGGTTGTAATATTCTATTTCACTTTTTTTACTTACCTTCCCAAAGAGCTTGTTTTATTATGACTTCTCCAAAGACCTGAAACACCCACTGGGAAAGACTATTATTAGCAGAGCTACAAGGTCAAACAGAAAGAAGTTCCTGCTATACCTTAAAGTCTGAAAAAATACTGATCATACATTAGAACCACTGAAGAGAGACTCCATAAAATAATCCTTTTTTGTCATAGTTTTTTATCAAGTATTGGGCTTCCCTGGTGGCTCAGACTGTAAAGAATCACCTGCAGTGCAGGAGACCCAGGTTCGATCCCTGGGTCGGGAAGATCCCCTGGAGAATGGAATGGCTACCTGCTCCAGTATTCTTGCCTGGAGAATTCCATGGACAGAGGAGCCTGGCGGGCTATGGTCCATGGGGTCGCAAAGAGTCGGACATGACTGAGCGACTAACATTATCAAGTATCAGGTGAACTTTCACTGATTTTTTTTTCATTGACTTGAAACATTCAGAGTGCCCGTCACACACAAGACCCCTTGTTAGGTGTTGTGATATAAAGAAGAACAAGACATGGACTAAACCCATCACCTCATGGGAGGACCAGAAGGTCAGAACTATCAGCCTGTGGCAGGATGGGAGCAGGAGGGGACTTACATGAAGCTGGCTTGGCCTTCAGTTGATAATTGTTGAAAATGGGTGGGGGCATGGGAGTTCATCACATCTCCTCCACTTCTCTATGTTTGAAATTTTCCATAAAAAATTAAGTATACCTGGCAAACAAAAGTGCTCAGAGATACCAGAATCCAAAGGATGAGGAGATTAATATTGATTGGGGATGGGGGGTGGTTTGCTGGGAGAACTGTATGGAGGAGGCGGGCACTGGTATAAGACAGGAAGAATCCATACATTCTAAGCATGGGGGACCCTGCATCCAGGGGTCAGCACCTCAAGGACAAAGATCTGGGGGCTGAGGAGGAACAGAGGCTGCAGAGAAAAACGGGGCCAGAGCCGCTCCTTCACTCAGAGCACTCCTCTGCTGCAGCTACACCACTTCTTTCTCTTCTGTGGCTGATCAGTTCCAGGCTTGTGCAGCTCAAATGGAAGATCTAGGGGCGATGCCAGTGGAGTCAGGAAACTGCTCGCCCCGCAGATTAATGCATTCAATTTGCGGTTGCAGTTTCTTGTTTCTTTCTGGCTATGCGTGGTCTTTGCTGCTGCGTAGGCTTTCCTCTGCTTGTGGAGAGCAGGGGCCGCTCTTCATTGCGGTGCACGGGCTTCTCCTCGCAGTGAGTCCTCTTGTTGCAGAGCGTGGGCTCTGGGCGCGTGGGCTCAGCAGTTGGAGCCCGTGGGCTGGGGGAGCACAGGGTCAGTAGTTGTGACGCGCTGGCTTAGATGTCCTGCGGCACGTGGGATCTTCCAGGACCAGGAATTAAACCCATGTCCCCTGCAATGGCAGGTGGGTTCTTAAACACTGGACCACTAGGGAAGTCCAATTTTGTGCTTATTGTGGAAAAGCAGCAGAACTTTGTATAGTCAGACGAAAATTTGTGTCTTAGCCATTGGATTGCTAGGGATCTTTATACAGTAAAATCCCACTGACCCCTGTGTAATAAACATATTGTTTAAAACATGTCATCAGCACTCACCCCCACAGAGAACACGTTGACCGTCCACGTGGTTCAAGGGCACCGGGGACGCTGGTATGGGCTCCATCTGCACTTGATGTGCGTCAGTAACGTACACAGGCTTGAGCAGCAATTTTTTGTTTGTTTTGGGGTTTTTTTTCTTGGCCATGCTGTGTAGCATGCGGAATCTAAATTTCCTGACCAGGGATCAAACCCTCACCTCCTGCACTGGGAGCACAGAGTCCTAACCACTCGACACCCAGGGAAATCCCAGCAGTTTTGTTTTTAATAATTTCATTTATTTATTTTTGGGCGTGTGCGTCGTCGTTGCTGCAAGGGCTTTTCTCCAGTTGTGGCGAGCGGGGGCTCCTCACTGTGCTGGCTTCTCTTGTTGCCGAGCACAGGCTGTAGGGCAAGCAGGCTTCCGCAGTTGGGGCACATGGGCTCAGGAACTGCGGGTCCCAGGCTCCACGGCACAGGCTTAATAGTTGTGGCGCACACAGGCTTCGTTGTTCCAAGGCCATGTGGGATCTTCTCGGATCAGGAACCGAACCTGTGTCTCCTGGACTGGCAGGCAGATTCTTTACCACCGAGTCACCAGGGAAGCCCAGCAATTTTGTTTTTAAAATAAATATTTAGGGTTAAGCCCTCATGAAAAACAGGTTAGTTCCCTTTTAAGTTACAAAGCAATAGGCATAATACTTGAAACGTGTAAATCAAAATATCTGACTCTCTAAAATTCCATGTTTTCAGAGTGTTTTGCCAACAACATGCTGACCCTCAAAATGGTAAGTATCTAAAATTCAGTGTTGGTGGGTTTAAAAAAGGTAAACATTTAGGTAAGACATGGAATAATCTGACTTACTGGCCTCAGTAAGTTAAAATACAAGTTTTTGAGTTAAAATGTTAAATACTTTTAAAATTAAGTTGTTGGTCCCTGTGTGGTGTGCAGACATAATGGACGGAATTTCTCTTTGTGACTAGATCTGCCGTCGGTGAAGCCTTTGTCTGGGGTCTTCCATTCTCACTACAGTGAGCAGACCAAACCAAGACATGGTAAAAAGCTGTGACTTTTGCGACTATTCTTCTTCTAAAATGAGTTATCAATTTTCAGTAGATAAAACTGACAAAGTGCTGTATATTCCCTGAATGCAATTTTCCTAAGAATGCATGATTAGCATTTCTGTTCTGAGGACAGTTGGGTCCTGGCTGCCCAGAGTTATGTAGCCTTTGTGTACTGTTGGGATGGCCGTCTTGCCAACACTTGATCTGGAATGTTCTCTGTGCATGGAAGTCAGCCCTCTCGGGTAAAGGCTTAGTTCCCTGTCCTGCCAGCTGCATTGTGCAGTGTTAAACAGTGCTTTTTAAACCAAAGAGTTACCCTCATTCTTCAGCCATTTTCAGCCTTTCAACTTATCAGATTTACCATAAAAAATATTGCTGTCAATCAATGTTTATTGACAGGAGAAGATGACCATAATATGTTTCAAAAAGCAAACTGTAAAACCGTTTATAATGAACCCTTTCCCTGGATGAAGCCATTTTTTTTTTTTTAATTCTTCCAAAAGTGTTCTGTGTATACAAACATATCTACTACTGTACTTCGCTTTTTTCACTTAGCGTATCTTAGAGATTCTTCCCTGTCAGTGGCTGTAAGTAGATCTTACCTCATTTTTTAAAAAAGCCTTCATAGTCTTCCACTGTATCTTCCTCAGCTGTGTAGCCGAACCAGTTGTTTCAGCTTTTTCTGTCACGTTAAATACTGTAGTTAACATTCTTCTACACTCAGCCTTGTGCCTGTATGTAACAGTACTATTCGACTTCCTCTAAGTAGATAGCTGGGTCAAAGCGTATGGACAGTGAAACTCTGGGTTAACTGTTGGCTAGTTATCTTCTAGAGGCCACACCAGCAGTACACACAATGACCCAAATCCTTGCAGACTTTATATATTAAACATCTTCATCTTAATCTGACCAGTGAAAAATTGTTTTCCTCTGCATATCTTTACTTTGGGTGACATTGAGTGTATTTCCCTATCTTTTGATCAGGTACATCTGTTGTCCTGTGACCCAATTTGTTTTTCTGTTTAATGAACCCTTTTCTCCAGAGCTCCCCATTTGCCCATTTTTCTACCTAAGCTGCCTTTTTCATATTGATTTATACGGTCTTTTTATATTTTAAAATTTGGCCTTTTGTCATTTGTTTCAGAAACATTTAGTCTTAGGTCTGACACATCTAAGTTTGACTTTGTGCACTTTATGCAGTCAAGCATTAGTCTTCCTTTACGAATTCCAGTGTCTACATAATTTGTATTTTTCAGCCAACTTTTCAGGAGTGAAAAGAAAAAGAGGAAAGAGGAAATGTCTCTCAACAGGCAATCATGTACAGGTAATTTGACTTCATTTTATTACAGCTTTAATTTTCTCCATACAGTCTTTTTTTTAAACCATTCTGAATTTTCGGTGACACAATGATAGATGATAAGATGAATATGAAAGAGAAGTTGGATGTGTCTTGGGTGTCCAAGCACATAACCTCCAGGAGGTGACCATCCCGTGGCTCCTGTACATGCCCTGGTACCAAATCAGTGAGAGGATCTGAGCCCACGTGGTATTTATCGTCCAAAAACAGGCTCAGGTACAGTGGAACATCCTTACCTAGCCAAGTATTTCCCATCTACAGGATCCATTGTTGCCCTAGTACGTGACTCATAATTTTCTGGATTCCTGTTATGTGTAAAGCATATGAAAATGTTTTGGGGATTTCACTAGTTCATATAAGCTAAATTAATATGAGCCAGCAGCCTTTGCCTCTCACCCTTTATACAAGAGGGGCTTGTTCCATCTCTTAAGGTTTTGTTAAGACGACACAAAAATACATTTGATGTTTATGCCTACAGACATGACTTTCAACATAGGCATATCACTGAATTTGACAAAATTTTTCATTTTATGCAATACAGTAAGTCCCCTACATATGAACCTTCAAGTTGCAACCTTTCAGAGATGCGAACGTGTGTTGGCACGTCCAGGCACATAGGTTGGTTTGCTTGCCCGGCGCACAGTCGCCTGTGTGCGCCCCCTACAGGCGGTGGTTCGTTGTGCGCCTTACAGCCCTGCAGAGACTGCAGTAGCGCAGTATCTTTATTTCAAGCACAGGACCCGAACACAGAACGGCTCACGAAGGCCGCCGCAGCCGTTCAGAACGCAGTCCCGTGCTGCCCCGTCACCTGTGATGAGAGAAAGAGAGCTCCTATCCAGACAACACTGGATCGCTTCTTCAAGAGGGTAGATAGAATTGAATCCGGCAAGGAACCAGAACCTGTGCCATCAGCCTCAGGCGTGAGTGAAGCTGCAGCTTGCCGTCCGTCTCCTGCTGCTGCCGACCCTTCAGCTCTAGACCATCTCCCACCTCCTCTCCCTCCTCCCGTCACTAGCTCTTCCTGCCTTTCACTCAGAGCCGGCTGTTATACTGTACCACTGTACTTTCCAAGGTCCTGTACTGTAACCCTAAAGGTGTTTTCTGGTGTGTTATGTATTATTTTTGTGAAAAGCACTATACACCCATTATAGTACTGCATAGCTGATTGTGTTAGTTGGGCACCTGGGCTAACTGTTGGAATCACAAACAAACTGGACTTAGGAACGCGCTCTCGGACTGGAACTTGTTCATATGTAGAGGACTTACTGTATTAAATGTCAACAGTAAAAAATCAGTGTAAGGTAATCTTGATTCTTCTCTCCTAGCCACCTCAGAGAATGGCACTGAAGAAGGAAAAGGGCGGCAGACACACAGGTTCGCTCTAAGTTTTGTCAGTAACAAATATGACTCACCGTACTTATTACCATGGATTTTAGAGTTGGTATCCCACTTTATTCTTCTGGACTTGTGGTAGTGAACTGTGAGAGTAGAAATCTTCTGTCATGACTATCCACTCCATCAAAATCTCAACAGATCAAGGTCACAGGGTGGGATGGTCCACTGCTCTTCAGTATTAGGAAAGGATACAGTTCTTGATCTCCTGGAGAAGGGAAAGGCTGCCCACTCCAGTGTCCAGTTAAGGAAATAGATGTTACATAATGATAAACAGTCAATTGTGACAGAAAAAAAATGAGGGAGACTGTTATCTCAAAAATTTGAAGCTAAAATTTTAGAAAATTCTATTTACATCGTTATTCTAAGCAGAGAAGTTGTTTTCCCTTTTTATAACATTTCATTGTTTCAGCTTGGAACAAAAAAGAGGTATGGTGAAATTAATAGAAAAGATAAAGGCGCTGTGCTTAGGCACTCAGTCGTGTCTGTCTCTTTGTAACCCCATGGACTGTAGCCCTCCAGGCTCCTCTGTCCATGGGATTCTCCAGGCGAGAATACTGGAGTGAGTTGCCATGCCCTTCTGCAGGGGATTTTCCCAACCCAGGGATCGAACCCAGGTCTCTCACATTGCAGGCGGATTCTTTACCAGTTGAGCTACCAGGGAAGCCCAAAAGTGCTGTGTGTGTATTATCTAATAATGCTCATCCACCATTAGGGAAAGCCTGAAGAAGTGAGTGTATGTAGGATGGCTGCCCTGAGACGTACCATGTCCTTCTAAAATTCTTTTCTTATTCTTAGATGCAATTGTGAAAGCTGCTTTTCTCAAGAAATGTAAAGAAGCAGGGCTTCTTGACGCTTTATTTGAAGAAATATTAGACAAACTTCATTTGATTCAGGAAAGACTCATGGATGAGACCACTGCAGAATCAGGTACTGAAATAACAAAATTTCTACATGTAGAGATGTCTCACAGACCTACATCGTGAACAAAACAAACACCACCCTAAAGTACACATTTTCTTTCTATGCTGTTTTTCTTTTCCTTCTTTCTCATTCTTTAATAAAGTTTATTGATCCAGATCTCTCTCTATAAGTCAACAGGATATAAGTAATTCACAAACTCATTAATGTAGTAAAAGAAAAAAAAAATAGCCTGATGCCCTGGAAGTTTTAATGTTTTTTTCCCAGAGGTTCATAATTGAGTGACCAGCAAGAGCTCAGAACTAGATTCACTCACACACCTGCCCCCGCCCCCCAACTGAGCATGTTTACTACTAAGATCTGAGAATGGCATTCATTAACTTAGTTTTGATTTGACTCAGATTCTGTTCATTAAAAAGCTAGTTGCCTTTTTTTTTAAACTATAAAACATAGAAGAAAGAAATTTTAACATTTTTGTTGATTTTTGTTTAAAAAGATGCCTTTCAGAAACAGCTCTTTTGGCAGCTTGAGTTCCATCTGTATACGCAGGTATATAGTCACGTACCCTTCTTATAAGCTGTGTTAGGAGTT
Organism: Cervus elaphus; assembly: GCF_910594005.1. NCBI lineage: Eukaryota > Metazoa > Chordata > Mammalia > Artiodactyla > Cervidae > Cervus > Cervus elaphus. The sequence continues at coordinate 19,844,687 of NC_057844.1, forward strand.
TAAAAGCTTTATTATAAATAAAGCTGAAACTTAAATAACAGGTTTGTACTTTACAGGCCCACTTATACCTGGAATTTTTTCAGTAAATACTACACAATAAAATACTACCCAGTCTGTGGATGCAAAACCACGGATCGAGGAACCGCATATTTGGGGGGCTGGCTATAAAGTTTAGCCTGGATTTTTGACGGCACAGGAGGTCAGCAGCATAGCTGTCTTAAAAGGAAAAGCCTGACAGTCTGTATTTTATGAAACAATGTAAAATATATGATTATTTGAAAGGGATTTTTTTTCTATTGGACAAAACCAAAAAGTGAAGTTCTAAGCAAACATTTGCCAAAGATCACTCATTACATTCTTTTGTTTGTTTATTCTTGTCTCTGGATCAAGCACATGTGAACTTGAGCATGCCCCTCAGGACCACCTGAGGGGCTTGTTAATACAGTGGCCCCTTTGCAGGAGGGGCCAGGGACCTTTTTGATCCAGTAAAGATGCTAGGAAGTTACATTTCCAGCAAGTTCCCTGGGGAGGCTGGTGCTACTGCAGGCTACAGGGGTGCCCGCTGTGTGTGGCTCCTTATTAGGGGTTAGACTTTGTGAGGTGTTTCTGCCTATATAAAACCGAAAATGTTTTTCTCCCTCTAGACTATGAAGAAATCGGGACTTCACTTTTTGACTGTAGATTGTTTGAAGACACGCTTGTAAACTTTCAAGCAGGTATGTGAGTTATGACTGAGCAGCAAAGTCCATAAATACTTCCATATTGAAATGATAAACACTAGTCAGGTGGTGAAAGTCCTATTTTAGAAGAATGTTCAATTCAGTTTCATTCAATTAAAAAGCCCATTACAAACATGAGCCCTCACACCCAGAAGAACGAACACAGATATACATAGAGACACACGTGCACACAGAAATACTGCACATGATGGAAACAGCAGTTATCTGTAAGTGGCTGGATTATAGCAGCTTCTTTTGTCTTAGTGCTCATTGTATTTTCCACATTTAATACAGACAAATAATTTTCTAATCAGAAAAAAACTCATTTAAAAAAGTAGAAACAACAAAAAAATTGACTGCAAAATTGAAGTATTTGGGCACCATGTTTGAACATCAGCAGGAATGGGTGAGGCTGTGATAAATCACGATGCCACTGTCTCCCTCTCACTTGGTGTGATGTGCATAAATTTCAATTCTGCCGACATTAATCTTCAGGTCTAATGGGGGAGAGGGAAAGTTGTCATTGATTCTAAAGTTCATCATCAAAAAAGAACTGCCAAGAAATTTTTGAAAAAGAAAACCTGCTAGAAACAGAGACATAATTTTTCTATAAAACATTGAGCAGTGGTCCTTTCACCACTGTTTCAGATGCCTTTGAAAGAGGCTAAGTTTCCACACTGATGGGTCTTACTGACTTCTCCACCAAGGCTGCCACACACGGCTGGCCAGGCTGTGCCCTGCACATCCCAGGCAGGAGCGGAGGGCACAGGGTTTGGGGCAAAGGGCTCCCCCTGAAGTTGAAAACAAACCGTGGCCTACACTCTGTTCTTTTCCGGAGATGTATTTGTCTTTCTGGCAAATGTATTAAGAAAATACTTTCCCTGTAAAGAAAATATTAGTTCATATTCTTCTCTCAGTATGCACAGGCCTTTCTCATTTTTGTTTTCATAATACACATTTCTGTTTGAATTTTGTGTTACCTTTATAATCGGCAGGAAAATGTTGTTTTTAATTTACCAACAATAGTTTGTGTTTTGCTTTGTTTTTTACCAGTCTCTTGAGAGTGTCTGCATACTTCTAATGGGAGTACCTTTTTTTTTTTAAAGCACCCACTTTATTTTGTATTTTGACTTTCATGTGTGTGTATTTTTCTTTCATATAAAAGTGACATGTTTGGAACATGTCAGTACCTAGGTGAGTCAGTTGGGAATACATTACAGTATATTGTTTGTGGGGTGTGAGCACCAGGAAGAGACACTGTTAGAAGGAGACACTATTTGGAATTGCATGAGAACCAACGTAGAAGATTTAACTTCTGATACTCCCAAGTGATAACTCGTGCTTAATTCAGCCCTTCCAATGTTCCAGAAAGTTAACTACAGATATACAGATACTCTAAGAAAAGATTATGTATGTATATATTTTAATATTCTTCCATTTTCAGGTGTTTTAAAAATGACATTGCCGTTGAGTAATATTATAAATTCATAAAGCCTAACTAAAGTAGCTTCTAAGTTGCCACAATAAAAGCACTCTTATTTCTAAATAAAGCCAGAAGCTTTTATGTAACATTAAAACTAGGATGCGTTTGTCTGAAAGATTTGCCTTACCCTTGGTAGCCTAACCACATCCTCTCCCAATAAATGGATAATGTGCAGCATGAAGGTTATACAGTCGCTGCTTTCAAGTCCTCAAAGATACACAGAAGCTACCTTTTCTAACTGTATACAAAATTTTAAAGATTTATGGACCCACCTTAAGTGTGATACATACTAGAATTCGATCCTGAACTAGAAGAGGAAGCAAAGGCATGAAAGCTCACAAGACCCTGGATCCTTTTCATTTGGGGCACAGTGCTGTGTCCTAAGCACTTTCTAAAGAAGCTAGAAATAGTACATTATGTACAGAACTACTGAATAACCTGAAATAACTTCCTTCTAACAGCAGTAGAGAATCAAATTCATGAATCTGAAGAGAGGCGACGGCAGCTGAAGGAAGAGATTGAGCTACTTCAGGACTTAAAACAAAGCTTGTGCTCTGGGCTTCAGTCAAGTTCCACTTCAGATTCCTCTCTGTCTTCCTAAGAAGGACCATTTCCTGAGCCAGGAATCGAGCAGTCGCAAGCAGCGTGAAAGCTGGAGACCGGCCTGCGAAAGCCACACACCTTCAGCACCAGGCCCCTGGGGTGCTCTGCTCCTTGCCCACTCTCACCTGTTCTTGCTGATGGGCATCTGATGCCTGGTTACTGCCTCCCCTCCCGTCATCTCACTTCTACCTCTCTCCCACTAGTAAAGTATTCCTCAGAGTCTACTTGAGTAAATTAGACCATGCTTCCCATGGCTCTTAAAAATCCTTTAGTGGCCTCTTCCCCTCCCCCACTCCAGTGAGCTAAGTGGACGCCAGGTGCTCCCGCCCCAGGGCCTTTGCACATTCTGCTGTGTGGTCTTCACCGAGATCGTCCTTCCTCCTCACGGCGTGAGCCACTGTGTTGCACATCAAACCACTGGAGTATAAGCAGCCTGTGGGCAGAAACTCCCTCTCCTGTGTTTTTCTCCCTGTCACGTTTCTAGCAGCTAGCATGCTCAGTAAACGTTAAATGCATAAACTGTTTTTATCTTTTGAGACTAGTTCCAGCCCATAATGCCTCTTTGATATAATAAATTTTAGTATTATACATTACCAAACCTCTCTGCTTTTGAAATTTCTATTCATCCAGTCACCACATGGGTACAGTATCGTCAAAATAAACATTTAAAACTGGCCCCTTTGGAGGTTTTTCTCAACCTAGCAATATACAGTTCAGATGTTAGGTCCTATTCATGTCTGACCTCTGAAAACTTCACTTTCATGTTTCTACCTTTTTACCACACTATCTGATCCACAGTAGTGCTACATTTCAGCATGAGTTTGATCTGAGTCCCCAACACAGTATCTGGCACATAATACACTCAAAAATTATCTGTTGAAGAATATGGTGTAAATGAAGAACATGTCCATCCCTGCTGTAATGGCAACCCCAGCCCAAGTCACTAATAACTGGGGGCAAAATCTCTGGTTTTCAAATTTGGCTACACATCAGAATCATCTGAGGACAAACTACAGAAGCCAAAAAAATCACCTCATCTCACAGGCATACCAAAGTTACAACTTGCTTCCCAGGTGGTACAGTGGTAAAGAATCTGCCTGCCAGTGCTGGAGAAACAAGAGATGTGGGTTCGATCCCTGGATTGGGAAGAACCCCTGGAGAAGGAAATGGCAATCTACTCCACTATTCTTGCCTGGGAAATTCCATGGACAGAGGGATCCTGGAGGGTACAGTCCATGGGGTCACAAAGAATGGGACATGACTGAGCATGTGTGCCCATGCACACAACACACACAGAAGTACTATGGATCAAAGGGACAGAACACATGAACACACACACACACACACACACACACACACAACCCTATTGTGGATCAAAGAGACTGAACACATGAACACACACACACACACACAACCCTACTGTGGATCAAAGAGACTGAACACATGCACGCACACACACACACACACACACAACTCTACTGTGGATCAAAGAGACTGAACACATGCACGCACACACACACACACACAACTCTACTGTGGATCAAAGAGACTGAACACATGCACGCACACACACACACACACACAACCCTACTGGGGATCAAAGAGACCGACGGAGGGAACACACACACACACAACCCTACTGGGGATCAAAGAGACCAAAGGTACCTCACAGTCTTTTCTACAACTAAAGATAAAAAGAAAGAAGCATAACCAGACGTGTTGTGGTGCAAAAGCACAATATAGTCAAGACCCATACTTGGGGGTGAGTGACCCACAGATAGAATTAAAACTGCAGAGAGGTTCTCCCCAAGGAACAATGGGTCTGAGCCTCACATCAGCGTCCCCAAACCAAAGGGTCTTGTGCCAGGAAGAATGGCCTCCAGAACATTTGGCTTTGAAGGTCAGTGGGGCTTACCTTTGGGAGTCCCAGAGGGCAGGAGGAAATAGAGACTTCACTCTTAAAGGGTGCACACAGAAACGCATGCTCCAGGGCACAAGCATTAATTTGAAAAGAGCCTGGGACAGACCTACCTGCTGATCATGGAGCGGCTCCCCGAGAGCTGGGAGGCACCTGGAGCTCACCTGGGAACATAGAGACCGCCCGTTTCTGGGAGCTCACTCTACCACGTGGACACCGGTGGTAGACCAGTGGCAAACACTATTCTGGAATCCTCCCTCTAGCTTTAGCCTCAGGATGAACTGTGTCCCTGCTCATTAGCCTATAAGTACCAGTACTGGGAGACCTTGGGCTTCCCAGGTGTCGTAGTGGTGAAGAATCCACCTGCCAATGCAGGAGATGTGGGTTCAATCCCTGGGTTGAGAGGATCCCCTGGAGGAGGGCATGGCAACCCACACCAGTATTCTTGCCTGGAGAATTCCATGGACAGAAGAGCCTGGCAGGCTACAAGTCCATGGAGTTGCAAGAGTTGGACACAACTTAGTGACTAAACAGCAGCAGCAGCTGGTATACCTCAGGCAGAACAACTGGGGTGGGGACAGAGCCCCACACACCAGCAGACCTGCCGCCTTAAGACCCCCGAGCCCAGAGCCACCCCTGGACACAGCCCTGCCCGCCAGAGGGCCAGGCCCCAGTGCAGAGACAGTAGACCTGACTGTCCTGGGACCCGGCTCTGTCCACCAGTGGGCAGACATCAGCCCCAGACTCTCTGGAGCCCCAGTCCACTCACCAGTGAGCCTGCTCCAGCCTGGGGACCAGCCTCACCCGCCTCAGGACAACCACAGCCCGCCCCCAGGCAGGCCAGTACCAGTCCCAGGACCAGCTGGGCCCAAGCCCAGCCCACCAGGAGATAAACCCAATTTCAAGACACCCTTGACCCAGGACTTCCAAGGTGGTCCAGTGGCTAAGACTCCGCACTCCCAATACAGGGGGCCTGGATTCAATCCCTGGTCAGAGAAGTAGAGTCTGCATGGTGCAATTAAGAGTTCTCATGCCACAACTAAGATCCTTCATGCCGCAACTAAGATCCAGCACAGCTTAAAAAAAAAAAAAAATACCCCAGACCCTGTAGCCAGCTGTATGAGAAATTGACCATACCCACCAGGGGTATGACACCAGTTCTGGGACCCCAGGGCCCTGAAGCGAGACCCCAGGACCTGGCTTCAGCCACCAGGGGGCAGGAACCAGCTCCAGAATCTCCTGGACCCAATTCCTGGTTCCAATGAGCCAGCACCAGCCCCTGGGCAAGCCTCGCAGGATTTCACAGCCTAGTGATCCACCTGCCAACCAGTGGTCAGCTGCCTCTGTACAAAGCAGGGCCTGGCAACCCATCAGACCAAGAGGCCAGCCACACCTTCCAAACTGCCCACAGCGGTCAGCCTGCCACAGCAGAAAGATCCACACAGTCCACAGAGACGGGCACCCCTAGAGCATACAGCTCTGGTGAAGAGGGAGGGGTGTACTGCTGGGACACAGAAGACACCTCCTACTAAAGGCCACTTCTCCAAAGTCAGGAAACATTACCAACCTCCCCAACACACAGAAATAAACACAGTAAGTTAAATAAAATGAGGTGACAGAGAAACACTTCATCCCAGATGAAAGATACAATCCTAGAGCTAAGCAGAGGCAGAGTTCCAAGTCATGATCATAAGGATGACTTACACTTGAAGTTGCTCAGTCGTGTCTGCCTCTTTGCAACCCCATAGACTGTAGCCTACCGTGCTCCTCCGTCCATGGGAGTTTTCCAGGTGAGAGTACTGGAGTGGGTTGCCATTTCCTTCTCCAGAGGATCTTCCCGACCCAGGGATGGAACCTGAATCTCCCACACTGGAGGCAGACGCTCTACCGTCTGAGCCACCAGGGAAGTCATTAAGATGACTAAACAACTGAGAATAAGAATGAATGAACAGAGTGAGAAATTAGAAGTTCTAAAAAAAGAGTTAGAAAACAAAGAACCACCAAACAGGTGAAGAATACAATAACTGAAATGAAAAACACACTAGAAGCAATCAAGGGCAGACTAAAATGATACAGATGGACAGGTCCATGAGCTGGAAGATGGAGTGGTGGGGATCACTGATGCGGAACAGAAAAGAAGAAGAGAAAGAGGGCAGTTGAAGAGATCACTGAGACAGTAAAAATCACGCCAACATTCATATTATAGAGAATCCAGAAGGAGGAGAGAGGGAGGGCCTGAGGATACATCTGAAGACACAGAAGCTAAAGACTTACCTAACCTGGGAAAGAAAACAGTCACCCAAGTCCAGGAAGCAGAGTCCCAAACAGGATCAACCCAAAGAGGACCACACCAAGACATATTGTAATTACAATGGCAAAAACAAAATAAAGAGAGAATATTAAAAAGCAACAAGTTACTTAGAAGGAAACTCCCATAAGGATATCAGCTGACTTTTCAGCAGAAACTCCGCAGACCAGAAGGGAGGAGCATGACAGTATTTAAAGTGATGAGAGGGGAAAAGCTACAACCAAGACGACTCCACCAGACATGGCTCTCATTCAGATCTGATGAAAATCAAAAGTTTCACAGACTAGCAAAAGCTAAAAATGTTCAGTGCCACCAAACCAACTTTACGACAAATGTTAGAGGAAACTTCACTGGAAAAGAAAAGGCCACACAACTAGAAACATGAAAATTATAAAAGGAAAAAACTCACTGGTAAAGGCAAACATACAGCAAAGACAGTAAATCATTCATGAACAAAGTTAGTAGGAAGGATAAAAGACAAAAAGTGAAAGCGTTAGTGCTTAGTTGCTCAGTCCTGTCTGACTCTTTGTAATCACATGGACTGTAGCCCGCCAAGCTCCTCTGTCCTTGGGATTCTCCAGGCAAGAATACTGGAGTGGGTTGCCATTCCCTTCTCCAGAAAAGACAGAAGTAAGAGTAAAATCATTTATGCCTACAAAAAGAAGTTAAGGGATAGACAAGACAAACAGATTTAAAATATATGTCACAAACAGTCATCATGAGGGAAGGAGCATATGATTGTAGTGCTATTAAAATGCATTTGAAATTAAGAGATCAACAATTTAAAATAATCACATATACATATACACAGACTGCTATACAAAAACCTCATGGTAACCAAAAACCAAAAAAGCTGTAACAGAGAAAGGAATGCAAACATAAACTAAAAATAGTCATCAAATCACAAGGGAAAGAGAACAAAAGGAAAAAAAAACAAAAAGAAATATAAAAACAGTCTACAAACAGAACTACAAAACAATTAATGAATGGCAATAACTGCAGACATATCAATAATTACAAATGTAAATGGATTAAATGCTCTCATCAAAAGACAAAGACTCGCTGAATGGATACAAAAACATGCTTCCTACAAGAGAGTCACTTCAGATCTAAAGACACATGCAGACAAAGTTAAAAGAAGGAGAGGCATTCCATGCAAGTGGAAATCAAAAGAAAACAATACTGCACCAGACAAAATAGATTTTAAAACAAAGATTGTTAAAGAGGTAAAGAAGGACATTACATAACAATCAAGGGATCAAAGAAGATATAACAATTGAAATATATAGATATCCAACATGGGACCACCTAAATTTATAAAGCAAATATTAACAGACAGAAAAGGAAAAATTGACAGCAACGCATTAATAGTAGAGAACTTTAACAGCCCAATTACATCAATGGACAGATTATCCAGACAGAAAATCTGTAAGGAAACACTGATCTTAAATGACACATTAACCATCTACAGAACAAAAAGACAACCTACTGAATGGAAGAAAATATTTGCAAATGATATGAGTGATAAAGGGTTAATATCCAAAACATGTAAATGGCTCATATAATCCAACATCAAAAAAAAACCCCAACTTGATTAAAAAATAGAAGACCAAAAGGGACATTTCCTTACAAAGAACATAGAGATAGATGGCCAACAGGCACATGGAAAGATGCTCAACACTGCTAAATCCTCAGGGAAATGCAAAAAGTATCATGAGGTATCACCTCACACCTGTGGGGATGGCTATCCTCAAAAAGACCATAAATAGGGGAGTTCCCTGGTGATCCAGTGGTTAGGATTTGGCACTTTCACTGCCATGGCCTGGGTTCAATCCCCTGATATTCACAGCAGCATTATTTACAATAGCCACGGTATGGAAGAAACCTAAGTGTCCATCAAAAGATGAATGGATGAAGAAGATGTGGGTGTGGGGGGGGGGCTGTGTGTGTGTGAACTAGTCAGCCATCAAAAAGAATGAAATTCTGACATTTTCCAACAACATGGATGGACTTGGAGGGTATTATGCTACGTGAAATAAGAGAAAAAGACAGATACTGTATGTTTTCACTTACATGTGGAACCTAAAAATTAAAACAAACTAGTGAATATAACAGAAAAGAAACAGACTCACAAGTACAGAGAACAAACTAGAGGTGACCAGTGGGGCGAGGGAAGGGGCTGGAGGCAACACAGGGTTAGGAGATTACGAGCTACAAACTATTACATTTATAATTAATAAGCTATTAGGATACACTGCACCACAATATAGCCAAGATTTTATAATAACTATAAATGGAGTATAAGCTATAAGAATGTTGAATCAATATGTTGTATACCTAAAACTAATATTATAAATCAACTGTACCTCAATAAAAAAGCCAAGACTCCATCTTAGACCTGCTGAAGAAAGATTTCCCCCGGTCTAGATGATGCTGTAACTTCAGCTTGCCTCCCTGATGTTACATCCTATAGCAAAGTTTATCTGAGTTAACAGTTCTCAAGTCATGACGTTTATTTCTAAAAAATCCTCTGGCCTCCACCTTCCTTTCAGATTTCACTGGTCATTCACAGTGGTAACTCAGCACAACAGAGCCACAAGAATTAGGCAGCCATCAGGTGGCAAATGTTGGACAAGTGAAAACAGAACCTGGGTTTGTACTTATGCAGAGTCACTTACTGCTGAAAAAATTATTTAATCTGAGCCTAATTCTGCCTACTTTATGGTACAAAAATGTGGGCATTAAAAAAGAAAACACAGGGGCCTTCTCTGGTAGTACAGCGGATAAGAATCTGCCTGCCTGCCAGTTCAGGGGACACAGGTTCGATCCCTGGCCAGGGAAGGTTCCACACACCGGACTAAGCCAGTGTGTTGCAACTACTGAGCCCGCACGCCTGGAGTCCATGCTCTGTAACGAGACGCCATCGCGATGAGAAGTCCTTGCAACTGCAACCAAGAATAACAGCTCCCACTCGCCGCAACTAGAGAAAGCCCACGAACAGCAACGAAGACTCGGCACAGCCAGAAAACAAAAACAAAATATTTGTGAAGCACAGGGCACAGTGCCTGGCATCGTGGGAAATAACTGTTTTCATCCACATCACACACACACACACACCACACGTGTCCACACGCCCTCCCCTTGCCAACACTGCTGCCTGAGGAGCCCTGGGTTATTTTCTCCACTCTGACCAAACAAGCTTGCTCACAGTAAAGTTATGGGAGGCGTGTTAGCTCCCACCTCTAAGCCGTTGCTTGGGCCACTCACCTGTTTTGGAAATGAGCTAAAAGGACACTTTGTGTGTCCCCCCCGCTGCAGAAACAGGGCCTTCAGAATGACTACTTCTCATACTAACCCAATTGGGTTTCTTCTCAATGTCTTACGAAAAGCTGTTTAGAAATGTTACGGTGTTTACTCCTAAACCTCGCTCCTCTCTCTTAACAATTTTTACATTCCTTGAGGAGAGGGACTATGTCTCACCCCTCATTTATTAGTCCTCCAAAGGATGCGGATATATTAATATTCTTCTGCTGTGATGGCTCAACTGTAGTGTCTTTCAGCAGGAATAAAACTAGAGTCTATTTTCTGGGGTTGGGGGATAGCTGAGAAACAGCAAGCTCATGGTGAAGTGAATGTGAAAGTCGCTCAGTTGTGTCCGACTCTTTGCGACCCCATGGACTGTAGCCCGACCAGGTTCCTCTGTCCACGGGGATTTTCCAGACAAGAATACTGGAGTGGGTTGCCATTTCCTTCTCCAAGGGATCTTCTGACCCAGGGATAGAACCTGGGTCTCCTGCACTGCAGGCAGACACTTTACCCTTTGAGCCACCAGGGAAATGTTCATGGTGGTACCTTTTAGCCTAATATCCAAGAATCAGAGTACTGCTTTTTTTTTTTTTTATTGCAAAATACACATTACCATATTAACCATGGTTAAGTTCAGTAGCATTAAGTCCATTCACATTGTTGGGTACCATCTGTGCACAGGACATTTTTTATCTTACAAAACGGAAACTCTGAACCTATTACATAAAAACCCCTTGGACCCTTTCCCCCAGCCCCTGGCAACAACCATCTACCTTGACTGCTCGAGGGATCTCATGTAAGTGGGATCATACAGGGCTTGTCATTTTGTGACTGGCTTATTTCACTGAGCGTAACACCCTCAAAGTTCATCCAAGTGGTAACATGTGTCAGGATTTCTTTCCTTTTTAAGGCTGCATGTTACTGATTTTTGAGAGGGAAAAGATAACTCTAGATGCCCATTTTAACAGATTGCTTTATTTATTAACATGTCATTCTAAACACTGCATAAATACAACTTGTATAACTAGAGTATCAAATGTTGTTCCAGTAAGAAGTTCAAGAGTACATTTTAGGGCTATTTTAAGAAATACGAATACTTCGGCTTTCATAATTATGTCAGATGAAGAAAACAACTCAGAATAGTTTTCGTCTCCTGCTGTGATTAACAAAACCAGGTAGAAAAATAAGAGAGCATATTTAAAAAAAAAAAAACCACATACACACAAGTACTTTCTGAAGGACTTTTTCCTGTTCTCTTCACTGAATACATACTCATACAAATAACTCAGTAATCTGAGAAGTGGTTCTTCACCTATTAGGAACTCAGCAAATATTTGTTGAATGAATGAACTATCTACGGAAATGGATATACTACATTAATTTGTGCTTTTGTTAAAGTATTTTTTTTTCAAGTAAGAGCAATAGTAAACACACTGAAGTTCTTGTTTTGCCCGGATCATAAGCCTATGACAGTGATTGTTACAAATACTACCCATCATAGCTAATAAATTAATGTACATTTCTCAACCTAGTAAGAAAATTCTATCATACTGCAGTAATAATCCTAATGTAGTAACTCACTGGGCTCCAATCGCTTGCAACACGGTCAAGAAAAGGGGGCTGGGATTTCTGGGCTTGTGTTCATTGCCCCCATCAATGAATTTCCATCTTTGGGCCCTTCCCGGCCAACACACACAAAGAAACTTTGCTAAAAACAGTAGCTGCAGCATCTCTCCACCCTCTTGTTCCTTTGAGTCTGAAAATGTATCTAGTCTCAATTCAGATGGGAGACCTTCCAAACAGGAAACAGTTCACCAAGGGAGCTTCCACAGAGAGAAATGAGTCTGCTGGCCAGAGAGAAGAACAAAGCCTTGTTCTCAAAGCAAGCTCAACAGACACACATGAAGCAAGCTTAAAAGACACACATTGAACACTCTTACTCCCAAAGCCCCATTTCATAACCAGACCACCCACCCTATAATTTAGATCCTTCTTCAAAGTTAAGTTGTGCTAAATATTATACCTAACACAACCAAAAGGAAAGTCAAATGTGAAAGCTGGTGAAATTTCAAATAAGCAAAATGTATGATGGTATTTGGCACAGATAAAAACCAATAAAAACAAACTCTGTTAAGTCCTGTAAGAAACTTGGGTTTAAGAACTACTTATTTGAGTCAGACATAGCAAATCAGATGATTCAGCAACCATGATTTAGGAAGCAAGAGAATGCTGAACATATCACTATTATCCTCTTACATGATTAGCATTTATAGGGGAAAAGGTGGGAGCATTGAAATTTGGGTTCTCAAATTTAACCTTAATAAAACACTGTTAGATAGAAGTGGAGACTCTGATTTATAAAAAATTCACCTTCACCCAAGTGAAGTTTCTTCCATTATTAATTTTTCATAGATAGTTCTACATTACTACTCTTTAATGTACTTAAGTCTTAAGAGAAACCCTGACTAACCGAGAAATTCATCTTTGCATAATTATCATTTCAATAGGTTTATATTAAACTGAATATCATTTTGAAGTTAAAAAAAGTTATCAATGATGCAAAAACACAAACAAAACCTCAAACAATCTTAACTATCCCTTCAAAGTGAAGCTATAGACCTAGCAACTAACGCAGCTCTTCAGCCAAGTCCAAAGTCAGCACCTTTCATTCTGGGGGGATGTGGGGGGCCCTCTAGGCCTCTCACAATTCGTGCACTATCCTAACTCCTGGGATCAAAAGGGCTGCTGATACTGAGTCAGGAGAGTTGCCACAAATGTCCGCTTTCCAACTTTAGAAGTTCCTCTAATCAAAAACAAACAAAAACAAAAAATCAACCAACCAGCAAAACTTTCACCCCTTTACAATGTCCCAGCCGAATGTTATGGTCACATTTAAAATACACACATCTGCAAATAGCTTAAAATGGATTCAGGAAGAGCCGTGCACTCTTCACATATCCTTACACAGAGAACTGTATCCCCATGTGAGCAAGATATGTGATGGGTTTTTTTTTTTTTTTACCTGCAGAATTACATCCCCCATAGAGCGCAAACGACACGCCTTCACCAGCCCCAGAGCACTCACACAAAACCCAGCAGTCTTGGGCTTCAGTTCTTAAAGGCTCCACATTTACTGGCTTTAGCAATGAATTCCTTTAGCAGAGGGCCATCCATTTGCCAAAATGCTGCAGTCTGTGTGACTTCTGTCAAATGATTGATGCAAAACTTAAAGCAGAATTCTTCTAAATCCTGGACACACACAACAAAAATAAAAACAAGAAGAGGCCTTTTTTTAATTAACTTTGATTGAATTACTTCTCTCCAGATCCCTCACCCCAAAGCTCTCACCCTCCCCTAGAAGAGATCTGAGGCCAGAAACCTCAAACTAGGCAAACACGTGACCACAGGTACAAGGCAGAAAAAATACAAACTATTTTTTCATCACACAGTAAAAGCAATGGTTCCCTTACTCAGGTCTAACTCTTTAAAACACTCACACAGAGCTGTGGGATGTCGGGGGTGGGGGGCAGTTTCTTCACAATTATCACATAATCCAGTCACTCAAAAGACAAGGTTTCAAAAAGCTGAAAGCAACTTAAGTCCATATCATATGTTTTACTACATTCAGGCATCAGAAAAAAGCATTAAGATGTGGGTCATTTGATTCAAGGGAAGAAAAGACTTTAAGAAACAGAAAAGTGATGAAGAGAAATGGTCAACCTAAAGTGACACATTAAAAATAAAAATTCTAGAAAACAATTTTTAAAAATTTTAAATAAACATTCCAAAGACCTTAAAATCACTTTCATGCTCTCCTATATAAAAATGTCTTCATTTTTAAATCACAAGGAGTAATCCAGTATAATTTCCACCACATTAATCTCTCAGATAGTCAATCAGAGGAGAATAGTCACCAGCTACCAACATTCACAGGCGAAGTCTCATACACAAGTGGCAAACCAAGAGTTTAAGAACCTATTTTTGCCTGTGCTAAGACATGCTTTCATCCCCAGCAAAATGCTACTGTGACCTCTGTTCCTTCAAATGTTGGAACAAACATTTATTAAATCAGTTAGGTAACCTGGAATGTACACAAAGGTGAAGTCTAACAGCTCGGTTTCTATAACCTGGCCAGCAATGCTAAAGGTCAATATTCAGAGTTCTACCAGACCAGGATCCCGACAACAGTTAAACTGTAGGGTCTTGGCTTCATGCATCCCAGCTCCCACCAAATGAGAATATCAGGCGGCGGGGGAAGGGCCGCTTCGCACACAGAAATGCCCCTTTCAGACCCCTGCAAACAAATGCTTCCTTGTTCTAGGAGTCTCTCTGTCCCTTGCTGAAAGAAGCACCCCCTCCAGTCATATAACCAGGAAGACAGAAACCACATCTGAAGTCTCTCAGCCAGCTGCTGCCAGAGTTCTATTCCCAGATAATTGAAAATGCATTTAGATTGTTAGCACAGCCTCTGGATCCATGGCTTTGTTTCGTTTTGTTTTGTTTTAAAGTAAGAGATTCCTGGTGAGCTAAATGGACAGCTGAAAGCCCTACAACATAAAACATTCTCTCTCACATTGTTATTCAGGAAAAAGCACTACTCCTGGTATTATAACTCAATGGTTAGTAAACAGCTCTAGGGACTAAATTATAGTCCATAGAAAGATGAAAGTCACATATTAATTTATCAAAAATATGTAACTAGTTTATCTACATATAACTGAGGAAGAAGGACCCAGTCACAGCATAAAAAGTTCTTCAAACCATGTCATGTATCAGATACAGATCTTTAGGTATTTAAATTTTAATTATGTAATTTCAAATTCAAAGGCGAAATTAAATTCTGACACTGCAAAACCATACCACTTCTCAGCCTGGATGGGAGGGGAGTTTGGGGGGAGAATGGATACATATATATGTATGATGGCTGAGTCCCTTCACTGTTCCCCTGAGACTATCACAACATTGCTTGTTAATCGGCTGTCTGTTGTTGCTGTTCAGTCACTAAGTTGTGTCCAACTCTCTGCAACCCCATAGACTGCAGCACGCTAGCTATTC
Organism: Cervus elaphus; assembly: GCF_910594005.1. Classification (NCBI taxonomy): domain Eukaryota; kingdom Metazoa; phylum Chordata; class Mammalia; order Artiodactyla; family Cervidae; genus Cervus; species Cervus elaphus. The sequence continues at coordinate 19,860,079 of NC_057844.1, forward strand.
TGTTCTTCATATCTCCTGGAGTTTGCTCAAATTCACATCCACTGAGTCGGTGATGCTATCTAACCATCTCATCCTATGCCACCCACTTCTGCTATAACCCCATACAAAATAAAAGTGCAAAAAAAAAAAAAACCAAACACCTTGCCACTTCTGTATCTGCTAATTTGGAATTAAAGATCTTTGTAGTATAATGAAAAAGTGAGTTTATTCAGTTTATTAATTGTATAGATTACCTGGGGTATAAACTTTTAAGGACTTTTTAATATAGTACAGGTATACAAAGTGAAAAGTGTTAGTTGCTCAGTCATGTCTAACTCTTTGCAACCCCATGAACTGTAGCCCACCAGGCTCCTCTGTCCATGGAATTCTCCAGGCCAGAATACTGGAGTGGGTAGCCAATCCCTTCTCCAGGGGATCTTCCCGACCCAGGGATCAAACCTGGGTCTCCCACATTGCAGGCATTCTTTACCGTCTGAGCCACCAGGGAAGCCCCAGATATACAAATGGGGCTTCTAAATTGTCAGTTCACAACTCTATGAAAATAGTTTTATCAAATTGCTTTGTCTTCCCCTCCATTTAGTTTGGTGAGATTTCTCAGTGCAGTTGATCCTTGAACGACATGGGGGATCAACCCAAGTATAATTAACCCAAGTATAATTTATAGTTGGCCCTCCATATTTGCAGATTCAGCCAACCATGGATCTAACAGTACTGTAGTATTTACTATTGAAAAATATCCATGGATAAGTGGACAAGTGGACCCGTGCAGTTCAAACCCATGTTGATCAAGGGTCAACCGTATTCAACAGATGTTTAATAGTTTCAAACACTGAAAGGCCAACTAAAGAATACTGAAAGTAATCTAAATCTGAGTTGTCTAAATAACTAATTAAACTGTGGTTAAGGCAGGTCTTCGGAAAAGGAAGCACTGAACACACTTGAAGAGAGGAATTAAAATCTGCATGTTCACTTCCATGAACCAGAGAGCTGCACAGTCAAGTAGATTCAATCAGCAACCTGAGCCCATGTGCTGCTGATGTTGGTATGTGAATTAGAAAAATGCCCTTCTGAGTATTCTTAAATAGCATAAGAACCTACATGATTTGTTCAGCTCAATATGCAAATGATCAGATCTTCAATTACCTAGGAAAAAAGTGCAACTCTTAACCCAGCTAATAAGTCAACTATAATAGGACTGCTGGACTTAAAAAATTCTAAGAAGGACGAGGAGTATTTGGCCAGGAGGTAAAAAAAGTTTCTAAGCGCCTTCTCAAGGCTATGAAATATGAAAGTGGGCATGGGTGTAAATTCAAGGGATCTCATAATATGGTATTCTTGGTGTTTCAGAAAGCAAAGTCCATGTTTATGACATTCTGTGGTGGAATTATTATAAAGTGATTCTGAAGCAGATCAAATAGCAGATTTGTTGTAATTAGGAAGGAAGATCAAAATACAATATTGCTATTCTACATTTATAAATTCATTCTCAATCTTTAAACATCTCATTATTCCAATCACTGTACACACTTTGAAAATAACTTGGTTTTTCTTTCCACAGGTTTTCTTTAGTAAAAAAAACAAAGATTGACAGTCTTAAAACCCAAATTTTAAAATGACGTTGCAGCTTTCAATGGAGTTCTTATCCAGTCTTAAAAGCCCAAGGTTAAAATACTTGAGTGCTAAGACATTTTGCAGAAGGACTACTCGGCCAGGGTGATATTTTTCAACAGCACATACTAACTGTACTACAGGATCCGAGGCTGACTGACTCCAGGGATTTGGACAAACCACAGATACGGAGGGTTGACTGTAAATTATACACCTTTAACCCCTGCACTGTTCAAGGATCAACTGTACATCAAGTACAAAAACATTCCATATCAAAGTGGGTTTTGATTTTCTTTTTTAGAAAGTATTTCAGTGTCTCACCATATTGGAAAAATTTTTAAAAAGCAAAGACATCACTTTGCTGACAAAGGTCCGTAGAGTCAAAGCTATGGTTTTCCAGTAGTCATGTATGAATGTGAGAGCTGGACCATAAAGAAGGCTGATGGCCGAAGAATTGATGCTTTTGAACTGTGGTGTTGGAGAAGACTCTTGAGAGTCTCTTGGACAGCAAGGAGGTCAAACCAGTCAATCCTAAAGGAAATCAACTCTGAATATTCACTGGAAGGACTGATGCTGAAGTTGAAGCTCCAATACTTCGCACCTGATGCGAAGAGCCAACTCATTGGAGAAGACCCTGATGCTGGGAAAGACTGAAGGCAGGAGGAGAAGGGGGTGACAGAGGATGAGAGGGTTGGATGGCATCACCGACTCATGTACTCGTGAGTACTCAAGAGTTTGAGCAAACTCTTGAGAGATAGTGAAGGACAGGGAAGGCTGGCAAGCTGCAGTCCATAAGGTCACAAAGAGTCGGACATGACTGAGTGACTGAACATACACTCAAAAAATATTCTGTAGTCTACTGATCACAAAAAATGTTTAATCAACCCCCTAAGAAAAAAAAGTAAATGCTGACCATCTGTTATTAGCACTAAGTTTTCAAAATTTCATATCCCAAAATCAATTCTGTAATTAGATTGTTGGCTCATATTTATTTCTACCCACCAAAAGCAAAATTTTAAGATATAGCTGCTCAGAAAGTAGTATTTTCTGGAAAGTTCTCTACTCTGATTAAACAAAAAAAAAACCCTCCCCAACTGTTTCTTCTAATGTTCAACCAGACACAGAAAACAAAAATTTCCTGAAAAGAAACTATAAATAGAAGCATTTCAAAATGCTTATACCTATAACATGATCAAGACTATCATGGGACAATGTTTTATTCACATTTTATCCCCTGATATCAACACTTATTCAGGTCTGTACTATAGAAATATTTAAGTGTTCTTTCTCTAAGTCCTTCTTTACTTTTTAAAAATGTGCAGAAAGTTTGACAATACATCTATAATATAAGGGTTCCACAACAATTAGCTTACTTTCAAAAATCTTCACAACTATTGAGTCAATACATTTTTGTTCTTTTAATGTATGTACATTTGCTTCAAAATTCTCTTATCAAAAGGAAGCATGGAGGAACCACAGTAATTTTTATAGAAAAAAGAAGAAATATGAGAGGTAGGGAGTCTCCACCCTCCTAGCATTTTCACAGAATGAAAGAAAAGTCATGCAGGGTCCCTAAGGTGAATGGCTGAAAATAACAGATTTTGCAGCTGATTTCCAATCTGCCTTAGCAGCAGCTTCCCATCAACTAACAGATATATCAAGTGGGCTTTATTTTTATATTCCAAAGCTTTAATTTATTTACTTTCTACATTCTACAGTATTAAGGAAATAAAACATAAAGGTACATTTAGTCAATTATATAACTCCCAACAGAATCAAAAATAATACAACCTAAAAAGAATGCTTTTTGCCTTCTATTTTCTAATTTCTCTACATTGAATACATAAAATTTACAGGATTATGAGTTACTGTTTAACAATTTTTTTAAAAGTAGAACTTTATGGTGACATGTTTCAAATACGTTCCCTTGTTCATTTAACTCAGCATGTATTTCTGAATGCCAACTATACGCCTGCACTGGGACAGACTCTGGTAAAGCACATTTGTGGTCTCAAACAAGGGACAGCTTTTGATGTACTTGATATCAGAAAAGTGAAAGCTAGTGAAGGAAATGACCTGGCCTGGGTAGGAATAAGGCATCTTCCGTAAACTTTCTGGGGTAGAGTTTAGCTGAAGGTGAGAAAACTTTCCAGCAACTAGAGTCGAGCTGCTGCCCCAGTGGTCACGGCTCCCAGGTGGCGCCAGTGGTAAAGAACTGCCTGCCAATGCAGCTTAGACCAAAGATACGTGGGTTCGATCCTTGGGTGGGGAAGACCCCCTGGAGGAGAGCACGGCAACCCACTCCAGTATTCTTGCCTGGAGAATCCCATGGACAGAGGAGCCTGGGGCTACAGTCCATGGGGTCACACACAGTCGGACACGTCTGAAGTGACTCAGCACCGCAGAGGTGGTCCTGACTGGTTTTGCTCAGCAAGATCCTTATCCCAAGAACACAGACCTCACCAGCACTGAGGAGGAGTATGGAGAGACACAGAAGGTTCAAAGTTAATCGCCAGATGAAAAGTCATGGACCAATTTAAAATTATATCACTGGGAGGAAATAAAATCTGAAGAAACAGCATTGCGAATAGATATGTTCACGATGACAAAGAAAGGGTAGGAAAAAACTAGACATCCATTTCCTATTAGAAATGATTTACTTTGATCATCATCCCATCTGTTGAAAAGACTGCAGAGAAAATCAGCTATATCTGACCTTATCAAATATTTATAATCATAATATACTCTGAAATAAAAACAGGATGCATTTTGAAAATGCAAGACATAATGATCCATTTTGATCCCCAAATGTGGCAAAGATGCAGTCTGTCCTCCAACACATCTCCAAGGCCGCAGCTGCAGATCTTTGCAGGCGTCTGGTAAATTCTCTGACACCAGGTGATCTCCCTGGTCACATGATGATAAAATGAAAGACTAACCGTGTCGTTTTGGGTGCAAACCTTAGTTAGACACCTCAAACGTCAGAGCTATTGCTCTTTGACTTTTATTCTCCATGAAGACGTAAGACCAACCATACCAGCCTTTAGTTCCCTAATTATCCTTAATGCATCTTTCCCGTGGTACCACCTTCACTCACTTCAACAAACTCTGGTCACCCATGTGCTGGGCACAGGCACACAGTTCCTGCCCAGAGGGAGCTTACATTCTGATGGTACCGTGGCTTTTCACTTCCAGAAAATGCACATAAACACAGAACTTCAGGCTCCCAATAGCCCATTCACTCAGGGACTCTCTAGAGATCCATAATCAATCCAGTATAAAAAACAACCGAACAAAAAGGAGTCCAGAGCAGGCTCTTCATCCATGAATACCCGTGCGTGACAATTACATGATGACAGAACTTCAGAGCAAACACAGGTATAAATCACAGGGCAGCCCTGGCTTATGACAGGGCAAAGATGGAGCTAAAGCACAGTGGGTCCTGAGAAAAAATATATTAAGACGTCGCATATGCCGTCTGCGAGTCCCAATAGATGTGGCTCTTTATATTCCAACCTGCAGTGAAGCTGCTGGGACTCCAGTTTTCTATCTTAGGTAGAAACAGGAGAAACAACCATTTTTGAAAACATGAACAGAGACTAAAGCAAGCCAGATTTAATTTTTTTTAGGGGTCAGTCCATTCAATGATTCCCTAAACAGAAGAGAAGTCACTCATCATGCTCCTTGTCCCATGAGAAAAAAAGGGAGAAAGGTGCCCACGGGGAGTTATGGGCGGTGTGTGTTTCTGCATGCTGGTTCACATTACCTCTGCGTCGTATCTGACCGCAGCGGAGAACAATGAGAAGGCATTCTCCACGGTGATTCCTCGCTTGATGATATGCTGACAAAGTTTCTTCAGTCTGTTTTCACAGTAAGATGTCGCCAAGTCCAGAAGACCTAAAAGTAAAGTATGGGATGCTTAACGGATATGAAAATAGTTTCCAATCATCTATAAACATATATATTTCATTTTGGTGAAGACAGTTGTAGAGATAAGTCAGCAGGAGCTTCTTAGGGAACAGTACTCTGAATCTTATTAAATAAATTCTATTTTTTAGTTTGTCCTTTCCCCACCTCCCAAGCACACCTTTCCTATACCCCCTTTATAAGGTTTCTTCTATAGTACAAAGGAAGACGAAAAAATCGATTTTTCCCCTAACTGTGTTTCCAAAATGATATGCTCAATTCATCAGCAACTTATACTTCAGGATTAAAAGAGTAAAATAAGATCACAGTCATAAACTGTGTCCATAATTATTAACCCTGATATCTATATAATACTTTCTAAATTTTTTAACTGAAGTATAGTTGATTTACAGTGTTGTGCTAATTTTTGCTGTATAGCAAAGTGACTCAGTTACACACTTAAATATTCTATCATGTTGTTGTTCAGTTGCTCAGTTGTGTCTGACTCTTCATGACCTCATGGACTGCAGCATGCCAGGCTTCCCTGTCCTTTACCATCTCCTGGAGCATATCATGAGACAAATAGATATTCTCTGTGAGGGTCAGGGAAGGTTGGCATGCTGCAGTCCATGGGGTTGTGAACAGTCTGACACGACTTGGCAACTGAACAACATATTCTCTTTTACATTCTTTTCCATTATGGTTTATCCCAGGACATCGAATATGGTTCCCTGTGCTATACAGTAGAACCTTGTTGCTTATCCAATCTGTATATACCAATTTGCATCTACTAACCCCAAATTGGAAGTTTATCTCTCACCCAAATACAATACTATTTCTAAAGGCATTTAAATTGTTCCTAAAAACCACGTAAAAAACCAATAAACCTGAAACCTTTTATCCTTCAATACTATCAGAAAACTAAGATCAGGGCCTCTGGTCCCATCACTTCATGGCAAATAGATGGGGAAACAATGGAAACAGTGACTGACTTTATTTTTGGGGGCTCCAAAATCATGGCAGATGGTGACTGCAGCCATGAAATTAAAAGACATTTGCTCCTTGGAAGAAAAGTTATGACCAACTTAGACAGCATATTAAAAAGCAGAGACATTACTTTGTCAACAAAGGTCCGTCTAGTCAAAGCTATGGTTTTTCCAGTGGTCATGTATGGATGTGAGAGTTGGACTATAAAGAAAGCTGAGTGCAGAAGAACTGATGGTTTTGAACTGTGGTGTTGGAGGAGACTCTTGAGAGTCCTTGGACTGCAAGGAGTTCCAACCGGTCCAACCTAAAAGAAATCAGTCCTGAATATTCACTGGAAAGACTGATGCTTAATCTGAAGCTCCAATACTTTGGCCACCTAACGTGAAGAACTGACTCAATGGAAAAGACCCTGATGCTGGGAAAGATTGAAGGTGGGAGAAGAAGGGGACGACAGAGGATGAGACGGTTGGATGGCATCACCGACTCAATGGACCTGAGTTTGAGTAAACTCCGGGAGTTGGTGATCGACAGGGAGGCCTGGTGTGCTGCAGTCCATGGGGTCACAAAGAATCAGACATGACTGAGCGACTAACTGAACTGAACTATAAGAGTATGGGAAAGTCGCTCAGTTGTGTCCAACTCTTTGCGACCCCATGAACTATACAGTCCATGAAATTCTCCAGGCCAGAATACCCAAGAGGGTAGCCTTTCCGTTCTCCAGAGGATCTTCCCAACCCAGGGATCAAACCCAGGTCTCTCCCGCATTGCTGGCTGATTCTTTACCAGCGGACTCACAATGTGAGCTCAATATTTTTGACCCTGTGTCTTGGCCAGTCCCAACATGGCTGGTACCTATAGCGTCCTCAGGTGGCAGATCCACTGTGTCTGTGTAGAGGTACTGGAGAAAGGCACAGTACACGGGGTAGGAGAACTGGTCTATTTCTATCACCTCCTTCATGTCCTCATTCCAGTAAGACTGGAACATGGATCGAAAGTGCTCACACCTGAAACAGAACAGCAAAACTTACCTACTTAAGTTGATGGAAGCAAGGATAAACAAGTATTACAGGTATGTTTACTCTATTTGAGTAGTACATTCATTCCACGTACAAGAACCAAAACATATTCCACATGCAAGGGTTTTTATATTCACCTTTTATGTACACTCCCTTTCATTTTTTAAGGTATTGCCTATTAAACAATAAGAATTATACATAGCCTCACAGTAACCAGCACTTCAACAAGTACCACTGTTTGCCTCTGACAGACCTCATTCAGATTAAGGTTTTTGCTCACCTGTTTGTTTAAAAGATGTTATACAGAAGGGCATTTCAACAATGAAATTGAAAAGAAACTCAAAAGCAACTGTTCAAACTTTTGACATATATTAATATCACTCAAATGATTCAGTTTTTTTATGTCATCAGCACATTTTTGTAATCAGCACATTCTTAAAATGGTTTTAAAAGTTAACTGGATTATGTTCAAAAGGATTTTTATTCCATTACCGTATATGACAACTTTCCTTCTTTTCTGACTTAGCCTCAAAACAGCCACCATCCCAACTTTGTTCCTTTTCTTTCATCCGCTCCCCTTCTTCTCCTCCCAAGCCTATTACCAATTTATTTGTAAAGCACACTCACTAGGATAGTCACATATTTGAAGAAAAACTAAATAGGTCTTTTTGTATTTACACATACAGATACACTAAATGAGGAACTGATTTCTGAATATTTGATTTTCTTAAAGTATAACATACTTCAAAATTTTTTTTAAAAAATCATCTTTTCAAATCCTTTTTAAAATGAGTTACAGTAGAAAAACACAAAAATATTTTCAATATCCATTCAGAATACTGAAAGAATGGCTCCACTTACAAAGGAAATTACCTTATCTGAGAGGGAAAAAGTTACAGTTGCCTAGGCAAGGGTTAATAGATGAACTCGGTCAGAACACTACGCAGGAAAGGGACTGATGGGCTGACCACAGGTCTTCGGACAGAAACAATTCCCATTCACCTTTCAATAACTATTTTGGTGTAGACACTTACTCCCTTAAAGTAATGAATGACATAGCATTTTAATTCCCTAAAAACATGCTATTTTGTAAATAAATGTTAAACTAAATTTTGAAAAAAGACTTGTAAATGGACAGTTTAACTCTTAATGGTCAGATTTTACGTGCCTCTCTCTTGAATGGCAGGCTCAGTCAGCAATCATCCAGTTATGAATAAATACAAAGTTCCCTTACATTTATACAAAGATCATCTTTAGAGAACATGTCTTCAACTGGGAATTAGATGTCTCTCAGGACCAGAAAGTCCAGTATTCCTAAGTTTTCTGCTTGTGGAAAATGAAGTTTTAATTGCTGATGCTGCTGCTAAGTCGATTCAGTCGTCTCTGACTCTGTGCGACCCCATAGACAGCAGCCCACCAGGCTTCCCCGTCCCTGGGATTCTCCAGGCAAGAACACTGGAGTGCATTGCCGTTTCCTTCTCCAATGCATGAAAGTGAAAAGTGAAAGTGAAGCCGCTCAGTCGTGTCCGACTCTTAGCGACCCCATGGACTGCAGCCTACTAGGATCCTCCATCCATGGGATTTTCCAGGCAAGAGTACTGGAGTGGGGTACCACTGCCTTCTCCGGAAGTTTTAATTAAAAGAAGACATATACACTTTTCACTGATGGGCTTTGTATTTTCTTAAACCTGTATACAATTTTTTTGATGGAAATAATTATGTACGAGCTAATTCATTTAACAAACAATTCAGAAAAATACTTCCACATGTTTTTTCTAAAAGGCACATGAGTGCGCATGCACACACATACACACGCACACACATACACTTTTCAATAATGAGTGGACTGATACTACGTGCAAAATTATTAAGTGTGCTATTTCACTCTACTCCCAAGATTAGTCCTTATTAGTCTCCATTGTGTGGAATAACAAAGAAATGGAGACTGCAAAGAGTAAGGTTACTGATGACTCTAAACTCATGAGAAAATACCTGATTTTCAAAACAGCTTTATGGACATGGATGTATTTCCCATCAATTCGAAACTTTAGATCGGCAGTTTCTGGACTGTCAAATTCTTTCTTCAGTGACTCTGCAACTGTTAGAAAGTCTTCATGCTCTGAAGGAAGCAAGCACATTAACACAGGTGCTCAAGCTTTGAAAGACTTCAGAAAGAGTGACTAGCATGATGGATAATTCCATTAGATTTTTCTTAGAAGAGTTCACACCTTACTCGACAAATCAACTTTCCAGTATTAAAATCAACATCACAGAAATTAAATTAAATTTCACGGGCTAACAGGGAGACAAAAAAAACTCCAGGGACCCTCGTCATCACTGAATGAAGGTACTACAGACACTTGAGGTGGTTTTTGATTCCTCTAGATGAGAAGGTGATTCTCAAAAGCGGGTGATACCTAAATGTCGCCAAGTGTATAAACTATAAGGAAAAAATGCATATTTGGATTCTGTAAAGCAATTATGCTTCAATAAAAAATAAATTAATTTTAAAAAATGTATATTTGGAAAGGCCAAAAACCGGTCTTCCATGCTAAGCTAGACATTAAAAATGTGTATTCTGGGAACTTCCCTGAAGTCCAGTAGTTAGGACTTCACCTTCTAGCTCAGAGGGTGTGTAGTTAGGACTTCATCTTCTAGCTCAGAGGGTGTGGGTCTGATCCCTAGGCGGGAAGCTAAAATCCAAAAAAACCAAAACATAAAACTGAAACACTGTTGTAACAAATTCAATCAAGACTTTAAAAACATGGTCCACATAAAAAAAAATCTTTTTGAAAAGAAAAAGTTATAGATTGTCATTTTACACAAACTCTTCTCTCGGAAGTTTGAGCAGTGTTCTTCTAAGGCTGAGAATTGATCAGTTTTCCTCTACTGAAGCACTTTGGACACCTTTGCTCTGCTTTTAGGGTAGTTTCAAGGAGTTGGTAAATTCAATTCAACGAGTCCTAAGAAACACACTCCTCACTTGAGTGGTCACGCTAGAGTGGTGTTCTTTCCCAGGGTGACCCTTTCCCTTCCGTATCTGGCATCTAAACATCCTTCTTAACCTTAAAAATTAATGCAGCACAAATGATAATCCTTACACACTATCTAAAACACAGCAAATTTACTTAGTAGGAATGTGTACTTAACAGGAGTAGCTTTACAAAACCATGGTCACACTGCCTGATAAAAAGGTGCAAGGACATATAATTCTTACCTATAAGTAGAACTGTGTTATCATGAAGAAAAGCAAAGGTGTGTAAGGAAAAGCATAGTATGTAAGGATTATTATTTGTGCTGCATTAATTTTTAAACTCATGCAACACTTTCTTGTGCTTTACATGTGAAAATAAAGGAAAAGAGGAAGAAGGTGGCTAACGGGGAAACTTAAAAATTCCAGAGACCCTCACTGGCACTGAATGAAGGTACTATTGACGCAGGAGACCCATTTCCAAGTCCGCCAACATGAGGACTTCCCTCAAGACTCGCAGCAGCTGCTGTTACCAGGGCAACTCTTACAGAGGGACAACTGCTAAAAGCTAGGCTGAAACCTAACAACGAGCTTTCCGTGAGCTTTACTATCAGACTCTCCTAAGGAAGTACCATTTGCCTAAGCCCTGTTACTCTAACCTACAGCCTCCCCTCCGACCCTGACAATGCAGAGCTCTCTTGTCTGTGGAGGAAAGGTGGATATTCTCTCAAAAACCTGACCCTGTAATCTGAATCCCCAGTGAATGAAAAGACGAGAAATAACTAAGATGGGCAAAGAGAGCAAGAGTCTAGATTGTTACTCACCCTCCCCACCCAAAACACAGCTTCTTCTCAGTGCCTCAACTCCTGCATCTCGTCCTTGGTTTCTGGCAACTAGTACCACCCTCCAGAGAAGAAATTGTTCTTCAGAGGTACCCATTCATCCTCTGACTTTCTTCCAAGCACTCTGCTGAGATCAGAAACTTCGAGGCAACAAACACTTCTGACGTTTAGAGGGTGGACAGGAAAAGAGGTCACCTGGGAGATATACTTAGTGACTGTACTTTTTCCAAACTTAATAGTAGAAAATGGTAGGACATTTGGTCTGAAAAGAATGTCTTTTCAAGATGAGGATTTTAAGATGCAAGAACCCGAGGGAAGCCTTTCAGGGACCAAACAGGTCCAGGTTAGGCAGGTATATGACTCTGAAGATGTGTACAGGTCTATACATATGTGTGAGTGCAGCCAAGGAGACCCGTCCTATGAACTAAATTTTCTCTAATCATAACATTCACTGCAAACAATCACTGAACTACAGTTAAAGAACCTGGGAAGGTTCCTTTTCTTTAAGTTGAGCAGCAGCTTTCCTTTTCCTAAACATACTCTTGCCCCCATGACCACAGAGACTGGTCACCTGTTGATGGGACAGCCCCAGCCTGAGCTGGCCGTGGATTACAAGACCTTCAGCATCAACTACTGAGCAACCCAAACCCCATGCTGTCACAGCTGTATTAATTTTCAAGCACAGGGTATCGTGACTCACTTTATCCCCTCTGCACTATAAACAGAAGAACAATTTAGAAGAAATACATTGGCTAAAAGGTACAAACAAGAAATAAAAGAGACTAAGATTATCTTGGTAATGGCTACTCAGCTTGATGACAGCTTCACATTTTCATCAACAGGCCCATGAAGGAAGGCAGTATTCAGAAAAGGGACAGACGACGTAACCAAAGATCACCCTGAATTCCACTATCCTTTTATTCTTTTTTAGGCCACACTGTGCGGCAGGTGGGATCTTAGTTCCCTGACTAGGGATTGAACCCGGGCCCCCTGCGGTGGAAGCAGAGTCTTAACTACCAGGGAAGTCCCCCTATCCTTCACAATACCTCTCCTTAACTCTCCTCCAAGGAAAAAAAAAACTGTGAGATTGGTTGAAAGGAAAAAAGGAGGAAAAAAAGGGGAATTAACTCCACAAAGTTAACAAGTTCTTCATTTTTTTAAGTTCACTTTTGCTTCATAGTAAATTATATAATAAATTTAGTATAACAAAAGCACTTAACAATATTTGTACACACTCAAATATCTGTACATGAATGTTCATAACAACAGTATTCACAATAGCCAAAAAGTGGAAACCATCCAAATGTCCATCAACAGATAGATGGCAAACAAACTGTGGTCTATATATACAATACAACACTACTCAGAGTCATAAAAAGAAGTACTGATATGTATTATGTTGCAACCTGGATGGCTCTCAAAAGCACTGGGTAAAAGAAGTCAGACAGAAAAGGTTGTACATGGTAAGATTCCACTTAAGGGAAACATCTAGAACCGGTAAATCCATAGAAACAAAACAAAACAAATGGGTAGTTGCCAGTGGTTGGGGGAAAGAGAGAATGGGGAGTGACTGTGTAATGGGTATAGGGTTTTCTTCTAAGGTGATGAAATGCTTTAGAGCTTGATGTAAATGCTGGCTGCACAACATGGTGAAGGCAGTAAATGCCTCTGAATTGTATACTTTAAAAATAGTTCATTTTTGTATGTGAATTTCACCTCAAACCGAAAACACCGAAGGGGAGGAAATAATAAACTCATATAATATTCCATAGCATTTTAATAAACAGTATCACGCAAATCTAATTTGGGGAAGCGTATTAAAGCTAGAGGAGGATAAAGCTTTCTGAGCCGTCCGGAGCCCGCGACTCCGCGGCCGGGGCCCTCGGCCGGGCGGGCAGCCGGGCGCGCTCACCCGCAGACAGCAGGCGCCACGTGACGGCGGGCGTGGCGAAGCAGGCGAACACGTCGTCGGTGGAGGAGAAGTGCGTGAGGTGCGGCAGGGTCACCGACTGCCCGCGGCACTGGCCCCACATGTACACGTGGCCGCCCTGCGTCTTGGCGGCCGACGTGTGCGCCGAGTGGCAGGCCGCGATCTCTATCACCCTGGAGAGTTTTAAGAAAAACGCACGTTACGTTTTCTTCACAGAGGCCCAAGCGCACCACACACGGCAAATAAAAGTTCTGTGCTCCGAACACCTCAAAGAGCCCAAGATCCAGGTCATATGGACAAAACCCACAGGTTGGAGCAACAGCTCCGGGTTACGCTCATCCTGGGTGGCCCCCTTCTCACCGGTTAGGACGGGTAATAAATATTGTTGAGGAAAACCTGGGAAAACCGACTAGCAACCAACCTAAATGAGTAAAGCAGCCACTGAAAAAAATGTCCTGGCAGTTCTGGGGGCTTAACCAGTAGCAAAAAATACTGTATTCAATAAACCATTTCCCTACAAATACAACTTTCTCTCTTACCCCCAGTCGGGGCTCAGAAGGCTCATTAGGCTGATTAAGCGGTGGTCCAGGGGTCATGGGCTCTGACTATCCCAATGCAAACGGACATCAAGCCAAACTTACTACATTTCTCTGCATGCTTCCTAGGTGGCATCCCAGAATTAGAAGTCAACATCCTAAAGCTTAGTGCGCAAGACCTCACAATATGGCTCAAAACATTAAGCATCTATTCTAGTAACACACATTAAGTCTAATCAATATTTAAACAGATAATGGCCTTTCAAGGGCAGATTTTATTTATTTAAAAGTTTAGTTGGCTCAAAGGGAAAATAATATGCTTTACATTTCAACATGGTGACAGACCCTACTAGGAAGTCCACAAGCAATACACCAAAATGCATGAATGCCTATCAGTGGTTATTTCGGGTGGTCATCTGAGAAAGCTGCATGAGAATCATGTCAACTTCACGTTCACTCTGGTAAAACAGCACTTTTGTTCACAATGAGAATGTTAATGAACGAAAGAGCTACAAAGCCAAACACCAGCACTCCAGCGCACACAGGCCCAAGTCCCCATGCACACACAATCCCAAGACACAGTACCGCCAAGTTACCTTTCTTTCTCCACCATGACGAGTGCTGGGCTTAGCAGGTTATGTTTATTGCCAGTTCCCAGCTGCCCATACGTGTTAGCTCCCCAGGCATAGAGCAAGCCCTCATCGGTTAGTGCTAGAGTATGTGCATAGCCGCAGACAATCTGCAAGTAAATTTACATGGTTACCATCAACAGGAGAACAGGAAGGGCAGGGGAAACATCTACTTAAAGATTACAGCCAGCTCCTGCAGAATGCCAATTCATCATCAGGTGTGGACTGACATTCTCTGGAACATTAAAAAAGCATTAGAAAAGCCTATACCTGAGACTACTGGATTTTTTTCCAGTAGCTTTTCGAATTATCAAGACCAATGTGCCAGCACCATGGTCTTGCTTCTCATCATGGGAATTTAGGGAGGATATAATATTAAATGTGGCAGATGAAGGCACGGGGTACTGTTCAAAAAGTCTTATTAAAGAGTAAATCTCTGGGACTTCCCTATTGGTTCAATGATTAGGACTCCGTGCTTCTATTCAGGAGGAACAAGTTCAATCCCTGGTCCTGGAACTAAATTCCCACAGATATTCCAAGTCAGAGCAGGGAAGATAGCCGGGGAGCAGCGGCCAGGAGCCCGCCACACACACCTGGTTCACACACACACTGTGCAGAGCCGCCACTCTCACAGGGGTCAGCTGGTTGCCGTTGTTTCCCAGGCCGAGCTGACCGTTGCCGTTGTAGCCCCAACCATACACCTGAGAGAAAGGGGGAGACGAGAGTTTTAAGACTGCTGGTAAGAGGAAAGAGATAAAAATGAAATCCGTCTAAACAAATGAGAGATTTCTTTCATTTCCAACACTCATATTCTACTGAATGAGGTCCCACAACTGATCTCCAAACAGAAGATGTTTCAGGCTTGGGGATGACAGAATCTGCAGCTTCTACTCCAGAGCTTACTAGCTGGACAGCCTTGGGTGAGTCATTAATTCTTGCTTGCTACAAGAGGAACCTGAGGCTCATTAACAACTATTAATCACCTACTGTATTTCAGGATTTTTTGAAAAGTACTAGGAATTAAGTCTTTGGAAGCAGTTGAACAGGGGAGATGGACATACGCAATTTTTTTGCAGCCAGACGGCAAGTGCTGGGGTAGAGATATAATCAAGGCACTACAGGCAGAGAGGAGAAAGAACTTAGCCATAGGAAGAAAGTTAAGGAAAGATATTTTCAGAGAGCAGAAATCTGAGCACGGTAGATGCTCAGATCTGGCTGAAGGGTAGATGGGGATGAAGGTATCCCAGGGAGAGGCAGGTTCAGGAGACAAGCAGGTGGGCTGGCTGGACCCACCTTGGGTGGTGGTAGGGAAAAGACAAGAAGGAAAAGTAAGGGCCAAGGGATGAAGTGCCCAAACACAGACCAAGGAACGTGAAACGCATCCATGGATCTGCCACTGAAATATTCCAAAGCAGAGATTAACATGATTAAAGTTGTATTCTGGAGCGATCTTGCAGGCAGCAACATGAAGGATGACTGTGGTGAGCAAGACCAGAGGCAGGACGACCTCAAATACATAAACTCATCTCCCATTGGCAGATAGGGGAGCTCTGATGGGGGCCCAGTGAAGGCAGTGACGGCAGGACCACAGAGAGGGGACAGAGGAAAGAGGTGAGAGGAGGAGACACAGGAGAATGTGGGGACCCCTCAGACACCTGCAGCAAGATGGGTCATCACGCAAAGAAGCAGAGCTGGGCACAGGTCTGACAGCGAGTGTTGAAGGCTGAGAACAGCCAGCATGGGACAGGGTGAAGTACTGGCCAGGAACAGACAGAAGGCCTGGCTCAGATCAGAAACACCAGGTGTGGGTGGCAACACACCCAAGGGCAACGCAGGGCAAACGGGTGTGGGTGAGGGCCTTCCACGTCTGTGTGACAAGGGGTAAAGGGGACAAGGAGTTCAGGGTGCTAGCTAGAGATGGTTAAAAGACTTCAGTGTCAGAAGTCTAACAGGTTTGAACCTTCTGGGGAGAAATTTGGCAAGAGCTATCAAAAAATTTAATGGTATCTTCCCTGACCCAGAAACCCTATTTCTGGAAAATTATTCTATAGAAATACTTGTATGTGTATACAAAGATATACACACACAGAAACAGTAACAGAGAAAATCAGTGCAACAGTGTTTTTAATAGCCAAATATGAAAAAAAAAAAAAAAGGTGAAATGCCCATCAGAAGAGTTCTGGATATGAGTCTTGGAAAACGCACATCCATACAAAGAAAATTAAGCAACTGTTATATTGGAAGCAACTATAAATGGTCTGCCAATAGATTCAGGTAAAACATCTATGTTGTTAAGCAGAAAAGGTACAGACTGAAAGAGAAAAGCAGTAGGTAATTATACTCACCCGTATATAACTATTTATACAGAAAGGTCCAAAAAGATATACATCAAACCATTAAAAAACTGAGGGAAAGGTATTCACTTTTTATTTCACGTGTCTTATTTGTTTTCCTTTGTTGAAATAATCACATAATAATAATTTTTAAATTAAATTTACTTTTAAAAATAAAAAGTGTTTCAAAAAAGAAAAAAAATAAGATAAAGATGTGGAAAATACTGGGATGAAGGATGTTAGATGACTATCCCAAGGAATTCAGAAGTCATCCAGCATAGTATCAGGCTTGATTCAGAAAGTCAGTTAATAGAGCTGAGTATTCAGTAAACTCTACAGCACCTTCACACCCCGATGCAGGATGCCATGCATTCACATTCAAAGAAGTATCTTGAAGTAATGTTTGTGCACTGGGACATGTACAAGTGGTAACAGGTCCATTTAAGTAGAAGCTGCAGCCAGAATAATTGTACAGAAATAACCATCAACTCAAAGGTGACCATGGTCGAGGATTACTGAAAGGTGGGTTTTTTTTAAGAGTAGCTAATAACCATCGGGATGAAAAATTCTGCATTTGCAAGTTGCTTCTTCCTGGGGGCAAGCATTGCAGATATAGGCAGACACAGAGCCTTCATGCCCATTAGCATCAGTGCTTATAAACACCATCAACTAACTTTAAAGAGCACACAGGGCCTCTCACCTTCTGAGATGGCCCACACTCTGTCTTCAGAGTGTTTCTCTAAGGGCTGGTCTCATCTTCTAGACAGGCTGTATTCTGTCTATAGAATGTATATCTCTCTAAATAAACCAGCTTTCACTTGAAAAAAAAAAAAGAGTCCTCTTTCATAAGAAGAAAGAGGTAACATTAAATTCTTTCATCTACTACATTAAATCACAAACAAATGCCTGTAAGCATCGGGCTATGTGGATCTGGCAAAAACACATTCGAACTTCTACTTGCAGATAAACCTTGGAACTTAAAAATTCATAATGAGAAAAAAAAAAATTCATAATGAGGAGCAAACAGCCTGTGATTACACCTCTATCAGTTAACTATCCATGGAGCTATCAAATCAGAGCACTCTTCCTTCCATGATCTAAGCCCAAACCTCATAAAGAAAAGGACAGGAGAAAGGTGGGTACAGAGACGACTCACCTCACCATTGTCCAGAACAGCCATGGATGAGGTCTGACCACAGGCGATGCCAACTACCCTCTTAATATGCAAACAGTTTGTCACTTTCCGAGGAGTTGGTTGATTTGCGGTGGACCCTGACCCCACCTGGCCACAGTTGTTATAGCCCCAAGCAAATACCTACACAACAGAAAGAGAAAAAGAGAAAGAAAGAAGAGTAAGGGTCAAAATTCTCACACATAATAATCATCATTAAACAAAAATAAACCCACTGAATGAGTCCTTACAGTGTGCTAATGGTCCTAAGTGCTTCACACACAGGAACCCATCTAATCCTCACAGTAAGCCTGTAAGATGACCCTGGGGTAGGTATTAACACTATTATCATCCCCATTTTATACATGTAAATGGGAACACAGAGGGGTTAAGGGACTTTCTTGATACTCCACAGCCAGTAAATGTGACTTACTGCTAACATGAACCCAGGCAGTCTAGCGGTGCTCTCCACACTGCTATATAGCCACTATAATGTTAGTAGTTCCTTATGGTTTTTAAATCTGGCATCCAAAGGAAATGAGGATGTGCCACGTAAGCATCAGTGATATGAAAAAAATCAGCCTAACTCTTTGGGTACAGTCTTTTTTTTTCCCCATGGAAGTCCTTCAAAACAATACTTACTTTCCTCTATCTCATCAATCACCAGTGGGAGATACTATATACCCTTCCTGATGACACAAGCCCACCATCAATACAATTATTAATCACAGTTCCACTTCCTAACACAGTCAGGCTCATAAGTATTAAGGAGATGCTTGTCCCTACAGGAATGACATGGGGTTGTTAAGAAATTCTTTTTTTTTTTTTTTAATTATTTTTAACTGTAGGACTAATGCTTTAGAATGTTGAGTTGTTCTCGATAATGTTTTCTGAGTCCTCATTTGCTGTCATCTCCAAGCAGCTCCCCTCCTCAACTACATCCTGTTTACTTCTGGCCTGTGATCAGCCATAGCCTGAAAACCATATTTCCAATGGAGAGAGACACAAATGGATCTCTAAGCTAAAGATGAAAAACAAAATGAAAATACCTTCAAGTTAATTATTAACTGAGCTTGTCAAACAAGAGTGTGGCCAAAGAGAAGAGTCAGCCAAGGGCAGATGCTGGCAGCAGAAGAGATAATTTCCTCCATCACTAGGAAGATCTGTGAGGACCCCTCTCACTCCTCTCACTGGCCTGTGGCAAGTGGTCCTCACACATCCTGAGTTCTGGCTTCCACGAGTCTCTGTTCTCTTTCCTCTGTCAGCATTTTCTACCTAAGATCACATGTCTGAGGCTGCCCATGTACTGTCTTGAAACTCACGGCTGATGTCTTAAAAAGTATATATGGAAAAAAAAAAAAGTATATATGGTATAGGTTCATTTCACAGGCACAAAAAGAAATAACCCTGAAAGTAATTACTTCCTGTTAAGTGGATTCACAGGAACAGCTAGTGTAAATATTTATATTTACCAATTACCCAGAGTAGCATATGCTTAAGGTTACAATAAACCAGGAATGCAGGCTGCACAATTAGCAAGTTCTAATTTCAACCGTCATTCTTCTGCACTTCTTTTCAAATAGCCCAAGTTCTCTTCCAATGCAGTTGCCTTTTGTTTTTAAAAAAAGGGGACTGGGGTTCCACTGACCAAGAAACAGACTGGGAGCAGTGGATTCCGTGCACCAGGGCTGTGTGCGAGGCCTGGCTCCAGCACATTCCAGCCACGAAAGCTTTATCTCACCGCTGCTCTGGTTTCCTCAGCTGTAACCTGCCCCACTGAGTGAAATCACTCTAACGCCTCTGAAGGACTAAACAGGGACCAACAGGATCTGACTTTTATTTCGGAAGACACAGTGGGCAGAGAAGTTATACTGCACAGTTTAGACCAACGTAAAAGCTATGGGATAGGGACTGCCCTGGTGGGCCAGTGGGGAAGACTCTGCGCTCCCAGTGCAGGGGGCCTGAGTTTGATCCCTGGTCAGGGAACCAGATCCCACATCCCACAGCTGAAGTTCTCGCATGCTGCAACCAAGATCCGGCACAGCCAAATAACTAAATAAATATTTAAAAAAAGGATAAAAGCTATGAAACAGAAGAGACCATGGCAACGGTCCAGGAGATGGCAAAGCCCGACCTAAGGTGATGGAAGGGGAACGAAATGGCACAAAAGACTAGAAGATAGAACCAACGGGATGAGTAACATTTAAGATATGCATGGAACTTGGTGGGGGAGGGCAGGAAATCAGGCTGTACAGAACCTACTGGAATGTTGGTAGTGATGCTACGACATCACTACATTTACTGAAAAACAAGAATAGACCTGGGGGGGTGGGTAGAGGTCATTAAAAAACGACAGTACAGAACACTGTCATACACATCTAATTTGTAATCCAAGCAAAAGCAAGAGACTCAACTGCCTTAAGAATTCAGTCTACTATCTTCAAAAGAGTGCTCCAGATCACACAACGCAGGCTGTGTTAGAGAAGGAGCTTGTTCTCACAGTGGTTTTAGCTATGCACCCAGGGCAGCTATGTTCACACCATATTCAAGTCAAGTACAAATATGGTCTTTTTTTTAAAAAAAAAAAAAAAAGGAAGGCACTTTCACATGGCCAAAGGTAGAAATGATCCAAATGTTCATCAATAGACAAATGGATAAACAAAACAGATAAACAATGAAACACTGTCAGCCTTAAAAAGGGATGAAAATCCGCCACGTGCTGCCACATGGATGAACCTTGAGGACATTAAGTGAAATAAGGTGGTCACAGTGGACAAGTACTCTGTGATTTCACTCACAGGAAGTACCTAGAGGGGTCAAATTCTTAGAAAGCAGAATGGGGGTTGCCAGGGGCTGGGACTAAAAGAAAGAAGAGAGTTAATGTTTAATGGGCACAGAGGTCAGTTCTGCAAGATGAACTGTGCTGTGGATGGATGGTGGTGATGGTTGCAAAACAACGTGAATGTACTTAATGTCACTGAACTGAGCACTTAAAAATGGTTAAGATGGTAACTTTTATGTGTCTTTTGTGTGTATTAGTTGCTCAGTCGTGTCCAACTTTCTGCAACCCCATGGACTGTAGCTCATCAGGCTCCTCTGTCTATGGATTCTCCAGGCAAGGATACTGGAATGGGTTGCCATTTCCTTCTCCAGAGGATCTTCCCAATCCAGGGGTTGAACCCAGGTCTCCTGCATTGCAGGCAGATTCTTTAACGTTTGAGCTACAGGGAAATAAGCAAGGGACTTCCCTTCCACTCCAGTGGTTGAGACTTCCCACCTCCATTATAGGGAGCATGAGTTTGATCCCCAGTCAGGGAACTAAGATCTTCCATACCTTGGGGAATGGCCCCCCTCAAGAAATAGAAAATAGATAAATAAAAGTAAAAACAAAGCATAAGAGCAGGGCACTTACCTCTCCATCAGCTGCCAGAGCCATTGAATGATGCGAGCCACAAGCTACTTCAACCACTTGCTTGATCAAGAGGTTGGTGCAGACCTGGATGGGTGCCAGGCCTTGGTTGGTTGTCCCATTCCCAAGCTGGCTGTAGCCATTGTGGCCCCAGGCATACACGACTCCATCTACACAAGGGGGGCCACACACACACAATCAGCTCAGAGAAGAGACAGCTGACCCGGAACTTTCCTCCCAGGCTCTGTACAACTCGTGTTCCAACCTTTACTTCTTTTAGTGACGTTGTGATTTGTAAGAAATATATATTTGGTCATCCAGATTACAAAAATACATTGCTCTTGTATATATGGTCATCATCCACAGTCCCTGGCTCACAGCTCCCAAAACCAGAGGAATCTCCTTACAGCTGACAATGATGAGGGCATCTTTTGATAATAAGAACATTATCTCCTGGCATCTCTATTGCCAGGAGAACCAACCACAAGGTAAGTGGGTTGGAGGGGAGAAGGCTGGAGGCTGAATCAACTGCCAATGCCAATGGCTTAGCCGTCATGACTACATAAGGAAGCCTCCATAAGAACCTCAGGGGACAGTTTTCTGGCCTTTTCAGAGTGTTTTCATATCGGAGAACAAGAACACTTACACATGCCACTGTGTAGGGCACCAAGCCTTACAAGGATGAAGGCTCCTTTATTCGGACTGTTGATTCATATCCTTTTATAATAATCAGTCATCTAATGAGTAAATCAGTTTTCTGGAGTTCCTTGAGTCATTCCAGCAAATTAATCCAATCCAAAGCACAAGCTCCCTGGTGGTCCAGTGGTTAGGAATCTGCAGTGGTTAGGATTCCACTGCAGGGGGTCTGAGTTTGATCCCTGGGTCGGGGACTAAGATCCCACATGCCACATGGAACAGTGAAAAAAAACAAAAACAAAAACACACAAAGCCCAAGGAGAGGTGGAGAGAACCTGGGATTTGTAGCCAGTTAATCAGAAGCACAGGTAACAGCCTGGGCTGGAGACCAGCATCTCCAGTGGAGGGTGGTGTCATGGGACTGAGCCTCTTACCTGTGCGATCTGATTCTATCTCTGAGTAGACAGCATCAGAATTGTGTGCAATTCCTGGACACTCTGATAATATCCAAGCATTACTTCTTGGTGTGGGAGTGCCTACACACACACACACACACACAGATTGGGTCTAGGAATTACCACACACACACACACACACACACAGAGATTGGGTCTAGGAATTACCTAACACTTTCTGTCTCTCTCTCTCTCTCTCTGTCTCACACACACACTGCAACCAAGAACTCTCTATTTAGTTGATGTCAGGAATGGGATTTGCAAAACAGTCTGCAAATGGCTCACAGACATTTGTTTTTTGAAGACAAAGAGATTAAAGAACAAAGAATGAGGAAACTTTGACTCCGGGATAGCTACCTAGTCACCCTGGTACGAAACTGCAGCAGTGCTGTGATCAGATACCAAAGGTCAAAGTTACCAATGCAATTTAGAAATGGGAGTAGAGCCAACTCCTAAGGAACTGGCTCAACAGATACATAAGGAAATGCAAAATAAGCACGCTAAATGAACAATTTCCTGCTTATTTCATATATAACAGCTGAAATGCAAATAAAAGTAAGTGCTGGGTGGGGCCCTTGATGTTGATTCAAGCTCAGATTTGCGTCAATCTGTACTTCAGCCATTTGCCTCAAAGCTGCCGAGAAAATTATGCAGGAGCAACGGAAAGTACCTCTAATACCTCTGAGTCTACTGAGAAAATAGTTAACGTGGGGAAGGGGAGACCAAGAAACAACCAAAAGCAGAGGGTATGGTGTGCAGGAACTGGCTCATTCTGAGGGCTGATGTCACCGGCTTCCTGAGGAGCCTTTACTGACACGGGCTGTGCGTGTAACTGACATGAGGGGTGTGTCTGTGGTTTTCAAGGCTGCGGGCTGGAAGAGCAGGTGTGCGTTGAGGCAGGACCCACCGCTCTCTACTGAGCCGTCACACATGGCTGTGCATGACCCAGGAGGTTATTCCTAAGGAGACTGCCAGGGTGGTGGACTGGATAAAAGCCACGGTAGTGTGTTTATCCTGAGAAGACGGAATTCCCAACTCCCCCTATTAATGGCAAATGGAACATCCCAGATGAAGCAGCTGAGATGCAAACCATGTGGGACTGGCTTTATGATACCTGGGGTATTCACCTCTGAATACAAAATCAAATAGTTTGAGAAGCCTTATCCAATATGCTATCTCAACTTCGTCATATGGATCTTACCGAGAACATGAAAGGAATTATGAAAATGGAGAAAGACAAAGGGGGAGCAAGGGACCCAACCCGGCAGAATAAAAGTCTTCAATTACCGAGTGGGATCAATAAAAGGGATGTTAATGGAACTGAAGCCAAGGGATGACTATGGCACTGTCACAGTCTGCTGGACCAAAGGGACCCCGTGTTGGTCTCTAACTCTGAAGGGCCCCAAACAAGTCGACTCTATTTATCCCAGTTTTAAAGGCATTTAAAAAGCTAGAAGGGCTTCCCTGGTGGCTCAGACGGTAAAGAATCTGCCTTTAATACAGGAGACACCTGTATTCAATCCCAATGGGTTCAATCCCTGGGTTGGGAAGATCCCCTGGAGAAGGGAACGGCAACCCACTCCAGTATTCTTGCTGGACAATCCCATGGACAGAGGAGCCTGGTGGGCTACAGTCCATGGGGTCACAAAAAGTCAGACACAACTGAGCAACTTTTCACTTTCAAAAAGCTAGAAGGTAATGATTAAGATAAGAAAATTGACCAGGAATGCCCTGGGGGCAAGGATAAGGAAGATGAATCAAGATAAAGCCTGACCTAAAGGCCAGGATCTTGTGGCCCCACTGTTGGCCAGGCACCCAAAGGCATAAGTGAGTGAAACAGCCAGGGGGAGAGAGGACCAGCACACTGTGATTCCACAGCCTGCAGGTGAAGTCTTAACAGCCAAGCTTAAAACGGGAAGATGCGGATGGGCAACAGTGGACGGGAGTCAAGTGACAGTCTGGATGGAAACTGGGGTTTTGGAACAGACTCTGTGTGAGGTGGTCCCGTCTCTCTTACCTGAAGGTACTATTGGATGGATATTAGTTCTGACTGGGCACTGCTTCCCCTACCTAAAACATGAGGCGTGGAAATCCACCCTCAGGCCAGTTTTAACTGGGCGCTGGATGGGAACCCCTAGAATGCCTGAGCCCAAACAGGTGTTTAAAGAGAGAACATCCCGTGGATAAGAAGAGTTCATCACTGTAATTCAAGCTGGGGCGCTGGGGCCAATGAACTCGCTGAACGATTGAAGCTTGCCCAGTGGCCTGCGGGAAAGGCAGATGGTTTCTGGGGACTAACAGCAGGCTTTTTTAAATCACTTCGGTCGTGTACGATGCTTTGCAACGGCATGGACTGTAGCCCATCAGGCTCCTCTGTCCATGGGATTTCCAAGGCAAGAATATTGGAGTGGGTTGCCGTTCCCTTCTCCACGGGATCTTCCTGACCCAGGGACTGAGCCTGCATCTCCTGCTTGGCAGGTGGATTCTTCACCACTAAGCCACCAGGGAAGCCCCATCTGTAGGATTACCCGAAAGACAGCTGGATCTGAGTGGGGTCTTGCATGAGAGCAGGTATGTCTGAGTTAGCAGAGGGTGGCAGCTCTCCCACTGCTGAAGGGTGGGAAGACACTGACTCAGACATGACCGTAAGAGTATCCGCCACCTGCACTCTGCACCAGGAGCTTACAGCCAACCTGCAGCACCTCCCAGCAGTGACCACTGGGATTTCAGACCAGAAATTTCCCAGATGCTGCTGCCTGGTGCTCACCATTTGCGAGGAAATCAGTAGCCTGGGCGGTAACTGAGATCCCCTCAATGACTGAAAGACATAAAATAATCATGAAACCTGAGATACCCACATCTTGGGTGGTGTTGGAGAAGCACTCTAGTAAGGAAGGCAGTGCCCAGAGGGTTTCATAATAAAACAGAAATGTTTTACCCAGGGGGCATGCTGCTGGGGTAAGGTGGGGAGGTGCCTGCTATATCATGAAGCAGGCAGCCTCTGTTCATCTGGAGCCAGCTGAGAAGCTGCTAGAACCCACTGCCTTATGGACGTGCCCTGTGAAGCTCTAACCGAGCAATCAAGAGCTGCTGGCCTTGCAGACGCAGTTCCACAGCAAATGGGCACGCTCCCGTTTGGAAAGTGGCCACATTAAAACCAGTGGATGGCAAGACTGGCTGCAGGAGGCAAGAACAATCAGCTCAGTGGCTGAACTGCAGGCTGTCTTCCCAGCAGTGACGCAAGAACTAAGCGATCGGAAAAGCCCCTGTGGTTAGGTCTTTACCAACTCAACGGCTACAGCCAATGGCCTGGCTGTGTGGTCAGGTGGACAGGCAATGGAAACTGGACTGGAAACAGGACACCCACATGGGCACGGCCCTATGAGATCACTCTGGGAATTGAAGAGGCGCATCAAAGTAGGATGTGTCGATGCCCATCACAAGGTGATGGGAACCACCAAGTGACCGTCTGGTGCACTCTCTTGGGGTGGCCTCCCGGGGCCATGAAATGAGTGGGTGTGGGGGGCTGCAGAGATGCACTGAATCTAGACATCTTCCTCTTGCACCTGAGAGGCACAAAATGCAGGCACAGGAACCATTCTGTCAACAAGAAGGACTGCAGGGCTATGGGGAAAATGCCCCCAAACAGAGCTGGCAAGGGGATTAGATTATGCTGGAACAACGCCAGTGGCCTTGGGGGCTATAAATGGGTCCGACCAGAAAGAGACCCTTTCTTCACTCTGGACTGAGCTCTGCCTACCAGGTAGTAGAGGCAAATGCTCAAAATACTATTAAAGGATTGGAATGGAAATGCTATTTTGTTGTTGTTTTGTCTTTTTTGTGCAGACAAGTCACGGATCAATTGCCTGGGGAAGATTAAGGCATTTTAAGATTAAGTCTGAAAGACTTCTCTCATATCCCTTTCTTGGGAAGCTACTAGAAAATGTGTCTCACCCACATGAGGCTATAATCCAAGGAGGAAGACACGGGACACAAAACGTAGGCGATTCAGAAAGGACAAAGGTGAAGTGACTTCGGAGGATGATGGTGAAATGAAGATCTAGGACAACAGGTGTGCAACAGCTTAGAGTGACCAGTCCAGGCTGGAGCCGGGGGACAGGGTGACCTGGAGCAGCCTGATGGGCTCAGAGGTGCCCAGAAGCAACACTGCGATACAGCGGAGTTCAGGCTCATGTTAGTGACAGATGGGGAGAAAAGTAAGACCAGGAAAGCAAACGGCTGTGTAAGAAAGGAGAATGGCTCAGCTGTGAATAATACTTTCGAGTCCTAGGAATGTGAAAACTGAACATGGTGACGTGGTGACATCACTATACTGACAGGAGAAGCAGAGGGAAGGCTGCTGCTGCTGCTGCTAAGTCGCTTCAGTCGTGTCCAACTCTGTGCGACCCCACAGACGGCAGCCCACCAGGGCCCGCCACCGCTGGGATTCTCCAGGCAAGAACACTGGAGTGGGCTGCCATTTCCTTCTCCAATGCATGAGAGTAAAAAGTGAAAAGTTAAAAGTGAAGTCGCTCAGTCATGTCTGACTCTTTGCGACCCCATGGACTGCAGCCTACTAGGATCCTCCATCCATGGGATTTTCCAGGCAAGGGTATTGGACTGGGTTGCCATTGCCTTCTCCGAGAAGGAAGGCCAATCAGGCTAATTAGAAAGAGTGCTAATTCTATCTGCTGTTACATAAAGTCAATGGATAAGGTCTAAAATTAAAATTCAAAACCAACAGCATAAGCATATTAATTTAAAAACATGAGATTAAAAGTCAGGAAAAAAATAAATAAATAAAAGTCAGAAAAAAACACCTGAAGGAGTTAAAAAGGAGTGGTTTTTAAGAGTAAGGATGGATAAAACTGAGTGCTGGTTTTTACTAAAAGTCATACACTGATGGTTTAAAGTGTTAAATTGTTTTTGAACTATACGACTACTTGAAATAGATACAAAATACACACAAATGTATATATTATACATACATTAAACATGCTATATATCACGTATCATATATATGTTATGTAAAATGTATTAGAACAATCAAAACTGAATTAAACACAAAAAGAAGACTACTCCCACAAGAAAATCAGTTACTTATTTTTGTGCTTTCTGCTTAGGTATATCTTAATTATAACATTCAAGATATTTAAAACTGCAGGATCTGAACTCCAGAAATAATTCCAAAAGTTAATAGTCTCCCAAGGTCATGCACATGTTTTAATATGTTTGCTCTTAAAAAAAAAAAAACGCTTCAGAATTGTACAGTAGGAAGTCAATTGCTGCATTAAAAAATTAATGCGTTAGGAAAACATTAAACCATTAGGTCACAATGGATGACAAGCTGAGCCAGCCAGCAAAGAAGCAGCTGCTTGAAAGGGCCCATGTGATGCCAGAAGGCAGGATCACACAACTCAAAGGCGGAATAATCACCTCATTATGCTCCATGCCGGTTACACTCTCACTAGACAGTCATGCTCACATCTGGACCTCACAGCCTGAGGAAGATGCCGAGAACCCAGCTGGATTCCAGTGGGGGTCAAAGGCAACTAAAAAGCTCAATAGTAAGACCGGTGGTTACATCCAAGGAAGCCATGATTCCCCAGGCTAGAGTCAGAAAGGCAGAGACGCAATCGCTCCCAAGCGCACACTACAGTTTACCCAACAAAAAGCTAGAGAGCAAGAACTCATGTGCCTAAAGCGTGAAGGGAAGAAGCCGGGTTGTGTATGACAGACTCGGGGAGTTCCGGGCGCCCACGGTGCAGATCTGCAGCCTGGGAAGAACGCAGAGGCCTCTCTGGGGGTCTCGGGGAGGCAGGAAGAATCTACCCCACCGTTTTTCTATAAGACGGCCACATGAATGCCAGGAAATGAACTGAGACTTCTTGAATTCAAGATTCAGAAATGATACTGGCAAAGCAAAACCAGTATCACCTGTGTTTTTAAAAACGTACCAAGTAAAACCTGGACATTGCCATGCTACAACAAAGCTCACTGAAAACTGGGCTGAAGGGCCACTTCGTCTGCTGCGGTTCATCTTCCACAACTTGACAGAAGCCGTCTAAAACCTCAGAAGTTTGATTAAAATGAAAGTCATCTGACAGCTGTTCCAAGCAGAGCCTGAAGTGTTTAGTAACTTTCACCGGCTTTATGTACTTCCACTCAGAAATAAGAAACAAATCATTTGAAACTCAGTATGTGGCACAGCTCTACCTTCTTTTAGCTTAGAATTAATCACTCGATTTCCCACAAACAGAAGAAGCTGAACTTGTTGCCACTTTACCTTCAGTGCTGAGAAGAACATGGGGTCCACTCCCATAACTAAGACTCTTAATCTTCTTTCCACATAAGGCTTCCAGCTTTTTGGGTACAAGTGTACTCTGGTTATCTCCAGTTCCTAAACAGTTACTGTAGTTCAGTCCAAATACAAAGACCTGGGAGACAAACAGTTCTGTCTGAGTCACTTGGCCCACAGCTACACAAAGGGTCCCTTCTCCACCCTGAACACAAGACGCGCTTCAGCTCAGCTTGACCGCTCAGCAGATAGGTAGGGGCTGATACAGCTGTTAAAAGTCAGCCTCTGCTGCCTACTTAAGTTTTATAATATCTGGCTGTACCATGAAATTCGGTGGTTGGTTGGCATCACTAACTCAGCAGAGATGAGTGTGAGCAAACTCCGGGAGATGGTGAAGGACAGGGAAGCCTGGCGTGCGGCAGTCCAGGGGGTCACCCAGACACGACCAAGCTCCTGAGCAACAAGAAGCAATGAAACTCGAAGGGCAGCAGGGGTGAGGGGTATTAAACCAAGAAACTGAAGGAAAAGACAAATTACATCAAAGACACACCGTCTTTTTGGATTTCAGGTTCTCTTTCTGCCCTCCTTTTTTCTCAGTCTGCACATGGCAGACCCCACCTCCCGGAAAGCCCTGGAAGGAAGCTCTGGGGTTTGGGAGAGGCCCACCTCATCGCTGTCAGTGACGTAGAGCGCTTCATTGGCTGAGGTGCCGAAGACACAAGCTTTCCGGATGGACGCGATCTCCTGAGGCGACAGCAGGGTGAAGATGGGCCACTTGCCCACGTCCACCATGACTCTGGCTTCAAGTAATTCCTACAAAGGAGCCGACATCTCTGCTGTAACAAACCAGAGGGTTCCAGAAGAGATTAAACAGCCACTCGCTGAAACAGAAAAAGACCACGTTGATAAAGAGGAAACAGAAGCTGATTTCAGAATAAACCACCTACTTTCGGTTCAATGGATGGCCCACGTTCCCCAGCACCGTGTCCAATCCTTCCTCCACCTTCGAAGCTGTGCCTTTTCCTGTAACGAGAAGAACCACCGGCTAGAACTGGCTGTCTGTCTTGCCTGCTTACAAGTCAGGGCTCATCGGTCACGAACGTGTTTTATGTGCAATCTGACAGTGCATAAATGGAGAGAAGACACGCCAGCTAGTGAAATCAAGGTTTCATCAGGTATTTCTGCCTCCAGGGTAATGAGATAAAGTTAAAGGTTACAGTATTCATTTGTCTAAGAGAGTTAATTCTCATCTACTACGAGAGTGTGAGTGCGTGTGTGTGTGTGTGTGTGTGTTATAAAAATCAGAATCATTTATCTCTACCCTCCCACTCTCCACTACTGCCCCCAGGATACCCTAAAAGACCCCTGGGTCCCTTGTAGAAAAATCACTGCCCCAATGAGCCACTGTTTACTGATAGAAATGGAACATCCCTCAACAGCCTGGAGTGGCAAAAATATTAAGAAGCAGTAGCCTAAGATTTACTGGATGAAACCATAAAAGAAAGTACCATATTCAATGCATAATTTATATGACTATCTTTTCTACATATATACAGACCACATTGCATTTCACACTGAGAAATGCTACACACACAAGGATAAGCCAATTCACCCTCATCATGGTGTCAGAGTTGATAACTACAGCCTTCAGGCAAGTAGCAATCAGCTTAAAGAGCATCCTCTACAAGGTAGAGATATGTACCAATTTCCGTAAAACTCTACATTTGATCTGTTCAAGAAGTTTCACACAAAGAATCTTGGTCATAGCTCCAATTCTCTGAGGGTTCAAAAGTATTTCTAGAAATTCCAGGGGGTTGCATAAAGCACAAAAATCTATCAAGCCACATGAGTTTCCAGTCTGGCTCTCACCTCTGGAAACTGAAATAGAATCAAAGAGTTGATAGACACATCCAGGGTTTCCTAACAAGGCGCAGAACTCTTGGTGGCCCTTTCAACTCACTCTTCTCAGATCTCTAAAAACAGGCACACATGGCAAGGTCTTTTTGGCCCCAGCACCTCTTCCAGCAACTATAGGAGAGCCCTGGGTCTTGGGCTTACTTAGCCAGGGCCTCAGTTTCCACCACCCAGGGAGGTTTTTCTCATCAGCACCTGCTTGGATGAGAAGGGTAAGACGCTTGCAACGCCCCAAGGATCACAGTGCATATTCAGTAAGTATTAACCACCACCAGCACAGGCTGGTTCTTGTCACCGCACAGTCGGACACCTGGACTAACATTTGTTCTGAAAAGTGTGCGTGACGGTATATGTACATGCACACACACATCTGTGTGTGTGTGTGCTGGCGGGAGCACATAAAGAACTTCAGGGAGGGGAAAAACTAACACTTAGGCGTGTTAACATTTTTCTGTTTCAGATGATACAAAAGAATACAGGAAAGTCAGTCTCCCTACCAGCCCTCCCTGACCCTCTCTTCAAAGGCAACTGCTACCACAGTTGATTCTAATTCCTTCCAGAGACAGTGCAGACTTACCTGGCGGGTGTGGCAGTGTGGGTGTGAAAGCTTCCCCTTCCCCGTAATAGTACATCTTTGGAATCATTAACACATGTACATCCTCTCTCTTTGGTGGCTCCACAGCACATTTCATTATACGCATTTAACAATTTAAATGTCTCCCGCCAGAATAGATCAGTCACTACCAGTCTGCTGCTAACATGAACAACACTGAAACTCCTGCTCGCAAACATACATGTCTTTTTAATACACGTTTCTAAGATGAATCCCTAAAAGTGGAACAGCTGGGTCAAAGTCTAATAGCTCTTTTACCTTTAACAGCTATTTTAAATTCTCCTCTGCTAAAGCAGTACCTAGACAGCATATTAAAAAGCCAAGACAATTACTTTGCCAACAAAGGTCCGTCTAGTCAAGGCTATGGTTTTTCCAATAGTCCTGTATAGATGTGAGAGTTGGATCATAAAGAAAGCTGAGTGCCAAAGAATTGATGCTTTTGAACTATAGTGTTGGAGAAGACTCTTGAGAGTCCCTTGGACTGCAAGGAGATCCAACCAGTCCATCCTAAAGGAGATCAGTCCTGGGTGTTCATTGGAAGGACTGAGGTTGAAGCTGAAACTCCAGGATTTTGGCCACCTCATGCGAAAAGCTCACTCACTGGAAAAGACCCTGATGCTGGGAAAGATTGAGGGTAGGGGGAGAAAGGGATGATAGAGGATGATATGGTTGGATGGCATCATCAACTCGATGGACATGGGCTTGGGTGGACTCCAGGAGTTGGTGACGGACAGGGAGGCCTGACGTGCTGCAGTTCATGGGTCGCAAAGAGTCGGACACGACTGAGCGACGAACTGAGCTGACTGAAAGCAGTGCCAATATTTTAATATAAAAGAATCACCCACGTGCGGCACTGCCCTCCACCTGCACCCTTGCTCACGGAGTATTTTCACGTGTCTCAGCTTTGTTTAAACTTGAATTTCTTTTAGGATGAGTGAGGTTGGGATAATTTTTTTTTTAAATAGTCACAATCATAGCAACAGCTAACACTTCTTGAGTATTGTGTGCCAAATACTGTCCCAAGTTATTTTACATTTACTAATTCATTTAATCCTCACTGGACAGACAAGGAAATGGAGACAAAGGGAT
This sequence comes from Cervus elaphus, assembly GCF_910594005.1. Classification (NCBI taxonomy): domain Eukaryota; kingdom Metazoa; phylum Chordata; class Mammalia; order Artiodactyla; family Cervidae; genus Cervus; species Cervus elaphus. The sequence goes on from NC_057844.1 coordinate 19,892,422, forward strand.
TTTAAGAGTCCGCTCAAACTAGTAAGTGGAAGATTCGGGACCTGAAGTCATGCCACCTGGGGCCAGCGTGTGCACCCTTCACCTCTCGGACTCATGTGATTAAGAGACCAGGTGTCATCCTATTACATAAAGTCACTATTTTTTCTATTGGACTGTCATTCTTTTCTTAGTCCTTGATTTAGAAGTGTTCTCTGCATGCTAAGAAGACAGTCTTAGAGGCTTTTAGAAGTAATAGAAAAGATGCCCCCCGAATGGTCTGCCTTGTGCCTCTTACAAAACAAGGGGAGAAAAACACAAGAAATGAAATAGCGTGGATATCGACAAGCAGGTACATAAATTCCAAGAAAGTCCAGACACCATTCTTCTAGAATATGAACTAAATCAAAGCCTATATCAAACTGCGTCAAAATTTAATACTTTATGGTAATTACATTTTAAATGGGGGGGGGATAATTATATCAGCCAAAAATATGATTCACCACCTTTAAAATTATAACACAAAAGGATATTACCATTCAAAGTCATACAATTTCCTGACAGCAGTGCAATTATTCTGAAGTCATTAATCAGTTTACAGGCAGCTCTGCCCTAAGGGTTTGGTAATCTGCTTAAAAAAAAAAAAAAAAATCAAGCTAACGTGCATAATGATAGCTCATTATACGAACTGAGTTTATGCATGCTAAATTACTTGAAGCTTTATGAGATACTGCTCCAAATGCTGGTAACTTGAGAACCAATAAAAAAGTCAAAGCATATATCTCCCATGCCCACACTCCTCAGAAAAGCAGAAAGCACGACCAATAACCCTGGCCTGGTGGAAAGGACTGGAGTCCTAAGGCCTGGGTTTTAGTCCCAGGTTTACTTGTAATCAATCCATGGGATGTTGATAACCTTTCTGAGCCTGGGTTTTCCAAAAAGCTGCTCTGCAAAAATCTACAGTTCAAGATGCAAAGAAGAAGCTCCAGGGATTTCTGCACACACGAGAAAACAAAGGCAGTGACACTAGCCAAGCAAGCAATTTACTCCTGGTAATGAAACCAGCAAGAGCAGGAACTCAGAAACTAAGGATCGAGAACCTGCTCTGTGCTAGGTAGCTTCACAGACATTATTTCATTTAATCTTCACAATATCCTCACAAGGAAGAGACGATAATCCACGCTTACCAGGTAATGAAAGAGGTTCAAAGGTGAAATGACTTCCCAAGGTCACGGGGCAGTCAGGGGCAGTCAGGATTCAACCCCCACTCCTGAGATTCTTCTTACAGAGAACATCAGTCCTTCAAAGGCTGAACTGCTCCCAACACGGGAGTTCCTTCTGACTTTACCCTGTCTCAGACATGTACACCAGCATGTTTTCAAAATGCCTCAAATATAAAAGAAATTTACCTCCACAAGAATAAAAAAAAAAATCCATTCCCCAATTCCCCAAAACACCTCTGTCTGGGTTTACCTGGTTAAACCTTGGGAATGTCATTGGTGACTTCATTCTCCCAAAATCCACTGAGAAGGCAGGCCCTGAAGACTACATGTGCCCTTCATCCTCAGAGCGGTCACAAGAGCACGTGACACAGAGTGTACCCTTCGGTTGTGGACAAAGGCCCGGAGGGGTCTTCATTAGGCTGGACTCAAGCTGGCCCACTGATAACACGAACAGGGCATCTTCAGAACCGAAACAAGCCTCTCCAAGAGCTCCGTGGAGCTGTCAAAACCCGGGATCGTCCTGTGCTGCCCATGACACAAACCAGTCCTCAGCTTGGGCTCCTGGTGTGTCTCTACTGAGGCAGCACAATGCAAATGTAAACACCACCAGGATGTTCTGATTAACGACCACCGTCGTCATTATTTAGGTTACTGCGGTGAGGCTTTTAATTACTCTTCTTCCTGGGGGCAGTGGTATCTTTGCTGGTTATCAAGAAAATCATACTAAGAATCGTAATTCTATCAACTTCAAAGACTTAAGATTCCACCCTCTATCACAAAATTATAAAGTGCTAATCCAAGCCAAAGCAGGCAGAATCACTAAAAAATTAACCACTTAACCTTTTATGAGATTTGTATCAGACATACCTGGTGGTGCTAGTGGTAAAGAACCTGCCTGCCAATGTGGGAGTCTAAGAGACATGGGTTCGATCCCTGGGTCAGAAGATCCCTGGAGGAGGGCAAGGCAAACCACTCCAGTATTCTTGCCTAGAGAATCCCATGGACAGAGGAACCTGATGGGCTACAGTCCATAGGGTCACAAAGAGTCAGACACGAATAAAGCAACTTAGCACACATGCACTTAACAGACTGAAGAACCCTGTGACTTCCAATGACTGGGAAATACAAGGACCCATCACAGGAAGAGTGGAATTAGTTAGGACAATGCTGATGTCCCATGACATCTACTAACTGTGCCTAAATATGAAGTAGAGGTATGAACGGTTTTCATCTAACTGTATGGATTTCACTGTAGACGAACATAAACATAGTTTAACTATGTTTCATTTAAATCATCACTCTGGAGTTTTCGAAAACAAATTAAATGCTTCAAATAGCAACTTGTGAAGTTATTCTACCAATGAATGTACTGAAGATGTGTAACTAATAGGGAAGAATCTTCACACCTATTAGGTTCACTAGGTCCACTCAACCTAAGCCACCCTGGGATAGGTATGTACCTTCAGCACTGATTAACCAGGCTGTCTTTTTTGCCTTTTCATACTGTCCAAGGGATTCTCCAGGCAAGAATATTGGAGTGGGTTGCCATTACCTTCTCCTTGTCTATGACAAACCTAGACAGCATATTAAAAAGCAGAAATATCACTTTGCTGACAAAGGTCCATCTAGTCAAAGCTATCGTTTTTCCAGTAATCATGAACAGATGTGAGAGTTGGACCATAAAGAAGGCTGAGCACTGAAGAATTGATGCTTTCTAACTGTGGTGCTGGAGAAGACTCTTGAGTCCCTTGGACTGCAAGGAGAGCAAACCAGTCAATCCTAAAGGAAATCAACCCTGAATATTCATTGGAAGGACTGATGCTGAAGTGCCAATAATTTGGCCACCTGGTGTGCAAAGAACTGACTCATTGGAAAAGACCGGGATGCTGGAAAAGATTGAAGACAAAAGGAGAAGGGGATGACAGGATGAGATGGTTAGATAGCACCACTGACTCAATGGACATGAATCTGAGCAAACTCTGGGGCAGTGGAAGAGCCTGGCGTGCTGCAGTCCATGAGGTCTCAAAAGAGTTGGACACAACTTAGCGACTGAACAACAACCATGACAACCAGGTACCTTAAGGCTGATAATCTAATGCTCTTCCATCCTACGTTAGTGTGCATAGCAAGGGAAGATGCTAACAAAAAGCTAAACTATGTGCTTACTTCCAAGAGAAAAACAAAAACAAACCAAGAAACCCACAAAAACCAAAAGGACTCTGGAAGATTTAGGTATGTAATAAAACAATATGTACTATGTGAATACAATTTTAAGTATAATGTATACAGAAAAAGAATACAATTTTTTAAGTATCATGTATAATGTACTTATCTGGAAAGATAGAGGGGATTTTTTTTTTTTTTTGCTTAACTATATTCCAAATTTCTGTAATACATATTTTGTGATCAAAAATAAACAAGTATTTTACCACCTGAGCTACCAGGGAAGCCGAAAAATAAACAAGTATTTTAAACAAAAATAAAAGTTTAGTTATCTTAACTATGTTTATCCTCCTAATCTGTTACAAGTTTTAAGAGGTATTCGTACCTTCAGTTCACTACCTAGGGGGACAGAATGTTTCTGGCAAATATGTAAAATGAATTTTTAATATAAACTTAAGTGTAAAAGGTGTGAATGTGAAATGGTACAGCCAACGTGAGTTTGAGTAGGCTCCGGGAGTTGGTGATGGACAGGGAGGCCTGGCGTGCTGCTGTCCATGGGGTCGCAAAGAGTCGGACACAAATGAGCGACTGAACTGAACAGCCAACATGGAAAACATTATGGAAGTTCCTCAAAATATCAAACACAGAATTATCATATGATCTAGCAACCCCACTTCTAGTGTATACCCCAAAGATTTGAAAGCAGGGTCTCAGGCAGCTGTACACTAATGTTCAAAGCAACATTATTCACAATAGTCCAAAGACGGAACATTCAAATGTCTATCAACAGATGAACAGACAGACAAAATACGTATCCACTGGAATGAATAAACATGGATACAATGGAATGTTATGCAACCTTGAAATGAAATACTAACACACAGTAAGGATGAACCCTTAAGACATTATGCTAAATAAAATATGCTAGACACAAAAGAATAAATACTGTATGTGTCCACTTAGATGAGATACCTAGAGTTCTCAAATTCACAGAGACAGAAAGTAGAAAGAGGTTGCCAGGGCCTGGGGGAGGCAGGTATGGGACGTTAGTAAATAGGATACAGAATTTCAGTAGAGATGATGAGAAAATTCTGGGGATTGAGTGGTGACACTGGCATAACCATGTGCGTGGACTTAAAGTCATTAAACTGTGTACTCAGAAATGGTTTTAAAATGGTAAACTTAATGTTATGCATATTTTAACCACAATTTTTAAAAATCAAAGAAAGGTCCCATGGGCTTCTATCAAGCCTGTACTGATAAACTCAAGCATGCATTTTTAAAAGTTAAATGTAGAAGAGTTTCAGAACTAAAAAATAATTTAGGAAAAGTATAGTCATAATTCTGTCTTGGGAAGGCAAGCTCAGATTAGGGAAATTCTGAATGGAATATTTCTACTCATAAAAGAAATACAACCTTCTTAGAACTTTCCAGTACACACAGCAATTCAAACTAGACCAAACTAATTGCTATGATGAACAGGTCCTTCCAGGACTTGATTGATAATCATAAAAAATGAGTTGTAATTAGCATGCCCATTATGCTAAACAGTTACTTGTGAAGTTCAACAAGATAGAGATTTTTTTTTACAACATCATTTTTAGCAATTATTTTATTTAGGAAATACTTTCTCATAAATAGCACTGATATGTTCAGAATGAAGTATCATTCAGTACATTAATAGATGAATCAATTTTTTTGGCTATATGGATATAAAATAAGCATCAAAGAACATAAAAGACAAATGGAAGCAGAGATTAGAAAGAGTTTAACCCTCTCAAGGGCTTCCTTTATGGTTCAGCTGGTAAAGAATCTGCCTGCAATGTGGAAGACCTGGGTTTGATCCCTGGGTTGGGAAGATCCCCTGGAGAAGGGAAAGACTGCCCACTCCAGTATTTTGGCCTGGAGAATTCCAAGGACTATATAGTCCCTGGGGTTGCAAAGAATCGGACACAACTGAGCGACTTTCACTTTCACACTTTCAAACGATAATATGCCAACCCACTCAGATCTCTGTATTATCTCTGCCACTAGAAAATACATCCTAAAAAGAGCATATACACCCCGTGTTGCCACAGACTGACTCTGTATGCACTAGGACCACAGATCTGTATCATTCCCTGGGCTGGCTTTTCCTAGCGACCGGCACTGTCCCTCAGAGTTGGTGGCATGGGCAAGAGAAGGTGGTTTCATTGTATGCTCTGAAAGCAAATTCAATCAGGAGGACAGACACAGACCTTCCAATTATAGAAACCTGCATTAGACCTGGAGACTGAGGAGTACACAGCAGTCAATCTTCTGATCCCTCTAAGAGCATGTCTGCTTTCCTTTCCCCTAAGAACCGAGTGATAAGGGAGGGTGTGGGGAAGGCATTGTTTTACTGATCTAGCAAAAATATATTTGAAAATGTTTAGAATTTTTTTAAAAAACAGGAAATGGAGGAAAATAATACAGGAAAACTTTCATACTGAAAGTTTCTGATGAAATAATGGTCTCAATACTAAACAATACCAGAAATCTAGGGTTGCCTTGTAAGTCAGCCCTTGGCGTCCACAAAGACCTCAACCCCAGAAGAGACTGATGTCACCAATGGGACTTCACCACCCGCCCGCCCCCAACCCGTCTTCTGCTCACGCGAAAGCTTGCTAAGGAAAAGTGATTATAACAGAGACACTCAGCAGAACGGGTTAGCACTCCTCTGGCTGGTGTCATCCTCGGGGCATGAAGTGAGATTGTATCACTCTTTATCACGGAAGCTGATATCCTCACAGGAAACAGGAAGGATTCTGAGTGTTGGAACAATCCATTTAAAATGGCCTATGTGTTCCTCAGCATACCAGCCATAGCCGGGTTTAGACGACTTCCAGAAATAGTCATGGCAAATGTGAAAAATGATTTTTTTAATTGAAAAAACTTTAGAGCACTTATATAATCTGAAGATCCCTAGTACAGGTTTCTCTATTTTCATAAACTGGATGGGTGATGATTTTAATTATCGGTTTAGCTGCTAGGCCATCTTAAAAATAGGGTTTTATTTATAGTTACTGAGCTATTGATAAAGTTGACGATGTCTTACAAGAAAGCACTACCATTTGATAATGTCAACAAAATGATAATATATATTCATTCTTCTGACCCCACATACCAATAATGCTGGGGAAAATCATAAAGCAATACAATTATGACCCCTGCCTCTGAGAAACTTTAGGACTAACGGAAAGTCAATCCTAGTAAGTGGAAAACTAAAACGCAAATACAAGTGGAATAACTAAGTAAGCAACGAGACAAACATGCCAACACACAGGCCAGGTGATACCTGTAAATGGAAAAAAATTATGTGCGCAACAGTTACAACTATATAAAAAACTTGTGTTTTTTTTATATCCCAGAAACGGGTTATATGAAGTTCCAGAAGTCAAATTCTCTCCAGCATCTGACAAAATGAAAGCATTTCCTCAGTGAAGCTCATCCAGGTTTCCTGCAGGAACAAGTGTTTTTTTATAGCCTCCTTTTGTCACTAGTGTAAGTTCCCATTTGAACACAAAAGACTTAGGGCGTGGCTATCTTTCCCCATTTTTGAGTACATTATATTTCAATTCTAGGAAGACTTTCAAACAGAGGAATTCTAGGGCTTGGGATAAACTTTTCTGAAGCACAATTTTATAACTTGTTGTGTCTTCTATCTATGCGACAACACAAGCAATTCAGAAAACTCTGAAGTTACAGAAGAGCCACACGTTACTCTTCCTATTTTCTTCCACACTTATTCTGATGAGCTTTTTGAGACACAGCAGATGCTACAACACTGATCTTGACACCAAATGTATTTCCCAGGTCCAGACTAGCCTCCAGAGAATGAGCCCAAAAATCTTTTAAATAAAAAAACACTTTTGTTATGTAATTATTTTATACTGTTAGGTTAATCATGTTTCCATCATGGCTTGCAACTGTAAGTACCTTTTATTTTTTTGTCTGGCTATTAATTGATGAAAACTGGTAAATATCTTTTACTACTGTGGAAAAAAAAAAGTTACATAAAATCATTTAACCCAGATTTTCACAAATTTGCTTGCACACAGAACCCTTATACAACAAGATAAAACACATAAGAAACATTAATAATTACCTTTCCCAGGCGCCTTGATCCTGGGAAAGAAAGGGCACTGGCTAAAAAATTCAAGTCAAATTAATAAGAAATTAAAAACAATTATAAAATAATAAATTGGTATTCTTTTTACTACTTCACCCTTTAAAAAATACACTTGAAAACTATTTCATCTATTCTCTGATATAAGTCTTGCAAAGAAGCAAAGTTTCAGAGACTGGCTGAGACACTGACACTCAGACAGCTGAACAACTGTCATTCACTTCTCTTTTCTGCAGCATTACTGGATGGCAAGAATGAAAATTGGAGACAGAAATGGCAACCTACTCCAGTATTCTTGGCTGGGAAAGCCCATGGACAGAGGGGCCTGGTGGGTTACAGTCCATGGGGTCTCAAAGAGTCGGACACAACTGAGTGACTCTCACTCATGCAAGAATGAAAGAGTAAGAAAGAATGCCCCGAATACTTGACAAATTCCACAAAGACTATGGGACCCCAAGAATGAAGTGTTCTCCAAAGGAGTTTCTGCCATCCCTCATCAAGACGCCTCTGTGCAGGTGACAAGGTCCTCCTCCCTTCATTGGAAGGCCGCATGATTGCTCTTTCTTACTGCCATTCCCTTTGGCCTCATCAGCTTCATTCAAGCCCATTACTCATTGAAGAAGACAACTGTTACTTCTCACCCACCAACAGGTTACCTGACTTACAGTTCAATGTGCAATAACGGCCTCAGGAAGTGATTCTTAAGCTTCATCCTCCAAGAGGCTGCATTCATGTCATTGCACAGAAGCTTGAGGCAATTCTAGGACACCTGGGAATCTGACAGCCCATTCATTGTTAAGTGAAGAAATCATTTTACAGAAGCCACATGCTCAGGTTAGCAAAGCAAACCAGCCAAGTGGACACAGCACCAGCAACAAAAGAGGATAACGTTCAGGGTTGTGAAGCTATCCTGCTTTTATGACATACTTTTATTTTCAAAGAGAAAGTGAACATGAAGTCACTCAGTCATGTCCGACTCTTTGCAACCCCATGGACTGTAGCCTACCAGGCTCCTCTGTCCATGGGATTTTCCAGGCGAGAGTACTGGAGTGAGTTGCCATTTCCTTCTCCAGGAGATCTTCCCAACCCAGGGGTCGAACCCGGGTCTCCTGCATTGCAAGCAGACGCTTTTACCGTCTGAGCCACCAGGGAAGTCTCTTTTATTTTCAAAAGGAAACCAGAAAAGAAATCTCCATGACTACAAATAATTTTTTTCTACGCTTCTATTCTTTGTTGCATCAAGCACGCAGATTTAGCAAAATAGGCCGCATAAAAATAGACAAGTGAATAGTTAAAGAAATGGATGGGCTCAAGTTCAAATCTATTTCTGGCATCATGAACCTCTCCTCTGGGGACATCTCTAAAATGATTTCACCTACTACCCTCCACTGCATGAAGAGTATCCCTGTGCCCTGTGATGGCCTAAAGCCAAACTACAATTCCAGCAATGGATGGGCAGAAGCATGCTATATTCACTCTGTAAGTGTTTACTGGATGTCCTCTAGGTAAACAAGACACAGAGCCAACACTCTCACCCCCAGCAGAACTTCATGGAATCGGGGTGGGGAGGGGTGGGTTTCCAGGCACAGAAATAGATGCTAACCACAGCGTGGCCACACTTGCTGCAAAAAACCTGTTGCTATTCAGTCACTCAGGCATGTCCGACTCTTTGAGACCCCATGGACTGCAGCAGGCCAGGCTTCCCTGTCCTTCACCATCTCCCAGAGCTTGCTTGAACTCATATCCATCGAGTCAGTGATGCCATCCAACCATCTCATCCTCTGTCATCCCTTTCTCCTCCTGCTCTCAGTCTTTCCAGGCATCAGTGTCTTTTCACGTGGACAAAAAGCTTAGTCTATCCAAAGAGCAACAAGTAAACACCAAAGGAACTTAGGCACAGAAGTGGCATGATCAGATGTGTGTTTGTGAAGGAAACTTCGACAGAATGCAGAGACTAGATGGGGATGATGAAGGAGACACACCCAGGGCCTAAGGTGGCTGCAGTAACCAGGGAAGAAAGAATGGAAGTCTATGCCAGGGAAACAGAAGTGGAGAAAACCACCCAGAGACAGCTTCAAAAGCAGTCTGTAACTGACTGAATGGGAGGAGGGAGCTACATAAGGGAAAAGCAGAGCCAAGGCTCACACTCAGACGCTTGGCTCAGGCAACGAGGGATCCTTAACAACCACTCACGACGGGAGAGAACACAGCAAGTTTCAGGGGGAGATGAGGAATTCTACTCTGGGCATTTCAGCTACCTGTGGGATACCAAAGTGGGTATGTAGAACAGACAGATTTATAAATCTGAAGATCAAGAAAGAGATCTGTACAGATATGTACACATATGTATAATCAAATCACTTTGCTGTATGCCTGAAACTAATACTGCAAATCAACTCTACTTAAAAAATAATAATTTTTAAAAGAAAGAGATCTGGATTGGAGACTTGGAAATCTGGCACGAGATCACTCAGGAAAAAGCGTGCGGAGTAAGAAGAGAAGAGGGTCTCGGACAGAACTCAAAGGAACTCCAACAGCAAAGGGACAAGCTGTTCACGACAGAGGCGGGAGGAAGAGGCCGAGCAGGACGAAAACCAGGAGAAGACTGTCGCAGGAGCCTAGGGACACAGAGGAGGCAGCGTCTGGGTCGAGCGCTGCTGAGGCCAGACAAGGTGAGGACTGAGAAAGGTCTGTTGGATTTACCAGAAATTACTGGCAACTGTAAGAAGGAGCCTCAGGGAGGCCATGGGTGGCTAAGGCCAGGTTCCAACGGTTTGAGAGCACGTGACAGATCTCACGAAAAGGAGTTTAAAAGGTTGGAGGTAATTCCCTTCTTTATTGTTCTCTCTCACCTACTGAGAGTCTGCATTTTTTTCAGTTCCACCAGCAATGTATGCTGTTCCAGTTTCTCCATCTTATTGTCTGTCTTTGTCATTATAATCACCCTAGTGGGTCTGAGGTGGTATCTCACTGTGGGTTTGATTTGCATCTGAGCGCATTTTCTTTCATCAATTCTCCCTATGAATGAAGAGGGAAGGCTTTCTGTTGAGAGTAAGAGGGGAGGTAGCAACAGAAGATGGAGCGAACCAATAAAAAATAAGGGCAGGACTTCCCTGGAGCTCCAGTGCTTAAGACCTCACCTTCCAATGCAGGGGATGCAGGTTTGATCCCTGGTTGGGGACCTAAGATCCCACATGCCTCATGGCCAAAAAACCAAAACATAAAACAGAATCAATATTGTAACAAATTCAATAAAGACTTAAAAAAAAAAAAAAAAGGTCTATATCAAAAAATCTTAAAAAAAAAAAAAAAAAAAGGGTGGGGGTGGAAAAGTCTGAAGTAGCCACCACGGAGGATGGGAAAGAACACTGATCAGGGAAACCTAAAAAGATGTTAAAAAAAAAAAAAAAAAAAGAAACTTAAAAAGAGTCCAGCAGGAGGTGTGCGGGGAGCGGGCTGAACCAAAAGGCTGGCTCTGGGAGCTGCCTTGATCCTCAAGGGTCTGTTCGCAGACATAGCTCTCTGTCCCGCCACCCCTCTCTGGAATTTATTATCCAAGATAAATCTTAACAGAACATTAGCAAGCCTTGAATGCACACATGACGCAGATGGATAGCCTTTCACTACCACCCTTAAGATAAACGGGATGCCTTTCTTATCCCTTGACGTTATCAGAGAGTTCTGGTGATTGTTATCTCAAAGTGATGTATATGGAAAAATATTTTAAATATTTTCTCTTCTGAAGATTCTCTTCTTGGTTTAGTATAAATGTAACCCTGAGAAATAAAGAATCATCGCTGACTGCAGCGATCCTCTCGACCCCATCTGTTCTGTGTCTTTATTTCTTAGCCTAAAGGAAAGCGTCGTGTTGCTCGCTGAAATCTTCCGGCTGGCCCGGCAGAGGTGGAGACTATAAGTCTCTAAAAGCACTCATCTGATCTCCAATGAGATTTTCTTCTCCAGAAAAGAGGGTTTTTTGGATTTTTGTGTTTTTGTTTTTAACTGAGCCAGAATTGGAATGAAAAGCTGCTCAGATGATTTTTTTTCATTTAAAGACAATAAGGGACTTCCCTGGTGGTCCAGTGGCTAAGACTTCCCAATCCCAGTGCAGAGGGCTAAGGTTCCATCCCTGGTCAGGGGACTATTAACAGATTCCACGTGCCACAACTAAGATCCTGTATGCCAAGACTAAGAACCTGCAGAACCAAATAAATAAATAATCTTTTTTAAAGGCAGTAAGAACTGCCCCTGAAAAATCCATCAGTGGTTTTTTGAAGTCCTATATCATATTCATTAGAAATGACAGCTTGCATACAATTCACTCTCCTTGACCCTTGAAAGCAAAGCACTTCCCAGACTTGCGTTCACTGCGGCAGATCTTACACCTGTACTTAGGACTACAATCATGATGACGTTACCTTCATCAAGTGGCAAGCTTCAAGGAACACCACACATCCAACATCTCAACAATGGGCAATTCCTCTAAAACATGTCAGACACTGCCATCACCAAGTGTTAACTTAAGACTGATAACAACAATCACATATACAAATAATAACCAATTATGTAAAAGAAACTGTCTTTTGACTTAACCATCATCTAGCAGAGTACAAGATATAGCAGCCACGCTGGGCTTAGTGGCTCAGTCGTATCCGACTCTTTTCGACCCCATGGACTGCAGACCACCGGGCTCCTCTGTCCATAGGAATTCTCCAGGCAAGAATCCTGGAGTGGGTAGCCTATTCCTTCACCAGGGGGTCTTCCCAACCCAGGAACTGAACCGGGTCTCCTGCACTGCAGGCAGATTCTTTACCAGCTGAGCAACCAGGGAAGCCCAGACATAGCCATAGTCTTCATTAAACTGTACTTAATTCAATTAGTGCATCCCTATGTAGTAAGAAATAAAGATGTAATTAATTGAGAGACGTATCTTTAAAGCATGTCACTGCATATGTTGACCACAATCTTGTGCTCATGGATCCCATCTTGGGACGGCCTTACACGTGAACCAGGTTCATACCCAGGGGATGGTACAAGGTGCTATGCTGTTTCAGTTATCTGTTGCTGAGTAACGTGCCATCCCAAAACTCGGTGGCTTAAAACAACAGCAACTTGTTATTCCACTCAATTCTGTGTTTTAAGTGGGCTCAGCTGGGATCGCAGGCACTGGGCGCTTAACCAGGGTTGAAACAGGCCAGGCCTTGATCACATAAACTCTCTCGGTGGTCTTTCTCCATGTAGTCTAGCTCAAGCCTCGATACCAGCTGTTGGCCCCCAAGAGAGTAAATGCTCAAGCTGCCAGGCTCTTAAGGACTATGTCCAGAACTGACACACAGCACTTCCACCACATTTACTGGTCAAAGCAAGTGACATGGAAAGCCTAGGTTCAGAGGGAGCAAAAACAGACTCCATCTCTTGAGGGGAGGAGGGGCAGGATGTGGAGAGGGGAGGAGTGGAGGGATGGGAGAAATTGCTGGCAGTCACCTCTAGAACACTCTTCCACAGCTGTAGACAGCATTACTGAATGTTTTCAAGATACCAGTTGAGTTCAGGATTGAAGCACTAGAGAGGGTATGGACTTTGTCTATTTCCAAAACTCAAACTTTTTCTTAAGCATCAAAAAAAATATTTGGGCAAAAATATTCTTTTTCCCCCCCTTGTGACGCTAAGCTCACAAAAGCCATGGAATCTTCTCTTCTGGGACTGTGGGATGGAGACAGACCATCAGACTTCAGAAATGGTCTGAGTATAATCTTCCCTAGATGGGATTCATCATTTTCCGAAGTCATTTCACAACTTACAATATATCATGTATGCATGGGTATGATCTTAAAAACATCTCTATACTAAATATATATATAAAGAGAGGTCTCCCCAGCTATTTTAACTCTTTCCACCCAAACTCAAAAATCAAATAGATTTGGCTAAGTACTTCGATACTCAAGGCTCTTCTAGGCTCAGGAATGGACTAAATTTGAGTATCACAGTACCTTTTACAATATGAAATCTCACTATCTGAACAGAGCAATCCAGTATACCTGTTTTGTAAAAAGAACTTAACAGGGGATATATGTATGGTAGAAACTAACACCACACTGTAAAGCAACTATACTTCAAAAAAAGTTTGTTTTTTTTTTAAAAGGACTTACACCCCAAATATTAACTTGTTCTCTTTAGATGATACAAATTACAGGTGATGTACATTCTTCTTTAATGTCTGCCTGCACTCAACATTTCCTTGAGGGTCCAAACCTTGTTTTCCATGCCTGTCTTACTGTTTAATGCAGTACACACAGAAGGAACAGCGTAATAATGATAAAAAAGGTGTTTCAGTTCCCTTCTGTTTCATTTCCCCCACTCTGACGTTCAGATAAAGGAGAACACTGTCTTGGGCTTCCCAGCTTGAGCTGTTGGTTATTAAGATGAAGTCAAGCTTTTGTTGGACATAGAACACAGAGGCAACTCTTTAAACAATTTTAAGGAATTTTTTTTTAAGCCGCAAACTTGATAGCACTGATTTTTAGAGCTACCTGCTTTCTGAAGTTCTCAGAACTTGATCGTTTGGATCACATAAAAATCACTGCAGAAATCTCTTTAAAGATGAATACCCTTCCTCTTCAACAGAAACGCCGGAAGGTAGGAAAAAAGGACTAGTCTAGAAGTATTAATAAATGAACTGGTATTTGCACAATGGATTAAAAGATATCCATTCCACAGATTAACTGCCATATTAATAGACTCTAAATATACCTATTCAACCCCGAAGGCAGTCCAAAGAGGTGAAATTCACGAGTGCTCACTACAAATAGATACTTGCTAAAATTTAAAGCACACCACACACTGTTGTCAGGTTCAAATCATTTTCCCCATTCCTTTCGGCATTATATACCTCGATACTTTCATGTTCTAACCCACAACACACACCAGCTTCAGAAACTCAATTTTTGCCCCCAAAAGCTATAATCCTCCCTCCAAAAAGAATAAGCCAACACCAAATAGGACTATGAATCTGGGTTTTCTTAAGTGTTATGAAACTGCTTTATAAAACTGTAATCCCCAGATGCAGAGTTCTGCAGCAGATGATTTCGGAGTGTCTCACGTGCAAATAAACATAAAAAGTCACTTAGAAGAGCAGAATAGAGCGTGCCTAGACGGTCATCTTAAAGAGAGCAGACAGCTTAACCGAGGCAGGATTAGAGAAATGTCTTTTCACTCGGTTCATCGCATTCCTGGACCAAAGTCCCTATAAATAAAACCAACCCCTTTGCTGGACTCCGTGTTGCAGGGGAAAGGGAGACGGTGCAGAGTATGGCGACCTACTGAGGCTTAGGAGCAGATGCGAAGATCTTGGCAAGGGCCGAGGGAGGACCGGGAGAGTCGGCGGGGAGGTCTCCTCTCGCCCAGACAAGCGCCCAGAGCAGTGCCAGACTTCAGCTCCGAGCAAAACCTCGTCTCCGCAGCTCCCGAAAGAGAGGGAGCCGGGAAAACTTTCCAGTGCTTCTCCCCCACCCCGTCCCTCCTCCTCCTCCTCGGATGAAACGCCAGCAGAGGCGCTAACGGTGCGGAGCCGGCCGCCCATCACCCGCCTGGCTGCAGCGCCGGTGGACCGGGGGCCTGGGGACCCGGGCCCGGGGAGCGCGCAGGAGGAACGGGGCGCGCCGGCCGGGCCCACGGGGAAGGCGGAGCGAGGGGAAGGGGCCTCCGTGCGCTCCGGCCCGCGCCCAGCCTCCCCGCCCCGCCGGGGTACCTGGGAGGCCAGCCGCGGCCGCGCGCCGTCCCACCAGGCCGAGCCGCCGGGACCTCGGAGGCGTCGGGGCCCGAGAACCTCCGGCGAGTGGCGGGCGAAGGGGCGGAGCTGGAGGGGGCGCCGGGGGCCGGGCCGCCGGGTCACGCGGCCCGGGCCGCCTCACGTGACGCCGCGGCCCGCCGCCCGTCGGCCCCGGGCAAATCCGCGCTCCGGGCGGGCTGGGAGCCCCGAGGCTCCCGGACCCGGGCCAGCGGGCGCGGGGCTCCCCGAGAAGCCGAGTGGCCGTCCGAGGCCAGCCCCCAGGCTCTGCGGAGAGGCCCTGTCGCGCTCGGTGACTGCCGGCACTCGCAGCGGCTTTGTCCTGCCTTTCTGCTCCCGCCGCCTTCGCTCTGGATGATTGGCCGTGGGGAGGGGGTCGTCCAGCCACCCGAATGGGGCCTAGGAAGGACACATTCGGCTGGAAACCCTTCTCCCGGCCCCGAAACGCGCCTGCCCACGGGGGCATTACTTAGGGGCTGCTGCCAGGGGCAAAAGGCCTTACAGGAAGCACTTGTACTCCAGAGATGTCTCTCCCCCGAACCCCCCAGCATCTCTCATTTAATCTACCGGTGGACAAGCACCTGAGGCCCAGGAATAGAGAAAGTGGCCCCTGCACCAAGATCAGAAGGAAGCAGGGAGGGAGGTACAGGGCCCCGGTAATGGAAGGAAGGCAGTGGTACCTCGGATGCAGGCTGTCAGGATAGGAAGGGACCTAAGACGGCAAATGACCCTTTATTTATTTGTTATAAATGAAAACAAAACAAAACAGGCCGGGAGTGGGTATGCGACCTGCTGCTCCATCCAGCCTGTCATCCGTCGCGACCACTTGTGTGGTGTGTGCGTGCGCGTGCATGCTCAGTAGTCCAGACTGTCCGACTCTTTGTGACCCCATGGACTGTAGCCCCCACCCCCCGCCCGCCACGTCCGTGGGATTTTCCAGGCAAGGATACTGGAGTGGGTTGCCATTTGCTTCTCCAGGGGATCTTCCCCACCCAGGTATCCGAAACTCGCATCTCCTACATTGGCAGGCGGATTCTTGACCACTGAGCCACCTGGGAAAGCATGGAGACTGCAGTCACCTTCATAAAGTACTGAGCAGCTCTCGGGAACTCTCTGGCTTCACAATATAAAGTCCCAGCTTCTTGGCGTAACGTAATTTTCCAAGCAATTTTGTTCAAACTTACTTTTCGTGTTTAAATTGGAAAACACGCCATTTTTTAAGCATCACGAAACAGCTCAGCTAATCTACTAAAAGACGCCTACTTTTCCTCATTTTCCAGGGCTAACTCAACACTACTCCATGCTCTGGCTGCAGAGAAACCCTGCTTCCCTTGACTGCTCAATTTTCTTTGGATTACTTACTTTTCCCCCCAAGTTGCCTTACTCCTCTTTGTTCATTCTTTGGCCTCAGTCTGAGATATCCTGAATGCCCTCTCCTCCCATAAAGAAAACCAGAGCCCAACAGTAGTTAAAGAAATAAAAACAGATTCTGATCACAAGCTATTGCCACAAGGGAACTGAGTCCAGTTCTATAGTGAGGTTTGTTTTCCCCTATTGCAATAGTTGCTGAATAAACTCTTGTTTTTACTGCCTTAACCACTGTGGAGTTCTTGTTATCTTTAACACCCCATATCAGTACATATCAGTCTCCTACTCATCTTTCAAAATCCAGGTCAAAACCTACCCTTGTCTTCCTACCCTGCATTCTCCACCTGATGAAACAGCAACTGCAGTTCATGCAGAGGTGTCAGCTGTAGTTTCCAGGACAGTGTACCTATTCTGATACATAAATCTCACGTTGCTCAAAAAGGGTCCATTCAATTCCTGGTAAGAAGTAAATTATCTGTCCCTATCTTCTTTCCTAGATTATAAACTCTTTTAAAACAAGACTTCTGGGCTTATTGTGATGCCCTCAGTATCCACGGAGTGATGATCAGTGTGGTAGATCCTCAGTACTCCTGAGTGAAGGTTTATATAAAGACCCTCAATCTACAATGAATGAAGTGGCTTGACCCCAAGGTAGCAGCCACTCAGTGAATGTTCTAAAAGAGGTCTACTTTTCTCAAAGACACTGAAGTCAGTTTCTCCTGTAAAACGTGTTTGAGAAAAAAATGGGAGTTTGGGGTTTGAGTCATCAATATTTCCTGAGCACTCACTACTTATCATGGGCCAGTTGCTGTGCTTGCAGAATCTTGGAGAATGAAAAGTTTAGTAAGACACGCTTGTGGATTTCAAGGAAGGTGTAGTTTGATTGTTCCAGCCCAAGATGAAAGTGTGATACGGAATGCTAAATGAACACAAATGAGGCACCAAGACTTAGACAGTGGGGGTTAAGAAAAAAGTTCGACCAAATTCAGGTGGACAAGAAGTAGTTAGATGAAGAACGGAAGGAAAGCCCTTCCAGAAGAGAGAGCAATGTGTTCAAAGACAGAGAGGCCTGAAAGTGTTATTTATTTATGAAAAGTGAGTCACCCTGCATAGCTGACTCGATGACCTTGTTTACACCTGGAACAAAGGACAGGTTTCTAGGTTAACAAATTTCTAGGTTAACGTTAAAGTACTTGAAAGAATCAGATATTTATTAGGACTATTTATTGGATTGAGTAAGTCTCTATCAGACAAATTACAGTCTTTTCACCTAAAATCGGCCTGTGCACTGTTGCTGGGTGATTTCTTTTTTCCAGCTCCAAAAGCTCTCTGTAACTGTTACCTAAAAACAGCAAAATTACTTGCTCCAAAGGAGATTATCTTAGGGCCCTCTAAATTTGCCTGCAGGGCAAAAGAACTCCATTTACTAGCAGTTTTTTAAGGAAGAAACTAGGCTTTTATCTCCAGAGGTGAGGGCAGGGGAAATACCCCATCCTGGTGTTCATGCCAATATAGGACTATGCTGATAAGAAGTGTCTGTCAATAAACTAATGAAATATAGTTAACGTAAGGTTTAAGGTGGGATGGGACATAGGAGAGCCATTCTAAGCACTCTCGGAGGCTTCAGAATTTTGTTTCAGAAGTTAATCTCTCAGTAAGTGGAAACTCCGAACCTCATCTTTTGTTTACTCCCTTCCCCTCCACTGTGCTCTTCTACTCCGAGTATCATTTGGGTCAGGCATGGGTCAGCCAAACCAGCCCCACTTCCTTCAGCTGGGCTGTCTAATGCTTGACTGAATGCACCTCTTACACAATTTTCTTGGCCAAGGAAGTCGTCTTCTAAAGGTTCCCTAGGCGGACGCATGTCTTTCACAGGTCACTGGGAAGTTCTTGATATTCAGCAAGCAAAATTAAAAGGGATTTCACTTACTTTCTTAAACACTTGAATATTATTTCTCCTGAGAGAATGAAAACAGCTGGGAGCACTCAGATTATCTCCGCCTTTTCTTCTCTGCCCCTCTCTCTTCTCATGGTTAGTCAAGATTCAGAGAAATAAACCAGAGAACCACCAACTCTTATAATGGTTAACTAGGAAACATTTAGGTCACTATATAAGATTGCTTACCTGTTTATGTAATACACAGTCAGGAAATCTGTCTGGCATTCTCAAAAACAATATCATTGTTTTTGAGACTTGAGATGATATAATTTCTAGGATTATGCAAATGTAATAAAATGTAGAATTTATCTAGAGGGAGATTCTTCAATGAGCTTAACCAAGCAGGTGAATGTGATCAGTGACAACAAGCTCTACAACCTCAGTCCTTATTGATCAAACTACCTTGGGGATAATTTCTGCTCTTACAGTTGGGATGAAAAAACAAGGCATAAAATGGGAAGAAAAGCTGGAGAGAAGTGGTAATGGAGACCTGGAAAAGAATTTTAATTCTCATTCCCTTTCACCCTCACCACAGGAACCAGATGAATTCCCTGTGCTCCTCATGCAAACATGTTAAATAAACAAACAAGCACCTTAGCCCTGGCTGAAGGAGATGGCTCTGCTGATTCATATCTTCCCTTGCGCTGAAGCAGATGCTTTGCTGAACAGGTGGCATAAAAAGATAAAACCTGCTTCGCTCCCGGACCAGCCATGAGACTGCTGCTCTTGTGGTGTCAACACCACTGCCACACAAGATCACTTTGCGTGTACAAGTGATCCAACACTCTCTGTTTAGAATTGCTTCCTTGTCCCTGGTCAGATGAAAGAGCTTCTTAAATATGAAATCCAATCCAGGAACCACTTTATAGCCAAGGAGGCGGACCAGTGGGCACATGGGCATGGAATCCATTGGACCTATCCCATTGTATAGCACCCAGAAACAACTGGCCTGGTAAACAATAGAACACCCGGTCAAAAGCTTGGCTGAATTGCCATCTTGGAGACGATACCCTATGAGGACAGGATGGTACACCCTCCAGGATGCAAAATGCTCTAAATCAATCACCATTATATGGTGCTGTTATCCTTAGTAGGAAACGTGGAAATGAGATCCAACATGTGGAAGCGGGAGTGTCCCTATTTACCATCGATTCTGGTGACCCATGTGGGGAATTTCTGCCTTCAACTGTAACCACAGGTTGAAGGTCTTGGTTCCCAGAGGGGGAACATTTCTACCAGGGAACACAGCAAGAGCCTTCATTGGTCTTTAAGCTACACCATCGCTCAGGCGCTTTGGGCCCTGTGTCAGGGACCAGTAGGCAACAGTAAGGTCCTGGCGAGGGTAACTGACTTATCACCAAGAAGAAATGGAGCTAGTGTTCTGCTGTTACACAATGTTCTGTGCAGTTCTTAGTCGCTCAGTCGTGTCCGACTCTTTGCGACTCATGGACTATAGCCTGCCAGGCTTCCCTGTCCATGGAATTCTCCAGGCAAGAATACTGGAGTGGGTTGCCATTCCCTTCTCCAGGGGATCTTCCCAACCCAGAGATCGAATCCAGGTGTCCCACGTTGCAGGCGGAGTCTTAACCGTCTGAGCCACCAGGGAAGCCCAGTGGAGTCAGGGAAGCCTGTGTTGGGGCACCCAGATAATCAACTTGAACTTCTCTTAGTGCGGTCCTGGGCAATTTTGATGACAAATGGACAAGAGCAGTAGGTTCAGCCTGAGAAGGCTGTGATAAACAGTAACTGGAACTCATGAGTTTTGAGAATCTGAGTCCTTCCATTGGGTAAGTCGCCTGAACATTCAGAGGGGATAATTGACAGTAAGGAGGGAGATAATAAAGATAAAAAAACTACAGACATTTTCAAATTAAGACTAAGCAAATTTTCCACTCACAGACCCTTGCAAAAAGAAGAAAAAATAAACTGAGGAGGAAGGATTTGAATACAAGAATCAATAATGAGCAAAGAAATTAGTAGATTACATTGGTAAATCTAAGTAAACAATACTTGTAAAAAATTACTAACTTTTAGAGGATAAGACAGGGTGAAACTAGGATATTACATAGCAATCAAATTGAAGATGAAAGGCAAATTCAGAGTTAAATATTCTAAGTTCCTTATGATGCATATACAATGTTAAATTCACCTATAACTTTTAAAATTTTTAAGGAAAACATCTTAAGCAAATATGAAAAAAAGAAAAAATGAGCAAACTCCGTCACACAAAAAAAACAAAATAAGTTTAACTGGTAGTATATATAAAATCATCCTTGTTTCAAAATGGAAAATCAGGCACCAATGTATTCTTTATAAATTTCCTCTAACCAAAACCACTGACCATAAAATACCCACATCTGCCACTACTGTCCCCCAGCGATGAGTGAGTGCTCAGTTGTTGTTCTCCATTTTTATAAAACTCCATGAAAGATACATACTAAAATGTTGGGGAGGGGTACTTCCCTAGTGGTCCAGTGGTTAAGACTCCGTGCTCCCAATGCAGGGGGCACAGGTTCCATCCCTGGTCCAGGAACTAAGATCCCACATGCTGCACAGTGGCCAAAAGGAAAAAAAAAAAATGCTGGAGGGAATCTCATATACTATTTGGGGCTTTTTTTTTTTTTTTTTTTTTACCAAAGAGTCAAGTATCAATAACTATTTGCACAATACTCTTTTCTGGTGGCAATACAAAATAAAAAAAAAAAGAGGAAAAATGCCGGGCCAGCCGGAAGATTTCAGCGAGCAACACGACGCTTTCCTTTAGGCTAAGAAAAAAAGACACAGAACAGATGGGGTGGAGAGGATCGCTGCAGTCAGCGATGATTCTTTATTTCTCAGGGTTACATTTATACTAAACCAAGAAGAGAATCTTCAGAAGAGAAAATATTTAAAATATTTTTCCATATACATCACTTTGAGATAACAATCACCAGAACTCTCTGATAACATCAAGGGATAAGAAAGGCATCCCGTTTATCTTAAGGGTGGTCGTGAAAGGCTATCCATCTGCGTCATGTGTGCATTCAAGGCTTGCTAATGTTCTGTTAAGATTTAACTTGGATAATAAATTCCAGAGAGGGGTGGCGGGACAGAGAGCTATGTCTGCGAACAGACCCTTGAGGATCAAGGCAGCTCCCAGAGCCAGCCTTTTGGTTCAGGCTGCTCCCCGCAGAAAAACACAGTCTCTCTTACCAGGTAGTTTATAGTCTAATTAGGGAGAAGCAAGCTATATAAACCCACCTGAAAATAAACTCTACTGTGGTGGTGGAGGTTCAGTCAGTAAACCGTGTCTGACTTTATGTGATCCTGTGGATTGTAGCCCACCAGGCTCCTCTGTCCATGGGATTTCCCAAGCAAGAACACTGGAGTGGGTCGCCATTTCCTTCCCCAGGGATCTTCCTGACCCAAGGATCAAACCCATATTTCCAGCATTGGCAGGTGGATTCTTTACTGACTGGGCCGCCAGGAATGTCAAACCTACTGTTCAGTCCAGTTCAGCTGCTCAGTCGTTTCTGACTCTTTGCGACCTCATGGACTGCAGTACGCCAGGCCTCCCTGTCCATGGCCAACTCCCAGAGTTTACTCAAACTCATGTCCATTGAGTCGGTAATGCCATCCTACTGTAGAAGACAGCTGCTGGGGTCCAGCCTCAACAGGATCCAGGGGTACCCTCAGGATGAACGGCATCAGCGAGAGAGAGAGAGAGAGAGAGACAGAGAGACAGAGAGAGACAGAGACAGAGACAGAGACAGAGACCAGACTGGGAGGGGTGTAGTAGAGTCTGACAAATCTTTATTTCTTACTGTCGCTTTTATATTCTAAGTTAGTACATTTTTAAGGGGAAGAAAGTTTAACATTACATCAGCTTGTCCCTCAGGAAACCAGGGTGTTTCCAGTAACTTCTTTGTGAGTGTCTTATACATTATCTTCTGGCCTCGGGGCCTATTGACATTTTATGACCTAGGTGAATGCAAAGCTGTTTTCCTGTAATCTATTCTTTAATGAACACAAAGGTTAGTCCTTTTGCAGAAGTTATTAGCTGAATTTATCTAAAAGGTTTACAACACAAAGACTCTGCAGCTCTGGTGAGGCAGCCCCTGTTTAGCATTCCTGGTTAAAATGAACAATTCTAACCACTTTTAAAATAATATTTTTGTGTTCTCTAATAGGGCTTCCTCACCCCCCAAAGGGCTCTGTGCCTATTAGGGCCTTTAGTGAGATCAGGTTCTTTATGCTGTTCATGATTAAGGTGTTGTGAGCAGTCATGTACATTAGTACACATTTGCCAAGCAGGCTAGAATGCCAGCAAAGGGGTCTAAATTGAAACACTCCTTTCATCCCTGATAATCTTATAGGATACTGCCGTCCGGGGGACATGTTGATTAAAGTTCTAAGTTGATTCTGTTTGGAGAGAGATCAGGGAAGGCCTTCTACCTGTGTCACAGAAATTAGGGAGTAGTCTAATATAGCAAGCATCAGAAAGACAGAGATCATCTTTAAGGTGAGTGCCGGGGCAGCTTTTTGAAATTCCTGAAGTCCTGATCTGCCTTGCTTGTCAGGCCTTCTCCTCATGACCTTGTCATGGGTGAGATCTCATGTGCTGGCTCCCGGCAGACAGCAAAGGTGAAGAGGCTTGGATTGTATAAATGTTACAGTTCAGTGTAACTAGGATCATTTCCAACCAGGATGTCTTGGAAGTCTATGACTGAATATGTGAAATTTGATCTGGACTTCAAGATAGATGTCATTTCATTAGAGAAAACTGGGAATAGGCATGAGCAAAAGCATTAAAATATCACAAAGTGTTAGAGTCAAGAAAAGACATTTTCCAGAAGAACCTTCCCCTTCCTCCCCTGAGTCCACTTGGTCTATATTATTAAGAGTCATGATACTAATAATATCTAATATTAATTAAGCAGGTATTGTGATAGTGCTTTAAGTGCTATTTTAGTTAATGACAGCTGCCATATTAGATAAATATCAGTGGCTTAACAAAATCAAGGTTTATTTCTCACTCACGTAAAGTCCATAATGAGTGTTGGTAATAGGCATGAAGCTCTCCTCCATGCCCAGTTTCAGGACCAAGCTCCCTTCCCTTTCCTAAAGGTGATGGCTCTGCCATCTTTAAGAAGTAGTTTCCAGGGAAATTGCAGAAGTTGAAAGAATAGTGAAGATCACAATGGGAGGTTTTTGTGAACTGAGCCTAGAAGTAGCAGGAACCTCTTCCTCTTACATTCTACTAGCCACTAGCCAGAATGCGGTCATACGACCACAATTAACTGCAGGTGATGATGTGAAATGTGGCTTAGCTGGTTACCCAGGAAGAAGAAGAATGATTTAATAAACAGTTTGCCCAGTCTCTGCCATCCATACATTTCCCCCCATTTAATCCATCAAGTCGGTGATGCCATCCAACCATCTCATCCTCTTCCTTCTCCTCCCACCTTCATTCTTTCCCAGCATCAGGGTCTTTACCAATGAGTCAGTTCTTCCAATCAGGTGGCCAAAGTATTGAAGTTTCAGCTTCAGCATCAGTCCTTCCAATGAATATTCAGGGCTGATTTCCTTTAGGATTGACAGGTTTGATCTCCTTGCAGTCCAAAGGACTCTCAAGAGTCTTCTCCAACACCACAGTTCAAAAGTATCAATTCTTTGGCGCTCAGCTTTCTTTATGGTCCAACTCTGACATCCATACATGACTACTGGAACAACCGTAGCTTTGACTAGATGGACATTTGTTGGCAAAGTAATGTCTCTGCTTTTTAATATGCTGTCTAGGATAGTCATAGCTTTTCTTCCAAGGAGCAAGCATCTTTTAATTTCATTGCTATAGTCACTGTCTGCAGTGATTTTGGAGCCCAAGAAAAGAAAGTCTGTCACTGTTTCCAGAATGGCAAACTATTTCAGTATTCTTGCCTTGAGAACCCCATGAACGGTATAAATGACAAACTCAAATTCAAATCTAGGCAATCTAACTGAAAAGCCATATTCCTTATCAAGTTAACTGCAATATGGATGAAATTAAGAGTGTTTAGGTTTTCTTTTAGTTCTAAGAGAGGTTATAAAAGGGCAGACATTCCCCTGCCCTCTCCCTGAGTTTATCAAAATAAAAAAGGTATCTAAATTTGTTTAAAAGGCAATTGATTAGAACTTCCCTAGTGGTCCTGCAGTTAAGACTTAGCCTTCCAAGGGGGTGCAGGTCAGATCCCTGGTCAGGGAACTAAGATTCTACACGCCTAGTGGCCAAACCATCCCCCCCTAAAACATTAAACAGAAGCAATATTGTAATAAATCCAATGAAGACTTAAAAAAAATAAAAGGATGACTTTAGAACTGTAAGTAATCCAAACCCATACTTTTAGTGATGAAGAAGTTGAGATCTCGAGGCAGAATGTCCTGTTGAAGGTTGTAAAGAACATTTTATAAGAAAACATAGTCTTGACAAACCAGTAACTTATGCCATTCTTTCTAAAAGTTAACTTCCTAGAAGATGAGGTTTCCTGGAGTTAAATCCAAACATTGAGATTTGCTTCATGAACAGGAAACATAACACAGAGTAAGCCTGCCACCGTGTGGTGTGCGCCAAAGCTCAACATTTGTTAAATGCTTATTCCCATTTACTGTGTTGCTTCTAGTTTATTTAACCAACCTAGATTTGATGATGCTTTTGATAAGAAATGCACACTCAGCTCTGTCCATGCTATAGGTTTAAGTAATTTTTAATTTCAGGATACATTTCTTCATCCAGTTCTAAAAACCACTGCAATATTTCTGATCCTGCTACAGGGGTGACCAAGTTTTAAAACGTGGCCTAGGCATTCTCACAAGAGGATTACTTACTTTGGTGTTCACAAACAAACAAATTTAACAACTAGGAAGATTTATCTCAGTCTGCTCCACCTGAGGCAAAAAGCCGACTCACTAGAAAAGACCCTGATGCTGGGAAAGATTGAAGGCAGGAGGAGAAGGAGACAACAGGATGAGATGGTTGGATGGCATCACCAACTCAATGGACTTGGGTTTGAGCAAACTCTGGGAGATGACGAAGGACAGGGAAGCCAGGGGCGCTACAGTCCACGGGGTCACAAAGAGTCAGACACAATTTAGCAAGGGAACAACAGCAACAACTCAGAAGTGAATCAATGAGCCAGATTAGAAGACAGAATTCCCGATCAGGCAATGGGGATTTCTAAAGACTCTCTGAATATGGATAAAACATCCCTAGGAAGAATGAGTGTCAGAATTTAGACAGAGTTCACCATTTCCTAGAGTTTTAGCAATATACGAGCTTTATATGTTGTAACTCGCCAGGGAGACATTTCCCTGCCTCCTCCCTGCATTTATCAAAATAAAAGAGATATCTAAAAAATTATATCCAAAGTTGTTTAGGACTTTCTTGGTGGTACAGTGGGTAGGAATTGGGCTGCCAATGCAGGGGTTGATCCCTGGTCTGGGAAGGTCCCATATGCCTTGGAGCAACTAAGCCCATGCATCACATATACTGAAGCCTGCACGCCCTAGAGCCAGCGAGCGACAACTACTGAGCCCACGAGCTGCAACTTCTGAAGCCTGTGTCCCTACAGCACGTGCTCCGCAGCAGAAGCCACCGAAATGAGGAGCCTGAGCACCGGAGCTGGCGAGGAACCCCCACGTGCCACAACTAGAGAAAGACCCAGCACAGCCAAAAATGAATAAACAAGATTATTACAAAACCTATTCTCTGTGAATTATGCTTACTTCTCTATGAGAAAAACAAATGATAACCATTTCCATGTGTATATCTGACCATAATCTAATCTGAGAGGTCCTCAATTTTTTACTAAAAGGATATTTGTGCAAAACTGACAGAAAATATTATACTGAAGGAACACATTAGATGTATTACCACTAAAGATAGCATGGATTAAAAAAAAAAAAAGCCACAAATGTTTCTATACCTCTCCCATGGACAGATGGAGTTTGTGAATCCTCGCTTGGAAATTGGATAGGCTTATGATCTGCTTGTAACCAATAAAAAGCAGAAGTGGCCTACTGTGACTTCTCAGGCTGGGTTAGAAAGCGTGATGCAGCTGCCTACTTGTTCCCTGGAACTCTGGCTCTTGGAACAAATCAAATGATGGAATGGAATACAGAAGGCAGAAACATTCAAATCCACGCTTACATGTCAATACATGAATTACAATACAATAGAGGTGATATTTAAGTTAGCCAGGAAAAAAAGATAGCTTATTCATTAAATAGTATTTATTCAACTCATCTAAGTTGTTGATTTTATTGGCATAAGGTTGTCCATAATATTCTCCTCATCAAAGCATATGAGTCAGTTCTAATGAGGTGGATGCACCAAGAGCCTATCATACAGGATGAAGTAAGTCAGAAGAGAAAGACAAATATATATTAACACAGATATATGGAATCCAGAAGGATGAACCCATTTGCAGGGCAGCAATGGAGACGCAGACATAGACAACCCAGACTTGTGGACACACATCAGGGAAGGAGAAAGAAAGCATGGAAACATGTACAGTACCACGTGTAAATAGACAGCCAGTGGGAATTTGCTCTATGACTCGGGGAACTCAAACCAGGGCTCTGTAACAACCTAGAGGGGTGGGAGGGGGTGGGAGGGAGGTTCAAGAGGGAAGGGGCATATCTATACCTATAGCCGATTCATGTTGATGTATGGCAGAAACCAATGCAACACTGTAAAGCAATTATCCTTCAATTAAAAATAAATCAAAAAAATTTTTCATCAGTCCTCTTCATGTCTGAAATCTACAGTGATGTCTCTTTTTTCATTCCTCATAATTTTGTTTTTTCTTCATCAGCCTTATCAGCAATTGACTTTATTGACTTTATTAATCTTTTCAACTTTCTCAATTTTCTGTTTTTTCCATTTAATTGATTTCCATTCTTCTTTTATTATTCCTCCTACTTATTTTGTATTTAGCTTGCTTTTCTTTTTTTCTCTCGAGATCGGCACTCAGATCACTGATTTGTACATCTTTTCTAATATAAGCATTTAAGCGTAAGAGTTCTCTAAGGCTTTTGCTGTAACCCACAAATCCTAATACATTGTATTTCATTTGGCTCAAAATATTTTCTAATTTCTTTTGCAATTTCTGAGGTGGTCCATGGTTTTTTTAGAAGTATGTTACTTATTTATTTTCCATTAAAAAATGCATTTATTTATTTTTGGCTGCGCTGGGTCTTCATTGCTGCGCGGGCTTTTCTCTAGTTGCAGCAAGCAGGGGCTACTCTTCGTTGTGGTGCATGGGCTTCTCAATGAGGTGGCTTCTCTTGTTGCTGGGCACAGGCTCTGGGGCTCGTGGCTTTCTGTAGCTGTGGCTTGTAGGCTCACAAGCACAGTCCCAGAAGTTGTGGTGCTGGGGCTTAGTTACTCCTCGGCAGGTGGGAACTTTCTAGATCTGGGATCAGACTCATGTGTCCTGCAGTGGCAGGCAGATTCCTATCCATTGCACTCCCAGGGAAGTCCCAGAAGTGTGTTATTTAATTTCCAAAAATGCAGGGAGGTGCTTTTCTACTATCGGCCCATTACTTTCTTATTGCTGTTCAATCGCTGTGTTGTGTCCAACTCTTCTGTGACCCCATGGACTGTAGCCCCGACAGGCTCCTCTGTCCACGGGGTTTCCCAGGCAAGAATGCCGGGGTGGGTTACCATTTCCTTTTCCAGGGGATCTTCCCGACCCAGGGATTGAACGATGGCTGGTGGATTCTTTACCACTAACCACCTGGAATGCTACCTTAATTCCCCTGTGGTCACACTAAGGAGTATACTCAGGGTGATTTCAATTCTTTTATCATCTTTTTCTCGGCCGCAAGGCACAACTTGTGGGATCTTAGTTCCCAGAGTGGGGACTGAACCCAGGCCCTCAGCAGTGAAAGTGCAGAGTCCTAACCACTGGACCACCAGGGAAGCCCCCAATTCTTTTATAATTATTGAGACTTTTCTAATAGCCCACCATACGGGCTACGTGGGTGAGTGTTCTGTGCTCCTTCCCTTGGTCCCCATGTAATTATTGTGCACACTGACAAGACCGCATTCTGCTCCAAAGTGGCAAAAAGGATCCAGGGAGAAGCAAGCTCCCTGCTAGGAAACAGATTGCATGCTGCCTTGAAGGAATCAGACCCCAACTCAAAAAATAAAAACATGACCCCTCTGGTTGTTACCACATTTGTCTTCTGATTCAGGGTCTCCTGTTGTCATTCTGCTTGGTTCCATGGAAACTCAGAGAGATGATGCAAAATAAGCGCGCTATTTTTAAAAATTCAGAGAACAAAAAATGAGCCCTTGAAAATATTTTTAAAAATCATAGATGAAACCAAAAAATGTAACAGAAGGGTTAAAAGATAATGTTGAAGAAACCTTTCGGGAAGTAGAGTGAAAAGGTAAAGGTGTAAGGGACTGTCCTGGTGGTCCTGTGGTTAAGACTCCAAGCTTCCCCTTCAGGGAATGCAGGTTCCATCCCAGGTCAGGGACCTAAGATTCCCAATGCCACGTGGTGCAGCCAAAAAAAAAGCAAAGGTGTAGAAAAGGAAATATTTTTTTTAATTAGAGAGTAAGTCAGAGCTCAACTACTAGATAATAGGATTTCCAGCAAGAGACATAAAAACTGGAGAGGAGAATCAAGAAGATGTCCCATAACTGAGAGTGACTTACTTCTAGGAGTAGGTAGCAGAGAGAAGCAACTGCTAAGTTTCCAACGTAATGGATGAAAAGAGACTCATATCAAGACACATGACTATGAAATCTTAGAATTCCTGGAACAAAGAGAAGATTTTATGAATCTCCAGAGAAAAAAAAGTCACACTTAATGGATCAAGGTCACACTTAATGGATCAAGAGTCAGTCTGGTTTCAGGTTCTCAACAGTGACAGTGGATGCCGGAATACAAAGAAGCAATGCCTTCAAAGTTCTAAGAAGGGGACTTCCCTGGTGGTCCAGTGGTTAAGACTCTGTGCTTCCAATGCAAGGGGCACAGGTCTGATCCCTGATCAGGGAACTAAGATTCCACATGCCATACAATGTGGCCAAAAAAAAAAAAAAAACCCCGAAAATACAAAGTCCTGAGAGGAAATAACTCCATCCTAGACTTTCATAACTATTGACACACAGTCAAATGGGTTGCTAGAGTAAAATAAAGACAGTTTCAGAGATTCAAGTTCTCATAAAATGGTACCTCCCACGCATCCAAGAAAACGTGCTCCATCAAGACAACAGAGTGACCCAATAAAGGGGAAAACCTAGAATCCAAAGCAGAGATCAACACTGGAGTGAGGTCAAGGGGATCTCACAGAGATTGTGCGGACCATGTGGAGAGCGACCCATTTCAACCGAGGTGGCGTTACTTAAGAGGCTCAGAGAGGGCTGCTCCCATCAAGCTCTCTGCAGTCATCACACTCTCTTTACCTGGAGGAAAATGCTCCCAGGCCACCCTGGCTCAGATTTGCGTCTGGATCTGCTAGGCCTTGAATGCATGCTGATGAAGTCTCTCCCCTCTTCTCTCCCTGCCCTGCAGCCAGGATCAGCTGAGGACACCCCCTGAGAACACATGCCAAGAGGCATTCTGATTCACCAGCTCCTGAGAATGAAAACTATACAGCGTCCATTCCGAGTGACCACGGATAACCAGTACTGGCCCACACGTAAGGCCTGCCAGCTACCCCAACCACAGTGAGCCGTATGCTTCCCAAGAAGGGCTGTGCCCACCAGTTGCCCCAGAAGGGGCTCTTACAAAACTCCCAAGGGAGCTCAAGTCAGGTTCAGAAACTCCATAGCTCATCTTTCCCTGGGAGCCCTCATCTATGTTCCTTCTTAGTGAGGTCTGCACTTGTTTCATAAACTAATATAGATATCATGTATGATACAGGCGAGGGACTTAATCAGTGATAACTCTGTTTTAAAAAACCTCAGTTTAGGAAGATGTTTCCTTTGAGGTGTGAGTACGTATATGAGTGACTATGCTGGGTGTGTTCAGGGTTGCACATACAAAGCACAGTGAGGGTAAGGCAATGGCAATTTGCATCTGTCCAGGTAACAAGGCTCCCAGCGAGGGCAACTTTCAAATTCTTGCAGGAAAAAACTGTGAGACGTGACAAGGTCCCAGAAGCTTCTGAGCTATGGCAGAATCAGAGGTTTTATATCTCTTACATCATTTTATATATAATTTATACCTCTTCTATTCTTTTTTATATTTTACTATGGAAAAGTTCAAATGTATGCAAAATGCAAAGACTAATACAGTATACCCCCGATCTACCTAGCTTCAACAATTTTCAATTTATGGCCAATCTTGTTATATTTATATTCCAAGCTACTTCTTCTCCTTTGACAAGCAAATCTCAGAGTCACATAATTTCTCCTGCATTTTAGTATTATACTTCTTACAAACTTCTCAGTATTTAATAAATTCTTATTTAAAATAATTACAGAAGAAAATTAGGTAGACAACTAGGTATATGGACTAACTAGTATATAATTAGATACATGTACCAACATGGAGAAATCACAGAAACACTGTTAGATGAAATAAATAAGTTACAGACATCACAATTACATTTTAAAAAAGACCAAACCAAACAAAAATAAATAATAAAATAGACGTGTGCTCCAAAATACATAAGCATATCATAGAAAGATAACTGCAAAAATGTACCTCGAACAGTGGATTCTAATGATCTGTGAGAAGGGGAGTAGTGATTTGGGGGTTGAACTTAGGAACTTCACCTGGTAGACTTTTATATTGTTTGGCTCTCATACAGAAAAATATATTCATCATCACTTATATAATACTTTTTAATAAAAAGAAGAAAATCAAAGTAAACACTTTGCTGCTTGCTGCCCAGAGTGACAGGAAGTCATCTGGGAAATGGAGAAAAGTCTCAAGTGCTGATTGGAGTTTCTGAGAAGTGACCTTCCACACTCCTTCCTAATCAAGTGATTTTTTTCCTGCCAACTAAAAATACACTCTCCAGTTCAGGAAATGTGGCTGATTGAATAGCAGCTCCTGCCAATGACCTACTTTGCATATTAAAACAACCTTGGAATAAAAGTAGCAAAACCTCCCTGTCATCAGTTCCTGTTTAGACCACGGCTCAAGCTCATCACACATGTCTCTCTTGGCTTCCACATTAGCCTTCCTGAGTTTTTCCCAAGACAGCCTCTGGCCACTGTGTCTTTTCCCCCTGTAGTGTCAGGAAACTTCCTGCAAATATTGTAAAAGCAGAAGCTGAAGGAGTTTGAGTGCGAAGCTAACATTCTTCATATCTTTCTCACAGTTTCAAAAAGCAGATCACCCACTGCTGTTTCCTTTTCCTGTGTGTTTTTTAAGTGACAAAGATCCACTGCCAAGATACTATTTCTGTTCAGAGCCAGAGAAAGAGAGCAAAGAGACATAGGCACAAAAATTTCCCCCAGCTCCACCATGGTGGAGAGATGGTGTTTTCAGTAAAATGGAAACTAGAAACATGGAAAAGGTCTGGAAGATGAGCTGTACTCTAAATGTAAAACACAAGTCAGCCAAAGTGATAATAACTTGAAGGTGTAATGCTAAATACAGACATTAAAGAGTCTACAGTATTATACTCTATATCTAATTCTATTATATGATATCCTAGTCTCCATAAGCATGAGTAATGTTGACCTCTCCCATTCATAAAGCATGCAGATGCATTTTGAAAGATTTATTTTTTTAATTGGGGAATTCTCTGATGGTCCAGTGGTTAGGATGCTTTCACTCCCAAGGGCCCAGATTCGAGCCCTGGTCAAGAAACCAAGATTCCACATGCTGAGCAGTGCAGCCAAAAAAAAAAAAAAAACCCAAACAAACCTGATAGACTATACAGAGCACTGCTCATAGCTGCTCAATAAAGTGTTGCATTGAACCTGTTGTGTGGCAGCTGGGATGTCAGAGGAATCTGGGGGAGAATGGTAACATGCATATATCTGACTGAGTTCCTTTGCTCTCCACCTGAAAATATCACAACATTGTTAACCACCTACACAGCAATGTAAAATAAAAAGTTATAAAAATCGCATTATATTTATAGAATATTGAAGCAGAATGAAATTCAGAAATGACCTAGTCCTACCTTTTTGCTTTACAGATTTGAAAACTGAGGTTCCGAAAGATTAAATAACTGACCCAAGGCAACACAGGTAAGAAGCAACAGATCTGGGGCTCGAATTCAGATCTCTAGTTCGTCAACCTGCCTTCTTCCTACTATATGAAGGTGCCTCATGATTCCAGGCTCGCTCTTCTGCTCTCTCTCATTTGCTAGACAGCAAGCAAGAATTACTGCAGCATTTCCTCTGATTTCTTATCTTTGGACTTGACTACCGAGCTACTTAAGCAACCAAGTATGAGCACTTGGGGCATGCCCACAGCATTGTGTGTGTGTGCGTGTGTGCGTGCACACACACACACACACACACACACACTGTTAATTCTCGTTAAAGACAATCTTGGAAGAAAGCATGTGCTATAAGGAGACAACCTACTACCAGGGAATGCTGGGAAATACCGTAGACACTGCTGCCCACCGAACAGTGTTCTCACTTCCTTCTTGCTTAGAATAGTGCAACTTTATTCAGCTATTGAGAAATGGAGGCAGTATGTTCAGAGGTGAACCCTGCCTGGCCAAACCAAGTCATTTCATTCTCTCGGACAACGAGATATTAGAGAGAACTGACTAGGAGGCTTTGGGGGAATATTTCCTTTCTGATAAAAGGAAGGTGTGGTACCTCTTACCACACACACACAGCCCATGCAGGACCACAGAAGCCACAACCACAGACTCACAAAAGAACAAAACAACAGTACCCTCAACAACACAGTGCTGCCTAGGTTTCTGATTTTTCCCAGTTGCTTCCTCCTATTAAATATAGCAGCCTGATGATACCAGTAATCACAATAAGATGCTTACCATTTACAAAGCACTTCCTTGGTGAGTAACACCATGTGAAAAAAGAGAAAGAGATGAATTATAAACCTCAGCAAGATCATGAGCGAATTATTTATCCCGTCTGAGCCTGTTTCTTCATTGATAAGATGACAGACCATGGCTGATTCATGTCAATGTATGACAAAACCCACTGCAATGTTGTGAAATAATTAGCCTCCAACTAATAAAAATAAATGAATTTTTTAAAAAAAGAGAGAATCACAACCCCCAGCTTGGCTCCTGACATTTTAATGAAAGAATGTGCCGGAAAGCAGAATTGTCACCCATTATGACAGCCAAATCACTGACGCTCCAGATCCAAATCAGGATCTGCTACAGGAGCAAGGGCTTCTGACTGGCCAATGTTTTGAAAATTCTATTTTCTGGGGGCATCATTTCTACTGGGAAAAACATAGTGACACTGTTCAGGAAAAAAAAAAATTAAGAAAGCTGCTTAATCGTCCTTAATTTTAACTACATTAACACAGCTTTATAATTTTTTAATAAAACTTTAAACTTCTAATTTTAATATAGTAGAAGTAGTTCAGTCACTGAGTCATGTCTGACTCTTTGCGACCCTATGGACTGCAGCACGCCAGGCTTCCCTGTCCGTCACCAACTCCTGGAGCTTGCTCAAACTCATTTTTATAAATATGCATATATTTATGGTGGCCCAGATGTTACAGAATCTGCCCCCAATGCTGGAGACTCGGGTTTAACCCCTGGGTTAAACCTGGCGAAGGGAATGGCAACCCACTCCAGGATTCTTGCCTGGAGAATTCCATGGACAGAGGAGTCTGGTGGGCTACAGTCCATGGGGTTGCAAAGAGTCAGACACAACTAAGTGACTAAACACTTTCACACTTTCACATATAAGATAAACCATAAAATTATATATCTATAATAATTATACATAATTTTATATATTTAATATATATTATATATATATAGGTTTGCTTTCAACACTTTAGACCTATTTTTTAAGACTGTTTTAATCCTACTTAGGCAGTTCTTTAGCACATATGGTTCCAAGCAAACGAAAGAATCTCCAGGCACCAGAAACATAGGGAGGCATGAGCTGAAAGAAAAGGTCCAGCTCTCAGCTTTCTGCATGGAAGGGATCTGAGATCCTGAGAGGAAGAGCAGGAGAGATGCAGCTGAACACGACCCGGTTCCAAGCCGGGCGCCCGCCCTCCTGCCTACGGAGCCTGAGCGGCAGAGACCCGGAGCTGCGTCGGGCCGAGTGCAGAGCTGAAGGGCGGCGGGCATCCTGGCGGCACCGCCCGGGCAGGGGGCCCGGCTCCGGGAGCCCCGGCCCCGGGGGGGAGGGGCTCAGAGCCGGCCCCGCCCCCGGCCCCCCGGGGAAGGAAGCAGAAAAAGGGGAAGCGGCCCCATCCTCTCGCACTATACTAGCGTCTCTGGACTGAAAGTCGCTGGCCCGGGAGGACCACCCAGAGGGGCAGCTTTGGGCCGCAGCCTAGTAACTCTGAGGTAATTGTCATTTTTACGCTTCTACCCCTGGCCTGAGGATTCAACAGAGGGCGTCTCATTTTCCTCCACGGGGCAGCTGAAATCTGTTCCTGGGCCTGAGACGCCCCTTCCCCTGTTCCAGCCAAGGTTTCCTGGGACTTAAGGCGGGGACAAGTCTTGGTCTTAACACTTGAGATTCTTCAAAAACGTGTGTCGTGTTCTGGAGGTGATTTACCTCGGAAAGCCACTGGAGGAAACCACTTTGCCCTGAGAGGTTCCTTTGTCTGCAGTCAGCAGGATTTATAAATAGGCACGGTTAACAGGGTGGCAGCTTGGTCCTGGGGGCGGGGTGGTTCCAAAGGCTGCAGAAGGCACCACCAGCCCCCTGCCCACTTCTCTCAGGGCACTGACCCCGGGATAACTTCCCCTTGGGGTTTAGGCTTCCAGGTGGACACCAGAGGCTCAGAGCCTCGGACCAGCAAGAATCGAAGACACCCTTCAGTCACTTCCACCCAACCAGGTTTGTCTAACAGAAGTGGGTTCTGCCTCCTTGCCTTAACTACCAAGGAATAGGAGCTGACGTTCCATGTCTTCAGGGGGAGACCCTGGTCTCTTCTCTGCATCAGGCACCCCCCACCCCAACCCCCAGAGATAGGTCAGCTGATGCTGACTCACACAGCCCTGCTTCCCTGCCCTTTCAAAGCCCAGACCTGGGTTTGAAAGATGACACTGTGGACATCACCTTGGGTGTAGAGGCCCTTCTCCCGTGGCCCACATGGATTTGTGTTCCTTCCGACCCTTTCTCCCCTAGGGTCTGCCAGTGGCCGCCATGGGGTCTGTGAGCTCCCGAAGTCACAAGGCAGAAGCCCAGGTGGTGATGATGGGCCTGGACTCGGCCGGCAAGACCACGCTCCTGTACAAACTGAAGGGCCACCAGCTGGTGGAGACCCTGCCCACCGTGGGTTTCAACGTGGAGCCTCTCGAGGCCCCGGGGCAGGTGCGCCTCACCCTCTGGGATGTCGGGGGGCAGAGCCCGCTCAGGGCCAGCTGGAAGGACTACCTGGAGGGCACGGCCGTCCTCGTGTTCGTGCTGGACAGCACAGACGAGGCCCGCTTGCCCGAGGCAGTGGCTGAGCTCACGGAGGTCCTGGAGGACCCCCACCTGGATGGCGTCCCCCTCCTGGTGCTGGCTAACAAGCAGGACGCACCCCACACCCTGCCGCTGCCCAAGATCCGAGACAGGCTGGGCCTGCGGAGGTTTCCGGGGCTCTGCTGGGAGCTGCGGGCCTGCAGTGCCCTCACCGGCGAGGGGCTGCCTGAGGCCCTGGGGACCCTGAGGCGTCTCCTGAGCTACCGCAGCCCCCCGAGTCTCCAGGTGGGTGCAGGGGGCGGCCGTCGGGAGACCTGAGAGCCTTGATTCGGGCAGAGCAGCCTGTCTTCTCTGCTCTTACAGACTGGAACACCAGCTAATCCTGGAGGGAACCACAAGTTCTGTTTATCAAACAAGGAACCCTCCTAGGCTTAGACACAATATTTAAGTCTTTGGACTTATTGTCACTGGTGTTTATGTTGCAAATCAGCTACTCTTGGAATAATGATACTCTAAGTATTCCAGGTGGTTCAGCAGCAAAGAATCTGCCTGCAATGCAGGAGACGTGGGTTCAATCCCTGGGTCGTGAAGATCCCTTGGAGAAGGGAGTGGCAACCCACTCCAGTATTCTTGCCTGGAGAATCCTGTGGGCAGAGGAGCCTGGTGGGCTACAGTCCATAGGCTCTCAAGAGAATCGGACATGACTTACCAACTAAACAACAACAAAGAAAAAAGAAACCTCAACATAATTCGTTTAGTAACTCATCATTACCACGTGTAAACTGAGAAACTAATAACAGAACAAGTGGCTGCAGAATAATTAACACCTAAATTCACAGAGGGAAAGAGGTTTCAAAATCAGATCAGAATATCAGACTTGGACATGTTCACGATCTTATGAATGATTGTTCTTAGTAGCCCCCTAAATCATCCCAAGTGCCACCACCCTCTGAGAGCAAGCAATCAGGGCCAGCAGGGTCAAGTCTGCTTCCAAAGGATCTCGGGTTAGAAGTTGGCTGGGCACTCAGCCCCGGACAGAGGCCGGGAGCTTGGACCTTCCAAAATCAATCACCTTCTCTGACCCTGACTAGTTATTCTCTGGAGGAGGGCATGACAACCCACTCCAGTATTCTTTCCTGGAGAATCCCATGGACAGAGGAGCCCAACGGGCTACAGTCCCTAGGGTCGCAAAGACTCAGACATGACTGAAGCGACTAAGCATGAATGCACGAATGCACAGCCCTTCTCCAACTTTTTGTTATCCTGTGCTGGTCTTTTTCCAGAACCCTTCATTGTTTTCTGTTTTCCTTCTCTTTTTTCTTGTATAGATTCCCTTAAAGATCAGATTAATCAGTTTCATTCATCCATTTATTCATTCATTTAATCAAAAATATGTCGAGCATGGAATTTGTGGCAAAGGGCAGTGAGTTTTAGATACGAAGCGGGGCCTCCAGATGGGAGGCGTGAATTCTGAAGATGTGTATAGCAGCAATGTACCTCTCACTATTTACAGTGAAAGAGGAAGTTGAACATAGCATCCTAGAAGGGTTTTCAGGTGATTTTTACTTAGGAGCCATGAAGCTCCTGAAATTATTTGCAAAAAGATCAGAAACTTTCATTAGATTTTCAAAGGCACCTATGACTCCCTAAGGTAAGAAGCACCAATCTGGTCTTATCCTTCATCCAACCCAGGAATACTTCCTATAATCTGAGTTTTTTAATAGCAAGCTGCTTCCATTTGGTAACTGCTCTCGTGTTAAACAGCTCTAAATGTTGGATATTCTTTCCCTCTTGGGCTTCTGTCAGCCTCCTAAGAGCTCCTGACGGTGGCTCTGCCCTCTGTAGGGTGACACATAGCAACTGGCCCTCGACACCCCTCTGATGTCTGAGAGGCCCCGCTACCCAAAGTCTCCCCTTCTAACATCAGCTTAGATGTGCCTGGTTTTTTCCGCCTCTTGCCAGTTAATGTGTTTCAAGACTTCCTGTGTTGGACACAGGAAAGTACAAAGATGCAAAGACAAAGGGAACAAGGCCTCCAGGCTCAGGGTGCTCTGGGTGGGGAAGCAGAGGACATGATTCCCATGAAGGTGAGGATGGGAGCTTACTGTTTACTGTGCATGTACTGGGCCCTGTTCTGTGCTCAGTCCCTTACAAGAGATGACCTCTAAGTCTCCCAATTCTGCCAAGTAGGTATCCTTCCCATTTTACAGAATTAGACACTGAGGCTCGGAGAGGTTGTGACTTGCTTGAGGCACGGCTCTTAAGTGACACTTCTGGAATTTGAACCAGATGTTCTAGCCCTTGATGATGCCTGCATTCTTCCACGACATTGTGCTTCTAGGAGGTTTAAGCCAAGGTTGACATTTGATTGGCAGATGAGATGGGGGAGCAGTCTCTTATCAGAGGAAAGAGATTGTTTGGAGGCATGAGGGACAGTGTAGGAAGGACAAATAAGCCAAAAAAAAAAAAAAAAACCGAAAAGAAAAAAAACTGAAACAGGAGGTTGGGGGTGAGAGGTGGTATGTATTATAACAGGAAACAAAACCAAAAGGAGGGACTTTCCTGCTGGTCCAGTGGCTAAGACTCCATGCTTCCAATGCAGCGGGCCCAGGTTCAATCCCTGGTCAGGGAACTAGATCCCACATGCTGAAACTATGACCTGGCATAGCCAAATAAATGAATAAATGCTACATTTTTTTTTTTTAATGGAGAGAAATTTTAGATCCAAGTTGAGAAGCCTTCCCTGGTGGTTCAGACGGTAAAGAATCTACCTGCAATGTGGGAGAGCCAGGTTCCATCTCTGGGTTGGGAAAATCCCGTGGAGAAGGAAATGGCAACCCACTCCAGCATTCTTGCCTGGAGAATTCCATGGACAAAGGAACCTGATGGGCTACAGTCCAGGGAGTCACCAAGAGTCAGACATGACTGAGTGACTAACACGCACACATGAGAAGGCTTAGACTTTCATAATCAGGAGTTGGTCTCAGAGAAGTGAAACTGTCTGGCTTCCATTTAAGAGGCTAATTTAGTGGCAGTGTAGGGGTGAAATAAAGAGAAGTGGGAACAGTGGGAATGGAGAGGCAGGGAACCCCAGTGGATGCCCATCGTAGTCACAGAGAAGGGGAGAAGAAGACAAGAACACTGAGAGCCATTTCTAAGAGAAAAGGCTGAGAGCAGAAGAACTTGAAGACACTCAAGGTTTTGAGCCTATGTAGCAGGTGGTATTGGAATGAACTGAGAAGGTGGACACGGGAGGAGCAGGTTGTGAAGGGGTCAGAACCGCTGGGCTCTGCTGGGTCTGAATGTGTTTATAGCTCTGTTCACACTGTGTCATTATCTGCAGACCCTCGGACACCTGGGACCCCCTGGAGGTATCTGCTGGTTTCTGTTCATGGAAGCTCATCTCCGCACGTGATTTGTCCTGTTTTTATTGTGAGCTCATCTTCAGCAGGGTGTGCTTTTCCTGTGTGACTGCCTTGTGCTCTGGGTTGTGACAGGGTTTCTACACAGAGGGGTTTCCCATTAGCTGTCTACTAGATGCTGGGGCTTTCGATTGTCTGAGACCAGATATTACGTTAGTTTCTCTGCTTGGGGCTCACAGACCACCCAGGCAGTAGCAATCTGAACTCTCCACTCATTCACAGCCCAGGCCCTCCCTGGAGATGCAGTTTCTGACAGGCGACTGTTTTTCTTTGCATTCATATCCCAAGATAGACCATTTGCTTCCACACGCCTGGCTGAGCTGGTGAGCAGACTTTTCCAATCCCCTTTTAAGAGAGGGGTGCCACTTTAATGCTCTTGCTTTTTTGTTGAGCTCAGAGCAAAATTTTCTCCCCTCCAAACAAGAGTGAGGCCACATCTCCCATCCCCATGCAGATGCTATGACCACAGACCGGTCCCTAGAATCTAGGTTTGGCTTCTCTAAGATGCTCCTGGACTCCAGGCTTCACTAAACTGCTTTGGCTATAGGTTTCCCCCTTCATTTCTGCCACTTGGATTTCCTTTTTTTTTTTAATGTTCAATGATAGCCTATATTAAAACATTATTTCTGACTATAATTTACCCGAATACTTATGACTCCGTAAGTATTGGAAACAGTGACAGACTTTATTTTTAGGGGCTCCAAAATCACTGCAGATGGTGACTACAACCATGAAATTAAAAGACCCTTGCTCCTTGGGAGAAAAGTTATGACCAACCTAGACAGCATATTAAAAAGCAGAGATGTTACTTTGTCAACAAAGGTCCGTCTAGTCCAAGCTACGGTTTTTCCAGTAGTCACGTATGGATGTGAGAGTTGGACTATAAAGAAAGCTGAGCCCCAAAGAATTGATGCTTTTGAACTGCAGTGTTGCAGAAGACTCTTGAGAGTCCTTTGGACTGCAAGGAGATCCAACCAGTCCATCCTAAAGGAAATCAGTCTTGAATATTCATTGGAAGGACTGATGCTGAAGCTGAAACTCTAATACTCTGGCCACCTAATGTGAAGAATTGACTCATTTGAAAAGACCCTGATGCTGGGAAAGATTGAAGGCGGGAGGAAAAGGGGACAACAGAGGATGAGATGGTTGGATGGTATCACTGACTCAATGGACATGAGTCTGAGTAAACTCTGGGAGTTGGTGATGGACAGGGAGGCCTGGCGTGCTGCAGTTCATGGGGTCACAAA
Source organism: Cervus elaphus (assembly GCF_910594005.1). Taxonomy (NCBI): domain Eukaryota; kingdom Metazoa; phylum Chordata; class Mammalia; order Artiodactyla; family Cervidae; genus Cervus; species Cervus elaphus. The sequence goes on from NC_057844.1 coordinate 19,933,217, forward strand.
GAGTCAGACACAACTGACCGACTGAACTGAACTATGACTCCATAGTGGAAAAGGGTCCATCTGCCGTGTTGCCAGGGTCCCAGGAAAGGCTGAGAGGAGACCAGGATGGCCTAGGGCACACAGGTGGTGGCTGGCTTTGCCTTCTCCAGGTCTCCCATCTTTCCCCCTGCTTCCATTCCAACCACAGCGGCTCTGGAGGGAGGGTGGAACCCCATCTTCTTTTAGAACCTTCCCTAAAGACCACAGGGTAGCTGGCCTTGCCCACTGGAAGCAACAGTGGCAACAGGTCAACGCTGGCTGGTAGGACTGGGGAGTCTACTCTCCTGGCCGCTGGCAACTGGAAGGTGGGGCAGTCTGTGGCCAGTAGGATGGCCTCAGCCCCTGCCTTCCCTCCTGAGTCAGGCCAGAGCCCACCAGGGACGTGGAGGGGGCAGACAGAGGGGCTTCCCTCCTGCTCCTCTGCTCAGATACACATATGGACATATACATGTACTTACATCACAGAGCTACAACACAGGGGACCTTAGGAAAAAACAAATTGTGCCTTCTGTTTTATTTTGTTGTTTAAAAGGTCTTCTCGTTATGGGAGAGGTATTTTGCGTGTTTCAAATCACCCACACGTTTCAGATCCATCTGCCTTCCATTAACCCATGAGCAGGAGTAAGGAGGTGCAGGAGCTGATGTGGCTGAAAAGCACATGTCTATTGCTTCTTATATATAAATGAATTTTTTCTTTCGGCAAACACTGTATACAGTGAGGTTTATTTCACGTTGGAGAGCCGATTACCCCTTTGAATATGGGTTGAGTTTCTCCCTCTCTGACTCACTGATTTTTATTTTATTTATTTATTTATGGCTGTGCTGGGACTTCCTTGCTGTGCAGGCTTCTCTCCAGTTGTGTGAGTGGGGGTCACCCTCTAGTTGCGGTGCATGGGCTTCTCTAGTTATGGAACATGGGCTCTAGAGCACAGGCTCAACGGTTGTGGCTTCGTTGCTCCAAGACAGGTGGGATCTTCCCAGACTAGGGATTGAGCCCGTGTCTCCTGCACTGGCAGGCGGATTCTTTACCAGTGAGGCGTCAGGGGAGCCCCTCCGACTCAGATTCTGATGTTTCTCCCTCCCCTCTTGGACAGAAGCAATCCTTCAGTGAAAGTTACAAACCATGGGAGTTGGGTTTTGGTTTGGTTCTGCTGAGTTTCAGGTTGTGTCTGTCCATCCTCACGGATCTCCTCACTCGCCTCCTCCCTCTGGGGCTGGGGACAGCTGTGTCCTCTGAAGTGGGCCAGGCCCCCCTCCCGAGCACATGGGTGAGCCGGGACCTTGCCTTCCTTCTCATCCTCCACCACCCCCAGCGTCCCAGCTGCAACCTCAGGTCATGCAGTGCTGCTGCTGCTGCTGCTAAGTCGCTTCAGTCGTGTCCGACTCTGCGCGACCCCATAGACGGCAGCCCACCAGGCTCCCCTGTCCCTGGGATTCTCCAGGCAAGAACCCTGGAGTGGGTTGCCATTGCCTTCTCCTCATGTAGTGCAGTTGCCTCGATAAAGACCCATCTTCCTTCAGAGCCCACCTGATGCAACTCAAGACCAGTGGTGCCCCACACAGAAGCCCCCGCCCTGCAGACAGACAGATGCAAGTCAGACAGCAGGAATGATGAGCCTGTTTAGGCCACGCCTCTTGCTGCAGAGGCTGAGCCAAGATGGGAGAGTCTCTGAGCGAGCGGGAGGAAGATCCCCCAGAGGAGGGCATGGCAACCCACTCCAGTGTTCTTGCCAGGAGAATCCCAAGGACAGAGGAGCCTGGTGGGCTACAGTCCAGAGGGCCACAAACAGTCAGACACTGAAGCGACTTAGCACATCGTACACTTTGAGCGGGGCTTCTGCGTGTAAAAGGACAATGTCATGATCCAAGCAGAAAAAGATCAAAATTCTGTGGGCCTAATCCTTTGGCCACCTGATGAGAAAAGCCAACTCATTTGAAAAGTCCCTGAGTCTGGGAAAGATTGAAGGCAGAAGGGGGCGACAGAGGATGAGATGGTTAGATAACATCACCAACTCAATGGACATGAGTCTGAGCAAACTCCGGGAGACGTGAAGGACAGGGAAGCCTGGCGTGCTGCAGTCCATGGGGTTGCAAAGAGTTGGATACGACTTAGTGACTTAACAACAACTATTCTGCCTGGGGAGAAATTCTATTAAACCAGCATTCCAAACTCTTGCAGAGGTGCCCCCTTCTACCACTTTGAAGACAAGATTGAGTTCTCCGGGTCGATCAGGTGATCCCCAGGAATCAAGAGCTCTGGGCGGTGGGGCGGAGAAGCCGGCTGGCTGTTAGGTTCTGTCACAGCCACGGGTCACGAGGTTTTTACACAAGCTTTGGGGTGGACCCATCACACACCCTTCCTTCCCCTCAGAAAGTGTTGGTGACTCAGGGGATTTCAGAAAGGAGCTCATGGGACATGCAATCAGCAGGTTCATCCCGAGGCGTTTCTCAGCATTTTCTTCAGAACTTTAGGAGCTGGATCCACACCTGAGTAAGAAGCCTGGCATTTGCTCCCCCGGCTCTGCCTGCTACACTCTGTGAGCTCAGGCCAGACTATGACGAATGTACTACCTGGGGGGGCTGCTTCAGGAGAGACAGAGAAAGCAAGCAAGCTGTTGAGACTTGTGGTTCCACGTTGTGAAATGCACATAGACACGTGACTCTACCGTCTCCCCATACCTGACAGGAGGGACAATAAAGGGATTAAAAAAAAAACACCAAAGCCCACAGGGACAAAGAAAGCAGAAGGGAATCTGGCAGGCTTGAGATAGCACAATTTTTTTTTTTTTTTTGAGATAGCACTATTACAGAAGATAGCAAGTGACTCACAGACCAAAGAAAGTGGAAATATAAGTTGCTGGGGGTTGGGATGTATGTATGTATGTGTGTGTGTGTATGTTCAGTTGAAGGACTCACTCTGTGCTGGGCACTGGTGTGTCGAAGGTGTATTAACCTACATAATCCCCCAACAGTGTGAGAGTTTCTGACCTGATCTGGGGGATGAGGCACAGAGAGGTTAAACAACTTGTCCCAGGTCACACAGCAGAATTTGAATCTCTGCAGAAGTGTGGCCAGAAATCTTGGTCTACACAGCCTCACACAAGCAAGTCCTTCTGACACAAACCCCAGGACATCTCAGGACTTGGGCTCTCATGGAGCAACAAAGGAAACATAATTTGTGGAAAGTCAGTATGAAGAGACACAGCCTCAGATTCCTTTGCTATTTTATTCAGTCTGGACAACTGGATGCTTTCAGTTTATTCTCTGGAGGTGTTACCCAGCTGAAGATGAGATGAGATATCTATTAAAAAAATTCCTTGAAAGTGTGTGAACTGACGTGAGGCTGCCTGGACCCTCCCGCTTCCAGCTCCCAGGGGCTGGCAGTGAGGTTTACACAGGGAGGTAGGAACTGGGAGCCCCTCTCTAGGAACTGGCTGGCTGGAGAGAAGACACAACCCTGACATCTGAAGGTCCCCGGATGAACCAGCTGGCTCACCAGGGGATGAGCCCTGCCTGCCCATGAGCCAGGACTCACAGGAGCTTCTAGAAGCTTTCTGGTATCTTCCTCTTTCCTCCACCTACATTTTTTATTATGGAAAATGTAAACAGACAGAAAAGCTGAAAAGAAACCCACTATAATGAACACCTACATGTCTACCTCTTAAGCGCTACAATTGCTACACCTTAGCATATTTGCTTTATCTTTAGGTATAGGTGTGTACATATAGTATTTTTCTGAACCATTTGACTGCAGACATTATATTTCACCTCTACAATTTCAGTATCTCTATTCAAAGAATAAGGATCTCATCAGCTCTAAGCCACATGCATTATCACACCTGAGAAAATTTCAAATAGTTCCCAAATACATTCCAATATTCAATCCATATTCAGATTTCCCGCACTGTCCCTAGAATGTCATTGCATCTGGTTATTATGTCTCTTTATTGTCCTTCCTAGAACAGTCCTCCTTCCTTTTGTTTGCCCCACGATGTTGATATTTTGAAGGGACCAGGCCCTTCATTGAAGAAGCATCTAAGAGCTGATGTGTCTGACTGGGTCGTGTGTCATTTAACTGGTCCCCGTATCACTTGTAAATGCTGTCAAGTGGAAGTCAGGTCTAAAGGTGCAATTAGATTCAGATCAGATGTTTTTGGTGAGATAGGGAGGTGACATTCTCTACTTCATGTTGCATGCCATCAGGTGACAACATTTGATTATCTCACTTGTAGGGAAGCAAAGCTCCATCTCTTGCTGAAGGCAGTGAGTGATGGATCGCTCCAGTGTGAAGAAATGATGATGCCTTACTCAAATAGGAACAGGTAATAAAGGATGACAGGACATGAGAAAAAGTCTCCAATATGAGAGAGAGAAAGGAAAAAACAAGTCAGAGGAAAGAGGAGAAAGAGATCATTGCAGGAAGCAAAAGAAAACTTCGCCCAAATGATAAATCTCCTTAGAAATAAGAGATCTCACATCCATGAAGCAACATGGCTATAAAAAACAATTTAGAAACCAAGAAAGCACTCTAGGAAATCTACACTGAAATCCAGCACAAAGTTGGAAGACAGTAGAAGCAAAAATCTCCTAAAAGGCAGAACAAAAAGATAAAGGAGGAAAAATTGGGAATTAAAACATAAGAAAACTAGAGGATTAGTCTCAAACTTTAGCATCGGGATAATGGTGTCCCAGAAAAATCAGAAAGAATGAAAAATTAGAGGGGGTGAAATATTAGATAAATAAATAAAACAAGAACATTTTTCAGAACACATGAGTTTCCAGCTTGAAAAAGTCTATGGAGTTGCCCAATACAAATGCATGTTATAAACATGAGCACAATACTGTTCAATTTCAGAACATCCTAAAAAAGACAGGTCACATATTAAAGGTCAAGAACCAGAATAGCATTAAACTTAACAGCAATACTGAAATTTAAAGGATAATGGAACAAAGCCTTCAATTCAGAGGGCAATTTGAACAATAAAATTGTACGATAACCCCTAGGATAAAAGAAATATCGATGAGTGCGTGCTGATACAAATAACTAAATGAATGACTAAATACATGGAGGAGAAGGAACAGCTTCATCTTACAAAAGAATTTCATTAATGACTGTAAAAGAAATGAGGCAAATAGAAAATTACTATTAAGTACATTCTATTAATAACTATAGGCAAGATTCACCAATGGATGCTAAAATTTGATAAGTGAAAGTCTGAGGATAAAAATATTCATTATCTTAGAGTATGTCTACCAGTATTTTTACTAGTTATAAAAGGAAAAATAATAATAAGAGTGAGAAGCCTAGCATGAACTACCAAGCCAAGTGATGCAGATGGACATCCTGAGTTGTGAGTATGGCATCAACACGGAGCCCTGATACGAGGTGGGCAGAGGGGCACATCGGCTCGGTGGTATCCTCACCCCAAAGTCCATAAGCTCAACCGAATCATGAAAAACATCAGAAAAATCCAAATCGAGGGACATTCTACAAAATAATTGACCAGTATTCTTCAAAATTGTTAAGACCATGAAAGACAGACTGAGGACCGGTTCAGATGGAGGAGCCTAAGAAGATTCAGCAACTCAGTACAATGTGAGGTCCTAGATTGGATCCTGGAAAATAAAACATGATTGGAAAAACTGGCGAGATCCAAAGTCTGCCACTGTGTTAACATAGCGTACTGAAGTTAATTGCTTAGTTGCCTCTTTTTTTTTTTTGATGTACACTTCTCCGTGCATCCCGGCTACATAAGACGTTAGCATTAGGGGTAGATGGGTAAAGGCATTAGATATAATTCTGTAATGTTTATGCGACTTTCTGTAAGTCGAAAATTATTTCAAAATGGAAAGTTAAGAGAAAACATTCTGAGGGAAAATTATTTTCCCCTAGAATTTTACACCCAATCAAGCTATCAATCATTTATGAGGACAGAATGTCATTTTCAGATAAATGAGAACACGAACATCTTTTATTAAAAAGGCTACTGGTCGTCACGCTCCTTCAAGAGAAGAAACTGAAATGATCAGGGATGCAGGCATGGTGAGATTCACCACCAGAGGGCAGCAGAGGAGTTTGGAGAACAGCTCTGTGACGGCCTCCAGAGCAATTCGTATAGAAGGGAACAAGAGAACGCGTGGTTCCCAGAAGAAGGATGTTGCAGATAAACCTACCAAAAAACGCAGTGGTTGACTCTTATCTATTCGATTGCATCAGTGAAATCCGCAGTTCTGACAGTCTAGGGCTGTGTTATTGATAAGCATTTATCAAGAGAAAACCAAGCAAACAGACCAAAAAAAAAACACAACCTCTTGAGGAAACAAAAGTTGCACCAAAAGGAAATACAGTATACTAAATGGCTCAGTTGTGAAAAGTTTTTACTTAAGTCATAATAATATAAGTAGTAAAATATTCATTTAACCAAAACATCTCTGCTGGGAGGATGGAGGAAGGGAAATATGTGTGTGGGTGGAGCATGGGGGAGAGTGTGACAGGGTTAAATTCTTCTCTTCCAAGGTAGGAAAACAGATGCTGTGTAAGGTTGAAAAATCAAGGAACAACAACATAAATTTGGGGGAAAATATAGAGAAAATATGACAAGACACAGCTAAGACAGTGCTTCTGGGGAGAGGTAATTACGACGTGGTGGGCGTGGAGACTGTGTGTGTGTTAGTGGCTCAGCCATGTGCGACTCTCTGCAACCCCATGGACTGCAGCCCGCCAGGCTCCTCTGTCCATGGGATTCCCCAGGCAAGAACACTGGAGTGGGTTGCCATGCCCTCCTCCAGGGGATCTTCCCAACCCAGGGATCGAACCCTGGTCTCCTGCACTGCAGGCAGATTCTTTACCGTCTGAGCCACTAGGGAAGCCCCAAGCAGGAGACTGCTGTTTTCCATTATAGGCCTCTGGGTTTTATTTCACTTCTTACACTAGACACCTGTATGATTTTTATAAAAATAAAAATTACATTTTAAAGAATAAATAAGGCAAGAGCAACCAGAACATCACGGATAACTTTGCTTCAGTTCAGTTCAGTTCAGTCGCTCAGTCGTGTCCGACTCTTTGCGACCCCATGAACCGCAGCACGCCAGGGCTCCCTGTCCATCAACTCCCAGAGTTTACTCAGACTCATGTCCATTGAGTCAGTGATGCCATCCAACCATCTCATCCTCTGTCGTCCCCTTCTCCTCCTGTCCTCAATCTTTCCCAGCATCAGGGTCTTTTCAAATGAGTCAGCTCTTCACATCAGGTGGCCAAAGTATTGGAGTTTCAGCTTCAATATCAGTCCTTCCAATGAACACCCAGGACTGATCTTTAGGATGGAATGGTTGGATCTCCTTGCAGTCCAAGGGACTCTCAAGAGTCTTCTCCAACACCACAGCTCAAAAGCATCACTTCTTTGGCGCTCAGCTTTCTTTTTTTTTTTTTTTTTCTTTTTTTTTTTTAAATTTTTTTATTAGTTGGAGGCTAATTACTTCACAACATTTCAGTGGGTTTTGTCATACATTGATATGAATCAGCCATAGATTTACACTTATAGTCCAACTCTCACATCCATACATGACTACTGGAAAAACCATAGCCTTGACTAGACAGACCTTTATTGACAAAGTAATGTCTCTGCTTTTTAATATGCTGTCTAGGTTGGTCATAACGTTCCTTCCAAGGAGTAAGCATCTTTTAATTTCATGGCTGCAATCACCATCTGCAGTGATTTTGGAGCCCAAAAAAATAAAGTCAGCCACTTAATTTAAGCATCTAAACCCAAATAATTGTAGGGCTTGCCTACTTGGTATTCCTTCCTGTCCAGATTTCGGCTAGCGCTGGCCTTCACCTGGCTGGCCCAGAGGCTCTGCCCTCTGCTTTCCTTGGCATCAATGCCTCAGAGCATAGAGGTTTGCATCTTGAGCTGTGGAAGAGTTCTTTGGTTGACTGCTCTGTTCTCTACACCTCCGCTGACTTCTCCCTCCTCACCTGGCCTCCCGGGCTGCCCTCTCCCACCAGAAGCTGACTTGGATTGAGCAGGGTGGTCACCTGGTTCTCTGGCCACAGGGAGCCTGTGAGCTGTTTAACCTTCAGAAGTTTCCCAGGACTGGATGGGCTCCTTGAAGCACCTTTGCAACGCTGCTAGCAGCAACTGGCTGAAGAAACACTTTATCGTTTTCTTGTGTGCCACCGGTGAGCATGGGGGTATTATTGGCCCCGATTCTTCACTCCTTTCTCCATTCCCACATTTGCTATGGCTTCATCGTGGATGGAGTGTCCTTCTGTCGACACTGGGGTTGGCCATGTGACTTTCTTTGGCTAATGGGCTGTCAGCAGATAGACACAAGCAGGGGTTGGTTTGAACAGTGTTTGCACGCGGGGGCTTCCCTCTGCTGACTCTGCCATCAGAAGAATAAGCTTCAGCTAGCCGGCTGTCTGAGGAGGAGAGGATGAGCGGCATGGATAGCAAAACCGCCAAGGACTTCCCTAGTGGTTAAGAGTTCGCCTGCCAATGCAGGGGACGTGGATTCGATCCCCGCTGTGGGAAGATCCCACATGACAAGGGGCAACTAAGCCCATGAACCACAACTCCTAAGCCTGTACCCTAGAGCCTATGCTCTGCATCAGGAGATGCCACCGCGATGAGAAACCCTCGCTCCACAGCTAGAGAGTACCCCCCATTCACTGCAACTGGAAAAAAGCCTGAGCATAGCAACAAAGACCCAGCACAGGCAAAGATAAAATAATTTTAAAACAAACAAAAAGCTACTAAGCAGTCCAGAGACCTGAAGCCACTGCTGCCCAAGCAGAGATGGCCAGCTGAGGCCAGCTGGGATCAGCCAGTTCTGGGTCACCCACAGGGCTCCGAAGACAAATGCTTACCACTGCATGCCACTAAGAAGATTATTGTGTGTTTTTCCCCTATGGTGCTGGGTGACTAATACAGGCACTCAATGTTGGAAACCACGTATCTATAGTTTTATACTGTGATTTCACTGGTTTATAAAATAATGCTCAAGGGTGGTATCCCAAGGTCAAATCATAAAAACAGCTTGAGTCTTGAATCATTTACGAGCTAAGAAAAGAACTAACCTCAGACAGGGGTGGTGGATGACAAACGTCCTACAAACTTGGCATGTGCTTTGACATTTTTACAGAGGACAGTCTGACATAAACATGGTCACGCCAGGGGCATATGGATGTTGAGGGGGAAGATGCAGTGATAATGGCTACTTCTCAGTTTTGTGTGAAACTGCTTTTTGGAATTCTTAAGATTCCTTGGTTTTCTGATTTCACGTGCTCCCAGGAGGAGTCCCTGGCCATAAAACTCTCTTCCATCTTGTGGGTGTTCAGTTGATTCTAACTTAATGTGAATATACGGATTAGATGTTATGCTGAGAGCAGGCTTTAGTTAAGAATGGAGAGCAGGCAATGGGTTCTGGAAGCCAGAGATCCCGGAATAGACTTAAAACAGAGATTCCTATACAATCTTGATCAAAGCAGAGAGGAGGAAGACAGCATGCAACAGAGGGGGAATGTACCTCAGCTGGCAGGACCCCTGGGATTTAATCGCACCCAGTCTTGTAACAAAACCACCTTCGCTCTTCCTGCAGAACCAGCTCTGCTTGGAATGGGGCTGCCAAGTGGGAGGGACTCAACCAAAAACGTGGGGGTCTGGGGATATGAAGAGGAGGGAAACCAGGGATGAAGGACCAGTTCACAGATTCAAAGGCTGTGGTTTACATCTTGCTTGGATTTAATGGGAAAAAAAAAAAAGGGCAATACATTCTCAGAATGCCAGCCAGGGTAGCCAGGGCTGAAGTCTTCCAAGTCAGAACTGTGAGACTGATTCACTTAATAAAAGGCTCCTCCCAGGCCCAGGGGCTTCCCTGGTGGCTCAGATAGTAAAGAATCTGCCCACAATGCGGGAGACCCAGGTTTGATCCCTGGGTGGGGAAGATCCCCTGAAGGGAATGGCTACAGACTCCAGTATTCTTGCTTGGAAAATCCCCATGGACATAGGAGCCTGGGGGGCTACAGTCCATGGGGTCACAAAGAGTCAGATGTGACTGAGTGACTAACACTTTCACTTTCTTTCGCAGGCCCAGGGCATTCCGAGCAGATGCTGGGGAACACAGGATGAGGACTCGAAAGGCAGAAAGCAAGAAAAAGCAAGAAGATTGCTGTCTAAGGGGCTCCTGGCCTCAAAGCAAGCAGCACCCTCTGGGTGCTGATCTGGGGTGAGGGCAGGAGGGGGGCATGAGGAAGAGGATTGCAACAGATGTGGAGGCGTGGGGGGCTCCTCTCCCCCCTGCTGCCGCCCAGTGGTTCAGCTACCAGGAGAGCTGGGAGGTGGTGGAGAGCCAGGGCGGAGCGGGATTAGGACTGGGGCAATGGTCCAGGCAGGGCTGACTCACGATGAGCTCAGGTTCACTTTCGGGAGCAACTGGCATCCAAGAAGATGCCATCTGGGGTGCAGATGCAGCCACGTGTCAAGGCAGCTGACAGCTCTCACGACGTGGCTGTGGCATGTGGGCCAGCGCTCCCCAAGCTGGGATCTGTGAACCACCGGTTATGAAGGTTGTGAAGGGCTGTTGGCCTGAAAAGAGGGTTCCGTGGTCCAACAAGCTTGGGAGGTGCTAGGTTTAATGGAATTACACAGGTTTCTCCATTGCAGGACATCTCAAAGCCCTTAATATGATAATATGGGAATAGCCAGGCTCTAAAGCAAGAACTGTGGTGTTGGAGAAGACTCTTGAGAGTCCCTTGGACTGCACGGAGATCAAACCAGTCCATCCTAAAGGAAATCAACCCTGAATATTCACTGGAAGGACTGATGCCGAAGCTCCAATACTTTGGCCATCTGACGTGAAGAGCTGACTCATTGGAAAAGACCCTGGTGCTGGGAAAGATTGAGGGCAGGAGGAGAAGGGGAAGACAGAGGATGAGATGGTTGGATGGCATCACCGACTCAATGGACATGAGCTTGAGCAAGCTCCGGGAGATGGTGAAGGACTGGGAAGCCTGGAGTGCTGCAGTTCATGGGGTCGCAAAGAGTCGGACACGACTGAGCGACTGAACGACAACAAAAGCAAGGCATGCAGGATTAGAGTATACAGCTTTTGATCATGATCACGGAACCCTTTTTACACAGAACTTCGGGCTAGAGAACTACTGACGCTTTCCAGAGTGGGACACTAAAAATACCGCAGCCACCTGATGCCCAAGTGGGCAGTGAATCACTGGCCTTCAAGCACCAGAATGCAGGCCAGGCCTGGCCTACCTTGGCCGCTGGTGGCTGACCCTTGCCAGATGGCCCAAGTCCACTGCTTCGCACCCAGGCAGCCAGTGGGGCTGGGGGGAGAGGGCCCCCAGGAGGCAGGAAGCTGCTGCTTCCTGGGTGTTGGGTGGTTAGAGGTGGGCGTGTCATGGGAGGAAACGGGGTTCCCCGGGAAAGGGCAGTGGCTTCCACAGTGACAAGCAATTGCTTTACTATTAATAAATACAATCAGGGCATCCGGTCAGAACCCACAGATCAGCCTCTCAAATTACCCCATGACCGCCAGATGTCGCTGTTGCAGGGAGCATGAATTTGCGGTCCCATCTCCCTACAGGCTTTACCGAGAGAGTTCAAATTGTGGGCGCTCAGAAGCACATGAGACCCACCCAGTTCCTGGACCCAGTTGGGTGAGACCCAATTCCTGCTTCCAGTTCTTAGTGATTAGATCGCATCAACCCCACCTCCAGCACCCTTGGGACCAAAAGCAGCCCGACTCCCAGAATGTAACCAAGAAATGCCAAAACTCTGTGCATGGTTCCTTTCAGCACAAAACAGCAAATCAAAAATGAGAGGCCAAGACAGAATATTTATTTTTTTAACTAAAAAGACAGAACACAGAACATGATCAGCAAACACAGAACAATGGAATTGAGAGGCTCCTCAAGTATAATGAATAGACCCGGACGATCAAAAATGTACTGAGGTTGAATTTTTTTGACCATTAAAAAATCCACAAAACTGAATGATTTTCACAGCTTGCAGGCTTCTGGCAACATGTCTAACACCATTGGACTTAAAAAAGTACTTATTTGATGTGGAGCATCTTTTAGGTCTTTGTTGAACTTGTTACAAAATTGCTTCATTTTATGTTTTTTAGGAGGCCCATGGAATCTTAGCTCCAGGCCAGGGATAAAACCTGCACCCACTGCATCAGAAGATGAAGACTTAACCAATGGACTCCCAGGGAAGTCCCTAAAAGTACTTTTAAGAGAACTAGGTTCTAGTTTACTAAAAAGCTATGTGGACTTGGGTGGGTTATCCAACCTCTCTGAGCCTTAGTCTCCTTGTGTGTGAGCTGAACCTACCCAGGCCCCACCCCCCTTTTAAAACATTTTTATTGGAGTATAGTTGCTTTACAATATTGTGTTAGTTTCTGCTCTACAACAAAGTGATTCAGTTATACACACACACACACACACATCCATTTTTTAGATTTCCTTCCCACTGAGGTGGCCACAGAACATTGAGAAGAGTTGCCCATGCTATCCAGTAGGTTCTCATCAGTTATCTGTTTTATATATAGAAGAGTATATATGCCAATCCCAATCTCCCAGTTCATCCTCCCCTACTCCCCGCCCAAGGCCCCTTTAAACAATATATGATTCTATGATTCTAAGTGTGACCTTGAAGGGCCCACGTGTAGTTGGGAAGGTGGATATCAAAAATAACAAAACGAGGCCACTTAAGTGACACAGACAGGGTTACAAGAATGCAGAGTCCTCCTCTTCTGACTGGGGGACTGAGAGAGGCTTCCAGAGGGGAAGGGATTAGACACCTAAAACATAGCACTGCAGCAGGCTCCGCACACTTGATCCCTCCCTTGAAGAGTTGGGAGGTGGCCAATCCAATATTTTAAGATGTCAACTTGATCTGTGTGGACATAAACATCTAAGGAAACTGGTTTCCAAAAATAAATGATAACTGCTACCTATCAGCCTCTGTGAGCGCATGAATTTCTCAAGGATGGGGGCATGTTCTGTAATTCTATCCACTTGGTTCTGTGTGGACAAGTATAGTATACTGCTACTTCTTGGATGATAAATCTGGGGCAAGGGAGAGAGAGGAAAGCAGCGGGGAGGTTAAAACCCTTCTTCACATGGTAAAAGTATCCTCTCCCACCTATGTTAATACAGGCACAGGCAACAGCTTGAGAAATGGAAACTAAATTTGTAATAGCAGTTCTGTCTGATGATACTGGGGGTAATTATTTTTCTTTTTGCTTATCTGGATTTTCCATTTTTATCAACGGGCAAGGATCAATTGTATTTTTTTTTAAACCGCAAATACATTTATTCCTCTAAGAACATTATGCCATCTTTTAAATTTTAAAATAATTTTAAAATTTTTAAGTAGTTTTTAAATAATTAAAAAATTTTATAATCAATTGTCTCTTCAGTTTGCTTGCTCTTATTAAGCTGATTTTAAAAAATCCCAGAGCTGAGCAATTTACCAGCACCATCATTAAGTTGCAAATTTATCTTCAGTCACAGAGCAAAAATACACTTCAGATAAACTCAATAAAGTAACTTTAAGGGTTCACAGGAGTACTCACACCTAACTGTCATGCATTCCAACACCTCTCATAGCCCCCCTTTCAATTGTCTAACTCCTGCCTTGGTCTTTTTACAGTCTGAAAACAAGGAATCACCCAAGTGAGATAACCCTCCAGAACACTGTTGAAACATATTAAACAGAAATACATCTCAGATCCCTGTTCTAAATGTTAAAAAGGTATTAGCATATAGAGAAAATATATGTAGATATATTCCATTAAGTTCTAATGAGTCTTTGCTTCCCCCTTTTTGATAATGTCTTCAATTTCTTCTGAGACCTTTCCTTTGTAGTCATTTGGTTCTATTGCATTTAACTTCTTTTGGTACTCCAGTGGCAAACCGTTCTCTTTTGCACCCATGCAAATGACCTTTTTATACTGGGGTGATGGGGGAACACGCTCATAATTTGTCATCTGATAACTTCGACAGATTATTTCTTTTCCTTCTTGAGTTGAAACAGTAACTTCTATTGGGGCATACATTCCACTTTTAACCCCTTCTTGCTATCCAGAGAACTTAAATTGCTTTTGTTCATTTTCCATACTACTCCCCATACTTCATCACCAGGACTTTCAAAAATGGTGGCTATACCTCCATGCCAAGTTTCACTTGTTTTGCCTTGGGGATTGCCAAAGTCAAGTTTAAAATCCTGACATTATGCGTCTCCTGATGTGATACAATATGAAGCACCAGCGTCATTTGTGAAGCACTGTTTCCAAAAATCTTTAACTTCAGAGTAATCAAGCAGGAACTGAGTTCCTCCTCTTTCTATGACAGCTCTTTGTACTTGGATGCTCTCTCCTTCTCTCCACAAGGAAAACCTCCACTCAGCCTGCAGATGTCAGCTCTTCCATGAAGGCTCCCCTGATTCCCAATTGTATTTTTTAAACACAAATACATCCGGGAAGGATGATACATCCGACCACTGTCAGTTACTCGCACCTTAATATGAATTAATGGACGTGATCTGCATCCTACAGGGAAGCAGTGGTTTTGTTATGTCGGGTCGGCCGGAGGGTCAGGGCCATGGAAAGGGAGAGAAGATGTAGGGTTTCTAAAAGGACAGTGAGTAGCGGAGGCCTGCCAGGGTGTTTACTGACCTCGAGGGAGTTTTACAACAACAGGGTGGACAGCAACAGTTAACCTTTCTCATTCAAGGCTTTATCCAATTACTCTCATTATAAATTATTTTTAGATCCAAACTCCAGCTTTCATAACAAACAACGTTACATGGATTTTAAGAATGCTTTGAAAAGAAAGAAAACCTAGGATTCTTCTCCAAACTTTGTGCATTTTGGTTTCCGTCAAGCCTTTTTTGGACAAAGTTTTATGAAATGGTTAGATCGCATCTTTGCGACCCCATGGTGTGCGGTCCATGGGGTTGCAAACAGTCGGACATGGCTGAGCAACTGAACTGAACTGAGATAGCATCACTGACACAATGGACATGAATTTGAACAATCTCTGAGAGACAGTGGATGACAGAGGAGCCTGGTGGGCTACAGTTCATGGGGTTACAAAGAATCGAACATGATTCAGCGACTGAACAACACTGCAGCCTGTAGACTTTTCCTAAAGCCTCAGTGCTAGTACTTCAGGACTGTAGAGCTGACATAATTAAATACAAGAAAATGTCATCATTTAGACTCTGATTTTGGATGGATTATGCTGATATGTGCCTCAACATTACTTGGAAAGGAAGAGTGTGCCGAGGAAATTTATGGTGTAAATAGCACTGAGAAGGGATGGACAGTTTGCAGGAATCTAGCTGCCTTTAATATAAGCAATTCATAACTCACTGCAAATCATTTGATAGGCAAATCATTAAAATATGCCTTCTATGGCCAGCTCCTAGAAAACAAATGTGATGGAACGGGGGTGCGGGGGTGGGGCAGATATTGGAGTAAATGATTCCTAAGGTCCCAAGTAAAATTTAGACTTAAGACATATTTGAATCCAAGTAGTTGGAGATATTCACACTTGAAGAGAGAAACAATATTGAAGGTAGTGACTTATTTAATTGACTCTAAGATGCCACAGGGCTTCCCTGGTGGTTCAGCTGATAAAGAATCCACCTGCAATGTGGGAGACCTGGGTTCGATCCCTGGGTTGAGAAGATCCCCTGGAGAAGGGAATGGCTACCCACTCCCATATTCTGCCCTGGAGAAGTTCATGGACTGGATAGTCCATGGGGTCGCAAAGAGTCAGACATGACTGAGCGACTTTCACTTTCAAGATGCGATCAATTATAGATGATTATATTTTTGAAACAAAAAACAAGGCCAACTCAATCATGACACATTAGTTGTAAAATGCATTCTCATTTTTAAAATGTTAAAATGTGGGTGGAAAACATCTATCTTAGAGTTAATGAAATACAGTATTACCTGTGTTACCTCGTCCCTACCTCCTGTCACAGGGAGACAGGCTTTTGTTCAGTGACCTGTTAGACTTCATATGGGGACACCAATCCTCCCCACTCACTGAAGGGTTAAAACATTCAGGTCCTTACTTGGCAGTAAAATGTATCTGTCCTCCAAGGTCCTGTCAGAGTCTATAACCTCCACTTCTCTCCCATCCAACACTCAGCAAAAGCTCGGTTGAGGAAAGGCGTATTTTTAGGACTGCCTGCACGATATGTAAGCCCGTCCATTCTTCTCCACTCTGTTTACCCGTGGCTTGAGCCAGATCAGCAGAAAGCAAAGTGCTGGAAACGACTAGGTAATCCCTCATAGAAAGGCTGATCCAGGCTCTCTGGCATCCCGCCTTCAGCCCACATGGGGGACACGGTTAGAACAGCCCCAGTCGGACTCAAACTGCCGTCAAGGACGCAGTGTTCTCGTCATGAGGACCCGGTGAGATACTTTTCAGGTCTTTATACCAGGAATCTCAACAAATAAACTTTTTAAGTTGAAGTATAACGTACATAGAGAAAAGTACACCATTCATACAGGTACAGTTGAATGACTTATCACAAATTATAACCACCACTCAGATGAAAAAAATAAAACATTACCAGCACCTCAGAAGCCCCTTCATGACTCCTCCCCATCGCTATCCCCACCCGCTTCCCCAGAGGCAACCTCTGTCCTGATTTCTAACACCACAGTTTAATCCATTTTTTAAAAAATTGACTTTTATTGGGGTATAGCTGCTTTACAATGTTCATTTTTACTGTACAGGAAAGTGAATCTGCTATACACATACATACATATATCCCCTCTTTTTCTGGATTTCCTCCTATGTGGATAGAGTTCTTTGTTCTCATTAGTTGATTATTTTATACATAGAGATGGGAATTGACATGTACACACTTTTCTCTTTTTTTTACACTTTTTTCCTAACTGCAACGTGTGGTTTGTGAGATCTTAGTTCCTGACCAGGAACTGAACCCTCCAGCTCGGCAGTGAAAGCAAGGCACCCTAACCAACTGGACCACCAGGGAATTCCCCTAGTTTATCTGCTTTTGAAGCTTACAGAAATTGAATCACACAATACGTACCCTCTGGGTCTGGCTTCTTTTACTTATAACGATTTTTGTGCAATGCATCCATGAGAAGTAGGCTGTTAATTTTCATTACTGGAATTTTTCCTGTATGTATCTACAGTCCACTGTATGTATATACCACAATTTATTCATTTAGGTTGGTTCTGGTTTGGGCTTATAATGAATGATGTTACCGTTCTGGTGCAGAGTAAGCACTTCTGTGAAGCATACATAAGCTGGGTTTTAGGGCAGGCACACGTTCAGTTCCATTTCAAAACAGTTTTCCACTTTACACTCCACCAACAGTGTATGAGAGGTCCAGTGGTTCTGCATCTTCACCAACACTCATCACTGTCAGTCTTTTCATTTTTAGCCATTTTAACAGGTCTCTGGTAGCTCAGTAGGTAAAAAATGCAGCTGCAATGTGTTTGAAACCTGGGTTTGAGCCTTGGGTTGGGAAGATCCCCTGGAGGAGGGCATGGCAACCCATTCCAGTATCCTTGCCTGGAGAATCCTCACGGACAGAGGAGACTGGTGGGCTACAGTCCATGGGGCTGAAAAGAGTTGGACACGATGGAGTGAATAACCCCAGAAGCACACAGCAGCATCTTGTGGCCTTAATTATCATTCCCCCGAATCCCTTCTCTTTTGTGAAGTATTTAGTCAGATTATCTCATCAACTTTTCTCTATTAAATTGCATGTCTTTGTCTAATTGATTTACTCATTGGGATAGGTCTTCTGTCAGCTATATGTACTACAAATGTCTTCCACCTTTTGGCTTCCTTTTTTTCTCTTAATGGTGGATTTTGATGATTGAAAGTATCAATACTTGATTTTAAAGTAGTCAAACTTATTGCTGGTTTTGAATCCTTTTAAAGGATGTATTCTCCTATTTTTTCTTCTTGAAGCTTTATTATTTGCCTTTCATATTAAAATCAACAATTCCCCTGGAGTTGATATTATGCATGGTGTGAGGTAAGGATCAAAATTCATATTCCCCGCATGGATATGCAACTGGCCCGGCACCATTTACTGAAAAGACTATCTTTTCCCCATTGCTCTGCAGCGGTACCTTCGTCCTAAATCCAGAGTCCACACAGGAAGGTCTGATTCTGGTCTCTCCAGTCTGCTTCGTTGGTCTGTCTACTCACTGGTTTTCCTGTACCAGCTCTACCTTGCCGTAATTACTGCAGCTTTATACTAAGACTTAATGTCTGATAGAGTAAGTCCTCCAGCTCTGAGCTCTCACAGCCTTGTCTTAGCCTTCTTGGCCCTTTGCATTGCCATAAAATATCTTAAAATCAACTTATCATTTAAAAAATGGCAAATAGATAAATCTGTTGGGATTTAATTAATTGGGATTACATGGACTCTATAGATCAATCTGGGGAGAACTGACTTCTTTACAATATTGAGCCTTCCAATCCATGAACATGACATATCTCTCGTTTATTTAGGTCTTATTTAACTTCTCTCAGTGTTTTATAGTTGTCTTTGTTTTCTGTGTAAGACTTGAATATCTTTCTGTTTTCCCCTAAATATTAGAATGCGATAGCAAATGACATTTTTTAAAATGCTACTTTAATTATTTACTGGTTCGTTTTTAATCCCATGAAAATTGGACTCTGTTACTCAGAGCTTCCCCCTACCTGATGTTCCATGAAACACCATCCTACTTGTTAAAGTAGTCTGATATATGTTGGGGAAAGTTGGGCTTAACAAATTAATCTCGCTTCTTTACTTCAGAACTTCTGAAGTCTTTAATGTGCTAATATAATATTCCTCAAGCTTACTTGCCCATATTCATTCAGTATTCAACAAATATCGTAGTCAAGTATCATTCAAGATATAAGCACAGAAAACAGCAATTACTCTAGGTATATTTTAAGCAGGAGAACTGAATACGGGAATCTCACTGGAGGACAGCAAGAGCAGATGCTTGGCTAAACTTCTAGAAAGGGCTCCCAGAGGAGCACAGGGCGGCCCCTCCCAAGGAAGGCATTACCACTGAGGCCGCCACTGGCCTCTGTTCCCACTGCCCCAAACACAACTGCCTCTCGCTGCCCACAAAGCTGAATGCTTGATGTGCTAACGCCCCAAACCCTCACATCTCCACAGCCACAGACATTCCCTGTCACTGGAGAGCAGAAAAACAACAACGCAAAGGAACAGCTGAGAACGGTCTTCATGCTTTCACCCGTCAAACCTCTTACAAATACCTCGAAAGGTGGAACCAACGTGGCACCCAGCACTATGACTGCAGCTCTCTGCAGGGTCAGGGGAGACCTAGACCGAGAGGAACGAAGGCTGAGCTGAGTGACAGCGTCCACCGTGACCAACCAGGGCCTGGTGTGTGTCTGTGCCAGGCTACCGTCCTAGGCAGAGAACACACCCGAGCTGAGAGGCTATACGAAACGCAGGTGTTGAACGAGTTAAGGTGAGTACCCGCTCCCCACCTCCGACAGAACTGCTACAACATCTGCCCAAACAAGTGTTTCCTGCAACAGCGTGTGGCTGTATTTCCCTCTTGGTAATGAAGGTAAATGTCAAATTTATGTGTCACTTATATCAATTACACATGACATCATGGCATGCCTTTCTGCATACTAACTTTACCTTCATCTTATTATTTCTCACTCTTACTTTCCCTATGTTGCTATTTCCTGATTTACTTTTTAATCGTATTTTTGTAAGGTATTTCAAATCTTCCTCCTTGCAAGAGAACAGATATAAATTAATCAGCTGTTGGTGAAACCCCAGTGTTCACCCATGAGGAGTTAACCCACTCACAAATTCCTTCTACTGTCTTTTTTTTTGGTGGCTTCACAAATTTGATACAGTACAAACGCAAAACAGAAGCATTCATTTCATTTCTGGTTTCACTTCGGTAACCAAAAGACTGATGGGAAGATCAGAAGTTGAAGCAACAATAAGTTCTTTGAAATAAAAAGTTAATATAACATGCCCTATGGTATTTCATGATAATTGGCTTTATTAATGTAGAACAGTTAATGTTAGCCATAAAAGGATATAATTAAATGTGCTTTGTTTTGTTTAAAATTTATTCTGTTCCCTGTATTGCCATTTAATTGGAAAAAACAACAACAGCAAAAACTCGTCAACCTTATAGTCCATTTGAAATTGATTCCACTGAAATCAATTAGGTGTTCAAAAATGACAATAAAAAAAGAAAAGCACAGACTGGAATGCATTACATTTTGGCCCAACAAAAAGGATTCATTCTCATAAGGCAAGCTGACAGTGTTTATGACTTTTGAAAATTCACTGAAACTTTTTGCGTGAATTAGATCCTCTGTGATGCATTTTCTTGAGTTCTACCCATGACTGCCACAGTAACAGTCCTGGGATCAGAACCCAAACACCATTAAAAAATACCAGATAGACCCAAAAGTAGAGCCAACTGTTGGTGTTGAGGTTGGGGCTTCCCATAAGCCAGTCTGGGCAGAAGGTCATCCACCCGCCATACAATTCACACACGCACAGGGTAATCTGTACGAAATGCCTGTTAGAGAGAAAGAGAGACAGGGATGAAACTACCAGCTGCACCAACATCATCTCCCGCAGCAGAACACCTCCCTGAAAGTGGGGCCTCAGGTTCCACATAGAGCTCCCTCGATGGGGCAAGCTGATAACTGATGAAGACCCATGCTTTCATTTTCCTTTGGAGAAGAAAATGGCAACCCACTCCGGTATTCTTGCCTGGAGAATCCCACGGGCAGAGAAATTGGGAGGCTACAGTCCATGGGGTCACAAAGAGTCGGAGCCAACGAACCGACACTTTCCTCGGAGAAGCAACAGCACCCTCTCTAAATTATGCTCAGAGTTAAAGAAGGTCTCTTGGGTATCCAGTCCTATCCCTTGGAAGGTTTAGTGAAGTCACAAAAGAGAGACGGGGATGTGAATCTATGAGCTCCAATCTCACCTGTTGGAAAAGGGCTAATAATAGTCCTTTCCTTGAATAATGCTTCACTGGTGGCTCGGTGGTAAAAAATTCACCTGACAATGCAGGAGACTTGGGTTCGATCCCTGGGTCGGGAAGATCCCCTGGAGGAGGGCGTAGCAACTCGCTCCAATATTGTTGCCTGGAAAATCCCATAGACAGAAGAGGCCTGGCGGGCTACAGTCCATGGGGTCTGTAGAGTCGGACATGACTTAGCAACTAAACAACAACAACCTCGAATAATATTGTGGAGATTAAATGAGATACGTAGATAAAGCACTGTGCCTGGTACATATTCAGCAATGCATATGTGTGAAAATGCTTGAAATAATAAACACATGGGTAAATGTAGCAAATCCACAGCCACGACCATGGAGCCAAGGACATGTAAGGCACCCAGGAGCAAGCTCCAGGAGATGGTGAAGGACAGGGAAGCCTGGCGGGCTGCAGTTCATGGGGTCACAAAGGGTCAGACACAACCGATCAACTGAACAACAAGGGACCCAGGAGAAAACTTTTCCTACCAACTCTCTATGTAAAATTGGGTGGGGGCAAGTGGATTAAATGACTTCTGAGGTCTCTATCAAGTTTGAAATTTCATGATGAAGTTTTACACAGACTTTTTTGATCCAAGATGGTGGAAAATGGAATGCCACTGTACCCAGCTGACATGAGTCTAAAACCATTCCCTGGGAATCATTACCAGGAAAGCAATCTGTTCGTCCCAGATCACTCTGTCCCTAAGAAGGAGAGGAAGGAAACAGAGGGAGGGAGCAAAGTTTCAGGGCCTGACTGATGGATGGTTAATCTGCCGTCTTTCTCCTCCATCACCTCACTCTTCTGCCTTCCTCATACCTTATACAAGCTGCTTCTGAAAAGACTTATTTATCTTGCATGTCCACCTCAGAATTACATAGGAGACTTCTCTTTGCAGCACGTGGAAGAGGAGTTTCTACAATGATTTGGGGGCAAAGGATGAAAATAACTACCCTCTGATTTTCCACAATACTGGTGGCAAATCACCCAAAGCTGCTAACACTGTGCTTGTCTATACAGTATCGAGGTTGTCACTACCATCATATTTCTAGTGTTTCTTATTTTGACCGATCCGAAATTAAACTATCATCAAATGATTTTCGTCTACTCCACTTTTTGTCTAACAGAGAACGGTGGTCGTTATCCACTCCACAAGTCCCCTTGGCATCGGGACAGCTGGTGTTTCTCCTCTCTCCAGCTGGATGGGAGAGCACTTACCGATAATGTTTCTCTTTGACGATGGCATAAACGAGGACCAGTGCCAGAGATCCACCCAGGACGACGGTCAGAATTTCCACAGACACGATGGTTGGATCAAAATAAAGCCATCTTGCATCAGCTTTGCCATATTCTTTCCCTAAAAACAAAATACACTTTGTTACTCATCTGGCAATTATTTTTATGACAGTTGGTGGAAATGATCTTTTTCCTCCCCCCCCCCCCCCCCCATTTGGAGGAGATAAAAAGAATAACTGAACTGCAATTCTCTCTACAGTCTTCATGGTGCCTTAGTGGAAGGAAAGAGGGGTCTTGAGACAAAAACACATTGCCACTGGACACAAGTAATGATAACAACATCACGTTGTATTTGTAAAATGATTTGCATTTTCCAAAGTGCTTTCACAGGTGTGGCTTCTTCACCTCCTCCTTTTTCATCATAAGCAGCAGAATTCTAAATTAATTTGACACAGTCAGACTTTGCAAAGATAATCTTTCATAATTATCTTGGTAGATGCATTATCATTCCTAACTTCATAATTTCAATATAAAGTCTGTATGAGTCAGATGTGGGAAAATTACTGTTCAGGAAATGTTTATAAAAACACGTTTATTAATAACTGAAGAGGAATTGAGTGTTGAGGGGCCAGCAAGGAGGGGAGGGGAGCCACACAGCCTGGACTACAGAATGAATCTGAAATGGACAAAGCAGGCATTTCAGTCTGCCCCAGACACGGTATTCACTAACAGCAGCCACCACAAAAGCCTCAGCTGTGTTGACCCGGGAGTAGGTGTGCACTAAGAAATCTTTTCAGACCCCATTATCGGGATGGTTTCTTCCAGAAAGCACCATGAGGTCAGACAAGACTTTTTAGTGCTGGACCGAGGGCCTTGCATGAAGTCATATTTCCTTCCCTCCTTCTCTCTTCTTTCCTTCCTTCCTCCTTCTCTGCCTCCTCTCTCTCTGTCTTTATCTCTTTCGTTTTCTGTTTACCAAAGTAATACCTGCTGGTCCTAAGATCTCAAATAACCAGTGTGTGGGGGGGAGGGACCCAAAGCCCCCGCTTCTTTGCTTCCTTTAACTACGGTTCTCATATAACTTACGAAAGCTATGAATGGTCCAAAATTAGCTACAAGATCTGATTGATTGGTCTGAACAGCACAAAACAACAGTCTCTTAATGGTTAGAGTTAGGGTCCCTCCGGGGCTGGGGACAGAGGTTTCTGATGAAAGGCTGTCCTCAGGGAAAGGACAGGCCAGTAAACAGAGTGAGCTGTTAAATGAGATAACACAGGGACACATGTGAGCAGAGACTGTGAGAGGCCAGACACAACTGGCAGAGTCGTCCAGCCTGTCCTTAGCTGACTGCCAGCCGTGACCTCACTGGAAAACAACTAACAGTGAAAGTAAAAGTTTTCCCTCTAAATTTAAACACACACAATAGGTGGAATACAGCATCTAGTGTACCCAGAAATCTAAGAAAATATCACAAGTGAAAGGTCAGTGCTTCGGGAGCAGAGAGATTAGTGGGTATTCAGACATTCACAAAAATAACCCTATTCATTCATTTAAAAAAATATATTTATTTATTTGGCTGTGCTGGGTCTTAGCTGTGGCACAAGGGATCTTCAGCCTTTGTTGCAGCATGCGGGATCTTTAGGAGCAGCATGAGAACTCTTAATTGCGGCATGTGGGATCTAGTTCCCTGACCGGGGATTGAACCCGGGGCATCAGGAGCGGGGCGTCTTAGCCACTGGACCACCAGGGAAGTCCCCCATTTCATTTTTTAATTCAACAATTTTTTTGTAGCATATAGATGCCTCTGTGCTAGACCTCAAGAATGCCTAGCACAGAACACAAAGTCTGCCTGCTGGTGGCTCATGCTATAGCGAGGTCAAACCACGCAGTAAGTGACGGGGACAGAGAATGGGGCCAGGGAGGGAAGGCAGTGCACAGACCAGCAGATGAGGGGTTCTGATCACCTCCTCTTCACCCTGCAGGGGAGGGAGGGAGGCCACCCCGGGCTCTCGGGCGGCTCAGCACCCACAGGCAGGCGACACTGGACGGATGCGGTTGATGGCCGCTCCTTGGTGATGTGACACTCGCAGGCTCGGAGAGGAGGACACTGCGCCACGGGGGGCCACAGGGGCCGCACCAGGACTCGGAGTGAACACGCAGGGGCTGCGGGAGGCGGGCTCTGCAGTAACACCAGGGTGGGTGACCCGTTCCCACGGGCGATGTGGCCGGCCTGCTGGAGTGATTCTGAGGGCTGGCAGGGCACTGAAGCGGCTCCTTAGGGATACACAGGCACCATGCTGGTCCGCGAGGCCGGAGGGCGTGCGGGTGGGCCGCTTGTCTAGACTTCATACAGGCAAGCAGGGTGGGGAGGGGCTGGGCACTTAGGGCGTTGGAGGACCTCTGGATTCTACCAGGAGTCAAGGCACACGCAATCCTGGATCTGAATCTCAGGCTCTTCTCTTACTCCCAGACCTTCCATTGTTGGTGTTCAGTCGCTCAGTTGTGTTTGACTCTTTGCGACCCTCCGGGCTGCAGCACACCAGGCTTCCCTGTCCCTTCACCATCTCCCGGAGTTTGCTCACACTCGTGTCCACCGAGTCGGAGATGCTGTCCGACCGCCAGCAATCACAGCGATGAAGTGAGGATAAGCACCACAAGATCAGTGGCCAGCCCACCATTCACTTCTGTCCCAAAAGGTACCCGGTCCAGTCTCAAGGGCCAGTTAGAGGAGGGGGTCACTTAACACGAGCCCCACACAGACCCTCGTGTGGTGTGTCCGCTGCCCCCTCCGTGGGGAAGGGTGTATGAACTGACACAGCTCTCACTCCCTAAATCAGATGGCCTCTCCTGGAACTTGTGCTAAGAAATAATCTGAATTACAGAAATAAAGTGCATTTCGTGGGGAAACAAAAGAAAGCTCAGGTCTTAAATCACAGGAGGCGAGCCCTGAACTAGGGGAGGGGAGGTGCTTCAGGGGAAAAGTTTGAGCAAAAGCCTAGGGGTGAGAGCGCTTGGTGTGTCTGAAACTACAGGCAGTTCAGCAAAGTTGAAGGAGGCAGCGTGTCTGTGTGTGTGTGACAGCGTGTGTTTGTGAAAGTGGGGGCTGGGGGAGCGGCGGGGGCAGCATCAATGCTGGAGAGGAAGGCGGGGCGGGAAGGGGGAGCAGGCCCTGCTATCTGCCCGCCCCAGTGTATCAGACCTCTGGCATCTCATCTACCGCTTAACTTTGACCATCTGTTTGCAGGTTAAATGCCTATAAAGGGAGGGAAAGGACAAGCAGAGCATTGATAAACCTCATGTGATCCTCGTCCTTTATCCTGTGACTGACCACCAGGCTCGGGCAGAGGTTTAGAGAAAGAGGCACAGGAAGAGCTGGAGGCGGCAACCAGGAGCTGAGCCACGGCTGTGGCCTTTGCCACAGAGCAGAGATGAGGACGCGAGGGGCGGCAATTCTTTTTCTTAACCAAACTCAGGTCAGCCTCCTCCGAAACCCTTTCTCCAAAAGGCCCCAGCACCTTGGGTTCTGGGCTTGGCCCAAGAATCCTGCTGAGTAACTTGAGTGATTTATTCTCTCAACAGCTTTAAAAATACCATATGGCAGTGTTAATTGTATTGACTGTCATACATTACATCCCTAGTAAGAATTTATTATATAATTAGAGGTCTGTACCTTTTGAACATCTTCATCTAATTCCTCTACTCCCCAGCCCCTGCATCTGGCAACCACAAATCTGATCCTTCTCTAAAATGAGTTTTGGTTTTTCAAATTCCACATATAAATGAGATATTATAGTTTTCATTTTTTTCTGTCTGGCTTCTATCATTTGGCACAATGTTCTTCAAAGTCCATCTATGTCATCACAAACAGCAGGATTTCCTTCTTTTTATGGATGAATAATATTCTGCTTCCTTGGTGGCTCAAGTGGTAAAGAATCCACCTGCAATGCAGGAGACCCAGGTTCGATCCATGGGAAGGGAAGATCCCCTGCAGAAGGGAATGGCAACCCACTCCAGTATTTTTGCCTGGAGAAATCCATGGACAGAGGAGCCTGGCGGGCTACAGTCCATGGGGTCCCAAAGAATCGGATAAATACAATGCAAGTTGTTTATCCACTCATCTGTCCATGGACCCTTAGTTTGTTTCCATGTCTTGGCTGTTGTATAATAGATATTGCTGCTATAAACACGGAGTGTAGATTTCCAATCACTCTTGATATCTAACCTAATTCCTCACCCCCCACCCTTTACATCAATGCCCTGGCTTGCCTTCAGCAAAAATCCTGTTGAGTCAATCATGAGTCCCTCAGCCTTGATGTTTCTTCTTAATAATTTTCCATCCACTGACTCTGACCCTGTTCCTAGCCTATAAATCTCCACCTATCCTTGTATTTAGGGCTTCCCTGGGGGCTCAGAAGGTAAAGAAACTGCCTGCAATGCAGGAGACCCAGGTTCAATCCCTGGGTCAGGAAGATCCGCTGGAGAAGAAAACGGCAACCCACGCCAGTATTCTCGCCCGAAGAATTCCCTTTTGGGGCTTCCCAGGTGGAACTGGTGGGAAAGAACCTGCCTGCCAATACAGGAGATGTAAGACACAAGAGTTTGATCCCTGGGTTGGGAAGATCCCCTGGAAGAGGGCATAGCAGCCCATGCCAGTGTTCTGGCCTGGAGCGTCCCAGGGACAGAGCAGCCTGGCGGGCTACAGTCCACGGGGTTGCAAAGAGTCAGACACGATTGAGTGGCTGAGCATGAACACTAGTCCCTGTATGAAGGGTTGAGCCAATCTCCCACTGGCGTGGTCTCTGTGGAATAAAGTCTTCTTTACCATCTTTAACAAGTTCTACATCCTGGTGAATCAAAGGGCAGTCCACAGATCAATATCTAGGCGGCCTCATCCCAGATCCTCTGAACCAGAATCTGCATTTTAACAAGAACCCCAAGCAATCTGTGTCCTTTAGTTTGGCCATGCTGGGTCTGTGTTATAGCACACGGGCTTAGTTGCTCTGAGGCATATGGGATCTTGTTCCCCAACCAGGCATCGGACCTGTGTCCCCTGCATTGGAAGGTGGATTCTTGACCACTGGATCACTGGATCACTAAGGAAAACTAGTTAATATCTCTGTAGAGCAGGAAGAGTTCTGGAAACTATCTACAAGAATATATATATGTAACTGTAGCCCACCAGGCTCCTCTGTCCATGGAATGCTCCAGGCAAGAATCCTGGAGTGGGTTGTCATGCCCTCCTCCAGGGGATCTTCCTGAGCCGGGGATTGAACCCAGGTCTCCTGCACTGCAGGCAGATTCTTTACCATCTGAGCCACCTGGGAAGCCCGTTCAATATATACACACATATATATACACAAATAAATGTTAAAAGTATGGAAAATACCCAGTTTAAATACTGCACACCCCTCAATCTGCACTCATTGCAAACAGTTTAAAACATAGCTTTATTGAGATATAATTCATGTGCCAGGTCTGTTTTTTCTTAAATCTGTTTAAAGTGAATAATTCAACAAGTTTTAATACATTCCCAGATTTGAATTACCACAATCTCACTTTACATTAGTTTCTACTTCCCAAAAGCAATCTGTACCCACTGTCAGTCACTCCCCATTTCTGGCCTATATTCCACTCCCTTCCTGCACCCCCAGGCACCCACTAATCTGTCATCTGTCTCCATAGATCTGTCTCTTCTGGACATTTCATGCAAACAGAATCATACAACGTGGGGCACAGGTACTCATTTAATGGACAGCCGTACTTGGAATTAACCCCTCATTTACTCACACAATGAAGCGATCAAGGCATCTGAGTCTGTGATGCTTCCCACCATAGACAAGTAGACGTAAGGGCCTTCCTAGAGAGAAAAAGAAAACATGCTCTAACTCAGCATCAGACCCACAGGACAGCACCGCAGACACCCCCCGTGTGGGCAGCACCCTTGTCCAGCCTTCAGGAGCCCACGTCCCGGCGGGCACCCTCAGCCCCGCACCGCACAATCCCAGTGCTTACGGGCGGGTGGAGGGAGGTCCTGGAGCCCGCTCCCTGACCTTGGAAATGGATACATCCAGAGTGAATGTTTATATAGTAAATGCTAGTTTTCAGTGACTGGCATTCTAAAATCAGAGCTGTGTTCTGATGGGGGGAAAAAAATAAGCTGAAAATTTTGTCCAAGAGTCCAAACGTTATAGTAAATAAGCTAAATTCTGGATTAATCCAGAAGTACTTCAAAGTACTTCATTGCATCTCACCTCAAAAAAAAAAACCTAATATCTCTCTTAACAAAAGTGGCATTTAAGTATCACTATCAGAGCAGGAACTAGTTTTCTTCCTGCATAAGGGCAAACTTAGGAAAATTAAAAATGCTTACAGGCTACATTTAACATTTTGAGTAAGGAAATCTCTGCAATTATATTTAGCATTTCCTCATCAGTGACATGTTTCTTTGCCTAAAATTTCAAAAACTGGATTAACTAGGATTCCCTAATATACCTGATGATGTTGCTCCTTTGAACAAATTTTGTTGCTGGTCAATACAACTTTTTTTTGTTGTTTCTTTTTACCAAAACAATCACTTATATGACATGAGAACAGTGTCTCTGCCTAAACCCTAAGCTCACTTCTAGTACAACCTCCCAGAGGCCACCAGTTTTAACCACTTCTAACTGTAGTTCTGGCAACTATCTTTATACTTATATTACTATTTCTATTACTACTTCTTTAGGCTTAGTGAATCAGTCATGTCCGACTCATTGTGACCCCATGCTCCTCTGTCCATAGGGATTCTTCAGGCAAGAATACTGGAGTGGGTTGCCATGCCCTCCTCCAGGGGATCTTCCCAACCCAGGGATCGAACTCAGTCTCCCACACTGCAGGGGGATTCTTTACTGTCTCAGCCACCAGGGAAGCCCAAGAATATGGGAGCAGGTAGCCTACCCCTTCTCCAGGGGATCTTCCCAACCCAGGAATTTAACCGGGGTCTCCTGCATTGCAGGTGGATTCTTTACTAGCTGAGCTACTGGGGAAGGCCCACTATTAACTGCCCATCATGAAAAATTCCTCTATATATTATGCTCTTCTTTTCCCCTTCCCTCCATCCAATTTTTGATAGAGTAGGGGAGGAAAAACTTCAAAAGCATACACATTTGATTTACTATGTTGACACGTACATGGGAATCTTCAAAAGGAAAATGACCTGAATAAGCCGTCAGGCCCCAAAACTCATACGCCTTTTTACCCAAAGACCAGTAACTGCAGGGATGTGAAGATAACAAGGGTCTTGGGCTGAGGACAGTAAATTGTGGGAAAGTGACCAGGAAATACACGGGGAGAAACTAATGGAAGACAAGGATTATTTGAGTCGGGCTATTTGCACAGGACCATTTCAGCACCGACTCCCAGTCCTCGGTGAAATGAACGTTCTTTTCCTCCCGATAAAGGGAGGGCACCTTTCTCAAGGGAAATTCAAAGACCTGATCTGAGCTAGAAACAGGGAAGATCAGAGTGCTCTTCCCGCATCTACTGTTCCTCAGGTGCCTTCTGTTCAAAATCATCAACGTGCCAAAGTGGCATAGTTTGGAGTGGTGTGTCCTGAACTCCTTTAACAGCTACATGGATTCTCTTTAATTCTTCTGCTAGTTATCCCGAATTTGTAACTTCAAGAATAAGCTTCAAACCTCACCTGACCCCTTCATCAGTGCTGTGCAGTATATGGACTTCTGTGATATCAAGCGCTTAATGAGAACCCCCAACAAGCTCTCGCCCCCTCCTCCCCACTTCTCTCAGCCTCTGTCCACTTTGCTTGTACATTGCTGAGACTGATTGCATTTCCATTCTTGCTCTGTAAATGTGTTTATCTTCCCCATTTCATCTGTAAGTAGATTCTCAAAGCTGAAAAGTCAATTAATGCTCTATTGACAATATGGCAATTATATAAAGTGTTCACTGCAACAGGCCACAACTTCTTACTCTACAAATCAGTATTTCTGTCACTTAAGAAGAATGTGGCATATGGAATATTCTTTCTTACACTCATACATTTCGCAAAATCATGCTACATTTTAGCTTCCTTTGACTTTGGGCCAGGACTTTCTTATGAGATATTTTTGTTTATGCCACAGTTTGTAATTGCCTTTCTTTTTCTCTAATTGAGAGAAGAAACCCGACTTTCTCCCCATCTCATTAACATAATTTTATAGCTTCTTATACATTCCAATCTTCGCTGAACAGAGGCTTGAAGCTGGTTTCTCTTTTCTTTTTTTTTAAAGATTTATTTATGTGTCTGTTTATGGCTGTGCAGGGTCATCGCTGCTGTGCTCAGGCTTTCTCCAGCCGCCAGCGAGCGGGAGCTGCTCTTTCCTGAGGCGTGAGGGCTCCTCACTGCAGAGGTTTCGCTTGCGGCGGCCCACAGGCTCGGGGCATACGGCCTCGGTAGCTGCAGCGAGTGGACTCAGCACCTCTGGCGCACAGGCTTAGCTGTTCCACGGCAAAGTGGAACCTTCTTGGATCAGGGACCGAACCGGTGTCCCTGCATTGGCAGGCGGATTCTTCACCACTGAGCCCTACTTTCCCTTTTCCTAACATTCTGTAAGTTACCTAATAGGTAAGTGTGGTCTATCTCAGAGCATATGTGAAAATCCTATTCCTTAAAGGAGATTTTAAAAAATTACACATAAGATAAACAGTGTTTTTAAACAAGAAGTACTCCCTGTCTACTTTATAGCTCCTTATTCTCACCAGCTGATTTTTAAAAATTATTTTTAGCAGAGCCATAGGAAGTCCACATCACCTCCCTGGCATGGCCGGGGAACTTTCTAGACAAAATACATCTGCTGGACTGGCCAGCAGGGGCAATGGAGCTGAGCTGAATATGACCCTCTGTGGGGCTCAGTCCACCTATGTGTGAGATAAAGGACTTCCCAAAATTAGACTGTTGATCTCATGACTTCCACGAGCAACCTCTTCAGCTGGAGCCATCGGCAAACCTGGACCCTGACATCCTGTCTGGCTCTTTCCTCAGGAGCAATTCTGTGGGTAAACGCAGGATGGGGACCTGGATCTAAGATCAAGATCAAAGTCACTGGAAACATTAGTTACTATTTGCCAAGAGCCAAAATTACCTGTAGAATTTTAGAGAACGGAAACAGACTTACTTCCTCCCATGAATTCATATTTTATATCAAATGAACCATAAAGTGCTTTTTCTTCACTGTTAAAGTTATTTCCAGGCTCTGGAAGACGAAATTTATACTAACTTGCAAAATAAACTTGGAAGGTTATCAGCTCCGAAAGTCTTTAATCATAATATATGGTGAAGAACTAGTCAGCCAGAACTAAAATTCATGTTTGAGCTCAACAACTACCTGGAGATTTTAAGGACCAGATGAAAGGTGCTTGGTAAGCAGCAAAGGCCATCAGTAGGGTGTTGCTTAACTGCGAAGGAGGGCCTGAACAGGTGGAGGGGTAAGCGCCCTGCACTGCAGGCTGGAGATCTGGGTGAGCTTGAGCAAAAAAAAAAATATACAGCAGATTTTATTTCTTATATTCCCTGCTACCTTGACCTCTCTGAGTTTCAACTCCCTCATCAATATAAAGCAACAGAGTAAAGCTCTCAACAGATGTTTGATGAATGGAGAACTGAATGAATGAGAGCAATGAGCAGAGTTAGGCTAGATCTTCACCTTTTCGCAGAGTCTCTTACTGACTGGGGGCCCTTGGTCCACTGACCTCACTGGTGAGGTCCATGAGCAGTGGCCCGGGCGGAGTGCCTGTCAGTGAGGGTCAGGCGTGGAGGAAGGGGGCCCCTGGAGGGTTGTGGGGTCAGCGCCTTTTAAGCCCCAGCCTTTCAAGTAGGAGGGGGCTGTGCGTCCCACACCCGCCACAAGTCATCAGTCATGGGAAGGCCAAGCTCACGGCAGCCACCAGGGCAGACTCGCTGACTGACTGGCTGGGCTTGAGCCTGTCGTCAAGAATTTCGGAGCGAGTGCAATTATTCCTACCACTGTCTGAGAGGCAGACACCTGCCCCCTAAGAAGCATAACCTGGATTTTTACAGAGAAACTCACTCAGGATGTAGGGGCAACCTGACAGGAGGTCTGGGTTCCCTTGAAAATACTTCAGCAATAATGAAAGAAAAAGGAAGGGGGGAAAAAAGAGAGGGAGGGAGACAAAGAAAAAAGTGACAAATGAAGCAAGTGCAGCAAAATTTGAAAACACCGAACCTGCTCATTACACTAGTCTCTCTACATCTGTGCATGTTTGAAAATTTTCACAGTAAAGCTTAATTTAAAAAAAGATATATGGGACTTCCCCGCTAGCCCCAGGGGATAGGACTCTGTATGCTTCCAACTCAGGGAGCCCAGATTTGATCCCTGGTCAGGGAACTAGATCTCATGTGCCACAACTAAGACCAGGTATGGCCAAATACATAAAATAAATAAATACTTAAAAAAAAAAATATATATATATATATATAGCACCTTTTCATACTGCTCATGGTTAGATAGCATCACTGACTCATTGGACATGAATTTGAGCAAACTCCCGGAGATGGTGAAGGACAGGGAAGCCTGGCGCGCTGCAGTCCACGGGGCTGCAAAGAGTTGGACACAACTGACTGAACAACACACAGCACTTTGTCAAAAGTGAACTGCTGTCCCTTGCGTTTCTGAATTCCCGTCTCAGGACCCCGTGGTCCCAGCTGTCCTCTGCCTTCACACTTCTCACACACACGCAGGGCCCCCCTGGCCCGGGACCAACCGGGAGCATCTGGGGCTCCCGCTGGGGGCTTGGCTCTGCCAGGCTCCCCTCTGGACCCCAGGCAGCTTGTGGTCGGGTCTGGATCAGCCTCGGCTCGCACAGCGGAGGGGAACCAACGAGGGTCGAGGCTCACCGCGTGCAGGCCCAGCACGCACGCCACAGTGAGCTGGTCGCTGTCCTTTTCCCCTTCAGACACCCTTTAATATCAGACAAACTGCTGTTTCCACTGTCAGGGTCATGAGTCTCCAGTTACCGGAGCCTCAAAAAACCATGGGCAAACATGCTCACCTTCTGCCAGCCCCAACGTGTCCTACACACCGACACACCGACACACACACACACACCCCAAACATGCTCACCTTCTGCCAGCCCCAGCGTGTCCTACACACCGACACACACCGACACACACACACACACCAAGGATAAAAAGCAAGGAGAGCCAATGGCCATGAACGCAAAAAGAAAGGGAAAACACTCTCGGTGTTTGCACTCCCTTTTCAAATTACCTGTGCCCTTCTGGTGAATGAACAGCCATCTACATGCTAGCCGTGTCCTCCCAGCTCCGGGTGACACGCTGAGTGAATTCTCCGTGTTGCCCTGTTAAGTCTGCAGAGAAGCTGCACCGGGTGGGCTTCCACTCACCCTGTGTGTGCATGCTAAGTCGCTTCAGTCGCATCCGACTCTTTGTGACTGCATGGACCATAGCCCACCAGACTTCTCTGTCCGTGGGATTGCCCAGGCAAGAATACTGCAGAGGACTGCCGTGCCTTCCTCCAGGGGATCGTCCCGACCCTGGGATCAAACCCTGGGATCTTGCACCTCCTGTATTGGCAGCCTGGGTCTTCACCACTAGGGCTCACCCTGATAAGGGCTCTTTTCCTGTTACAACTCACCTGTCCTTGCCCCACATCCGTGCTCCCAACCCCCACGGCATGCTGACTTTCCATCACACTTTTCTTTACTCTTCCGACATCCTTTCTGGTGGTGTACCTTTACCATTTTAACTATTAAAAATTATTGAAAATTATTACATGCTGTAGGTTTAAAAAAATTTACAAAAAGCTATAAGGTGAAAGGTAAAAGTCTCTTTCTGTCCTGATCCCCAATCTCATCCCCCAGAGATATCATTGCTTGAGTTCCAAAGTAGCCTTCAGGATATTTTTCATGTATATGTTATTATATAGCTATAAATATTTAAAATACTTTCTCCCTGCTGTTAGTTTTTACTGCCAACCTAGAGGGTGGTGAGGACAATTCCACAATGTTTACTGACTTAAAAAATTTTAAGTTCAATGTATCAGGAATTTTGGTTTAAAAACCATTTAATTCATATTAAATGCTCTAAAATGTGACTGGACTATACCGTCTAATTGAGCTGCTAACAAAATCAACTTAAAAGCTAAAATGAATAATGGCAAATAAATTAAGAAACAAAGGCAAGACTTCCTTAGCAATTCAGTGTTAATACTTTGTATTTCCAATGTTCAATTCCTGGTCAAGGAACTAAGATCTCACATGCCTTGAAGTGGGGGGGAAAAAAAAGGCTGGTCTCATCTCATTTTTCACTTAATGTGTTCCAGACATGTAGTTCTAACAATGCATTTTATAGACTTTGAGACAGCTACAAGTCCAAGTTCAGATTTTAAAAACATGCTTGAGCTGGGCAAGTTTCTGCTATTTATAACTCAATGACCAATTTGTAAAGAATGCTCAATTTACTCATTGCACCCTTAAAGAAAAATTTTTATAAGCCTTTAAAGGCTTTACAGAAATAAAAGAGAACATACATTTTCTTCTTTGTAATTTGTGTTTGTATTTGTAAAGGCTGAATTTATAGTTAAACATATTTGCGAGGTTAAAAAAAAAATGTGTTTGAATGAAGAGCCAGAAAAACTGCAATGCATTAAGAGTGGGAGAATAAAGAGGAGTAAGAATAGAATCAATACATAAATCCTGTCAAACTGTATTAGCATTTACTGATCTGACTCATAAAACCTCAGCCTAATCGGACTTGGTTTTCCATGTCATGGCAACAGCGCAAATCATTGTTTCTGGAAGGATCAGCTGCTTCAGCCTCCTACAGCCCCTCAATGACAAGGCTTTATTGACTTCATAAATATATGCTGCCCAGCTGTCATCCGCTTAATGAGGCGACGACTTCCATTCGAGGGAACCATTCCATTTGGTCCTAGCAGGCGGGCTGTCGCCTGACATTAACAATGGACCATGCTGGCCCTTTCAGAAGTTCGGGTACCACACAGCCACACAAGTTCTATTGTTCCTACAACATGGCAGCTTAGTGTTTGCTTTAGGACTTAAAAACCACTTCTCCCCTTTAAAGAATATATTCTTCTTGGCTGAGGCAGTTACTTCTAAGATTTGAAACCTTCCAAGGCTCATCTTTATTGGACATGTGTATTATCACATTATTACTTAGGGATAGGATGAAAATTAAAACTTAATCCAAGTAAGAAGGATGGTGAGGAGGGGTCACAAAAGGGACAGAAGAAGAATGAACATTTACTGAACTCTGCTAAGCTCTGGGCACTGTGCCCAATGCCCTACATCCTTGCTTTTCATATATGGTCCATGCACCACATCTCGGGCACCAGCTGGGAGTTTGTGTAGACTGTCAGACCCTCGCCCAGACTTATGGAGATTCCCGGGCACAGTCAAGTGTGAGAAGACCTGCCCTAAATTACAAAGTCTATTTAATCCTTTCAACAACCATTTGAAGAAGACATTAGTTCCATACTTTATGTCTATAAATTTGGGGTAGACATCTCAAATTTGGGTCCTGATCTCAGACTTTCAGGCTCCAAAACTGTGAGAAAGAAATTTCGGTTGTTTATAAGCCACCAGTGTGTGGCATTTTGTTACAGCAGCCTAAAGAGACCAACACAATCAGGAAACCCAGAAAGAAAGTTTCCTTTCTCCCTCCCTTAAAAAAAAAAAAAAATATATATATATATATATATATATATATAATTTTGCTTTTTATTTCTCTTCACTGCCAAAAGAATTTAATGCAAAATACAAGTATGAGTAAACAATGGAATAAATATTTACCCTGGTGCTCAGCAGTAAAGAATCTGCCTTTCATGCAGGAGACTCAGGTTCGATCCCTGGGTTGGCAAGACCCCCTGGAGGAGGGCATGACAACCCACCCTAGTATTCTTGGCTGGGAAACCCCATGGACAGAGGAGCCCGGCAGGCTACAGTCCACGGAATCGCAGAGAGTCGGACACAACTGAAGTGACTTAGCAGCAGCAGTAAAGGGGGAAATCACTGAAGTGAGAATTGTGTTTTTTCTGTATATGCTCTGCAAAGCCTCCTCAGCCTGTATTGCTCACACATATTTAATGCACATACCCTGGTGGTTCAGTCAGTAAAGAATCCGCCTGCAATGCAGGAGACCTGGGTTTGTTCCCTGGGTTGGGAAGATCCCCTGGAACAGGGAATGGCAACCTGCTCCAATATCCTTGCCTGGAAAATTCCATGGACAGAGGAGCCTGGGAGGCTCCAGTCCATGGAGTTGCAGAGGGTCGGACACGACTGAGTCACTAAACCACCACGATATTTCATAATGCACATATATTTCTTCCTTCTTCTCTGTGTCACAGAAAGATTTCCAGGGAGGAAAGGATTTCACAGGTGGGAAAAGACAGGGCCGGCCGCACCAGCACACCTGTTGGACCCCAAAGCCCATGCTCCCCCCGCCTTCCCACCCCGCCCCAGGCTTCCTGAGGAACGGTCAGAGCTCCTCCGGAACAGCGCTGAGTAACCCGCACTGAAAGGCAGCCTGTGGTGTGGGTGAGGGTGAGGGTGAGGGTGAGGGTGAGGGACAGGGCGGAGAAGAGCCAGGAAACCACGCCGTAAGAAACGGCGGAGCTGAGGGGCGGACACAGGACTCAGCCTCCCTCTGGGCTACAGAAGGCGGCACAGTAGGACCCAAAGAGGTCACAAGGGGGCTCGTCTCGGCTCAGCATGAGGCAACACTTTCTTGTAACTAGAGCTATTCCATTTTGGAAAGATGGTGCCCACTGAACGTTTTCCAGCACAGGTGGCTGACCCGAGGACGTCTGTCTGGACTGTGAGAAAAGTCCTATTTCAAGGGGGAGACTGGGCTGCCTGGCTCCTAAACGCCCCTCCTAGACTATGGCAGTGTTCTCACTTTCCACACGCAGTACTGGGCGTTCTCCGGATGTGTGGGGCACGACACGCGCTGTGCCCTCCGCGGACTGGGCCAGGGTCTACGCTGTACCAGCCGCTCCCCCGGCTGCGGGTGCTCGGATCCGAGGATCGGGAGGGACAGGAGGCAGTCAGCGCACGGGCTGGCGGCTGGCCTACAAAGCAACCCTTGCAAAACATCACAACCTGAACAGACCCGAGCTGGGCCCATGACAACATTCTTATTCTCCGAGAGCACCAATTCAGAAAGAGGGCGTGAATCCAATCTGATTCTGATAATGAACACATAGGAGAGGTCAGGAGAGGCCCAGAACAAATCGACACTCTGAAGAAAGTCAAGTTACCAGGAAGCACGGTGTATTCGTTGGATTGGGCTGCCACAGAAAAGTCCCACAGATCAGGTGGCTTAAAACCGCCAACACTGAACTGTGTCACAGTTCTGGAGGCTGGGTGTGTGCAGAGCCGACTGTCGGCAGGGCTGGTTTCTTCCCAGGGCTGCAGGGGGCCCTGTCTCATCCCCTCTCCCCTATACCTTCCTGGGGTTTGATGGTACTCACTGGTGCTCCTTGGCTTGAAGCAGCCTCACTCTGATCGATGCCTTCAGGTTCACGTGGCGTTCTCTCCCTGTGTCCAAATTCCCTCCTTTATAAGGAACCAGTCGTTACTGGGTTAGGGTCCGTGCTCACGACCTCACTTTAAGTGAGGAAGTATTATACTGTGTTCTACTACTTTTGCGGGGATCGCTGTCCCAAGAAGGCAGAGGAGGAGAAATGGGAAATGGGACCAAGGAGAGGCATGAATCAGGTAGGAAGCTACACTACTGCGTTTAGCAACTCAGTAAAGCTGCTTAGTAACAAACTAACTGATGGCTCAATCTTACACTTGTCCAGAGACTGTACGAACTACTGCTTCTTTGGGGAGTTCCTCTTGGGTGAGGAGGGAAGAATTTATCCTGTGGTTCCCAAAAACCATTGTCAAAGGTTCATCCCGTGGGAGCCGAGTGGGACCCCAGGACTTCACACCTGAGTGGCATGTGAGGGGCCTGGGGCAGGGGCTGGGAGCAGAAGCTGCCTGGATGGGACCCAGTGAAGCTGGAGTTGGTCGCAGTCATGGTGGCAGAAGCAGAGCCAACTGTCAAGGGTCAGATGAAGCCAAGAAGATCTGAGAGGTACCTGATACAATCTTGCTATCTCCTACTGGATGACTGGGAGAAAGTAGCTGATGGGACTACAAATGGGGATCACGTTTCTGGGATGTTCAAACACTGGCTTCCCTTGGTTTAGTCGCAAAGTCGTGTCCGACTCTTGTGATGCCATGGACTGTAGCAGGCTCCTCTGTCCATGGTGTTTCTCAGGCAAGAATACTGGAGTGGCTTGCCATTTCCTTCTCCAGGGGATCTTCCCGACCCAGGGACCAAACTCAGGTCTCCTGCATTGCAGGCAGATTCTTTACCAACTAAGCCACCAGGGAAGCTCTTAGCTTCCCTTAGAGCAAGCAGCTATACTTTTCGGGATCCATCCTAGGTAAACACTTAAGACAAGTGCATAAGTATATATAGAGAACATTCTATATAATTGCCAGCAACTGGGAAAAGCCTGTAAGCCCAACAATCTAGGACTGGTGAAAAAGATTATACATGAAGTATAATGGAATCCTAAGCAGTTATTTAAATTTGTGAGGTATTAATAGTTCAAGAGACTCATACAGATGGTCACTGAACTCAGCTAAATGAAAAAAGCAACAAAGAATGAATAATATGATCCCACTTTTGTAAAAAGGATCCTGAAAAATATTTATATGGATATATATATTCATAGAAATTCTGGAAGACTATTTTTAAGAATACTAACAATTATCTCTAGGTAATTTTAACTTTTCTTCTTTTTAGATATATGTTATTTTTTTTACAATTATTGTGGAAATAAAAAATTTAAACAAATTTTGTTTCAAAAGACTGTCTGACATAGAAAAATAACTGACATTTTAACCACTTTTTTTTTTTT
Organism: Cervus elaphus; assembly: GCF_910594005.1. Lineage (NCBI taxonomy): Eukaryota > Metazoa > Chordata > Mammalia > Artiodactyla > Cervidae > Cervus > Cervus elaphus. The sequence goes on from NC_057844.1 coordinate 19,972,529, forward strand.
TTTTGCCGAGTGGCATATGGGATCTTCCTTCCCTGACCAGGGATCGAACCCATGACCCCTGCACTGGGAATGCACAGTCTTAACCACTGGACCATGAAGGAAGTCCAAGAACTGACATTTTAGATATCTGAGCAATCAGAGGCTTAAATGTAAATGGAAGATGCCGCTAAAAATTAAATGAATAGAATCACTCTTCCATTCATTCAGTATTAACAAATACCCCAGAACAGCTCCTACACACCAGGCACCAGGCCAGGTTCTGGAGATGGAGGAAGACAAAACAGTTACACATTGTATTTAGTGTTATAAAAGAAAAAAGATATTTCCCTGGAATATTTTTATTTCAAAGGAAATAAGTTTAGTTGCATTAAAATTTTTTGAAGTATTTACAGGCTTTCTCCTTTTACAAAAGATTTTAGGTTAATTACAACAAAAACATCCCACTAAATGGTAAAATATACATAAGAATTTGGATCAGGGACAATAAAAACAACTATATGTAGACTGTCTTTTGTTGTTATTATAGACCTTAACTATGGTTCTGAGCACCCAAGGAGCCAAAGTGAAAAGAAGAAACATTTATTTTGTTCATGCCGTCAGAAAGAAATAGACCAATTTTTAAAAAAGAAACTAAGCTTCTCCTAGCCCTTATCTGCAAAGGAAATTTCTCATATGAGAAATTTCTCATACTGCATGACATTAATAAATATTATTAATACTTATATTAATATTATTTTCCACAGGAAATAATAAGAAAAAATCTGCTAATCCATAAACTTTGAGAGGACAAGGGTCATCTATTCTATCTGTGTCTAGACACAGGTACCCCACTAGGCACTCAAATTTTATGGAAAGGAGGAACAATATGTCATTCTGAGATGTGGCTACATGGACAGCCATCCCAATCGCTAAGGAACATCCTTCTTCATGTTAGAAAACAGACTGAATCCTGATCTGTAGAAGTACGAGGACTGTCTACCACCCTAAATAACGGATAGTGGCTCATTCTGGGCGCTATTCTTTAGGCTTTAATTTGACACCATAAACAGAACCACCAGGAGATTATATCTGTACCTAAATTTATGTGTATATATGTCTATATATCTATCTACCTAGATTTATCATAAGGAACTGGCTTAAGCAATTCTGAAGGCTGACAAGTCCCACGACCTGAGGTTGAGTCAGCAAGCTGGAGACCCAGGAAAGCCAACGGAGCTCTAACCCAAGCAGAGGCCTGAGAACAGACAGAACCAATGGCACAGTCCTAGTCCACAGGCCAGCAGGCTCGAGATCAGGAAAAGTCCTTGTTTCAGTTCAAGTCAGTAAAGGCAGTAAAAAGCCAATGTCCCAGCATGAAGGCAATCAGGTAGGAGGCTTTCTTTCTGATTTGAGGGAAGACCGGGTTTTTGTTCCAGTCAGGACAGCAAGAAGATCAGACTAGTCAATCCTAAAGGAAATCAATCCTGAATATTCACTGGAAGGACTGATGCTGAAGCTGAAGCTCCAATACTTGGGCCACCTGATGCAAAGAGCCCACTCATTGGAAAAGACCCTGACGTTGGGAAACATTGAGGGCAAGAGGAGAAGGGGGCAACAGAGGATGAGACGGTTGGATGGCATCAGGGAATCAGTGGACATGAGTTGAGCAAACTCCAGGAGACGGTGAAGGACAGGGAAGCCTGGCGTGCTGCAGTCCATGGGGTCGCAGAGAGTCAGACACAACTGAGCGACTGAACAACAACAGGCCTTCAGTTGACGGGATGAGGCCCACTCACGGAGGGCATTCTGCTTTATCAATGTAAATATTAACTTCATCCAAAACACCTTCACAGAAACACCCAGAATAATGTTTGTCAAGATATCTGGGCACCCCATGGCCCAGTCAAGGTGACGCACAAAATTAACCAGCATGAACCATTACTCTCAATGTACAGCTAAACCAACTGTGATTCACCAGGCTTACCAAACAGCACACGAACTATAAATTCATTTGCCAGAGAGGATATCTATCTTAGAGCAAAACTGATGAAGATAATGATGCCAAAAATGGAAAGGAAAACAGGAGACAGCAACAGACGGCGAATTAAAAGGCAACTTCAGACCTCATGACAAAGTGGTGGGAGGAAGACAATTTTAGAAAGTCTCAAGATCAGAGGCTGAAGTTACTGCCGTGAAGGCAAAGCACAGATGGTAACATGAAACGGAAAAGGGTAATGTCCAAAATACACCAATTGATAGGGAGGTAAGCAGCCTCAGGATTTCTTGAAGAAAGATGACGCTTGGGCGTTAAGGCAGAATGAATGGAGAGACTACAGAGACCAGATGTTCCGTGACAACTGTCCTGATGGACAAGCCCTAGTGGTGCTCCACAGTCATGAGGGTGGGAATGGCAAGTCTAGGGGTCTGAGCAGAGGACCAGGGGTAGAGTCAGGCACAGCCGATTCCCCCCAGTTCACGTGGCCGGGCAACACCAGAGAACTCGTGAGCCCGCACCCAGCTCTGCCGTCCACCCTCCCCTGGACCAGGCTCCTGCTCACACATGCGCTCAGACCTTCCAGCCTTAAACCCCAAGTCCCTTGCTCTTGCCGTATCTTTTGAACTTTTCTTTGTAAACAAGGAAGAATAAAGGGTGTTGCTCAGCACCCAGCTCTATGAAGATGAAGTCAACAGCCACTGCAGCTGCTGACGGACCGCGCTCCCTGAGAACTATCTTGCCCCTGAACTATCCTTTCCAATCCACCCTGCATCTGTGAGGAGACAACTTTCCATAAAGATCTCCTATTCTTGCAAGAACTCGGGGTGAAATGCAGGATGAGACACACTGTGGTTGAGAAAAACAGGCCCTAGAGATTGTCGGGTGCACGTCTCAGGAGGAATGTTCATGAGCCCAGATTCAAGCATCTTCAAATGCATGGTTGGACAACCACTGATATTGTTACCTTGAGATATCTGGTTTTTTGTGACCAGCAGTGATTTTTTTATCAAGGACGTGTGCTTGACTGCAAGCCTTCCCTAGCCAAAACCCATATATAAGCTCTTTCAATGGCAAACCCCCTCCAGTATTCTTGCCTGGAGAATTCCATGGACAGAGGAGCCTGGTGGGTCACAAAGAGTCGGACACGACTGACTGACTAACTTTCTTTCTTCTTTCTTTTCCCCTATCTTTTGGGGGCAGCTTCTTCTGAGCTCCTGAGAGGCTGTCTCCTGGGCCACTCACAGTCCTCAGTAAGGTCCTTGAATTAAAACTTAAGACTCACAGGCTTCCCTGGTGGTCCTGTGGTTAAGAATTCATCTGTCAATGCAGGGGACATGGGTTCGATCCCTGGTCGGGGAAGACACCATGTGTCATGGGGCAACTAAGCCCACGTGCCTGGAGCCCAAGCTCCCCAGTAAGAGAAGCCTCCTCAGTGAGAAGCCTGCGCACGCCAACTAGAGAGGAGCCGCCGCTCTCTGCAACTAGAGAAAGCCCACGCAGCAACAAAGACCCAGTGCAGCTAAAAAAATACCTCTATATATTAAATAAATTTAAAAAAAAACCAAACTTACATTCATAGCTCGTAAGTCTGTTCGTTTTTCTTCAAGTCGGCACCTTCCTGCACTGTCCTTCCTGCCACCACCAAATCTCCTGCAAGTCTGGCATATGCTGCGTCCACATCCCCCGGTCCCACCTGCTAAGCCCTTGCCCCTGGCTGCTGGAGCCCCCATTCAAGCAATGCCATCTACATCCACTTCCTGATGGCTGGTCCCAAAAGGCTCGGCCTTCACCTTTTTTGAACTTTTTATTTTTATAATGGTGCTGCACATTTCACAGTGATCCTGAAATTCCCTTCTTTGGCTCCCAGGACCTAGCACTATATCCTGTTCTTGGCCTTGCCCCCAAGATCCTTCCTGGATCTTCCTCTTCCTGGTTGTTCAATGGCAATATCAAAAGACTCTGCTGTCATCCCCCAAGATTTTCACCGTTCTGTTTTCTCTTATTCGGAAGTCACTCTCCCCAGGGCTTCCTACTGTCTGCTCCAGTCCAGTGAGGAACTTCCAACTCTCTGTTCCACCCTGACTCTGTCTCTCCCATGGGTCTTACATTTTCAGTGCCTTCCAACCATTTCCCCTCAATTACACCCTGGAGTCCCAGATTCACAGTTCTAAAATCAGACTTTCTTGTCCTTGTTAACAATATCAACATTATCCAAGTCGGCCAAACTCTAAACTCCAAGATCATCTCCACTCCCAATGTATAAGTGGTTACTCTGACTCATAAAATTCTTCCCTGCAAAGTCTCTTATATTTCGCTTTCCTCCTCATTTTAACTTCCATCACCACCTGAGCTCAGCTTTCTTCTCATTCCTAAAATACTGCAATTGCTTTTAGCTGATCTTCTTGCCCCTGAACTATCCTTTCCAATCCACCCTGCATCTGTGAGGAGACAACTTTCCATAAAGATCTCTTATTCTTGCAATGTCTGGCTGGGGTGTCTAAGCACAGGCATTCACACTAAGAATATTTCTGGTGGCCTCGTGGTTAAGAATCTGCCTTGCAGTGTATAGGATGTGAGTTTGATACCTGGTCAGGGAACTAAGATCCCACATGCTGTGGAGCAATTAATCCCAGTGCCACAACTTCCAAGCCTAAGCACTAAACTACTACTAAAGCCCATGGGCTCTGGACGCAACTACTAAAGCCCACGGGCTCTGGTGCCCATACGCCACAACTAGAGTTCATGCGCCACAACCAAGATCCTTGGGTCAGGAAGATCCCCTGGAGAAGGTAATGGCAACCCACTCCAGCATACTTGCCTGGAGAATCCCATGGACAGAGGAGCCTGGTGGGCTCTAGTCCATGGGGTCGGACTGTCCAAAGAGTTGGACATGACTGAGCAACTAACCCTGCAACTAGAGAAAAAGCCTGCACAGCAACAAAGACCCAGCACAGCCAAAAATAAATAAAATTATTTTAAAAAGAAAAGCTAACATGTAAAAAAAAAACCCTATTAAAAAAAAAAAGAACATGTGTGTAAAGAGACATTCCAGAGTAGTAGGGCTTAGAGACCGCTCCTTCCTGAGATGGTTCAGGGTAGTGAAGATAAAGACCTCACCTCCTCTTCCTCAGAGAAGATCGGTTTACATTTCTGAGTAAAGATAAGGTCTTTCTCCAGAGAGAAGTAGGAGCAGGTCACCAGCAGCTCCACAGAAGATGGGAACCTAATTTGGGGGCTGTTCCCCCAGCCTGTGCAAGTACCATCTGGCCCTCACTGCCTTGCCCTGTGGAGCTTGGGCAATCAACACGGCTAACTTCGCTTGAAGAAGGGTAAAATCTCAGACCCCTTACACTGTGACTTAACACACCACCAACAAATTATCTTTTCAAGATCGACTTTGGCCCCCTTACTTTCTTGACTGAAACACTTCCGTGGCTTCCTTCCACAGAATAAAACTCTTTTAAGTCTTATCCGCAATTCAAGTTCTCTTTCCAGTCTGTCCCCCTTCTTTCTATAAGGGACTTGAGAATTTGTGGTTTTGAGTATCCTGGGGCATTATGGAAGCAATCCACCATAGATACCAACAGAAGACTATAGCACCGACGAAGGAGGAGAAACCAAAGCCTTTGATAATCATCTAGGTCTGCAGGTGTCACTGGACACGTGTTGCTAGAGTCTTACCCGATGTAAGTCTTCTGTTCTAATCAATCTGGACTTCCGTATGTTTCCCAAACAGGCATACACATCCTGCCTCCACGCTCTGGCCATGCCTATGCTCACTCAGTTGTTTTCAGCTCTTTGCAACCTCACAGACTGCAGCCTACCAGGCTCCTCCGTCCATGGGATTCTCCAGGAAAGAATACTAGAGCAGGTTGCCATTTCCTATCCCAGGGGATGTTCCTGACACAGGGACTGAACCTGGGTCTGTGTCTCCTGCATTGGCAGAGAGATTCTTTACCATTAGTGCCACCTGGGAAGCCCCCTGGCAATGCCTAGAATGCTATACTTAGATCACAGATGAGGGAAAACCCATGAAGCACCACGGCAAGAAACACCCACAGCATCTTTTGAGCAACGGTGAGCCAAACCATTCATTTCTTCATGGATGTCACCATGGCTCCCATCAGACAGGAAACCAACCAGTCCTCCATCCCGGCCATAACCGATGAACTGAAGGTCAGAGCTGCAGCCCCAGGTGACCAGTGTCTGACTGGACATCAGGGAGCTGAACCATCTCTGGCAATGCTTGGTTGAATCTCTGTGCAACAGGGGAGCTCAGCATTTGATGGTGGCCAACAGACCCAGACATCACCTCAGTTTGAGAAGTCAAGTCAAAAGGGGTGAGGAGAGACAGCTCAGGTTCCAGTGGGAACAAGCGAGTTGGGGCTTCAAACCTCCTCTAGTCTTTCTATTCAAATCTTAGCAACACCCAGATTTGGATTTCTGGGTATTCTCGCAACCAACTCCCAACCATCTCAAAGATAATACAGACATGCATTTCCCTTGTAGGCCTCAACCACTTAAGAGCCCTTCTCACCAGTCTCTAAGATATGTGTACCAAGACACTGGTTGAAGCATTGTGTGTAAACAGTCAACTTAACCAGACAATATTAATGAGCATGCTTTTATTTATCACATTTCATTATCAACTATAAGATACAACCTAATTCCAGAGACATAAAATATCAGGGACTTCGCTGGTGATCCAGGGGCTATGATTCCGCACTCTCCTTGCAAGGGGCCCAGGTTCGATCCCTGGTGAGGGAACTAGATCCCACACGCTGCTCAAATAGTTTGAATGCCACAAGTAAAAGATTCTGGGCACTGCAACAAAGAGTTGGTGCAGTCAAACCAATGAATAAATATTTTTTAGTGGTGGTTTACTGGCTAAATCGTGTCTGACTCTTGTAAAACCATGGACTGTGGCCCACCAGGCTCCTCTGTCCTTGGGATTTCCCAGGCAAGAATACTGGAGTGGGTTGCCATTTCCTTCTCTAGGGGATATTCTTGACCCAGGGATCGAATCTGGGTCTCCTGCATTGCAGGCAGATTCTTTACTGACTAAGCCATAAGGAAGCTCATATATATATATATATATATATACATTTTAATACATCAATAAAATAACCCACAGTGGTTATGCCACTGTGATGTTGTAACATATCCCCCCAAAAAAGTGCCTTTGAGAATTAAGGGATTATTGTATGTATTCAAGATATGTATTCAGGTCCCTGGTGGCTCAGATGGCAAAGCATCTGCCTACAATTAGGAGATGCAGGAGACACGGGTTTGATCTCTGGGTTGGGAAGATCCCTTGGAGAAGGGAAAGGGAATCCACTCCAGTATTCTTGTCTGGAGAATTCTAAGAACAGAGGAGCTTGGCAGGCTATAGACCATGGGGTCACAAAGAGTTGGACACGACCAAGCAACTAACGCTTTCACTTCAAGGTACGTATGGTATGGTACATTCAAACAGTCAGATGTTTTGCAGCTGAGACAGGTAAACAGCACGAGGTGGGTCCATGGGTGGTGGTGGGGGAAGAATTTCCTTCAGAATGAAGGAGGAGAGTGGGGCATGCATGGGGCTGCACTTCAAGGTGCCACAAATGGAGATGCAGCCCGTGCTTCCTGGCAGTCGGTGCTTGAAAAGCAGACTTTAATTTTAAACCAGGTGGTGAACATGTGGGTGTATGTTTTAGTGTTTTTATACCTTTTTTAGTGTGTCTAAAATATAATACACTTTAAGTGGGCCTTGTAACCTGTTTTATTGCCCCTGTTCCTTGGACACCTTGTGTTCAGCAACAGCTTAAAAATTAATTCTTTAGAGACTCCTCTAGCGGTCCAATGCAGGGGCCCACGGTTTGATTCCTGGTCAGGAAACTAGATGCCACATGCCGCAACTAAGAGTTCATATGCTGCAACTAAAGATCCTGCACGCTGCAACGAAGATCAAAGATCCCATGTGCTTCAACTAAGACCCCGTGCAGCAAAAAAAAAAAAAAAAAATCAATTCTATAAATAAAGGAGTTGAGGGAAATATTTACCGTCTACAACCTCCACAAGTTGACTATTAGGAAAGAAGGAATTTCGTCATTCCATTCCAGCAGTATCTGATATGTGCACATATCCAACTGATAAACATCTGCAGCCCTACATGATTATCCAAAACTCTGCTCTTTCTTTCCCAATACTACAGTCCTCCCTCAGTATCTGAGAGGGATTCCCAGGCATACCAAAACCCACAAATGCTCAAGTCACTTATGTAAAAATGGTGTAGTATTTGCATATAACCAGACAGCATCCCCTAGGCTTTAAATCATCTCTGCTGCTGCTCCTAAGTCGCTAAGTTGCTTCAGTTGTGTCCGACTCTGTGTGACCCCATAGATGGCAGCCCACCAGGCTCCCCCATCCCTGGGATTCTCCAGGCAAGAACATGGGAGTGGGTTGCCATTTCCTTCTCCAATGCATGAAAAGTGAAAAGTGAAAATGAAGTCGCTCAGTTGTGTCCGACTCTTAGCGACCCCATGGACTGGAGCCCACCAGGCTCCTCAGTCCGTGGGATTTTCCAGGCAAGAGTACTGGAGTGGGGTGCCATTGCCTTCTCCATTAACTCATCTCCAGCTCACCTTTAATACCTAACACTATGCAAATGCCACATAAATAGCTGTATATACAAGGTAAATACCATGTAACTAGTTGTGGGTGAGGAGGGGGAGTTGTGGTGGGGGGCAAATTCATCTTGGAAATTTCTGGAATTTTTTTTTCTTGTATTTTCTATCCTTCGTTGATTGAAACCACCGGATAGGGAGGAGAACCGATTGTAGAGACCCTGGCTTCACATTAGCTTTGGGTTTGCCTAGATTTAAGCAAGGTCAAATTGGCAAAAAAAGGAAAAAGATATTTTGCCTAGTTTAACAAAAAGCTTTAAGAAAAGTGTGTGCAAGGAAAATGGGGCATTTTCAACAGAATCCCTTAAAAACAACCGTCCTGGCCATACAAAAAGTGAGTTGAAGTTTTAAGGACACATTTCCTAAAACCTGGCATGAAATAAAGTGCAAGCTTTGAAGTCAGACTAATTATTAAAAGTTATTCCGAAAATCACGCCGGCTGTGTGGCACGGCGAAGTCATATAACTTTGCAGGGCTTGTTTCTCTGTAAAATGGGGAAAATAATAAGTGACTTATGGGGTGTTCGCAAGTCAGAAATTTTAAGCACAGTACTGGGCCTGCATACAGTAGTTACCCAATAAATGGTGATTACTATTTGGGAGCGGGTTTGGGGTTTTGGTTCAGGCCCCAGCGTACCTCATCACCTCTCCCTGCTGCCTCTGGGGCATTCAAAAACTCTCAATTATTTTAAACATCTCTGTGCAGGTTACAAGTCAAGCAAGCCAAGGCCTTTCGGCAGCTTAAAATCCGACTAACAGTACCATAGAGGGATGACAATGTTCGGCTTTTCTTGGTTTAGTTTTAATTTGGTAGAGAAACCGACACCACTAGGGAAGCTGCGCTACGGCCTTGGGACCTCGGAGAGGTGCAGTTTCTGGCCAAAGGCCACGGGCACCACGGCCTCCAGGTGATTCCCGGGTCTCCCGCCATAGGGCCCGGGGCGGCCAAGGCGTCCCTGGCGTCCGCGTCCTTTCCTGGAAACTAGAGGGAAGGGTCTCAAGAGAGGCGGCGTCCGCCCGCGTTTTCCGGGCCCAGGCGAGGACACTTACCAGCGCGAAATGCACCAGGGCGTTGAAGCAGAGCCAGGCAAGCAACGCGCGGTCCGCCGCCCCCCGCCCCCGGCCCAGGCGCAGGCCCAGCGCGCAGCCCACCGCCAGCAGCGCGGCGCACAGCAGCAGCGAGCCGCCTGCCGCGGCGCCCAGCTCTCCGCCCGCGTGCATGCTTCCTGCCCCCAGCGCAGACTGCGGGCACCTGGGCTGGGATCGCCCGGCGAGCAGGGAGCGGGAAGGCGGGGCTGCACGGCGAGGGGGCGGGGCTGAGCGGCTAGGGGGCGGGGCTGCGCGGCGAGGGGCGGGGCTGCGCGGCGAGGGGGCGGGGCGGAAGGAGGCTTCCCCCTCCCTCCCGGCTGCCCCGCGGAGTCCCTAGACAGCAGAGCCAGACGTTTTCTCAACTCAGGTACATGCTCATCAATTTTCTTAATCTGGTTTCTGCCGAAACCAAATCTATTCCCAGTTCTGTTCACTCACTCGTGCCCGACTCTTTGTGACCCCATGCACGCCAGGCCTCCCTGTCCATCACCAACTCCTGGAGTTTACTCAAACTCATGTCCATCGAGTCGGTAATAACCATCCAGCCATCTCATCCTCTGTCGTCCCCTTCTTCTCAGCCTTCAATCTTTCCCAGCATCAGGGTCTTTTCTAATGAGTCAACTCTTCGCATCAGGTGGCCAAAGTATTGGTGTTTCAGCTTCAACATCAGTCCTTCCAGTGAATGTTGAGGACTGATTTCCTTTAGGATGGACTGGTTGGATTTCCTTGCAGTCCAAGGGACTCTCAAGAGTCTTCTCCAACACCACAGTTCAAAAGCATCAATTCTTCAGCACTCATCTTTATTTATAGTCCAACTCTCACATCCATACATGACTACTGGAAAAACCATAGCCTTGACTAGACGGACCTTTGTTGGCAAAGTAATGTCTCAGCTCTTTAATATGTTGTCTAGGTTGGTCATAATTTTCCTTCCAAGGAGTAAGCGCAAGCCACCCATCCCCAGACCATGCCCAAAAGGCTGGCGATAGGGCCACACCTTTTGATGCAGTGTGATTGTTAACAGGGTTCAAAGCCTTAAGCCACGAAGTGAAGTCTACCTGTTGGAAATTTTGCCAATAGCCTGCAGTGGAGGAAGGGAGGAGGTAGCGGGGAGGGGGGGGGTTGAATTTTAGGGACAAAATGTTCTAATTAGGCCCTTGCAAGCAACCATCAGTAGGCATTATGGATTAACACTATCCTTAAAGATCCAAAAAGCAGCATAAATATGGGCGAGAGGAGCAGTAGGTCACAGCAGTTTGGTACCAGATAATTTACCTGCGGTATTTTATGTTGTACTTACTGTGTTGCTGTTTCGTTGCTCAGTCGTATCCGAGTCTTTGCCACTCCATGGACTGTAGCCCACCAAGCTTCTCTGTTCTACTGGTGTGGGTTGCCTTTTCTTTCCCCAGGGTAATCTTCCCGACCCAGGGATGGAACCTGTCTCCTGCATTGGCAGGCAGATTCTTTACAGCTGAGCCAGCTCATGTGGTATTTTATCTTTCTTTACAACCCTGGGAACTCAGTATGTGTCCTCCTATTTTACAAATGTGGAAATAGGCTCACATAACAGATTTAAATAACTTGTCTAAGGACTCTCAGTGACTGTGCTGAGGCCAGAACCCACGAGTGAGTATCCCCAAGGCCTTTGCTTTTTGACCCTTGAGTAGATGCTTAACAGACAACTACAGTCAGCCAGGTTGGATGAAGCCACAAGCTGGAACCAAGATTGCTGGGAGAAATATCAATAACCTCAGATATGCAGATGACACCACCCTTATGGCAGAAAGCGAAGAACTAAAGAGCCTCTTGAAAGTGAAAGAGGAGAGTGAAGAATTTGGCTTAAAACTCAACATTCAGAAAACTAACATCATGGCATCCAGTCCCATCACTTCATGGCAAATAGAAATGGGAAACAATGGAAACAGTGACAGACTTTATCTTTTTGGGCTCCAAAGTCACTGCAGATGGTGACGGCAGCCATAAAATTGGAAGATGCTTGCTCCTTGGAAGAAAGGCTATGACCAACCTAGACAGCATATTAAAAAGCAGAGACATTACTTTGCCAACAAATGTCCATCTAGTCAAGGCTATGGTTTTTCCAGTGATCATGTATGGATGTGAGAGTTGGACTATGAAGAAAGCTGAGCGCTGAAGAATTGATGCTTTTGAACTGTGGTGTTGGAGAAGACTCTTGAGAGTCCCTTGGACTGCAAGGAGAGCCAATCAGTCCATCCTAAAGGAAATCAATCCTGAATATACATTAGAAGGACTGATGGTGAAGCTGAAACTCTGATACTTTAGCCACCTGATGTGAAGAACTGACTCATTGGAAAGACCCTAATGCTGGGAAAGATTGAAGGCAGGAGAAGAGGATGACAGAGGATGATATGGTTGGATGGCATCTCACCGACGCGATGACATGAGTTTGAGTAGGCTCTGGGAGTTGGTGATGGACAGGGAGGCCTAGCGTGCGTCCATGGAGTCGAAAAGAGTCGGACACGACTGAGCATCTGAACTGAACTGATCAGTCAGCCCTTGAATCCACGGATAGGAAGATTAAACTAATGGGACTTGAACATCCATGGATTTTGGTACACACAGGGGCTTCTGGAACCAATGCCCCATGGATACCCAGGGATGACCTGCACTTCCTGTTTTAATAATCCCCAAAACAGAGGATTCAGATCTCTAGCGCTGGCACTCTCCTCTGAGCCCCAAACCAGTATTTACAGCGTTGACCATCATTTGCATGTGTCCACTCAACTCAACCGGAACTGAACTCCTCACCCTCTACTCCCGGAACTGAATTCATCACCCTCTACTCCCTGCGTCTGACTCTCTACTGTTGCTTTTTTCTTTTTCTTCTGTCTGCACTGTGAGGCTTTTGTAGTTTTTGTTCCTCGACCAGAGATTGATCCTCAACCACGGCAGTGAAAGCGCCAAGTCCTAACCAATGAACCAGGGAACTCCCTCTGTGTTGCTTATCTTTTATGCTACTTAATATTCATCAGTTATAGCAACCCGGAAGCACAGAAATCATCCTTGATACTTTCCTCTCCTCCAATTCTTGATCTAAGCTTCGCTTGCTCCTGTTTTAGTTGCCAGTATCTCTGGATTCCATCTGGTGGCTCAGATGGTAAAGAATCTGCCCACAATGCCAGAGACCCTGGTTCAATCCCTGGGTTGGAAAGATCCCCAGAAGAAGGGCATAGCAACCCACTCCAATATTCTTGTCTGGGAAATCCCAGGAACAGAGGAGCCTGGCTACAGTCCATGGGGTCGGGAAGAGTTGGATACTTTCTTTCATCTACTTCATGGACCAAGCTCTTCACCATCTCTTGCTTCAGGGCTTCACACTATTTCAGCCTGTACACATTACTAAATTCAAAGTACATTTCCTGTGCTTGCCTTACCAGCCAATGATTGTTATCAAACACAATACTTCTATCATCACTCTTGTTTAATGAAGATGATTTACCGTTGCTTGTAGAATATCAAAACTTCTTTGTATGCCTTACAGGCGGGGGTCTGGCGCCTGCCTATCTCTTCAGCCCTCCCCTGCCCCTGGCAGCCCTCCCCTCACTATCATTTTGGCTCCAGCTGTACTTCCTTTCACTACCTGGACTCCCATGCTTCTTCCTACTTTGTATTGTTTCTTCTGCCAGAAAAGCTTTTCCAGTGAATCTGCCCAATTAACTCCTTCTTTTCCTTCACCACTATCAGCTGTGTACTTTTTGGAGACCTTAACTTCTGTCTGCCTGATAATAAGAATCTTCATCACAGAGATGTTGAGGGCCGAGTTGGCACTTCTTAAGCGCTCATGCCAGTGGCTGGGATTTACTGAGAACTCACTGCCAGCCTGATTATCACCTTTCTAACCAGGCCAACTTCCTCTATTACATATCACTGTATATCTCTAACATTTGTCCTAACTTTTATTTTATTCATGTGTGTGTGTGTGAACCTTGAACCCTAGCACAGTACCTGGCAGGCGATAGGATGCTCAAGAAGTATTTGAATGTTCTTAAAGGCTTAGTTTCAAAATTCTTATTTATAAAAAAATGAAGTCATGGGAAGGATACATACAGATATGGAATCTGTTCTTATGAAGAAAACTGAGCTGAAATCAAATAAACTGAAATTTATAAATTCTATTAAGGTTTGAAAAACCTTAATAAAAAGGTTAAAAAAAAACTGTAAACGCCAAACTACTGGACTGAAAAGAGCTGAAAACAAAAGGGAACTAAGGCTGTTACCTGATCACAAATCTAATGATGATGAAGCTGGTAAAGTAACTGAAACAGTCTCCTCCACGTTAACAATTAAATGGCCAGATAATGGAATGTTCCCATTCCATTGTACCCAGAAACTAGCCACCAGGTCCAGGACGGACTTTAAAGCAGGATGGCTGAAATGCATGGAGTGTTCAGATTGAGAAAGGAAGTTAATAAAAACAGATCTGTCTCTTCTGCTCTACGGGAATAATTAAAAGTCTATACGCGAAATCAAGAACAGTTCATTTGTAATGATGGTTCTTTACGAGTGGTGACTTCTATTCAATATTAAGACTCAGTCACAATGAAAGCTAGTCCTTAAGTAGATCTACTTGGGAGTGCATTTGCTTCTCCAACTCTTCTGACTTACAGCCTGCAGAAATGTGTCCACAAAAAGGTCTGCCTCAAAAACAAAACCTGATTTTGTCTTTAAAACATTATGCAAAATGTGTCCTTTACTCTCTAACACCTAGGTTTGTAGTACCAGAAAACTGTCTTTCTTACATCAAGTAAAACTGCTGCCCTGTGAAGATGCCTGGTTTCCCTTGAGGCTTCACACGACACTTGGCACAAGGCCCCATTTATCTCTGGGAACCACAGTTTTAAAGAATTACTCAAGAAAGCAGATGGCAGGCAGTTCTTCAGGGCTAGGAAAACGGATGTTGTAGAAAAAAGACCCTGCAGGGAACATATATTTTATAGAACAGCCATAGATCCCCTGCTTTTAATCATGTTTTAATAAACCTGTGAAGTATCCTGGTGAGGCCAATCTCTCATAATGCTTCAAAGAGGTGTTTTACAAACTATGCTAGGGATTTCTCTGCTCCAACCCCAGCTTTCCCAGAAAACTTCAAGCTCTGTAACTAAAAATGTTTCAAACACATTGCTACAGGGAAGTGTGGAGAAAACAAAGGGCAATCAACACATTTGTTGTTTCACACAACTTCTTTTAGGGCTCCCCTGGTAGCTCAGTAAACAATCCCCCTGGCAATGCAGGAGACACAGGGCATGCTGTTTCGATCCCTGGCTTGGGAAGAGCCCCTGGAGGAAAAAATGGCAACCCACTCCAGTATTCTTGCCTGGGAAATTCCATGGACAAAGGAGCTTGGTGGCCTGCAGTCCATAGTATGGCAAAGAATTGAATGCAACTGGGTGAACTGGGCTTCCCTAGTGGCGCGCACACACACAAACTCTTAGCCCCAGGATGCATGTAAGAGAGTAACTAGCTACTCCACATTCCCATTCCTCCTAAGCCCTTTGCAGTAGACAGGCTCAGGACTGCCAGGAGTCCTCATATGGGATCTGGGAAATGTGCTAAGCTGATTTCTCCTAAAACTGAGAATGAAGAAAAGGCACATTTGTTGTTTTCTCTTTTTTTTTTTTTTTGGCAGGGGTGGGGAGGGGGTCTCTTCTTTTTATCTTCTGTTTCTGGGTGGGGAAAAAAAGACCTGGCACTGTTCATAGAACAAAAGGCATGATTTAGACTGTCTCATTTGAGTGGAGAAGTTTCCTAGCTGAATTGATTTAGGCCGATCGTTCACACACGGGGCGGTTCTGGCCCCCAGGAGACACGTGGCTGTGTCTTGAGACATTTTTGGCTGTCCTGACGGGAAGTGCAGAGGTGCTATGTCTAGTGGGCAGAACCCAGCGATGCAACTAAACACCCTACAATACACAGGACAATCAAAAACTATCCAGCCTAAAATGTCCATTTTTCTGTCTTTTTGGGCCACACCTCAAGGCCTGCAGGATCTTAGTTCCCTGACCGGGGATCGCACCTGGCCCCTCGGCAGTTAAGTGTAGAGTCCTAACCACTGGGCCACCAGGGAATTCCCTAACATGTCAGTACTGAAGGGTTTGAGTATACATTAAAGTATACTGATATACATTAAAGTTAGCTGAGGGATTTCACAGGTAAATAGAGTACTCACAAGCTGGAATCACAATTGCTGGGAGAAATATCAACCACCTCAGATATGCAGATGATACCACTCTATGGCATAAAGTGAAGAGGAGCTAAAGAGACCCTTGATAAGAGTCAGAGAGGTGAGTGAAAAAGCTGGCTTGAAACTCAACCTTCAAAAAACTAAGATCATGGCATCCATTCCTATCACTTCATGGCAAATAGATGGGGGAAAAGTGGAAGCAGTGACAGACTTTATTTTCTTGGGCTCCAAAATCACTGCAGATGGTGACTGCAGCCATGAAATTAAAAGATGCTAGTTCCTTAGAAGAAAAGCCATTACAAATCTAGGCAGTGTATTAAAAAGCAGAGACATTACTTTGCCTACAAAGGCCCATATAGTCTAAGCTATGGTTTTTCTAGTAGTCATGTATGGATGCGAGAGTTAAGACCATAAAGAAGGCCGACTCTGAGCACTGAAGAACTGATGCTTTTGAACTGTGGTTCTGGAGAAGACTCTTGAGAGTCCCTTGGCCTGCAAGGAGATCAAACCAGTCAATCAATAAAGGAAATCAATCCTGAATATTCATCGGAAGGAAGATGCTGAAGCTGAAACTCCAATACTCTGGCCACTCTGATAAGAGCTGACTCATTGGAAAAGACTGATGCTGGGAAAGACTGAAAAATATCCCGAGTCGACCCATTAATGAACAGAGTTAAAGGTTATGCCAGCAGCCAGCAAAATTGAGTTTATTGGGGAGTAACAGAGGGATTCTTTACCACCTGGGCCACCAGGGAAGCTTCCCTGATGGCTCAGATGGTAAAGAATTCGCCTGCAATGCAGGAGACCTGGCTGGATTCCTGGGTCGGGAAGATCCCCTGGAGAAGGGATAGGCGACCCACTCCAGTATTCTTGGGCTTCCCTGGTGGCTCAGAGGGTAAAGAATCTGACTGCAATGCGGGAGACGTGGGCTGGGAAGATCTCCTGGAGGAGGGCATGGCAACCCATTCCAGTATTCTTGCCTGGAGAAACCCAATGGACAGAGCAGCCTGGCGGGCTACAGTCCATGGGGTCGCAAAGAGTTGGACACGACAGAAGCGGCTAAGCACAGCACAGTGCTGACGCTGGGAAATCTGAGGGCAGGAAGAGAAAGGGACAACGGAGGATGAGATGGTTGGCTAGTATCACCAACTCAGTAAACAGGAATCTGAGCAAACTCTGGGAGATAGTCGAGGACAGAAGAGCCTAGCACACTACAGTCATAGTCAGCCCTCCATATAGAGTTTCTCCATACAGCAGTTCCTTTGTGTAAGTAGTTTCACATCCCCAACAGCAGATCGTGCAGTACTATAGTATTTACTATGGAAAAAACACACATATATGTGGACCCACACAGTTCAAATCCACGTTGTTCCAGGGTCAGCCGTATACAAGTATGTATAGATAGAGCCTCATCTCTATGCTGTGCTTTTGAGAATCATTCTACCAGTGTTTTTCATTTATTTAACAAAGTACATCATTTATGTGAAGAGCTCCTTTTACACTTTGGACAAATGAGTGGTATGTTAAAGACAGCACTCCTTGGCCTATATATGCCATAAAACTTACAGCTTAATGTACAGAAATTATACTCCCTTTCTCCAAATAGATTTAAACCCCCAGTTCAACTAGGGTTAAGAAAATTCATAACCATCACTGTTAGACAATTGACATCCATAAATTTTTACCAGCAATAGTTTATCTTCTCAAAAGGACAACCCTTGTGAAGTACATGATGGCAAGATTAAATAGGAGTAGTGTAATTTATTTTCTCATACATTGAGTTTGTTCAAAAATAATCAGAAGTGTCATTATACAAAAGTAAAGTCTGGCTGATCCTTTGTTCTTTTAAATAATCCAAGATTTCATTTAGAGCCACAACCTCTAACTAACAGGTTAAAACTGTTAGGTTTACTTCAATTACTATCTTGCAAAGTTCTGGTTTTCAAGGATTAGACAAGCCTTAAGTAAAGTTTCAGCTTTTGTTTCATGAAAGTCACAATTACACTATCATCTGAAATGGCTTTCTATGAGTTACGGTATTGAAACCAGAGACACACAGAGAACAGCCTGTGCTGATGAAGGCAGAGACTAGAGATGCAGCTACCAGCTGAGGACCACCAGAAGCAGGAAGAGATGAAGATCCTTCCCTCGAGAGAGCAAGCCCCAGCCATCACCCTGACTTCTAACTTCTAGCCTCAAGCCTGTGCAACAAGAAGTTTCTATTGTTTCTGTCACTGTCTGCGGCAGCTTAGGAAATCAGTATAGATTTTGGTACTTTTATGTTACACGATATTCTTAAATCTAACATTGTTATTGGTCATCCTAGTTTGCTCTAGTGGAAAGGAGAGATTAAAATACAGTGAAAGAGTAATTCATGATTCACCTCCACTGGGGCTAATATTTGGAAAATAATTCCAAATTTAAATTTAACCACATAAAAAACAAAACTAGGAAATTCAGATACTTTCAAAAATAAGTTCTTCGATGTTTTATCATATTTGATAGCAGCTTTTTTATTGGTTACAAAACCTAAGCCCATATACAAAATTAGGAACACATTTAGATGCCTCTTTTGAAAGAACGTTTTAGTCTTTTTTAACTGAGTTTAAAAAAAATAAAAACAATGCAAATTTTCAACACTGTTTTGAAAACGTAAAAGTGCAGCAATATACTTAGTTTCCTTTGTCTACGAAATGATGCAATTCCAATTCCAAACCAATAGGTCACAACAAACTGGATCAAGCCAATGCACACGGACGTCTGCACTACTTGATGCTAATGTTCACTTATGTTAGTTTGCACTTAAAACACAAGAGGAAATAGGAGTCGGCACAGTAGAGGCCCAGTTCAGTCTCGATGTGTGCAAAATTTAAAAGGTAACTGTCAGTAACTATGGGGAGTCCAGAAGGAAGTAAACTGGAAGGGGTATAATTCACAATATCAAGAAGATTTGGACTTTAAGGGTTTCACCGAAGTTTGTGACCTTAATTAGCTTTGACTTTATTACTCCTACTTTTAGTGAACACCACACAAAATTTAGACCATGGTGTCTGAACAGGATGCAGTTACCATATGAAGCTTTAACTCAAAATTTGGATAAAGAAAAAAAGGCACAATGAACTTCAACTCAATTTTATGTGCACAAGAGTTGAAAAGTCTGAGCCACCTTAAAGAGAAATTGATTCTAAAATTTATAAAACCTATAAATAATCAGAGGCCAAACCACTATATTAAAACAGATTCTCTAGCAAGTAAAAATCTTGCATTTTAAACATACGCTTGTATCCACTTTAGATACAAGACAAAACTCACTCTTTAAAGTGGCTCCACCTTGGCAGATACATATATTTGTAATGAATGCACACCTGCTATGTGTTGTTTATCAGTGAAAACACCCCCGCTGATTCACAAAGCTCTGATGGCATGTGTCTCATCTTCATCACAGTAAATACACCCCCCTCCCATCGGATAACTAAATTAGTTTCGATTTCCTATCCCTTCACATCAACGCGTTGGGAAATTATACCCAGTAAACAATAGCAACAAAACCATTCCTGTGACAGCACAAACTGTTCAGTTTAAAAAACTTCAAATCCATATTCTTTCATTAGTAACTGGGTCGGACAATTTACCAAAAGCAATGACTTTACACAGTAATACCAGATTTTTCAGAATTACTTGAAGATCACTGCAAATCAGATTTATGTTAAATAACTGCAGATTATTCCTCTAGGCAGATCCTTGTCTGAATCTTTTTATATGTGAATATGCTTTTAGAGTAGGATCTGAATGAACTTCCCAATACTCAAATAATGAAGTTTTATGACACTTCTAGATAGTTGCTGGTTTGTTGCCAACCACATTATCAAAAGCACTGGTTACTAAGTAAAAATATTTTAAGACTAAATTACAGTAAACATGAAAGCGCCACAGTTTAAACCCAATATAAATCAACCATATCCAATTATCAGTTTAAAATGAAAAATATTAACTCCTGAAAGCTGAAAGCAAGGTTTTCTTTTTTTAACATCACCAATGGGTACTTTAGACCTTTGTGGTTTTTTTGGTTTTATTTATTTGTTTATTTTTCTTTATTGTCAGGGATTCTTGCTTTCAACTTAAACAGAAGTTCAAGTCCGTAACAGGTTGCAGCTCAGGTAAAATACCATGCACAGCATTTGATTTACTTCAAAACAGCAGGAACACACAGGCTGAAGTGAGTGGTCAAAGAGGGCTTGCTGTTCTCAAAAATTAGGTATAATGGCGAAAGCGTTACCATCCATAGCTAAAGTCCTTCCTCCAACCCTGGCTTCTGAGGCAGATAATAAACACATCAATTACTGGTAGATGAAGCACAGTTTTTTAAAACTTATCTGTTTAATCAATAACCAAGTTTCTTTTTTTTTAAGTTACTTTTTGTTTGTGTCAGTTCCACCAATGAAAATCATTTGGCTTGTACTTTTAAAATCTATTCTTCCACATAAAGAGTATGAAAATATGTTTGTGGAGGACAATGATGGAGGCTCAGATCAGACTGCACCTCTTTAAAGTCTTCCAACGCATGTATGTGTCATACCAAAGTGTCTTGATCCACAGCGCACCATTTTCCAAAGGAGTATCAAGTGGGCAGCTGACATGCCACCACTACAGAATATTCTAAACTGGAGACTGCAGATGTCAGCGTGTGGCACCAGGGAACGGGGGAAAGTAGGGTAGTCGAGATTGTTAAGGAGAATTCTAAAACAGTTTAGGAAATCATGCATATGCATTTACAGTCCATGTGGATAGTGACTTTTGGCAACTGCAAAGTGACTGAGACATGGCTTGCTTCAGAAGCATCAAAACAAAGAGGCATGTATGTCTTGGAGCCTTCGGTAGTTGCTGTTGCTCTTGTCATTTTGGTAGCCATCTGGTGGTGCTTCGTATTCAATGTGGGATAGATGCTGCACTCAACTGACTTTAAAAATTGAATTCTTTTGTTTGAAGGTTGGCCGTTGGGTCAAAGTTGTAAGTACCTCCTTGTGTTGCTTCGGGAATGAGGCTAGGATCTTCATCAATCTACAAAAAGCAAGAAAAAGAATTTTCATTATATTAAGATACTATACATTACAATGTAAGCAGAGTTGATTTACTTCTTAGGAAAGAATTCTGTGTGTATATTTTTATTACCTAAAAATATTTTAAGTAAATCAACAATGCTATTAAGAAATTTAACAACTTAGGGCCTCCCTGTTGGCTCAAAGGTAAAGACACCAACTGCCCGCCGATGCAGGGGACATGGGTTCTATCCCTGATGTGGGAAGATCCCCTCTGTGTAGTAACCAAGTCGTGTGCCTCAACTACCGAGCCTGTGCTGTGGAGACCAGGAGCCACAACTGCCGCAGCCCGTGTGCCCTCCAGCCCTGCGCTCTGCAACGAGAGGCCACCGTGATGAAAGCCCGTGTACACCGCTGGGGCGTAGCTGGCTCCGCAACCAAGACCCAGCACAGACAGAAATAAAGAAAGAGTCAGCAATTTAAAGCTGAACATTTACAAACTGCCCCATTCTTAAGTTCCTGTATCTGTAGATATATTTTACCTATTTGAACACACATCATTTCTATAATTACTATTTCTTCCCATTTAACAAATTACAAAAGCAAAGGTGACAGAAATACAGTATAAATTTAGTCATGAAAAATTAATTCTTAGTAAACTTACTCTATGTATAGATTTTAATGTACACGCAGACACACTATAATATATACTTACATCATCACCAGAGAAATACTGATCTATGATTTCAAATGCTAATTTATATATGTCTTCATTTTCATGTTGCTGTAAAACTTCAATTTTCTCCAAACCTGATAATAATTAAAATAATTAAGTACATACTAATGAAGAAACTGTGCTCATTTAATCATGAAACATCCTAAAGAACTAAAAACACCCTCCCTACCACCCTCCAAAGATGAGTTCATCTAAAAAACAGATAAAACCCTCAGCTGTTCTGGCTAGAGAACCAGCATCTCACTAATTTCTTCCTCTTTAGAAGTCCTTGAGGTACCCTGTTCCCTGAGGCAGGCAGTTTAAAAATCACCTAAACACTCCATTTGACAGATGAGGGAGTGTGGCACAGATATAAAGGGGTTTGTTTCAGGTTATATGGCAAGTGAATGACAGGACTAGAACCAAGATCTCCCCAGCCTAAGATTCCTTTAGTATAATCATACTGTTGCATACAATAATTTTTTAATCTTTTGTTTTCCAAATGTTACTCAAAGATTGACATAAATAGAAGATAAAACTTTAAATTCAGAAGTGATTTCTTAAAAAAAAAAAAAAAGGACAAAAGAAATACGGTGCTTATCTCCTTTATAGCCACATCAATCTGGGAAATACTTTTTCAGAATAGTTAACTGTAGAATGCCTTTATTTATATTCCCAAAATATTTACTCCATATATCAGATGCACCTCCATTAAATCCTTGATACTAAATATTCTTCCTTGAATGTCTTTTTAGCTAAGTTATTCTGAA